>NC_138062.1:16973389-18173389 GCF_964194185.1 Rhinolophus hipposideros
GTATGTAGGAAGATAAGAAATGTCAGTAAGGATATTTACGATATTGCTTCCATTGTGAGAATTTTTCGGATTAATTCCTATTCCAGCCAAGATGACTTTTCTTATATTTTGAGCTGAATTTTCTCAGGGATATTATTTTAAGAAGAGTTGAATAACACTGGCCTCAAAACCAATGCAGCACTTTTGGTACAGCTGCATTGACTTGAAACCCTCATGGAATTTGGACAATTTCTCCAATGGACAGCATACATTTTTTCTTTAAAAATTTTTTTTACAAGAAGTCCTTAAGGAACAGAGCCATAGTCTCTTTTTCTTTTTAAAAACACACACCAGTATTTAATTTAGGAATGTGATTCAGATTTTTTAGAAATAAACTCTGAGTAGTAGTTCTAGAAACTTGCCTTCAGATAATTTAAAAAGTAATGACTAGATTTACTAAGTTAATTTGAATTCTTTGAGTTAATTGAAAGCCTGTTATTAACAGATATTAACAGGAAGGTATTTCTAATTTCAATAAATGTTTCTAAGTACTAATTTTGGTTTTGGTCAAAACCTGTGAGATTGTTAACGATGACGAGATTGTCTGCGTTATGCATCTTTACAAAAGGTAGTGTTATATAGAGTAATGCTGCCCATGGACCTGTAATGTGAGCTACACATACAATTATGGAACTTAAAATTTTCCTGTAGCTACATTAAAACAATGAGATTAATTTTAGTATTTAAAAAAATACCCTAAATATTATTTTTTCATCAGGCAGTCAATATAAAAAAATATTTATCTTAGTCTGTTCAGGCTGCTGTAACAAAATACCATATACTTATATGGCTTCTAGACAACAGAAATGTGTTTATTATTCCTCACAGTACTGGAGGCTGGAAGTCAGGGATCAGGTTGGTAGCGTGGTCAGGTGAAGGCCCTCTTCCAGGTTGCAGAGTTTTCCTTGGATCCGCACATGGCATAGCCGGGAGGCAAGGAAGCTTGGTGGAGTCTCTTTCATAAGGACACTAATCCCACTCATGAGGGCTCCACACTGATGACGTTAGTACCTCCCAAGGGCCCCACCTTCCAATACCATCACGCTGGGCATTAGGGTTTCAACATATGAATTGTGGGGGAAAGAAACATTCAGACCACAGCCCTATTAATGAGATCTCCTATGTTTGGTAGTTGTAAGCCTTTAAAACCTCACGTAAGTCAAATGTTAGGTACTCAAAAGCCATCTGTGACTGGTGGCTACCGTCATGGACTACACAGGTCGAGAGATAGAAAGATTTTGGACTTAGACAGTTCTGGATATATTTCCCAGTTCAATCACTTACTAACTGAGAGACACGGAAGAAATTTAAACTTTCCAAGTGCCAGTTCCAGCAACTATAAAACGGGAATAATTTATAGCTCCACCATTTTTGTGAAGATTAGAAATACTATATATAAAACGTCTACTACAGGGCTGGGATCTCAGGAGCTATTACTTCCTAAGGAAACTGAAGTTTCAGTATTTGAAACATAATTTCTATTTAAATGTAGCTGCTATTACCATCGTCACTTTATACCTTTGAAATTGCAGAAAAATTCTCTTAGCTTAACTTTCTTAACCAGGAAGCCAATATCGCATAGATAGATGGAATGAAGCTCCTGGTTGTGAAACATCTGAGAGGTGACCTCATTAGCATACAATAAGAGAGATAATACTGGTGTCACTTATTGTTAATATGCATTTATCTTGAGGCAGCTCACTTTCTTCATTATAGATCATAAGAAAAGTGATAGGTGACATATTCATTTTGGGGATGTTATCTTTATTAAGAGGCACATAATGCCTTAGTAAAATAATACAATTCATTCTGAAATAAATTAAAATATTTCTATGCACTCTGAAAATTCATTTCCTTTCGTTTCAATTCACTGTCATGCCTCAATCATTGCAGTCTGGATATATAAGCCTGATTTCTTGGGGCCACCATTTTAAAGAATATCCTTGAGGGGACCAATTCTGAGTTACTCTGGAAGAAGAGTGTGAATTTACACTTCTAGAAATGGTGGGGGCAGACTCTGGAGGGAAAGAGACTGAAGATTTAGTTTGAAAACATAATGGCAAAAGAAAGCATATTTTCCAGTCATACTTGAGGACCAGGTGACTTGGTCAACATCACAGAATGCTAACAAATTCAATAAAATCAAATATAATGTTACTTTTTAAATCATACAAAAGCTTCTCATGTCAATAATCTTACTGAATCAGAAAGATATATATATATATATATATATATACATATATATATATATATATATATATATACACACACACATATATATATATATTCAGTTAATATTTATCCATATAATCGTATGGATATTTAGGGGTATGTAGGAATATTTATCCATATACCGAATTATGGTAAAGACTTGCTTGTTTGGTCTGCATTACCCAAATAGTTAGCTCTATGCAGAGAAAATTTTTTTTTCTATGAGGATGCAAAGGCAGATGGCAGATTTTAGAAAAGTCTACCATTATTATGAAATAATTCAAAGGAAAGTAGGTTTTGTTTGTTTGTTTGTTTTAGAAAGTAGATTTTTTAAATGGATTTTGATCACTCAGCTTAAGGGAATTCAATGTTAACAACTTAGGTTTTGAAATAGAGACAAACATTCTGGTTACTTAATTGAAGCCTACAGTTAGAATCTTCCTCCTTAAAAAAGATAAAATAGAATTACAGAATCATAGAAGCAGTTGGAAGTCCTGGTCATCCCATCTTCCTCACCTTCTAGGTGAGAGCCACAGAAATGGAGTGGCTAGGGACAGAAGGACAGTAGTCTGACGCTTAATCCAGAACTCCTTTCATGGCAGGAAGTTGCCTCTAAGGAAAATAACACACAGGCTGGGCTGGGGTGGGAGATGACCAAGCAGAGCAAATGGGATATTTCTTGACATTTTACCCCTTTGGCTGAATGTGTTCACACATGAAATAAAGAAAATAATTTTGTGACAACATGGATGGAGCTTGAGATTATAATGACAAGCGAAATAAGTCAGACAGAAAAAGTACAGAACCATGTGATTTCACTGTATATGGTATATAAACCAAAAACAACAAAAGAACAAGAAAAGCAAATGAGAAACAAAAACTCATAGACACAGACAATAGTTTAGTGGTTACCAGAGGGTAAGGGGGGAGGGGGGTGCGGGGTGGAAGATGAGGGTAAGGGGATCAAATATATGGTGATGGAAGGAGAACTGACTCTGGGTGCTGAACACACAATGGGATTTATAGAGGATGTAATACAGAATTGTACACCTGAAATTTATGTAACTTTACTAACAATTGCCACCCCAATAAACTTTAATTAAGAAAAAAGAAAAGAATTAAATGTCTTATTCTCAAGTACTACAAAGCTTCAAACTGAGCTATGGAAATCATGGGTATATTTTAGAGGGGAGAGTTGTGATTCATTCAAATAATTATTTCAATGCCATGCTTTATTTTGACTAGAGATGCCACTGTAATATTTCCAGTCTGACATTCACTTTCAATTGTTATTCATGGATCACAGCAGAGGAAAACAAGTTGTTACTCCTGAAGCATCTCTAGGAAATTCTCCTGGGCTATTAAGCAACCATATCCTCCCTCATGAATTGCTGCAAAGCCACAATGCTTAGGAAATGGATTAGATGAACACTAGAAAAGAAAAAGATGGACAGTATAGGTGCCTGACCACTGCAGTGTACACCTGAAGCTGAAGCTGAATAATAATGAATGTCAACTATAATTTAATATATATATATAGTCACAGGATATAGAGTACAGTACAAGGAATAGAGTCAGTGGAACTATACAGCTATATACGATATCAGAGGGTATCATGCAGGGACTCTGGTCCTGCACAAGAATGCAGGATATGGTGAGTACAAAAAGGGACAGCAATGGAGCCATAGATTGGGTAGTCATACCATTATGTTCTCGTTGGTGGCTGGGTTGGAGACACAGGAAGCAGGAGCCACACGATCCGCAATCTGCTGTCCGCTTCTCTGCCAACAAACCAACCCCTTGCTAACTGCAATCCCCTCTTGCTAGCTCAGCCACGGCAGTTATATCAGTGGCCATTGGCTAACTGGTTACAGCGGATGGCCAACTAGTCACAGCCGAATGCCATCTACCACCTGAGACAGCACCTTTCCATGTGAGGCCGAGAGCCTGGAAACTGCTCTCTGGGACTCTGTCCCCACAATGGCATTGTGTCTACGAGCAGCAATTCCTTTTATTATTGTTGTATCTTTTATTATTGTTTCTTTTGTTACTGACGTATCTCTCAGCCTATACTCTCTATTATTATACACTTCTTCAACATTACTTATTTGAACCCTCTCTAGACTCTTTAGTTCTGCTGCCATTCATATCCTTTTGATTAGTAGAATTAGTGTTGGTCATGGCCACAGTAAACAAAGCTGCAATGAACATTGGAGCACACGTGTCTGTATGGATAAATGTCTTCAGATTTTTTGGGTAAATACCCAGGAGAGCGAGTGCTGGGTCATATGTTAATTCTATTTGTAATTTTTTGAGGAACCTCCACACTGCCTTCCATAGCGGTTGCACCAGTCTGCATTCCCACCAACAGTGTATGAGGGTTCCTTTTTTTCCACAGCCTCTCCAACGCTTGTTACTATTTGTCTTGTTGATGACAGCCATTCTGACTGGGGTGAGGTGATATCTCATTGTGGTTTTCATTTGCATTTCTCTGATGATTAGTGATGTTGAGCATTTTTTCATATGTCTATTTGCCATTTGTATGTCAAGACATGGAAACAACCAAAATGTCCTTCGATAGATGAATGGATAAAGAAGTTGTGGTATATATACACAATGGAATACTATTCGGCGGTAAGAAAAGATGATATAGGAAAATTTGTGACAATATGGATGGATCTTGAGAGTATAATGCTAAGTGAAATATGTCAGACAGAAAAAGCAGAGAACCATATGATTTCACTGATATGTGGTATATAAACCAAAAACAACAAAAGAACAAGACAAACAAATGAGAAACAAAAACTCATAGATACAGACAATAGTTTAGTGGTTACCAGAGGGTAAGGGGGTGGGTGGTGGGAGATGAGGGTAAAGGGGATCAAATATATGGTGAGGGAAGGAGAACTGACTCTGGGTGGTGAACACACAATGGGGTTTATAGATGATGTAACACAGAATTGTACACCTGAAATCTATGTAATTTCACTAACAATTGTCACCCCAATAAATTAAAAAAAAAAGAATCAGTGTTGGTCAAAATTAAATTTTATACAATATCCCTCTCTGGCATTCTTTTGTCTTTTTAAGCTATAAGACTGGGTCACTAAGCAAGCCTGCCAGCCCCTCCCAAGATTCTGGAACTCTCATGACTGCACATAAAGAGGAAACATAAGAATAACAAAGTCAAGAGCCTTTAGAGTCAATTCAGTACAAGCCTTTCTAATTCTTTTTCTAGTTCTAGTTCCTCAGTGTGGCAAATGCTGGCTAATCACCCAATGGAGCCCTATTTTCCTCCTCCTGGGTACACAGTTGGGTCACATTCCACTTTAATTTTGTCATGGCTGATGTTCCATTTCCTACTTAGCCTTGGCCATGCCACCGACTTCTGGCCAGAGGCGTGTGATTGAAAGTATGTGGTCACTTCCATCCTTGGCCCATGAAAATCTCTTACTCATGATCCCTTGATTCATTTCCCTTCTCCTGGCTGCTATGTGCAGATGGGTGTGACAATCTTGGAATCCTCATGATAAAACTGACGGTCTTCAGATGGAAAGAGTATGGTTTTCTGAATCATTGCCTGAAGGAGAGACAGTCGTTAATCAGAAACATTTTTCTAAAACTTAAGTAGAAAGTAAAGCATATATAAAATCCCACTAATATTTGGAGATTTATTTATTACAGTGGCTATAACTATCTTATTAATACCAAGACACACACTCCTGCAGTAAATTCCATCCCTAATAACTTGGTCCCTGCGTTGTCCCTGTTTACTGGCCCTAAATCTCAATTGCTCTGTAGGGCCCTGCCTTCTCTCTCAGTCCTTCCCCAAACCGAGCTCTGCTCTGGAAACCAGATCCATGTAACAGGCATTGGATAGACCTTCTAGAGTGAGGAACAGACTAACTTAGGTGCTCTCTCTTAAGCCATAGTTAGGCCAGGAGCAGAAACCTTATATTAAAAGCCATCTTGTCTTGATCCTGTCTTGCTTTATCTCCTAGGGGCCTGTGATCAGCCGGCTTAGGTGGTCCGAATGCCGACCTGGGGCCAGAGTGTGGAGCTGGAGGGCTTGGTCATGCCCTGAAACCCTTTGCCAACAAAAACCCCCTGAAGCCTCGTTTACCCCCTCCTATAAAACTCCACACCCCTCTTTGCCCGGGGAGGTTATTGTCTTTTCTAGCCTGACCCCCCGCAGCTCAAACACACCAAATAAATTCTAATAGACCAATTTTGGTCTCCCGTGACTCATTCCTCCAGCAGTGCCTAGCACTCTCTTCTTACTGGAACACAGGTCCAGGAGCAACATCTGCTCTTCCAGGGTTCTAAGCTGGAATCCTTTGTGCACATGCCTGGCTCTAGAGAGTGTCACAGCATCCCCAACTCATTATTACCATCTCTTTGTGGTCATATAAGCATTTTACATTTTTAAGGTTGTCCTGCTATGGAAGAAATGGATTCTATGTTATGCTTTAAAATTAAATTGGCAAAATTATTTAGTTAGACTGAAAAATAACACATACAAGGAAGAAAGTTTCTCATATAGTTTTGAAAATGGAAAAAGAATTACAATCTTTTAAACTCATTGAATAGATTATGATACGTGAGATGAAATCAGAATCAGCAGTTATCATCATAAGATTGGTCAGGAGATTTCCGCTTCCTACGACAAGCAATTACAAATTCAGGTGAACAAATATATTTCTCTCTAATAAACATCCTCATAAAGTTTCCTACAACAAACATTCATGTTTTCCGCATTACAGGTTGTGGCTAACTCTCCCACGTTCAGTGTACCCAGGTCCCTGGAATAGGCGTTCTTGTTAGGCCTGAAGCAGGGCTTGGCTGGGACCCCTGTAATAGAGGCTTTGCAAAGCCCCAGCCTCACCTTTCCTTGACCTATAGTTTAAGGAAAGATCATCCTCCTGCGGCTTGAGCTGGGATTGTCCCCTGTCCCACCAGTGTGGTTTCCTTTTTTAGAAAATTACCCTGAAACTGTTTAGGTTTATTGATCACAATCTCTCTGGTCTAGCATTCTTTCTAGGCTACTCCCATCATTGTTCCTGAGTTACTGATACCACCGGAGAAAAGTCTCCATGCAGACCTCCTGAACAATCATAGCCTGTGGAGGAACGCCCAGATTTTCCCTTTAATACCCCAAGCTTGTCTGAAAATGTTAAGGCAGTGTTTGAAGATCTTCTCAGACCACTGGTGCTCTGATAATAAACGCTCATTCTATAACCCAACTCCTGTAACTGTCTATTGGCTGAGTGGTGCAGCGCGAGCACAAGCCCTGGACTCAGTTGCCCTCTGGTTTCAGTCTCTCCTACGTTGAATCTAGACTGTCCCCACATACTCTGTAGAATGCAGCAGAAATGACGCTTTATGACCTCCAAAGCTAGGTCTGAAGAAGTCTTACTGTCAGCCTGGCTCTCTTAAAACTGTGGATGGCAAAGGGGCCACATATTAAACCTGACAAGCTCAGAAGACTGAAAATAACCACACAAAATGGCGTGAGCATATTTTATAAGTAAATGGGCCATGGCGGGAAGTCATATCTTCAGCCAAAAGCTTCCTTCATAAAGTTAATCTCTGCCTTTAAGTGGGCCTGTCTATTGTCTTTTTGCACCTAAAATGCCATCCTTGGAATGTCAGCAATCCATTTTTCAGGGCCAGAGCAGGAAATTACAGAATCCCTCATTATTATTCTTGTCCCTTGACTAACATCTCTATGTGAACTATTAACTACCCTGTTCCCACCTATGTGAAAGAAGTACCCTCTCTCCAATTTACTTTTATCCAATCCCAGAGATTTCTTATGCTTTGCATTCTCCCACCCCCTTAATCTGTCACCAGTGGGTTTCTGTAATCCTCCTCCTTTGATTCTATGTATAAAGTAAACTGCAAACTGTCATTTCGAGTTTGTTCTCAATCTTTGAGATTTTGCTTCCTGGCAATTCTCAGTTTGGCTCGAATGAACTCTTTTAAACTTTCTTTTAGGCTGGATGTTTTTCCGTCAACAGAACACATATAGTGGGAGAAACCAAGCACCAAGGGAAGTCTAACTACCATGAGACCCCCACTTCCTCTTATGTGAGGAAGCCCTCACAAGCTGTGTAGAAGGAGCTCACAGAGAAAGTGATCTTGCCATCTCTGCTGAGGTACCAGACTTCTGAGTCATTTTACATATCCAACCCTAGCCACCCTCTGACTACAACCATATGAGAAATGCTAGGCAAGACCTGCCCCACTGAGCCAAGTCAATGCAAAGAATCGTCACAGATAATAATAAATCATTTTAAGTCACTGAGTTTTTTTTTAATTAAAATTTATTTTAATTTTTATTGGGGAGCAGTGTGTTTCTCCATAACCCATCAGCTCCAAGTCATTGTTCTTCAATCTTGTGGAGGGCGCAGCTCAGCTCTGAGTCCAGTAGCCATTTTCAATCTTCAGTTGCAGGGCGTGAACCGGCAACCTTGTTGATAACTTGCGCTCTAACCAACTGAGCCACATCGGCCACTCCTCCAGCAGCTCAGCGGCAGCTCGTTGTCTTCAATCTAGCTGTGGAGGGTGCAGCTCACTGGCCCAGGTGGGAATTGAACCGGCAACCCTGTTGTTCAGAGCTCACGCTCTAACCAACTGAGCCATCTGACTGCCCCCAAGTCACTGAGTTTTGAGGTCTTTTGTTACACAGAAGTGGATAACAGGCCAACAATTCTTTTAAAATACCAAAGGAAACTTACAAATATAGACAAGTTCTTTGTTATTCAGCAAATGTTGGTGGGATTTTTTCCCTCCGTCTCTATAGGAATTCTGAATAAATAGGGAGAAAAAGTAGCAAATAGAGTCCAGTATATCACCTTCATTATTAATAAAGGCAAAGGTGGAAGTTGCTTGGGAGCCAGATGAATTTCATGATACTTAACGGCTAAATAATCAGAATTATCTACCTTGTCACAGGCAACCATCTCCACCTGGAGGGGACTGCCTGAGTATGTTTCATGGCACAGAAAACAGAAGAGAACCTGTAGGAAGATTTGCTTTCAAGAGGAATAAAGAGTAATTTGTACTTCCCAAGTTATTACTCAAATAAGTCAGTCACCTCATCCAATTCATTCCTTCCACATGGAGGGGCAACTAGGAGGGAGGAAAAGTTTCTCTAACGGTAAACGGATTTGACAGAAACTGGCCATGAATAAGTATCGCTGTAACTGAAATTTTTGACATAAAAGGATGTAAATATTTTCTCAGTCTCCATTTTGTTAAGTAGCATAATGGCTACTTCAGTGCTTTGCACTCTCAAAGTCACTTGTAATAATTTCTTCACTTAAATTTTCTAATTAATTACCTTTAACACTTGTGCCTATCGTTTTATTTATAATTTTATCCAGTGCCATACCCAAGATCTGGGGCTCATAATTTTTATTTCTTCATTGCTCATTACCATGTGCAAACAGGGTAAAAAAATGCAAATGATAAGTAACAAAGGCTTGTATATATTCCAAGGTTCTTGCCATCTTTGATCAGTTTTATAACTTCAGTGCACATAATCTCCATATCATAAACACAATTTCAAGAAATTCAAGGATGTCATGCGGGGCGGCCTGTGGGGTCTCTGGTACCGCTCCCCACATAAGAACGCAGGACATGGTGAGGCCAAGAAGGAACACCCACGGAGCCATTGATAGGGAGTCATCTCACTACAGTCTCGTTGGCGGCTGCGTTGGAGACACAGGAAGCAGGAGCCGCAGAATCCACAATCCATACTCTACCACACTCCACACTTGCTAGCTACAATCCGCTCTTGCTAGCTTAGCTACCATCTTCTTGCTAGCCCCCATTTTCTGCTAGCATAGCCACGGCAGTTATATTAGTGGCCAATGGCTCACTGGTTACAGCTGACGACCAACTAGCCACAGCTGATGGCCATCCAATCATAGTTGATGGCCATTTACTACCTGAGCCAGCACCTTTCCACGTGAGACCGAGAACCTGGAAACTGCACTCCTGGCTCTGTCCCCAGACTCCACCCTGACAGGGTCTCACCTCACAATTTACCGGACAAGTATCTTCTGCGACAGGCCCTGTAAGAGGAGCCTGGAGGTGAATGCAATATCCTGGACACAACCAGCCTCTCTGGGCACAGCCAGGGTTTCTCAGGGCACCACCAGTCCTTCTGGGCCCAGCCAGACTTCTTGGACTCAGCCAGGGCACTCACGGCACAGCCATTCTCTCTGGACCTCTCAGGGTACCATGCTGGAATAACAGCGACTCACAGTTAAGGTGCTTACATACTTCCTGGACACAGCCAGTGTTTCTCAGGGTACCACCACTCTTTCTGGACTCAGCCAGACTTCCTGGGCACAGCCAGTCTTTCTCACATATTCTCCAGGGTGGCTGGTCGAGACACAAAAGCAAACATCTGCCAGTTCCACTACATGGTGGTATGTTCCCAAACAGACAGTCAAGCAACTCATTAAATTAGGGATGGAAAGCAATTCTCCACAGTCCATAGTCATTCTCCAGGGCTGTCCTGTGGGTGAGGGACGACCTTGACTTCACCCTCAGCTCCCACGGAGGACTCAGCAAGTGTTTCCTCCTGGGACTACAAGTCCTGCATCAGGGCTGCCTCAGCAAGCACTTCCCAGCCCACAGCGCCGCAACAACCTTCGCTTTCTCTGGCCTCTGCCATATCCGTCCATTATCTAACCGTCCATTATCTTCCCAGCCCTCCACGGGGGTCCTGCTCTCCAACAGCTGCTCCTCCTGGCCTTCCTGAGACTGAGTGTTCATACATATAAACTGCTCCACCGCCCTTTGGGGAGCTTTGTCTGGCACCGTACCCTGTTCTCTGCGCCATGTGTCATGAGGGGCGGCCTGCGGGGTCTCTGGTACCGCTCCCCACATAAGAACGCAGGATATGATGAGGCCAAAAAGGAACACCCACGGAGCCATAGATAGAGGAGTCATCTCACTACAATCTCGTTGGCGGCTGGGTTGGAGACACAGGAATCAGGAGCCACAATCTGCCATATGCTTCTCTGCCAACCAATCAACCAACCCCCTAGCGTAGCCATGGCAGTCATATCAGTGGCCAATGGCTCACTGGTTACAGCTGATGGCCAACTAGTCATAGCTGATGACCATCTACTACCTGAGCCAGCACCTTTCCACGTGAAGCTAAGAGCCTGGAAACGGCTCTCTGGGACTCTGACTGTCCCCACAGCCTGTGAAGACAGAAAAGGGCAATTTCCATTTTACATATGCCCATGATTAAGATGCACTTAAAGGAAAGGTGCTGCCTTTGCTCTTCAACCTTTCATATGGATATTTCACCCTTGATTTTCATCAGTATTACAGATTTGATCAGTTCTTTAACAAGCAAACCTCTTTAAAGCTGTAGTTTTATTTAACACACTATAGGTTTATTTAACTTCCCTTGGCTGTATTTTACTCAACAATGTACTGATATTTCATCATATAAATGACTGCTCTGATGTTCTCTTACTCCCTCATGGCCAACAGGAAATGTAACATTAGCGACATGGTTTGTAGTTAGAAAGGATAGTTAAGGACCAACTACTTACAGCTTGAGTATTGTTTTTACTGCTCCCAGGCCAAGCATAAAAACTGAGCAGTGAGAGCCTCTTCAGGAGTATTTAAAAGAAAGAAATGAAGAGAGAGAGAGAGAGAGAGAGAGAGAGAGAGAGAGAGAGAGAGAGAGAGAGAGAGAGAGAGAGAGAGAGAAGGAAACAAGGCAGGGAAGGAAGGAAGGAAGGAAGGAAGGAAGGAAGGAAGGAAGGAAGGAAGGAAAGAGAAAGAAAGAAAGAGAGAGAGAGAGAGAGAGAGAGAGAGAGAGAGAGAGAGAGAGAGAGAGAAAGAAAAGAAAGAAAGAAAGAAAGAAAGAAAGAAAGAAAGAAAGAAAGAAAGAAAGAAAGAAAGAAAGAAAGAAAGAAAGAAAGAAAGAAAGAGACTGAGCCAAGATATCTGAATAGCATAGGGATCTGGGAACAGTGATGAGGATGACCTTAGAGACCTTGGGACCACCGTGGAGCAGATAATATGACAATAAATATCTTAGAAGTGGTGAGAAGGACAAATCAAACTATCGCCATATGTAGACGCTAGATAACAGTAACCCGTCTTTAAGCAGTGAATCCTGGAGGAGATACAGAGTTACAGTGAAGACTCCATGAATTGGCATGTGTACTAAACGTTGTCTGTATGCCAAAATAATTAGAATTAGTCATACATGCATTTACATTCCAAAAAACGTAGATCTTACTTGGATTAATAAATAGATTTATACTTTTTAATATCTTTTAAAATTTATAATACCTTTTATACGAGTATTATGCTTTATCTCAATCAAGGAATTCTAAAATCTAGCTGTTACAAATGAAAATCTGTGGAACTGTTTAATGTGAGACAGGAAAAACAGTCTCCATACTCAAAAGTATCTATATTTTTTTGTTCCTAACTTTTAGTATGCTGCTCATCCCAAACACTTTTACATCCACAGAACAGGTTAACACTCTATGCAACAAAAGCATATTTTTCTTGAGGGAGAATGGTGACTCAAGGAGAGCACCATTAAGTTGGAAATGAAGCCCTAAGGGGGGAAAAAAAAAGTTCTCAATTCCAGGACCGATCTGTGTGATTTCACTTGAGTCTGCAGAAAGTAGGTGTGTCTGTTTGGGACAACCTATAAACAGGAAAAAAAAATGCATTAAGACTTCCAAGAGACCCTCAAGGAGTGATTATTTCTCTTGGCTGAATATTAGAATTACTCAGGGAGTTTTTAAAACTCTGGATACTCAGGCTCTACAGTAGGTCAATTAAATCAGAAGCTGGGGGTTGAATGGGGATGGTGGTGGCTAAGGGTGGGAACCAGGCCTCAGTCATTTTGACAGCTTCCAAGGGATTTCAGTGTGTTCCCAAGGCTGGATGTAGTTGGCTGTTCTGAGGTCTTAGAGATTGGGGAGCCATTACCTTACTGGTGCCTGATAAGCTCTTCAGAGGGAAAACAAGCTTAAAGATTTCACTTCTGCAGCCTGTTAATCATCTAATCTCTCAAGAGACAAGATAACAGGATTTGTTGATTTGGCAAGAGGAGTTGTTAGGGCCTCTGAGAAAATAGGCACATCTCACTGTGTTTCCATAATCATTTTGCCTAGGCTCCACTCCAAACACGCTCCCACTATTTTAACTCCCATCAGAGGTTGTGTGCCAGAGCCTCATCGAAATCTGCTTCTTTATGGAATATGGTGTTATTTTTAAGTCTTCTATAATTGCCTTATTGACCCACCGCATGACTATGGTATGAAATTACCTCATTGCATGTATCTGTGCGTGTTGCTTTTCTCCTATTTTCGGGAATTATTTCATTGGTATACAATCCAGTTGCCTAGAAAAAGTTTCCATGTGGTAGAATCTTGATATCAATAAATCTTTAATGAGTGCTCAGTGTTTACAAGGCATGCATGTGTGTACGTGATAAAAAATTGAATTAAGATGACATGACTCTTCTTCTTAAGTGGGTTACACTGTCATGGAGGAGACCAAAGGGTAAAACACGTAAGTCGAATAAAACAAAATAAAATAAACTGAAACAAGTTCTCGTGAGTTTCATGAAGTCATTCTGTAAAAAGAAGAGAGTAACTTATGCAGAAAGGAGAAGGAGACGGATACAAGTTATGGTGACAAGTGAACTTAGTCTTTTTAACACTGTAACTTTTTTTCTGGTTAATGAATTTACATAGAAAAAAATTGAAAATATAAAAATGTGTAAAGAAGATAAATCAAATATTACCTGTAATCCCATGATCCAGATGAAACAGATATATTTCATATATATGTATTTATATGTCTATGAACTTGTGGATGTATGTATTGTTATCTACCATGTGTATATATCATATTCATAAGTATACACATATCAAATATTAATATATGTGTATATATACATATACATGCACAAATATAGTGTATTTGAACACACACTTGTGTATTATATATACATATATACTTATTTATTTATATATGTGCATAAAAATTAATGTATTACACATGCAAATACACTACTGTGATATCCAAGAAGAGCTAAATAATGACACCCCTCTTCACTGCCCAGGTTCCTAATCAACTGAAAAATAAAAAGTAGACAATGAAGGTTATTAAAATGTCTGTATTATTGATAAAGACTATGTTAAAGAGCACAGTTTTGTGTGAGAAACCAAAGGGTCAACTAACTGAAGTCCAAAATTATGCACTTACACCACCCCTACCGCCCGCCCCCTGCCCACTACAGGTAATTGTGGACGCAGGGAGACCAAGCTCCACTCAAGTCTGGCTGGGCCCTGAGGAGCACAGCAGAACTTAAGCTCTTTGTAAGTAGACTGCTTCCCAAAGATGAGAAAAATGTGAGCCAAGTTTAGTCTTTATAAATTTACAGATATATGCAATAATTATGTACTATATACGTAATAACATTACATATACTATATGTGACATATGTAATTACAAATGATGTAGAGATTCAACATAGTATTATTCTTGTTGCCATTTTTAAACTAAAGCACATCTAGCCAGGTTGTTCTGTAGAGGATATCAGAAGTTTAGCAATGAGATTAGGTTGCAACAGTATGTTAAACTTCAATCATAAAACACAACAAAGACCTTTTATTCATAAAATTCCAACGATAACGATGTCCTAAATTTATCTTTAAGCCTTCTGCCCACATGAAATTTCCAGGGGAAAAAAATTAAAGTTTCAAAGAATAAATACTCTTGCAAGTTAAATCCAGATGATACAAAGTCCAAAATCAAATACCTTTGACTTTCAAAAGTAAAGCCCAAAAGTCTTCCTTCCCAATTTCTAATTCTGTTCAGTTCAGTCAGAGGACTTTACCAGTCCCAGGTAGAGATGAATTTTTCACAGCCTGGGATGCCTGAGGAGCTTTTAGGGTCTCAGAAATTCCTAGTTCAATGTCAATATAATCATTTCTCACTCCAGTTGGACTCTACAACAGGACGCAGAAAATAACCGTAATCAAATTTAGAATATAAGCCAAACTTAGAATATAAGCCAAATTTAGAGTATAAGCCAAACCCTAACTCCTAGAGCAATGAGCCACGGCAACAATCCTCAGCCCTACACCCAGTATGTGTGTTATCAAAGGCCATCCACAGGTGTCTGAGAAATAAAGGTAGATGGAAGATGATGAGTAGCTTGGCTTCTGCTTGACTGGTTTGTCAGCCAGTCTACTTTTCTGGTATCCATATCCTGTGAATTTAATTGGTAGGAGCCTCCCAGCGAAAGATCGATTCTGTCACTGTAAGTTTGCCATATGTGGGGTGGGTGAGGGGCATCAGAAGCTTGCTGTCTTTACAGGGGGATGGATTTAAGACGATATTGACATCTTTCTGTGCAGGGGCAGTAGCGCCTCCCCCAAACCAGGTGTTATGGGAGAATCCTTTCTTTCTCACCTAACCTGTTCAAAACTTCCTAACTTCCATTTCCCTGTAAGCACTTCCTTCCTGAGGATGAGCTCCACTGTTAGTACCGACTCCTTGATATTCTGTGAGGTACCGTGTGCCTGTGTATAACAGCATACTTCCTTCTATTCTCGGAATGGATTTAATTCGGCCTCAAGAAACACTGCTTTCCCGAAAAAGATTTCACCTTAGTGATGCATGTGTTTTAGCTGAAAAAGCTCCTTCAGAATGTCTGAACTGAAGCTGCTTTTGAGACTGTTGGAGGCGTGTGCCCCTGAGGTCCTAGTGACAGCTGGTGGCTCAGCCATGTGGTCTAGACAATTGCCTTCATCTTCATTTCCATCCCATAACTTCCTTGGGCACTGTGATACCCACATGCCCAGCTACAATAATTATCATTTTGAAACTCACCCAAACACTTTTTTTCTGCTATTTTCATTTTCTATGATTGAGCCTTTGGATGAAACATGAATTTAAGGTCAAGTGCTTCACCGTTTCAACCTGTGCCCTGAATGCACAATGGAGTGTCACTTACTGCCCGCTGAGGCCAAAAACCTTAAGCCTGAGTCACATGATATTCTAATAGTTTAAAGCTAGGAGCCCTGTACTGTTCTGTGGCTCATGCGTAACTTTGCTGACTTGCCATACATGCAGGTAACAGTCCCACTTTAGCCTAGCCAGTGATACCAGGCCAAGCTGTGCCTGCATCATGATAAACTACAGCGCTTGCTGTCTGAGGCCTTAGCACCAGCCAAAGGTGCTGCTTTGCTAAAAAGCCCTTGCGTTGTACTACAAGTTCAAGGTCACTCTGTAGTAAAAGGCACTCTCCGGGTTGTGTTGACTAAAGGCTTTTGGCCCTATCTCAAAGACAAAAAGTCTTTTAGGGTCAAAACCACAATAAGTTACAGCCACCTGGGAAAGTCAGAAATATTTAGTGACTAATGCTTAAGGACTCTTAGTTAGATGTCAGCAGTTAAAAGCTAACTTTGCAAGTTAAAAATCTACCTGGCCTCCTATAAACTCTACAGACCACCAATGTCAAAACTTCCTGCTTAGACACTAAATACTAAGGTTGTTCAAAAGTTCATTCCACTTGATATTTGCTTTCCAAATTCTTCTTGTCTCCTTTCTCAATATTCTCAGTCACCTAATACGGCTTAAAAAATATATCTATGTATATCTCCAAATTAGTAAAATACATATCATATATCAAATTTAGTAAAAAAATATATAATACATGTACATACTCAATCTAATAAATATTAATAAGTAAAACAGATACCTGACATATAAAAGAAAAATATATATCAAGTGTTTATTTTACTAAGTTTAGATCATACTATACAGAGAATATGTATTCAGTGTTCATATATCAAAAGTATTTAAACATATATCCTAATATTACAAATTTTAAAATATTAGAAATTTTTAATCACACTACCCCATGAACCTGGTGAAAACACCAAATAATACAGTAAAGCTCTATGAAAAGGTACATGCTCCTCCTCAGCCCCACCCCAGTTTGACTATCTACAAGCAACTAGTTTTAATTTTTTTAGCTGATTCTTGTATTTATTTTTATTTATTAAATTGGAATATAATTGACATATTACATTAGTTTCAGGTATACAACATAATGACTCGACTTTTGTGTGTATTGATCATAATAACAAGTCTAGTTAACATCCATCACCCCACATAGTTATACATTCTTTATGAGAACTTTCAAGATCTACTCTCATAGCAATTTTTAAATATGCAATTCAGTATTATTAACTATAGTCAGCATGTTGTACATTACATCCCCAGGATTTATTTATTTTATAACTGGGAGCTTATACCTTTTGATTTTTAACTGGTTCTTAACTAATTCTTTTTGTTGTTCTTTCCATAATCCCTAAATACTATCATGTACTGCTGTTTTTCAGTGATTCAGTTTTAGGAGTCATAGGTTACTTCTTTGGCTCTTAATCCACCAATCTCCTAGATTAGTTAAATCATTGCTTTGAATTAAGTTAATAAACTATGTAAGTGTAGTTTACCTGAAAGTCAAATAGCTTATTCTTGCATAGCTTTTTCATTTACTAAGAGTTTCTGATTTTCTTTTTTTACCCACTATGTCCTTTTATCCTAATACTATATTTAATCTGTTTATTTTACCAACATTCTATGGAGTGTTCATTTGTTTCCTTTACAGACTTTCCCCTGGAACACTCTAACCTTCGTCTTTCATGTGGACAAGCCACTGTTTAGGAGAGCTTGGAGATGGTCATCCTGGGATTTCCTCTTGGGTAGCAGACTTCCTTTCCTGGAACTTGTTGTTGTCTTTCGTGAATTACTGTCTTATTTTGCTAAAGTGAAAAATGCATGGCAAGTGATGTTTCTGAACACTTATATGTCTGAGACTGTGTTTATTGCAAACATTTGCCTGAAAATTTGGCTAGACATAGAATTTTAGTCCAAAATCTGTTTGTTTCAGATCAAAAGCTTTGCTCCAAAACTAACGTATTATTGACAAAATGGCTGGCACCAATCTGATCATTCCTCTGTGCATGATCAACTCTTTCTCTCCGGAAAATGTTAGAACCTTGTCTTTATTCCTTTGGCTCTAAAATTATACAAATAGTAATCTAGGAATGGAACTTTCACATGCATTTATTTGGCACTTAGTTGCTTTCAATCTGGAAACTCATGTCCTTCAAACCTAGCAAGTTCTCTTGAATTCATTTATTTTACAACCTTCTCTTTTCTATGCCTCCTCCTTATTAATTGCTGTTAATCAGATCAATGCTGATTATTTGTTATTCAATGAACGATTTCAATGACAAAGTGCAAGAGCTTGGTTTGAATGATTACCTGTATCTATAGAAATAAATTAACAGTTCATTGAGTGTCAAATTTTCAGACATTCCCTTAGACAAGGTCACAGAACCAGTAGCTGAACTCCTCTTCCCAGCGGTCACATGGATACCAACACCCTTATTGTGTAGGTGGAGACACCTGGATAATTTAGGTAAAATTTTCAAGGTCTTATAGCCAGTTAGTGGCAGAGCCTGGATTAGACTGAAAGATTCTCATTTTCTAGCTAGGTTCCTTTTCCATTGCATGATGTTCCCTACTCTGTCACAACTTTGTGGCTTGATGCACAAATTCACACATCTTAGTTCAAATATTATAGGTACAGTTTCCGGAAATTCTAGAGATCGTTATAAAAACAAACAAACAAACAAACAAAGAATGGAGAAAGACTACTGAGATGGCAGAGACTGAAGACATCCTTCAGAGGATTGGATTTTAATTCCCCTTCTGCATCAATCACGCTGACTCCTCCTTCTGCAACTGCTTATGGAGCCATTTGCTAAGATACACAGTGGACATTACATATATTTAATATTTAAATATAATATTTTATGGAAATGATTATCAAAAAATTGTTTAAATTATATAAAGTTTTAAATGCATATAGAAAATGTTTGTAGTAGGACAGGGGTCTTAGAATAAGCATCAAGGCTGAATAGTGGTATTAAAGCAAACCCCAGTGGAGCCTACAGTTGAAGTATACTGTTAATCCAACCATCCAGAGCCACGAAACCAAAACTTAAACTGTCCTGATTTCCCTGAAATGCTAACTCTGACCTCAAACAAGCTTTCTTCATGTGAATGTCACCATACCCACAACTGGAATGTAAGTTTCTAGTAACCAACCACAATAGAAAACAATCTACTTACTGTACTTCCTCATTCCAGAGCTCTAACTGCTGAGAACGGTGCACTTTTGGTTTTGAAGTCTCCCTGTTTATAAACAGTTTGCTTCTTGCTCAATAAAAAAGTCATATCAAATAAAGTGTTCTGAATTATTTTGGACAGTTTCTACCACACCTGCTATATATGCTACTATGGATAAGTTAAACTGCAAGTTTCTTCATTAGTAAAATGTGGAAATGACGCTAAGATTTACTGGAATAATCTAAACATTGGATGAAGTTATGCATATAACTTAACTAGCATAGTGGCTGGTACATGGAATGTACTCAAAAAATTTTGTTAAATCAATGTTAGTTTATGTTGTTTGTCATATGGACTTCCCATAAGATTTCTCATGCATATAATTATTTGATAAATAGTACGTATGTCCACTAAATGTTTAAGGGTCTAGAGAATTTCATTCACATTCAAAGTTGCTCACAAGTAGTAGTATCTCAGTTGACTTGCTTACAAGCAGGTAAGAAAAAAGCTGCAAATGACTAATACAAACCGAGAGGACAGTTTAGGATATACATAATTTTTGATATTATAAGGTAGAATATTTTGCACTAGGCTTCAGAAAAAGAACGGAGAAAGTCTACTGAGATGGCAGAGACTGAAGACATCCTTCAGAGGATTGGATTTTAATTCCCCTGTCTTTAGGGTGTCTTCACTGAATAAAAATATTTTCTTCTCTAACTGTTTATTCACAAGATTATGGGATGTATAGGTACTCAAACTACACTCTAATAATTGATCATCAGTGGTAAAGATTAAATGTTTAAATGTGTGATTTAGGTGCTGCTCAATATATCAATTCATTCAAATGAGCATTCAACTCGTGTGTTCATTTATTTATCATATATTTATTTAGTTCCAAATCAATAATGTTGAAGCTATGAAAAGAAAGTCACTGTCCCAATGCTAACGGTCTTATCTCCATTACCTAATTCATTTGGAAAAATAAGGAACTATATAGGAAATTAGAACAGAAATAGGTAAATGTTCCTTGTTGCTCCTGTGTATTTAGAATTAGTCCCTCGTTTTCTAAGAACTAAAGTCAAGGCTATAAACCACACTGTCCAATAAAAATAAAATACAAACCATTTGGGTAATTTCAAATTTTCTAGTAATATTTTAAAGGTTAAAAAAAGGAAGTTCATTTTAATAATATATTTAACATCATATTTTCAAAATATTACCGTTTCATCATGTAACTAATACTAAGATTATTAATAAAATAGTTTACAATGTTTTTTTCGCACTAAGTCTTTGAGATCTGATGCATATTTTGCCCTTGAGACATATCTCAGTTGGGATTAGCCACATTTCTAATACTTGTTAGGCACATGTGACTCGTAGCTGCTATATTGTGTAGATGATAGACAAGGTGTAGAGTATGGACACACCTTTTTGGAGGTCACCATTCAACACACTATACTCCCCTAGAGTCTCTAGAAGGAATGCAGCTCTACCAACACCTTGATTTTAACCCAGTGATACACATTTTGGACTTCTAACCTCTAATACTGTAAAATAAAAAAAAATGTATTATTTTAAGTAAGTTTATGGTAATTTGTTACAGCAGCCATAGGAAACTACTAGAGTTCACTTCAAATTTTGTTTCCTCCAGCCAATACTTTTTGCTGAAACCACTGAGAAAGACGCACTTTAGTAACCTACGAGTAGGAAAGGAGGATGTGAAGATATCCCCCTGACAAATGAAATCCTGGTTTGGAACTTGGGAGCAAAGGAACAGTTATGAAACCAAGTAACTGATTCAGGAATGGTAATGATCCAGACACTTGCAGGAAGAGTCGCAGCAAGGCCTGCACTAAAAGGTTAGTTGGTCAGTGTATTTCATCTTCTGATACATTTCTGTATCCAGTCATTATCCTGCTAGGGCAGTAAATGGCCCCAGTCTGAGGCTTCCTGAAGGAGGGTGTCAATGAGTTTGCTTAACCAGGGGAATTACATGGGATAGGAAGGAAAGAAGGAAAGAAGGAAGGAAGGAAGGGAGGAAGGGAGGAAGGAAGGAAGAAAGAGAGCAAGGAAGGAAGGACGGAAGGAAGGAAGGAAGGAAGGAAGGAAGGAAGGAAGGAAGGAAAGAAGGGAGGAAGGAAGGAAAGAAGGGAGGAAGGAAGGAAGGAAGAAAGGAAGGAAGGAAGGAAGGAAGGAAGGAAGGAAGGAAGGAAGGAAGAAAGAGAGGAAGGAAGGAAGGACGGAAGGAAGGAAGGAAGGAAGAAGGGACAAAGAGAAGGAAGATGAATCTGTGAAAATTCAGGAGAATTCATCAAAATAGCAACCTAACAATCAAGTTACTATTTCTCATTATCCAATGTCTGCTAAATAATGAGGAACCATGTGGCCCTGGGACCATATGATACCAAACTTTTAAGCCTATAAAACAATATTAAAATAAATAACATTTAGATGGTACTTACTAGAAAAATAAGATAAGCTTCATTTGCAATATTCTTAATGTCAGTATCAGATGGGGTTCTTCATTCAATTTTGCTGAAAATATAACAACAATCTCCCAGGGACACACATTTGCTGAATGTTTCTGTGACTATAAATTTCCTATTGTCAATTTTGCTACAGAAAGTATATTAAAAGAATAGAATGTAATATATACTTACGAATTAGCAAAAGGAACCTAGACCAATAAATAAGACCCTAGAGCTCATTATTAAACAAAACTCTTCCTGTTTTTCAGTGTACTGGAAACATCAGAGACAACATAAGAAAGCTTTTGGTGTTTCTACTGTCACTCAGCAATTGTTGAGAGTCACCTCACAAGAGAGCAGAAAGGACTTTGTTAGATGGGGCAAACCAATGGGCCACTCTAAAGGAATGCTAAGTAAACAGAAAGAAAGCGATTCAGAGGAATTTATGGTTAATACATCTCTAATAATCCATAAATGGATAAACTTGTGGATGGAATTACCATTGATATATATTGTA
Source organism: Rhinolophus hipposideros (assembly GCF_964194185.1). Classification (NCBI taxonomy): domain Eukaryota; kingdom Metazoa; phylum Chordata; class Mammalia; order Chiroptera; family Rhinolophidae; genus Rhinolophus; species Rhinolophus hipposideros. The sequence goes on from NC_138062.1 coordinate 16,995,845, forward strand.
ATTGTTTTTTGGGAATAAAAATCTTACAGTAGAATAAAATTAATTTGTGCATCTTGATAATATTATCAAATAATGAACATACATTTTCTTTAATACACTTCTTCCCAAAGTGGAAAAATAGATTAAGATTTTTAATTCATAATGTTTAAAGTGTTTGCATATTGATATTCATTGGCTCCTCTCAAAATAATTTCAAAAGCTTCCTAATATAAGTATTAGAATGTCCAACTCTTTCTTTCCAGACATTGATTACCAAAGATATTTAAGCTTGACATAATAGCATTGACAATTTTTACAACCTAAGAATATTTTAATCATAAGCATAGAAAAGTGTAAAATGAAGAGAACTTTAGTCCAATTAATTCTGACAGAAATAAACCAATGGGTACAGGTTTATAAGAAAATGTTTTAATAGCACATGTTTTGTGTTTATTTTGTTTTACAAACATCAACAGTTTTTAGATGTGATGTTGGAAGATGTTTTTAAATTTGGCAGAGTACACATTTCTTTTAGTAAGATTGATCTAAGAATATTCTATTGCTGCCACAATTCAGCCCTTTATTGCTAAAACAAATCCACTCAATTTATTTGCTCAGTTGTTAGCAAGAGACAACATAAAGAAAGCAGGAATGAAAAATTCCATCTTATTCATTGGAACAACAACAAAAAAGTGCACGGTTCACCTTTCTTTTCATGTCAAGGTAATTATATATTTTTGTTTTTCTTCCAATTTTCTTAGAGTTTTACCATTTTTCTCTACTTCCAAAGGCGGAAATTTATTCTAAGTCATGGTATTTCTCTATATGAATGATTTACGCCAACAGGTACCTATTTCTTCATTTCTTATATAAACATCAGTTCACTTTTCAGATAATTGAGTGAGGTGGATATAACAATGGCTATTGACACAGGTTTAGGCAGAGATAAGCAACTTGCCTGAAATAGTATGCAGGAATTTCAGGATTCGAATCCATCTCTAACTAAGTCCGAGCTATCTACTTTCTATTGTATGGCAATAAGTCTACCTCCATCACAATTGCTGCTGTCAGTCTTAGACATACTCCGTAGAAAAGATTATACAGGAGTTCCCTGTCACCCTACTACAACAGAGGTAGGCAGAGTATGGAACTATTTGAGTGTTACCTTTAAATAAGATACTTGTCTCATTTATTAAGCTCTGATTATTAAAAAAACAAATATATTTAAATATATTTAAAAATTCAAATATTCAAATATTTAAAAATTCCTGAGTACAATCTAGCCTACCATTATATTTTATGGTTCTGATAGTCAATCATAGTATCTACTGTTAAACTCAACGCAGTATCTATTTCTTCTAGCCAACTGAAATGGAGACTGGCCATAACACTGAGGAAAAAAGTATTTAAAGCGTGTTAGGAATTAATTACATTTTCATCATTTTGTAACGTTCATTAAGTTAGATTGGAAATGCTTGTGTATAGATGGTATCGTTTTTACTGAAGTCAATCACCTTGCCTTCAAAATAATTTACGGCAACGCCAGTGCTGAAGACGTTTTCAAAATTATCATTATTTGTTTTTCCTTTCCTTTATTTCCCTCCCCTTCCCTCCCCTCCCCTCCCCTCCCCTCCCCTCCCCTCCCCTCCCCTCTCCTCCCTTCCCTTCCCTTCCTTTTCAATTGTCCATAAATTGTGACAGCCTGACTTCTCAACTCTTTTGATTAAATGCCCACTAACTCATGTAGGAAAATTAAAATGTTCTTAATAGGAAACCAGTTTATTAGGTAACACCGTGTGATCTTGTTTCTGAAATTCCACAAAAATGGGTACACCAATTAAAACTTAACATTTGTGCAGTGTGGACTAAAGGAAAGAGCGTTCTCTGTCAAAAAGACTGTAGTTCCTTGGTCCCTACACAGATTCAGTCTCTTACCCTAGATTTGTCTCTGTGATTTAATATTTTGCCTTCTTAGCAATATGTTGGAACGAGTAGCAGATGATTTTCCTTAGAAAAACTTTCATGAAAATAATTAAGCATAATTTGGAAAGGAAAGAAATAATCTATGCTGCTAAAAAGGCTGAGGTTGCTTTTGTATGATTACATAGACTTAGCAGTTTAAATTTAGAGAACATTTGTCCAAAAGTCAACATTCAGCATGCTTAAACATTTCTATTAACTCTGGTTAACCCTATTAACTACTTCAATAAAAATAAAAACAACCTATGCTCTCATGAAGCCAAGAAAAATGATACTTGTTCTACACAGAAGGTCTTTTGAATGCCTTAGTGCCTAAACCTTTTATAGAATTGAAAATAATTAGGTCTGCATAAAAAAGTCATTGTCATAACAAAAATTTGCCTGCAAACTAATGGAATAAGCTGTGCATTGTATAACTACTTAACATATTTTTATTTTATTAGGTGACTAATTAAATGAATTACAGAGATAATAAAATTGACTTTAAAATTTACATTAGCATATGCCCTGAAGTCTTTCTTAAAAATCCATTATGGTGTAAAATATATCTATCTAAAGGAAAGATATCAAGTAGGCAACTTACCCTTTAAAATAGGTGCTGTTTGACTGATAAACAAAAACAAAAATAAACAAAAACAGCAATCTGTAGCCTAGAATGTGGAATGTGCAGTCAGCAAATCCAGAGAGATTACCAGGTGGGAGACAATTCCAACTTTAAAGGTGGCTATTATTATAAACAAGACACAAGTTTATATTTTAGCAAATAAATTATCTCCCACACTGAATGGCAACCCCATTTAAAGCGCTGAAGAAAAGGGCCGAGTTCTCTATAGGATGAGCCCTAGTGCTAACTAATCAAAACAATCAATGAATTGGAATGACACCTGTCATAGTCTGTGCAATGATCCAACTGGGCTGCAGATGAGAAGAAGCAACTGAATATCGAGGCATGGCTAGCTGGGTGTAAGTATAACAAAGAAATCTGGGAATCACCATGGGCCAAATGTCAATATGTGCATAGGCAGTGTGGTAGTGTGGTGGTGTTTTCAAAACAAGCAAAATAATAGGCTGGATGTAGTGGGATACAGCCCATAGGAAATTTACCAGGCTCGTAAAGGAGGAATACAGAAGAAGGTCAGTTAATATTGTAGAAGAAATTAAAAGATTACATAATTGTCATTTTGGAAGCCCCTCATGATATTATTGATCCAGGTAAGGATTGTCACCTAAAACAATTAGGTGAGTGGTTGATAGGGAACACGAAAAACTGAAGTGGAACACCTTTCTGAATATCTCTGGCTTGCAAAGGAGGAAAAATAACTCTACAATGAAACAACTGGTTTGTCAGCCCCTTAGCCCAATGTTTAATCTTCACACACCAATGGCTGATCAAGCAGAACATAAATTTTCTGATGTGATACAATGTAGTACTCAACTTACTGACTATGCATACTCAACCCAAAAGAAGTTCTAATTTCTGATTTGTACGAATTACAGGCGCTAGAGGAAGAAGCCAGACAAAGAGAGAGCTGAGAAAATTCTTTACTGTAAAACTGGGCAGGATGTGGCACGACTACGCTTTTGGAAAATTTAGACGAGTGAAGTTTTGAAGAGATTGACATTATAGAACCACTTAAGCTGAAGTAAAGAGTTCCTTCACGACACAGCTCAACTCCATTTTCCAGACAAGGAAAGTTAAGTTAAAAGGCCACCTAAGCCAGTAAGACCCAGTTGGTAGTATACTCCAGATTCTAAATTAAGGGCTTTTGCATGGCCTCAGGTTAGTCTCCAAGGGTGTGGCAGGACCTCACAGATACTGCAGAGAAGGCTGGAGGATAATTTGCAAATGTTGCTACGTACAGAGAAAATTAAATATCACACTTGAGCCTGGACTAGGCAAACCTCTTTAACGTCTTCTCTGAAGTGCATGGTTGTATGAATAACTTATAGCTAATCTAGCAGGTTTTAGTTGAATAATTTAGAAATCCTACCCTCATTTGTACTCTTGTCTTTGAGTGTAAATTTTGCACAGGGAGTAATTTTAAGAAATGTCTGACCGCCGTGGACAATTACATAAAATAGCGAATATTTTTTTTAGATCCCTAGGAATAGATAAAGAAAGCAGGATTGTTGTTTATTTTTCATTACCTTCAAATAATATTCACATAGAAAAATGCATTTCCATTCTGCTCTCAAATTCAATTATGTACTCACTTCATTTGTACTTCTTTTATGAAGAAAAATAAATATCACATTAAAAATATCTGCAATCAATCTAATTTATAACATGGCAGCTACATACCTTGCTTATGTGAAAGACATTTTTTTTTCAAACTGTAAATTGCAACACAAATATTAGTAATTATTGCATTCACTTCTACAATGACTCTTTTGTACTAAAGCATGCAGGTAGCTCTAGTTTCCAAATGGAGTTAAAACCAAGGACCAAAGTTAACAAATTCCTCATCAGGATAATGGGAATCAGTGCCAAAGATGGGCTCTGCATGAAGACACAAAAATGGTTTTAACAGATTAGGTCATGAGTTCCCTCATAAGATTATTACAGCCTTTTAAAGCAAACTGTTGTTGGACATGGCCCTTTACGCCCTGCTGGTAAATCAATAGCCTAACAATTTTATTCCCTGTCTTTTACTCCAAGTATATTGAAGATCTGTCCTCAAGAAAAGACTCTTGGAGAGGTGGTTCTTATATCCACAGAGTAGAGGAGTGTGCTATTGATCTGTTTACTAAAAGAAGAATAGGGCCTAAAAACTTTGGATATAAGGTCTATATTCCATTTTCTGATCCATCAAAAAGGAACAAAATAGGATAGAGGAAACCACAAACCACAACCGCAAGGACAAAAACCCTTATTTTCTACATTAATTGTAATCTCTGCTTTTTTGTTGTAACTATAATTACAACACAGTTATGATGGGTAAAATGCTAATGAACAATTAAAACTCTTTTTCAGGGCAGGGAAAATTTAAAAAAACAAAAACCAAGAACATGGATAGTCTACAGTCAGAGAATGAACAGTTTTTCTGCCCTACTTCCTTTTACAAACCCAGGACACTCATTTCTATATTCAGAACAAAGAACAGTATTGGACTGTTAAACCTTTTGAATTGTAGGTCTTACTTTGCCCCTTATTTAGAATAAAAAATACTAACATCTTATTTTATTTTTATTTTTAAAATCATCCCGATAATAAATATGATAATTCCTATTTTATAGCTATCTCTTAAGTGCCAAGAACATGTTGTTTGTTATTACAATTAATCCTACCACTCCATGACATACGTGTTTCCCTGAAAACAAGACCTAGCCGGACAATAAGCTCTAAAGTGTCTTTTGGAGCAAAAATTAATATAAGAGCCAGTCTTATATTATAGTAAAATAAGACCTGGTATTGTATTGTATTGCATTGTATTGCATTGTATTGTATTATATTATATTATAGCTGGTCTTATAGTAAAATAAGACTGGGTATTATATTATATTATATTATATTATATTATAGTAAAATAAGACCCGGTCTTACGTTAATATTTGCTCCAAGAGACGCATTAGAGTTGATTGTCTGGCTAGGTCTTATTTTGGAGGAAACACGGTAGACATTATCTCCATTTCACAGATAACGGAAGAGATTTTGCTTTGACAGGGTGTCCAAGTTCACACACTAAGAAAGTAGAAAACTGAGATTTGATTTCAGGTCTATTTGACTCCAAAGTTTCTTTTCTTTTGTCTGTACCACAGTCTTATTTCCTTAAGAAAACTAGATGAGGTGTAGTTTACAAATGGGTTAAATTCTTACTCTCTTTTATTTTAACTCTTAAGAAAGTGTCAATACTGTTTCCTTTGAATTTTAAGTTCTTGAAGTTGTATAAATGAGTATTTTAGACTGTATTTGAAATATAACTAGGAAGAGATTACTAAATAGGTTATGTGGAATTTTAAGTAAACAAAAAATTTCCTCCAATTCTCTGACGATCAGATATTCTATAAAAATATATGACATGAATCCTAATTCATGTGCAGAGAAAAGGTTTATAAAATGTTGTTCAAATGAAAAATATATGTAACTTTCTAGTTTCCCATTCACATATACTGTCTGAGAGGGTTGGTCACTCCCAGGGTTGTTCACGATTGCAAGATTTCAAGTGGAAGGAAGTTTGGGCATAGGTTGCAAAATAGCTAGTTGGAAGCAAAACAGGTTCTGGACTCCCTCTCAGGGAAAATCTCATATTTTTCTCTCATTGGTATAATAGCCAACCTCATACAATTATCTTGAGGGTTAAATGAGATAATTGGCATCAAGCATTTAGCACAGGCCTGACACATAGTAAACAGTCTAAACTTGTTTACAAAACAAATATTCAGACTTCCCATTCAAATTCCTTTAAAATACAAATATCTTCTAATTTTTGTAGCTCATAAACTGGGGTTTTCACAAATTTTATTCTCTTGAGGGAGCAGCTCAAGCATATTATCATCATTCACCCTTCCCAGGGGTGTAATTGCTCAAAGTGACAGTGAGGCAGCCGTGTGCACAGCACACTGAGGCAGACTCAGAAACCCTGGTTTGAATTCTTGTGGTGTGACTGACAATGGACTGTTTTCTCTTTCTGAGCCTTATTTTTTCACCTTCCAGTGGTGTTCTGAAAAATGAGGTAAAGTATAACAAAATGCCTATCACTGAGCCAGCATATAACAGATGTTCAATCAATAATAGGTGATTCTCCCCTTCTAAAGTATATATTTCTGGGACATTGGAAGTATGATTTGGATTTCTCCTTATCCCTTGTAGCTCATTGATCTGCACACCCTTGGTGTCTACTTAATAATTAAATATTCCCAGATATCATGGGTAGAATGTATTTCCACCTTCATTTGACTGTGTGACCAAAGAGCTGAGAATGTGAATGTATTTTATTGTTTTCTCACTGAACGGTCTGAAAGGCTCCTCTGCATATTACAATTTCCAGGATGTTATTTTCTTTGTTAATGATGTCCAAGAAATACAATGTTAAAAATAAACTGCAGGAAAACACAATGGGAAATGCAATTTACCAGGTGGAAGATCAGGTGGGATAAAGTGCCAATATCCCAGCCCACATCCTGTAAAACTGATTTGACTTCACGCTAGTCGAGTTGTGTTGTTGTGTTGTACACACACACACACACACACACTCACTCACACACACACACACACACACACACACACACACACACTCACGTACACTTTTAACCATATGAGCACATCTTGCTATTGCCTATTTAGAATTCTCATGAATAAATAAATATAAATAGGTTGTTTTCGTTTTTCAAGATCAGCTTTTTATTTGACATTTAAAGCTGAACATATACTAGTGTATGGCCAGACTTTAAAAAACATGGTAAATTGGGGAATGCCAAAAGACAGCTCTGGATTGCCATACTCTTCCAGTAAAAGAAGGACTTTATAGCTTGTCTCATCTTCTTGATTAAACGTGTTTGTTTTTCACCCTTCATGTACATCATTTTGTTGCAAATACCACTAGACTTAAAGCACGGAGCTGCTAGTAATCACACCAATTTTTCACTCCAAGGCTTTGCTAGGTGATTGGGTGTGAAACGTTTCAGGCTGTTCTCCTAGCTAACGCTGAATGTCTTTCAGGATTGAACTTTGATGTCTCCAACAAGCTTCCCTTTATCCCTTCTTCCTATTCAGGACTATCCTTCTTCTGTGCTCTTAAATCGCTCTGCATAATATTAAAAGTGTAGCTTTCTTGTTGGTCTCACCCACTGCCGTGTGAAAACCTTGTTTACTCTTGAATCCAATCCCCTACCACTGTACCCAGAACACAGGACATGCTCAATAGGTATCTGTTGAACTGACATGAATCTATTCATGGACTCCTTTGTGTATCTAAGTTTATTCCAAAGTGACCCCCAAATTTCCATTAGCTGAAGAAGAATACTTTTCACATACAACTTACCTGAAGGAGGCATTGATATGTACTAGTATTATGAAAGCAAATTCTGATTTGTGTTGCAGTGGTGGGTTTCCAGCTTTGTACTCTGTTACCCGGGAGAGAGATACATACTCAGATCATGAAAGTTGGAACACACAACTTGCAATGGGCTGAGTTCAGGTGTGTGAACTCTGTACACATGGGATGAGTTCCACTCTGTGTTTTTGGTTTTCTGCTTTGCAAAATAAAAATAACAATTACTTTGTTCTTCCTCACAGAAGAACATACCCAATCAGATAAATAAAAGATGAGTTCTTAAATGATCACAGACCATCCTCTTTGAGAGGGTTCTTTCACTTACCTGATATTCCCAATTATCAATATGGCAAATCTGCAAGATAAAGGTCGAAATAACATGACCTGAAGAACTATGATTTGGTAATAATGTATAAAGGGTGGTTAACAGGAGAGGGATGAATGCCAGCAGAGGTAAAAATATAACTCTTAGTTAATAGAAGTCCATCAAAGATTCAATAGGATTTTGTTCTTTTTGGATAGTCGAAATCTTAAGGACAATTATTTCTAGTTATTTTGTAGATAACTAGAACAAGAAGATGCATTTTTATCCTTTTATTAGGAAAATGAAAAATCAGAAAACAAATTTACTCAAGTTGATATAGATATCATGTACCAAAAATACCACGCAAAAAATAATTCACAATACTAATACTATCTTATCCATAAATGATACCCAAGATCCCAGGGCTCCAGATCTTTTCAAATATTATATTCATAAAAAACAAACAAACAAAAAACAAAAACAACAAAAAACAAATCACTGTTTTCTGTATGCTTGGATAGATAGTATTGACTCCATGTAAAAATGGAGGAAACTTAAACAAAAGAAAAAATACCTTTTCTGACATAGGAACACTAGTAAGCCAATAGAATTAACTTACGTCACATTTTTACTCCTTGTATCTCTGGTTTTCATTTTTCTAATATGTGTATTTTAAAATTACACTCAGAATAAAAACTAGCAAAAATGGGATCCATTTTTAGTGGAACATTATCTTTTTCAGATAAAATAATACCTGCATCACTTTAGGCCGATGGCTGCTGGTCCAAGATAAAATAAAAACACACACAAGAAAAACACAAACTAGGAAAAATATTTCACAAACCCCTATAATTAAAAATAACATTATAGAGAGTAGCAGTACAATAATCATCACTCAACAGAAAAGGGTGTGGTGGCGGTAAAAATAAGACTACAGGTCCAACGTAGAGTCGCTTATGCTAAGCCCTATACTACCAAACCAAGAACTAAATTAACGTTTCAGTGCTCCTAGAAATGGAATCTTAAACCAGTCAATCAAAAATCACCTGATTAGCACTAGTTAGGCAATTTGCCTGACGGACCCCTGCCATGCCCTACCAGAATGTGACTTTGCAATAACTAACCTGCTTTTTTGTCTAGTATAACTTCCTTATTCCCACTCCCTTCTGCCTGTAAAAGTCTTTCATTTTGCACCACTCCTCAGAGCTTCTTTCTATCTGCTAGTATGGATGCTGCCTGATTCATGAATCATTGAATAAAGCCAGTAAGATCTTCAAAATGTACTCAGTTGAATTTTGGTTTTTAACAATTAATTTATTGTCTTTATCCCACTAAAGAAGAGAGATATTTTATCTTATACCATAACACTAACACAGCCTTCTCTGATCAAAGGTCAATTCAACTTACTAAGTAGTTCTTGAATACCAATAATGTATTAAAATTTACATCAAAATCCAGGTTGAACCTTCTAGTTAAAATTGTATTGTGTAAGGAAGTAATCTCTCTTTGCTCATCTCCTTGCCTCTGGATTTAATGAAAGCAGAATGACTATGGATCAGCAGCAAGTGCCTTTTAGCTTCTTTGATGATTGACTCCATCTCCTTCAAATGTTTTTCTAGTGCGGCATCTGTGAGAAAAATCAATTGCACATTCCAGGCAGATTATTTTTTTTTCTCTTCTTGAAAATTCATTATGTATCTTAATATATTTAAAACGTTTTTCTTTCTTTCTTTTTATTTTTATTACCCTATTGGTTTTGGGTTAGATTGTATGTTCACTTGCTTACATTTGTCTAAGTGCTCCCCCCACCCTGTCCAGAACATTTTTTTTTGCATTTGGTCTAAGCTGGTCTAAAGATTTAAAACTATTGTATATGCAACATCTGTGAAATTTGAATTAATTTATATAGGAAAGCTTTTCCCAATCCTCTCAGCTCTAAATGTCAAATGCTCACATTCTTTCAATGGAGAAAAATCCATGCTAGAAAAGATATTAATATAAAAACAATGTAAAGGCAGAACAAATGTGTGTTTGTTTATGTTAAACATATAGAGTTAAAAAGTAATTTCTATTGTTATCCCTCAAGTATAGAACAAAATCATTCAATATTCTTGTAGTTTTATTCCTCAGAAGAATATTCTAGGAACTATTAATTTCAAGAAATGCCTTAAAATATAAATTTCTCATAAGCCATATTCATACATTAATAATTTTTAAATCATATTTAAACTATTAGTTTTTTCTCTGTATATGTTTATGTTTTGCTCCAGCCACTCCATAAAGCAATTAATTTAGAAAAGATATTTACTAAAAAGATTTTCCAAAGAGTGAAACAATTCAAATAAAATCCTCATAAACAATCTTCTTAGGTGTTCTGACAGTTTTTAAAAAGATGAGAATGTTGGACCAGAAAAATCCCTCACTCTATTATCCATCATTACATTACGTAGTTTTAAACTAATAAATCCTAAAAAAGTTATTTTTTAAGGGAGATTTTAGGGAATTCATCTATAGTATCTCCTTTTCTTTTCTATGTTCTGAACAAATTAGGAGGTGGACAAGGAGTAAGGCTGCCAGAAATGAAGATATAAGCGTTTTTATTTTTTTCTTTTGTGACAATTTTAGACTTATAGAAGAGTTGTAAAGATAGTACAGGGAGCTTCTGTACACCTTTCCCTGGCTTCTCTGAGTATCAACATCTTACATAACCATTGGTACAATACCATTAACGAAACTACAGAATTTATTTAGATTTCACAGATTTCCCCACTAATGTTCTTTTTCTGTTCCAAGACCCAATCCAGGGTCCCATGTTGCATTTAATTGTCATGTCTTCTTTGTCTCCTCCAATCTGTCACAGTTCTTCAGTATTTCTTTATAACTTATGACCTTGGCAATTTTGAAAAGTACTGGTTAGGTATTTTGGGATTACTTCTCAATTTGGATCTGCCTGATGGTTTTTCATTATTAGACTGAGCTTATAGTAGATTTGGTGGAATGCCAAAGAGGTGATGTGCTCATCTTATTACATTATAACAGAGGGTACATGATATCAATATATTTTATTACTAGTGATCTTTGGAGTAATTTTAATAAGGGTGATTTTCTACTCTCATTCTTTCTACATTCATTAACTGGAATTCTATGTAAGGGTAAGTTGTCTCATTTCTCTCATTTATTTATTTGTATGATCATTTATTTTTATCACAGGTGCTAATTTTATTTTTTGGTTAACAATTCAATGCTATTGTTATTTATTTTGTGGCACTAATTGTTCTAGCTGTGGACATTGGAGGCTCTTTCAAGTTGACCCTTGTAGTCTTTTGAAATGTTCCCTTTGTACTTTGTTTTGATTTTTTCTTGCTTTCTTGTTTTTTTCCTTGTTATTTTTTTATTGTATTTATTTTGTCTTTACTTTCTGACACCTCAGTTTGATCTAGATTTATCTTTTATTTTCTCTAACCTCACCTTGGAATAAAGCATTTATCTAAATAATCTTGGTTCCTTGTATTGTTCACCTTATTCAAGTTTGCCTTGTTTATTTGGTACTCTTTGCATTCCATATAAATTTTAGAACCAATTTGCCAATGTTCAAGAAAATAACCTTCTAGGATTTTGTCTGGGATTGCTTTGAATCTATAGATCGATTTGGGAAGAATTGGCATCTTTACCATACTGTGTCTTATTATCTATAATAATACGTCCTTTATTTAAATATTCTTTAATTTCTTTCACTAATGCTTTATAATTTTTGGCATTGATGTAGTGCATTTTTTATTAAATTGATTCTATTGCATTTGATATTTTTATACAACTGAAAATTGTGTACTTTTAAAAGTTGCATTTTCTAATTTTTACCTACTAGTATATGCAAATGGATTGCTTTCTCTAAGCTTCGCTTAAATTTGATGACTAGTTAAATTTATTTCTTAATTATAATGTTTTATCTCTAATTTAAAATTTTCACATTAAAAATCATGTTGCCTATGTATAATGAGTTTTATTTCACCATTCATGATTCTTACACATACATTTTTTTCTTTTCTTAAGGTACTGACTAGGACATTTCCAAGTGACTGATATGAATATTTTACCCTTCAGTATGCTGTACGTTTTCAAGATATCTCTTTATCAGGTAAAAGTAGTTCCCTTCTACTTCTAGCTTGTGGAATTTTGTACTATACTTTTTTGGGGGCATCTTTTGAGAGAATCATATGATTTTAGTCTTTTGTTCTCTACACGTAGTTCATGATACTGATTGAAACCTGACTGTTATGCCAACCATGAATTCCTGGAATAAACTCAACTTGTTTGTGACACATAATTTTTTATATCTAATAGATTCAGTTGCTAATATTTTATGTAGATATTTATATTTATGTTAATAAGGATAATTGACCAGGAATCTTTTTCCTTTCTTGTAATTTTTTATCAAGTATTTTAATCAAGATTATGCTGGTATCATAAAATACATTGGAAAGTGTTCCACATTTTCATATACTTTTGAAAAAATTTTTGTAAGATTGGTAATTTTTCTTTCATTTTAAAACATTATTATTGAGTATAAATTTCATACAATAAATGGCACTTAAATGGCACTTAAATGGTACAATTTGATGAGTATCATTTATAATCTAAATATTATCCATCTATCTATATCTATTATCTATCATCTATCTATCCATCTATCTACCTATCATCTACCTATCAGTCATTGATATCTATAATCTGTCTACCGTGTTTTTTGGAGCAAAAATTAATATAAGACCTGGTATTATAGCATAGCATAGCATAGCACAGCACAGCACAGCACAGCACAGCACAGCACAGCACAGCACAGCACAGCATAGCATAGCATAGCATAGCATATATTACCTGGTCTTACATAATAGTAAAATAAGACTGCGTCTTATATTAATTTTTGCTCCAAAAGATGCATTAGAGCTGATTGTCCAGCTAGGTCTTATTTTCGGGGAAACACGGTATATATCATGAGTCATATCTCTCTGTCTATTATCTATCTATCTATCTATCTATCTATCTATCTATCTATCTATCTATCTATCTATCTATCTATCTAATCTATCATCATCTCTATTTACCTAGCTGTATCACAAAGCCATCAGCATAATCAAGGTAATTCATTGCCACCAAAAGTTTTCTTGTGGCCTTTTATAATCCATATCTCCATTCCCAAACTCCAGACAAGCACTGTTCTACTTATATCTCTATAGATTAGCTAGTATTTACATAACTATAATCACACAGTAGGTACTCTTATTTCGTCTGCCTTTTCTCACTCAACAGTTACGTTGAGATTTATCCACATTCTTGTCAACACTTGGTGTAGTAAGTCTTTTCAATTTTGGCCATCTAGTGGGTGTGTAGTGCTAGCTCTTTGTGGTTTTAATTTGCATTTTATTCTTTTTTTATTTTAATATTTTAATTAATTTTAAAGTAGGTCAGTTTAGTCCCCTACTTGGAAACTTGCAATTGCTTCTAATTTCACATAAAATTGAATTTCTTTTCCTGGTCTAAAAGACTTTTGCTAACTCTAATCTCATCTCTCCCCCAGCTTCATACTCTGTGGCCCATCCACTGGCCCCACACACACTGTCTGTTTGTCCCCTCCCTTCCTTTGCTGGATGATTCTCTTCCCTAACAGCTTAATCTAAGTGACATCTCCTCAGAGAGATGACCCCTGAGTACCCCATCTAAAGCAAGAAACACCCCCTCCCATCCTATACCATGATTCTGTGCCCAAATTCCTAGATCATTTACTTCATATCATACTTGGTAATTAATAATTACTTCTTTTTTTGTTTTGTTTTGTGTGTTTATTTTTTTTATTTTTTTTATGTCTGTCTCCATTGCTAGACTGGACTGTGAACTCCGAATGGAAGAATCAGGCCACTTGTTAACTTTAAACATCCTGTTTCTAACTGCCTGCCAGAAACATACTCAAAAGTATCTGCCGAGTAAATGAAAGAATAAAAAATGAATGTACAAATGAATGAATGAACTATAAAGGCTATACTATGGAAGAATTAGAATAGTGGAGACTAATTCCACTTAGAGTGATGGAAAGATTTCTTTGGAACAAGAAACATATGAGTTCAACTTTGAGAGTTTTGTGTGTGTGTGTGTAAGACACATGCTCTGTGTATGCAGATTCCTCATGTGGGTATGTGTGGAGGATGGAATTACAGGAGATGCGAAGTACACCTTGATAGAAAAGATAAGGCCAAATTGTGGATTTCATCGCATACTAATCTTTATTTAGTTTGGATGGATCTTTAGTTACAGGGATAATAAAGGATGCATCTGAAATAAACAGCTGTGGCAATGAAAGGGGGGAAGTAACAGATATGAGGTGAAGTGGTAGTACAATTTACAGACCTAGTGACACGTGAAATATTATATGTCAATAGAGATGGAAGAGTTAAAGCTGATTCAAGCTTGTAAACCTATGTAACTAGAATCTGTATTCCATTAACAGAGACAGGAAACCTAGAAGAAGGAAGGCAATGAAAGTATGACTATCCTAAAACATTTATATTAAAAAATAGCCAGTAGATACCTGGAAAGGTGGTGCTAAAACCCAGCTGAAATATCAAAGACAAATAAGATAATCAGCAACGATTACCAAAAAGAAATTTATTGAGGACGTCCTATAAGCGGAGGGCATCAGTCAGGATTATGTGCAGGAAACAGAATCCAGTCAAGTCATTTCTAGCAGAAAACACTTTAGCACAAGTAATAGGGGGGAATTAGATGGTTACACAATCATTGTAAAGACTGGAGGAACTCCCTGTTAGAAGTGGACCCTTATCAGGCTCTGGCTTCAAGCACCTCTGTCTCACTCAGTTGTTAGGAACTACTATTGCTGCCCAAAGTCGCCTGTGCTCAGTTGACTCGACATATATTCTTCACCACAAAGATCAGTAATTTGCCCAGTGTTGAAGCATTGGTATCTGGTTCATAAACTTTTTAGAAAATTGTGGTTGATACGGCTCTCACAGAATAGCCACCCTGAAGGTGCATTCTGCTAGTAACGAGACTAAAATTATACTCATGTAAAATTTGCACTGTTATTGTAGTCCTGCATAAAATTAGTCTGTTCTCTATGAAATATTGTTTGGTCTAAACTTCTAATATTTTCATTAATTTTTGGACATCGCTACATTGATGAACATGGAAAAAATGTATAACAGGGAGAAAAAGACAGAAACATAAAAAATAAAAATCACATTTATTTAAACAAAAAATATACACACAGTGTACAATGCATATGGTTTCCACAGAACAATGATATTTCTCCCAATGCCAACATAAAATGATCTAACCTATTTGTGCCTTAATTCCTAGGAATACACATTAGTTCACCTGGAATATATATTTAATATAAAAAGAAAACAAGTGGCGACACTTCCGATAAGTAAACAGATAAGAAAACAAGATAAGAAACAGATAAGAAAACAAGTGGTGACACTTCAGATCACGAGAATCTGAAAATTAGAGGTTAGGTTAAATAAAATAATAAATAGTCACGTAAGAAGTATATGTGGGCAGAGGAGTACACAAGTACAGTGAAATGGGTGTCTACAGTGTTATAGATACATGGAATCTACCTTTTAAAAATATGAAGTTCTTTGATGGGAAATATTTTTTAATGATAGTGATATAAAAGCATCACAGATCTATATAGATAATATAGCAATCTTGCCAATAGTTGAGTCAATATTGCTTGCGAGTTAACAAAACCACATCATTAAAAATGTACTGTTGGATTGTGTGTCTTTTGGAATAATTTAGATGATTTTAAGAAGACTATGAATGTATTCAGACTTTGTGTGTGAAAATGCAACATCTTCTTAAATAACACTTTTTACTAAAAGATAACCCAGAAATGGTTTATCAGGCAGTGTCACTGTATTAGGTCTTCTCTCCCTTGATAGTCACTCTCTCTGGGTACTACACTTAATTGTGAGCTTTGTTTTACTTTTTTAATTTAAAATTCTAAATGTTCATATAACCCATAAAAATTCAAGGTCAGGAAGAATGATTGCATGTACATTGTTTTGTGTTAATATTACCTCACAATTTTTTCTGCCTCTTTGTTACTAATAGCCAAATATGATTTGTTTCTTTGACATCAGAGATGCTTTAGGCTTTCTCTTACTTTCTTAGAAACAAAATTTAAAGAGTGACTAACGTTCGTTATGACTTTAAAACTCCAAATTTCCATACCTTGACTCTATCCCTACTAGGCTTGCAGTATTTTATCTAAACCAATTTTATTTTCCTGCTCTGAAAGACAGCTTCTGTTTGGTCAGAAAATTCTAATTTAAAACTGCCAAAGAAATAAAAGATATAACATAGTGGGACTACCTTTATAAAGCAATGGACCATAAACATGAGGAAAGAAGCATAGCCTTTGCATTTCACAGCTGGGCTAAATGAAGGTAAATTCCCACTGAAACTGTCAATCATTGACACAACTCCCAGCAAATCATTCTCTCCAGTTGTGCTTAATTTGTAAAGTCTCTAGCTCTTCAGAACAACTTGTGTTCAATGTTTGCTTCCCTCCGTAACTGCTGATCACAGTTTTTCTCAGACCAGCTTCTTGTGTAGTAAAAGTTAATTTATTTCCTCCCCAATTACAAAAGGAGCCCTGTATATTGAACTAAACAATGGATACACCATCCTGGTTGGAAATCAAACACCTAAAACAGCTGCAGTGATTTAGCGTACTGCCGGAGTTTAATTTGTTGAACCTAACAGTTTGGGTTTCCATGGAGCTATATTTATTAGAAACAGGGTACAGTAATATGTTACTGTTTGTCTTTTTTCTTGCGTTTAGCAAAGAAACTAAACTAAAAAATGGGTACTGAAGCACATTTTCAGTGATACTCTAATTAGGCTAACATCTCCCTGAATTTAGCCTGGAGTTGTTTTTGCTTACGCTGAAGTTGCATTGCCAAGATTTCCCTTGCCAAACATCATAGAGAGATGCGTTTTTAAATGCATCTCTGTGATTAAATTATTTAATTATGAATAAAATATGAACATCAACTGTTACTTATAGTCCAATCGGAGTCTTTAAAGAGGGTAAAAACTAGAACAAAATTGCAGCCATCTGAAGATGAGTGATTGCATTTAATTTCATTTTAAATACTGTATATGGCTTCCAATGATTTTCTGGAGAAAAAGTGATGGTGGCATTCAATTGTATGCCAATAAATACTGAACAATGGGATTTCCAGGAATTAAAGGCCCTGGTTGGTAGCAGTGGTCAATTTCCAGCTGCCAACGTGTTGTTACTGAACATGGAGCAAGCAGGGGTGTGCAGGGACATGCTATATAATACAGTGTACAAGATACAACGGACATAAATGACCTCAAGAGCAGAGGTACATTGTAAAATGTAGTAAAATAATTAGGATGTTCAGTTTTGATTATAACCTTTGCTTTTAATAAAACGTGGTCAATTGTATTTGAATATTTAATGATGGTTGTGTTTAGCAAGTGGCTTATAAAATTGCTGATAATTTACTGATCAGCTGTCTGGAGTCAGTTCCAGTCAGTTCCAGCACACCACAGGTACTGCCTCTTCTTGGCACCTATCAAACTTTACATAGGGAGGGGTTTGATATACTTGGCAAGAAAAGCAGTACTTTGTAATAAATAGCTTTCTTTTCTACCTCGAGTCTTACTGTATGACAAATGCCTTAATTTAGTTGAAGGAATAAAGGGAAGTATCCTCCATGCAGATGAGATGCTAGCTTTTAAGACTTCAAAGTTTTCAGAAGAAAAGGTCTGCTGAATCTTAATCTTACGAAGTAAGGACTGGAGGTTAGGTACATGGTATACTGCTCTAACTGAGCTGTTGGTCATTTTAGTACAATTTGTCAGCTGAGTCAAATGGTTGCTCTGATTCACCAGCTTGTTGGACTGACCAAACTATTTACATCAAATGACTGTTTTGGCAGGCTGTAGACAACCCCAAGGCAATATTTACAAGAAAAAAACAACCATATGAGAAATAAACAAATGGTTGCCTGTAAGGGTGGAGCTATTTCAATCAAATATTTCAAATGTTTATGCTCAGCTGCTCTGGAGAGCACTCCCAGGTGCTGGATCATTTGTCACTGGGTCAAACATGACCTGGATTCCACCTTCTCTTCTTTTTAAATATGCTCTCTGTAGAACTGTAAATAGCGAATACAGAGTTGATATCTACATTTGATGACATTAGAGGGAAACTATTTTGAGCAAAAAAAAATTATCTTGTTTGGAAATGTCATTTTCTTGGTTCAGTTTCTGGCTCAACATGATCTAAAAGAGGCCTGCTGATGTATCTTATCTTTCAAATGAAAATATAGATAGAAAAGCATTACAAACCGTGTCTGTACAAAGGAGATTTTACAACTTATTGTTTAACTTTGGCTCTTTGATTTAGAAAGCCTTAATAACTTCAGAAATAGTTAAGTGATTTTCCAAGGATACATAGAATATCTCTCAGGAAAGGGGAAATATTGTCGCTATGAAACAAGAATTTCCTTGATAAAAAACCACTTTTAAATGTATGTATAAATATAGGTTTCCTGTAGGGAAATGCAGATAACTATGTTAATAAGAAACAGAAAACTTTTATGCATTTGTAGTACAGTAAGTTCTACACTTTGAAACATCTATTTAGTAGTTATTATAAAAGAAAAAAATATCTTTGAAATGTATTCCCCAAATTAAAAATCCTATTGGTGGCTTTCTACTTAATACATATTTTTCCACATGTGAGTCAAGAGGTTTCATTTTTACAAATGCAAACAAAAATTCTTGTTTATAAGAGTATTTACAGGATGATAAGTCACTTAAAGTCTCTTGGAACTCAGGTTACCGTTTGATATACTGAAGAAGGCTTCACAGTTATTCAAGGAAACCTCTGTCATCCCAACCTCTTTACCTTAAATCCAGTGGGATAATGAAAATAACCACAAATCTTACCATTTTCAAATGTAATTGAGCAATTCAAAGATTATACTTAATCACTGAAATGGAGAATGAGGTGTAAGGGAGAACACCAACATAACTTTATCCATGAATAGACATACTAAATAGCCCCTTTTATTAAACAGATAGTTTAGCAACTGCCTCAAATATAATGCCTACAGCCATTAGCTAAAATAATAGATTGATACTTCTAGTATTAAAAGTCCCAAAGGGTTATCTAAAATTTCTAGAAATTTGAAAAACCCAACACGAACTTAGAGATCGGTATGGAATCCTTATCTCAACAGGCGTCTTAGTGAAGGAGCTATCACATTAGCTATGGAAAAAGCCTCATAATGTCACCATTGAATATGATCATAGCTGAGAGACGTCTATATAAACAAGCCTCTGACATTTCCAAGGGAGATTTATGCTTTGGATGACATGCTTCTCTAATGAGAAAGGAAAAAGAATAAATCCTTAAAATTTGGAGAAAATAGGTTTCATTTGTCCAGGCTGTTGTAATCTAAGCTTTAACTCCAGCAATAAATGTTAATTTATATTTAACTAACTAGCATTATCATCTAACTTTCATGTTTACTTGGCAAAGGAATTTGGAGAAGAGACAAGACTAGGGAGGTAAGGAGAGATTGTAATCATGGCTTTAAAATTATCCAGCTGGCTGTTTAGGGGCGTATCTTCCCTGTGCTTTATTTCACCCATTTATAATGGTGTTATACAAGATAATCTCTAAGGCAACTTCTAATTTGGGATTTAGGAAAATTTATGGTGTTATTTTACTACATAAGGACAAATTTGAAATTCAGATTAACAGAAATAATTGTTTTGCTTTGCCATTAGTTATGGTTGTATATGTTTTAAAATGTTTATTCACATATGTTAATCTATGCCAGATAATGCATACTTATACCATCTACATTGTATACTAAGATGACTGCTAGAAAACATCTCAAGGATATCTTATTGACTTTCATGAGCTTGACTACATGAGGTTCAGGTTGATGGGAATTTCATTTTGAACATCAACAGGCTGATTATCTTTAGTTTCCTTGCAGGTTCAACTCCTTACAGTGCTTTGCTTATTACACTACTAAACTTCCTCTGTTGCTACTTCTACAACTGAGCCATACAACCCAAGTCAGAGTTTTGAAAGGATACTGTCTTGCGGGAGACCCTGCTCGCTGTGCCATTTGTCGTGCAGGGCGGCCAGAGGGGTCTCCGGTCCCGCTGCCCACATAAGAATGCTGGATATGGTGAGGCCAAAAAGGAACACCCACGGAGCCATAGATGGGGGCGTCATACCACTATAGTCTCACTGGAGGCTGAAGTCACATGACCTGCAACCTGCCGTCCGCTTCTCTGCCTACCAACCGACCGACTCTCAATTTTCTGACTCGACTGACCCACCAACCAGCGCAGCCCCGGCACTTATATCAGTGGCTAATTGACTAACTGGTAACAGCTGAGGGTCAATTAGCCACAGCCCACGGCCATCTACCACCAGTCAGCACCCCTCCACGTGAGGCCGAGAACCTGGAAACTGCTCGCTGGGACTCTGTCCTCACAGATACCATGTTTTTGAAAAGTATTTTTATGGCTTTACTAACACTGTTTAGCTACCTGTTTAGGAGGAGTAGTCCCATTTCAGCCAGAGGACGAAAGTCTTTACGAGCATACCTGTAAACTGTTCTTTAATTGAGATCATGAGTTAATGTTACCTAATTTCAATTCACTAGAAAAATAGTTTTGTAAATCTCAAAAAGGGGCTCCGAGGTTATCTGTGAGAAAGGTTATGAAATAATACCATAAGGTCCGTCTACCCTTTATACACTCCTCTCTTCCTTATGGATGGAAAGTGCCACTGTAACTCACCTTGAGTCTTCCGTGGCACCGATGTTGTCTCAGAACGTCTTTTCATTAAATTACTCCATGAATGAAAGTTACAATTTTTGAGCTGATCTCAACCAGCAAGAGTCAACACTTAGAAATTTAGGACTAGGAAGGGCAATATTACATAAGTGTTTTTAATGGGTTTCATTCAGAGTGATATGCTCATAACTGATTCAAGTAATTCCTAGATTTGGGCAAACATCCTTGATCATCTCGCTCCACCAATTCACAACAATAAAAAATAAAAATAAAAATGAAAAAGGTAGAGATTATCCCACTGAAGCGAATTTGTGTTCCTGTTTATTTACATGTTGGTAAAGTTAGGTGTCAGCTTTTCCATAAGTCCCCTCTGGAGGTCGGTAGTACTTGGGGAAAGCCATCAGCTGTAGCATGTTGAAAGCATACTTTCTGCATTTGATATTCTTCAGTACATTCTCTATGCGGCATCCTTCTCTGGTGAAAGGGGAAAAAGTACAACTTCATGAAACACAGAATAAATAAATATGCTTTATTTGTTCAATGCAGAGTTGCGGCAACAGTCCAAGTAAAAATAACAAAGATTCAACTCTACATTTTTTTCCCCACAGATGATGATACATCTTACAAAATTAAATCCTAGGCCAGGCCCAATACCATTATTGCCTTCGGAAAGAGATGATTCAAGTCTCTTTGCTCTCAACAGACATTTAAGGTTTAATAAACTCTTTAAATATAATTTGCTCCACAATACAGCTTCACTTTAATTTCATAAATATATCTGCCTTTTTATAACTTTTCCACAAATTAATTTCTTAGTCTCTTTAAAACACATTAAAATCTATAAGTAGCCCTAAGGATACAGGTTCTAGGAATAAGGCATTTAATTTATTAAGTCTGGCCCTATAGATTTTTAAAGGAAAGTTCAATTTCTAGTTTACTTCATTATGTTAGCTGTGCAATGAAGAGAAAAATGGCTTTCGGGACAGCCTGGTCCAAGTCTCTGCTTTATAAAGGAAGAGTGCTTGTGCACAGACAGTACAGAAGTCACAGGTGCTGAAAAAGGGGCATCAAGACACAAACAAGACCTTGTTAAGAAGAATAGAAAAGTACTCTGAAATCCAAATCAACCCAAACAATATTACAAACAGGTTAATTTAATTACAAAACATAAATAGCCATTCTCTCCATAAAGTTACTTGACAGAAAGGGGTTAATTGCAGCAAAGAAATAACAAAACCAAACCAACAGGTTAAGAAATCAAACAGCAGATTCTGTCAGCTGATGGCAACAATGACATTAGCACAGTGGAAATAAAGTCTGGAACCTTTCACATCTCTAGGACTTGTCTTAGGGTTTCAGGGTGTTGTGCAAATTCCATCTTAATTTCTTTAATAAATTTAATGGGAAGAGGAACAGGAGGTGCAGAACATCAAGCTTTCAGGATTCTGTTCTTTGTCTTAGGCCAAAGACATTAATTTAGAAATTCTTCTTGAGCTAGTTGACAGTGGGAAACACTTTTCCATGAACAAAAGAGCAACATAATTCACTGAATGCATAGTACTTCTTTTTCTTTTTCTTTCTTTTCTTTTCTTTTTTTTTTTTTTTTAGATTTTAGGAAAAACAAAGGAAACACAATTCGAACATTTGTTTGTTTTAAATTCTGTGACTCTTAAAATGTAGAAATATTACAGCATTGTCCCCATAATTTAAAGTCCATTGTCATTTGTAGAAAAGAAAGCAACACAATGTAAATCTTATTGGTATTTGGCTAATAGTAATGCAAGACTTAAAATGAGCCACACAACTAGCAGGTGTGAGCTGACAAGTAGCAAGGCGACAGGATAGAAGTGTCGAGAAGTTGGCTTGTTATCAGATAGACAGCCTGTTTCAGGATCATCGGATTCATTCAGTGCTCCCTGGGTTTGTCTGCTGTTAAACAGGGTGGGGGAGTTAGGGGAGAAAAGAAAATAGTAGAGCATTCACACAGTAAAGAAACTCAACCTTAAATATTCTGAACTAGAACACATTATCTTATACAGTGGAGCTGTTTCAGAGGAAGTTGTGTGCTAAATAGCTCCCAAAGCATCCTATCTGTTGTTGTCTCTCACTGACAAACGTATTTCTCATAGACAGATGTATTAAAAAAGGAAATTCCTTTTGCTTTTGGTATAAGAAGGAAGAAAGACACACTATGATGACAGTCACATGGATTGAATCTGTATGTACAAGAAAGGATCCAATAAGCGTAAAAGCACCAGCAAAGACTGCGTGAACAAAACTAAAATATGGATCAGCCATAAAAAATAATCGGTTCAGTACATCATTGGAAAATGAAATGAGAAACACAGTATGCAGCAAAGCAAATGAACATGTCTGACACATTTAAGCACACCCTCCATTGGTATTGTACCTATATAATGTATTTAACATTATAAAAATGATTTAAGGAAATGGCTTGGTATTTAAAATGAATGAAACATCTGACATGTCATCCTTGCCAGCCATAAGATTAGTTTAACAAAACCCAACTCAGCATCTTTCTGTTACTTCACCTCATAAATTACATTGTCTCCTGCTCATCTTACTTAAATGAGGCAAAATCTATGTCACATGGACTCCTTATCTTAAAAGAGATAACATATTTGCAGAATGACACTTTGGACAATGAAAGATTCTAAATTTCCAGGTTGTGTAGGTCAAAGGTAAGCATTGGTAATTGGGCTTAAAAGCAGCTCCAATTATGGCAAATCTGAAATACGCCATACCACTATTCATTGGAAATAAAAATTATTTTCTATGATCTATCTCATGAATATTCACAGTATTCAGAATTTCAATCACACTCAGTTGTCAAGGGGTGGTTTGATCTCTATCAGCTCCTCCGGGTTTTAAGGCAGAAAACTGGTTATTGCTCACAGTCTTATGAAAAGAGCCATGTAAAGGTCACGTCAGTTTTAAAGAAGCTCCATAGCTTCCAGGGCCCCCTTTCAACCAATTGCAGCCCCTGAAAACCTCCTATACTGAAACTGTTGACCAGGCGTTGACACATCAGTGACCACACCCAGACAAACAATAGTCATAATTGTTTCGCACAACAATCATAGTGTAAAACACCAAATCAAGCACACTGCCTGTGCTTGAGCGTTTCCTATCGTTTGGTAAGACCTACAGGACTTAAAAGGACTGTAAAGCCAGTGACCTAGTGAAGTAGAAGCTTATCTGGAAGACAAATGATTAACTAAGCAAAAGGGAGCCTTCCATAACTTCTATTGTCAATTGTACAAGTAATGTGTTTACTTGTTGAACTTCATGCTGCACATTAGGTAGGAAACACACAGTAGATGTTAAGATATTGATAACTTAATGTGACTAAGAAAAGTCTCCTTGTCCTATGTTGTTTCTTCTATTGGCTTGTCAGAGTGCTTGAAATCCCTACACTGCTCATCCCAGAGAAATATTTTATTCGTTTGTTCCATCAATTATTACCAATGTGCATCTCATTCTTTTAAAATTTCTATTTTTCATATATTCCATAAAGTATATATTAGTAGAGTAACACGTTTCTCTGAGTCAGACTCTGAGTCCGAGTAACTGGCTCAGAGTGTGGGCTCTGTAGTCAGAACACCCGGCTTCCAGTTTGGTTCAGGCATTCGACGTCAGTGGCCCATGGAAAATTATTTAACATTTAATGTCTCAATTTCCTTATCTCTAAATGGTGTTAATCATAATAATACCTACTTCAAAGAATTGCTGTGAAGTGTTGTAAGTCAACATTTACAAAGTTCTTAGAACAGTGACTGGCCTATAGTAAACATTTAATAATGGTTATGATTGTTATATTGTTTGTATATAAAGGTATAGACACATCTTGGTTGCGTAGTCTGAACTTTTCTAAGTAGTAGGGATAATATATAATCAAACAAGGTTACAAACCACTGATCTAGCTGATTGATCAACTGTGGATATGCCATGAGGGTGGTGTTGGAGGCATAGAGGGCTGATCAGAGCAGTGTGCTTTTGTCGGTGTGAAAAGAAATTCTGCAAAAAAATGTCTTTGTGTACCACCCCGGTGGCCACATATGGACAAACAACACTCATAATTATTTCAAAGAGACCACACAGCAATCTGAATTAGTTTAAAACACGTAATCAACCATGATGTGGTCAAAAAGAATAGTTGAAAATAACTGGTCTGCCTCATGATTGAACAATTCTGGGAATGAGGAAAAAACACGTCCGAAGAGGTCCATTCCTGACACTGGTAGCGGTGGGGGGGGGGGTTCAGTCATACAACATGTGTGTGTGTGTGTGTGTGTGTGTTGGGGGGTCCAGGGATAAAGGGCCGAGGGAGGCTGGATAGGTGACTATAAGGTCCCCTTGGATTTTCAGATGTGCAAAGTAAAGAGAAAGGCTCTGAAGTAACGCATGCCTTTTTTCTCCCCCCAGTTTCAGCCCCTACTAGCTGCATAAGCTTTAGCAGATACTCCATCTCTTCCCATTACAGTTTCTCCAAATGAACAAGAAGAACGAGATTGTTATAAGGATTAATTAAGATGATACATGCAGAAAACTTAGCACAGTACAAGTCATAAACAAGTCCTGGATAAATATTAGCTATTGTTACTACTATTATCACCAATATCATCCTCACTAACACTCCCTCCTGTCCAGTTTTAAGGTGAAGGTTATCTGCAGCAAATCTTAACAACTTTGTTGAAATCTTGGTTCCTCTCCAATGTTCCCCATTAGGAGGGAAGTACTGAGTCCCCTATCTATCTGTCTGTCTATCTATCTATCTATCTATCTATCTATCTATCTATCTATCTATCTATCTATCTACCTACCTACCTACCTATCTATCTATCATCATCATCATCTATCATCTATCTATCCTATAATTATTTATCTATCACAGTGTAAATATTACATTCTGATCACAAATTTAGGTTAAATATTAACCACAATCTATCAACATAATACTATAGAAATACTCTCTTTCCCAGAGGCTACATATAGGTTGGCTCTGGCTGAGGAGTAGATCACTGGCTGAAAGGACCTTGTAACAGTCCTTACTCCAAGTACAGGAGACTAACTTATGCCAGATGCCTTTACCCCTACAATTACCACAGTACATGTAACATTTCCCAGTCTGCTTGTTGTATATGCTTTCCAAGCAAAAAATTACTACATTAAAAGATTGTCTTTTTTTTGGGGGGAGGGTCAGTTTTATAATTGAATTTATTTGTTATATACTAACTTTAATCTCTGGAGATCACAATAATACATTAAAAATGCCTCACGCATGGGGTGGCCAGTTAGCTCAGTTGGTTAGAGCACGGTGCTTATAATACCAGGGTTGCCGGTTCGATCCCCACATGGGCCACTGTGAACTACGCCCTCCACAACTAGATTGAAACAACTATTTGACTTGGAGCTAATGGGTCCTGGAAAAACACACTTAAATAAATAAAAGTTTAAAAAAAATGCTTCACATATAATCATTCTATGATTCAGCTGGAATTAAAAGCAACATGGCCAATGAGACTGCCACAGAACTTTGAGCTGGAGGCCCCTGACTGTGTCAGAGCGTGGACACAGGTGCTCTTGGGACTGTATACTTGCTTCCCGCTAAGAATAGAACAAATGGTCATTTCTTCATGACCACAAATGAATTTTTAAGCACCCTGTATGTGCTAACTGCAAAGGATGTGTTCAGTAATAATATTAGTAATTTCCTCACTGGGAGATTATGACAAGTTGTTAATTAGTGGCTGCCTTGCAAGGTACCCTGACAATTCAATATTACTGGTTTCAGCCATTGCTGGCAGGTAGAGCACCACGGAAGCAAATCACAATGTTGTTGTCCCCACTGAAAACGTGACATAATCAGACATTTAAGGGCAGTTACTGAATCTGCAGGAAGGAAAATGATTTTTTCTTCAAAGACCTGTCAAAGCAATCACTTAAAATAGAAACAAGTAAAGGAAATGTCTCACTTTTAAACACATCACTGCCTACATGAGGCGACATTTCCTGAAATAAAACCCAATGAGCGTGACTTGATATTTGCTTATTCCTCCCACCCCACCGTTTTCTGTCACTGATAACTACTGTCTCCTAGATCACAAGTGCCCCACTGCAGGTATCCTGTCAAATCATTCAGGCCTCTGAAACAAAAGTTAGAGCCCTCCTATCTCTCTCTGCTGGGTGGTTATTCATTAATGGTACTGCCATTTAATATTTTATGCCTTTAACCACTATTGCTCTTCAAAATCCCACAAAGGGAAGTTACCAACTAAAAGTGAATAGACAATGGAATACTATTCGGCCATAAGAAAAGATGAAACACGCCATTTGCAACAACACGGATGGATCTTGAGATTAATACGCTAAGTGAAATAAGTCAGATGGAAAAAGATAAGAACCACATGATTTCACTCACATGTGGGATATAAAACAAAGCAGCAAATGAACAAACAAAACAAAACAAATAAACCTCATTGATACAGATAACAGAAAGGTGGTTACCAGAGAGGAAGGGAGTAGGGGGAGTTTGAAGAGGGCAAAGGGGTCAAATATATGGTGATGGAAGGAGACTAAACTTTGGGTGATGAGTACACAATGCAATGTATAGATGACGTATTATGGAATTGTACACTTGAAACTTGTATAATCTTATTAACCAATGTCACCCCAATAAATCTAATTTAAAAAAAACTTAATAGAAAAATCTTTCCTTTTGATCAAAAAGCTGATTTCCTCCCATGCTAAAATGAGACCATTTCACATTTAATTACATCTAACTTCAGCACTATGGGCATACCATCTTGAAATTATGAGCCAAGGTTTTATAGCTAATATCTTGCAGAGCTTTATTGGACTCTACAGTCGTCTGATGAATTGATCTTAACAGAGCATCATTTTTCAGGCCATAGACTGCTGGACTGTGTCAGATTTTAAACTGGCAGGTCTGTGTAAAAATGAATATAATGTAAGTATGGTATCAATAAGAGCTTTGAGAGTAGTACAAAAATCACAGAATCATAGATTTTGCAGATGTATGTGACTTTAAAAAATCTTCAAGTTGAATTATACATTTTATAGATGAAAAAAGAAATTCAGATGCCTTGCCTATGCTTCTACAACAGCAAGTTACAAGAAAAGGGTGATGTGAAGGTAGTTTCATTGGTCCATGCTCGGCTTATATCATAGTCTGGTAAAATAAAGGGAGAAGGACTTTGGGCTTTCAGTTTAGATCAAGATCCACGAAATTTAACGACTCAAAATACTCTTAGACGACAAAACACCTACCAAATTTTTTCAAAAATTCAATTTATAATTAGAATAAGAAAAGTAGATTTCCAGGACTTTTTAAAACCTGTACAACTATTTAAATATAGGGAACATTTTAATAAAGCATATCAAGTGTGGGATAATTTCCAGTGGTATAGAATTAGGATTAGACTTTTTGGCCACTGCATCACTAGCCACATTTAAAATGCCTTCTTTATTCTAATTGGATTTCAGAATCTAAGTCAAAATACGTTATGTCAACCACAGAAAAGCACCAAAATGAAGAAAGGACTTAAAAGATGTAAGACTATGTTGCCTCTTTGAGTGATGAGGGCACAGAGTGTTTCTAATGATCCTGTACAAGTTTGCTATATAAGAAAGAACAGTATTAAGCAACATATGTAATCAGAGGAAGGACGAGTCCTCTCCACGGGACACTGCATGCATTACTGGACATGCCCTTCTAAAAGGAGGGTTATGGTGAGCTCGAGGGTACCAGAGCATGATAACCAGGAAGATGACGGTAGGTAGGCTTGGGTATCTGGCACATCGGGAAAGACAGAAGACAGTGAGAATGAGAAGAATTCCACCTGCTTAGAGAGGAGAAAAGTTTATGGTTACATGGTTGTCGATTTCAATTGTCAAAGGTTCTATATTTTCAAAGTCTCGGTTACCTTAAAAAGCAATGTAAGTATTTGAAGTAAAGAAGGAAGTCTCCTATGTACGCACCGTGCCCTATCTAGTGATGGCTGCTTTATAGATATTATCTCATTCATTCCTTACAAAAGGTCATACTGGTTGGGTATGATTATCTCCACAGGCTCAACAGGGTTACAAAACTTGCTCAAGTAGCAGACGGGATTTTTATCCCTGTCTGTCTAATGGAAAAAACATATTCCTTTCACTTTATGATTGGGATCTTTTAAGCATAGGTTTCCTGCCATGTATCAGAAAATGCTAGTTGTTACAGTAGGTTAAGTGACTTCTAAAACTACTTTCATCTCTACCTTCCTGTAGTCCTTTGATTCAATTAAAACATAACTGCAGTGCTCTAGAGATGCAAATATATATATATATATATATATATATATATATATATATATATATATATATATATATATTTGTTTTTGTTTTTAATTTATTTTCTACTAATGGAATAGGTGGCAGTTCAATAAGAAATAGTTGGGGGGGGGGGTAGGGTGCAAAAATCAGAGACTGCAAAACCATGTTGACATTGTATTTGGTCTAAAGTTGTTCTTGCTCATTCTTATCTATTTTCATATTCTAGTTTCAGAATTAAAAAAAAAAAAAGGAAAGAAAAACCTGACCTATTTTACTGTTTTAATTTAATTTCTCCCTGGTATCACTTTTCGCACTTTTTCCCATTTCATTCTTTTAGTTTTATAAAGTGACTGGAAAATAGAAATATCTTCTTGTCAAAAGAAGCAAGGTTCCAGCAGTGACACTTTATGATAATATCTAAACACTGCTTTGAAGAGAAAATAAGTACATATGCCCAGAAAAAACAACTCAGTGAAAGATAGGAAAGTGGCCTGGTATTAAATCTAACTATGTTTTATAATTTTTTTTTTAAGAAAAAAGGAAAGGAGAGGGAGAGAGACATAATGAGTTGAAAATATAATTGCTGCCATCAGATCATTATCAGAGAACTGATTCCAGTTTTGATCTTTGAATTTTAGAAAGGAGACTATTTGGATGAGGTCCAGAAAGAAATATCATAAATGATTAAAGGACTGAAGAAAAAAGCTTATGAGGAAGTATTTAAGGTTCATTTTGTTTGGATTAAAGAAGGCTAATAAGCAATGTGCTTGCTATATTTAAATGTATGCAAGACAGTGGTAAAATAATTTTTGAGATATTAATTTGTGTTTTGCTCTCTTATATTTTTGGCTGTAGTATAAAGCCTGTGCCTCAATGATTTTAGTAGTTCGTAAAACAAGAGGTGCCTGAACGAAATAGATTTGCCCTTCTTTAATCTCATGATAGAGAAAATGTGAGGTGTCCATTGAGGGGGAAACGACCTTTGAGGTTTGAGAGAGAAAAGAGAAAAGAGAAGGAAGGAAAGAGAGAGAGGAAAAGAGAGAGGGAGAGCCTGACTCCGAGGACAGGTTTTAAGCTTTAAAATGCAAGTAAAAGTCCACATATACTGAGAGATTATAGCCTGTGTGATCTGAAAGTAGCCTGGGAAACGTAGCAGGAATGAGTAACAATGAGTAAATATTTGGACATGTGTAACATGAGAGAAAATCAACTCAGCTCCCCATTATCTGTTCGGTTAAGGGTCAGGTCTTCCCTTTGAAAGGGAGAATGTTAACATCTATCCTACAGGATTATTGTGAGATTATGTAAAGGCAACTACCACATTCTCAGTAGTAAAAATAAGTAATGCAAATAAATAACTCCTTCTTTCCCCCATTGCTACAGCTTAGTTCTTGTGCAGATTCCTTGACCAGATGCGCCCAGCTCTTTCTCCCCTCATTCTCTCTAATACTGAAGTGTCTAAGTAAGGACAACACTTGTTTCCTTCTTATCCTAGATGTACTCTCTCCAGGTGATTGCAACCAGCCCCAGGACTTTCATATCATTTTATGCTGATGAACCTTACATTTCTCTATCTAGTTCAGATCGCTTCTCTGTATGACAGGCACATATACCATATCTTCACTCGAATGCCTAATAGACATTTTAAGGTAGTAAAGGGTGGCAGGACGTGCCATTGCAAACTACGCCACGTTGGCAAACGGATTATTTTGAGCTAAAGACATTTGAAAAACAGCAGGCACAGAAGGGGCTCTGACCTCTCCTTTCCTTCCGGAAAGCAAGAGATAAAAATCCCATGTAAAAATGTCCTCCCTGTACCTGGATGAAAGGAACATTCTTATCACCAGAGACAGGAAGTCAATGCTGAGAGAATTCTACATGCACAGACTTTGTTAAAATAACTCTTATCTTCCTTTAGCTCTCTTCCCCCTCCCCTATATATTTTACTTACTTTTCTATAATTGCCTCTCTTTGTTCACCCTAGTATAAAAGCATTTAGGTGTTGATGATTCGTTGGGTCTTCATTTTCTTGTGGAGATTTTCATATACAGGTAAAATTTGTATGCTTTTTTCCTGTTAATCTTGTCTTATGCCAATTTAATTTTCAGGCCCAGCCATCTATCCTAATAGGGTTGAG
Source organism: Rhinolophus hipposideros (assembly GCF_964194185.1). Taxonomy (NCBI): domain Eukaryota; kingdom Metazoa; phylum Chordata; class Mammalia; order Chiroptera; family Rhinolophidae; genus Rhinolophus; species Rhinolophus hipposideros. The sequence continues at coordinate 17,027,475 of NC_138062.1, forward strand.
GACAAGTTTGACCTCCCCTGTAGTTTCAAGGCCAAATCTTAACTTCAGTCTATCTCCTCTGCCACATTTCCAAATCTGCTCCTCCCTTCCTTCCCATACGGAAATGACACTCACTCACGCTCAGACATTCATCTGAAGAAGCTAAGTTTTCCTGGTTTCTTCTGCATTCTTTATACCCCCACCTCTATCCATTAACCAGTCAGACACTTCCCACCATCTCTACTGCTACAACCTGACTACGACCCACTGTCACCTTGATCTTGTACTAACAGAAGAGGTTTCCTGCCTTTACCACCCTTACGTTTCTATTAAGTTTCACTAAATCCTAATGTATCCATTTAGATACATGACAAAGCAATCAATGCACAATTCTAGTTGCATTCAAAAACCATGTCCTGAAGAGCTTTATGGAATAAAAATCCAGTTGATCCCAGTTGCCCACAGAGAGGCCACAGAGAGCCAAATGTGGTTTTTCTCCATCTGCAGGAGATGGAAATATGTACAACCATTCATCACTGAGACCAAAGCTCCTGAATCTCAAGGAGGAAATGCAGTTACGCCCTGTTGCTCCACAATCTCTCAGGCTTTCAACCCTCTCCCAGCACTGCCATTTCTATGGTATCGCAGTAAACTAGATGATCCTGCCAACCTTTACAGAAATAGTATCCTGCTTTTGGCCTTTTTGTTGCATCTGAAATGGATAGAGTTCAGTGTGAATCAGCTCAACATCAGACAGCACCATTCAGTGTTGCATATTCTCGAACATTCACTCCAGCCCACTGTTTGAATAGGACCCTCCAAAAGAATCAATTCAGAGTTTGGCCCTGGAAATGTTAGAGTATTCACCCTCTTCCCCACAAGGACAGAACCTCTCTCTTTTTCCCATCATCCAATCTTTTCCCATTTCTGTTTCCTAATTCTTATGTTACTCCCGCCATTGCATGCAAACAGCATGATGCTACAATTAATATGTTATCAATGCCTGGAAATAAAGGCTGAAAATCTTAGGGAAAAAGATACATTCAAGAATATGAGAGTTTAGATTTGGATACATGTACATGGCTAAAAATAACAATAGTTACACAACTATGAAAAAGGCAGAATATAAAATATGAAATACACCGAGGAGGAATGACTCCACAGCGTAATTTATAGTACTTTACACATATTTCTCACTAATCTCTTCTACAAGAAAGGTGTCTTAGAGAATAGAGTTTTGTGATGGACAGTAAAGACTGAATAGAATTTCAATGGCTAGAAACTGGGTGAGGGATTGGGGGCACGTAAGTAACATGGAAATAGGAAAATGTCAGATGCATTTGGGAAAGACCCACAGTCTGCTTTGGTTATAAAAATGAGGAAGCAAGGAAATAAATGAAGGCAGAAATATTAAAGGTTAGGATATTTTCTTTTTAGTTGCTTACATATTTTAGACATTTTCTAAAATAAACGTATTTTGCAATAATAAATGCAACCACATTTTTTTAAAATGAGGTGGGGTTACATTGCACGTTTGTGGTTCATTGCACAAGAACTATACCGAAAAACTCTCACAAAAGTGTGAATGGCTACGTGCTGTGGCACAGTGCCTAGCCACAATGGGTAGGATGGTTTGAGCTAGTTCTGCAGCAGGAATGGAATAAACTAGAGATACAGAGACTAATCAGGAGGCTATTATAATAGTCAGGCAAAAAAATGATAAGGTCTTGAACTTGGAATGAAGGGTAAGGGCAAAGAAGGTACATACTCTAAAATAGAAGTAATTTGAAAGATAAAGTATATGCTGAATTTAAATATTGGGAGATCAGGAAGAGAAAAAAGTAAAAAAATGATGTTCAGATTTTAGGGGAAAATACATTATATTTAATTATAGTATGTTTAATGTTAGTCAGATATGTATAATAGAAGGAAGATCTAGACAGATTCTATACCATAGTTCTACACCCTAAATTTGGAAGTTTCCTAAAAAAAAAAAGTGGGCTAGTTACCGTAGTTGAGGTCACCCACGTAGAAAATATGTCGTGAGCAGAGATGAGGGCTGAGGGGGAGAGTTCTGGGAGATGCCTGAATCGGTAAGGCCAGTGAGGAAGGAAGCAGAAAGCAGAGAGTGACATAGAAACTAGTCACAGATTCAAAGAAACCACAGTGACAGATGCTGCAACAGGAACAAGGAGATGGCAAAGTAAATAAATGTCACTGGACTTGATGACTATGCAATGATTATGTCACTTGTAGCCATTGCCTTTCAGTAGAATTTTAGGGATGGCAATTAGCTTTCAAGCAGCTGATGAATGAGTGGGGAAGCTTGGGAGGTAGAATTCTCTTCTATTTCAACTACGATGCCCAGAGCCTTGACATAATAAAGGAAGAAGAAAGACAGTACAGAGCCTCAAAGAGTCAATCGGGCTGAGGAAACACTTTTAGGATACATGAGGTATGCATGTTTGGAGGTACAGAGGAAAGAAGAAATGGGGAAAGATTCAAGGCTGTGGGCTAGTTGGCCATCTTAGCTTTTTCAGAGAAAAGTAGATATTTACGGGTTGAGGATTAGCTGTAAAGCAAAATAGGTGCTTTCCCTATTTATCAAAAAGTCTTTACTAAATAGGAAGCTACTAACCTCAAAGCATCATCTGACTCTTCAGTTAATAGAACATGGAACTGAAGATAAAGGTGTCTGGGTACTGGGACTTAGGGAATGTGGGAAAGTAACCTAATTAGAAGCTTAACCTCTTGATATTTTGAGACATAATCACAACTTTTTGCAATATGGTCTTAGCGGTTTAGTAAGAAAATAGAGCCAAGACTGACTATCTGATCACCTAACAGTTAACGTCACAGTAAATTAGAATACCTGTGCTGATGCTAGTGTGTTGGTGGGGCATCTTTGCATATCATTTTGAAGTCCAATGTCAAGTACATCCCAAGAGTTTACACTTTACATTCACATACAAATTTCAAACCAGTGCACTTCTCCTGAACTGATTCCTTTTTCATATAATTATCTGGATGGAAGCCTTCCAATGATCATATAAACACTACTAGCTAGAATCTCTCTTTATCAACACAGATGACTATTCTAAAATTCGTTGTTCCGCTTCCTTTATAATTTCTAATACTGCTATTAACATTTAATTATCTGGCACTAGGTTTTGTGTCCAACATACTATTCTTGGTCATGGTACTTAGGAAAGCCTTACGTCTGGCTTCCCAGAACTTCAGTATCTATTCGGGATGAATCAGTGATCTTAAAAGACATCTAGCTGTTTTCTACAGACCAGATGGATACTTCCTCTTATTTTTCTTTTTAATGCTGAGTATTTTCTTTCCATTTTTTTAAAATTGGTACTGTCCCTATAAGTTATAATCAACTGATCGTGGATCTTGATTAATTTCTCTTTTTGATCTGTACCTCTCAGCTCCTCTAAGGATATACAATACAACTCCATGAAAATAATATTTCCCAAGACATCTGTGATGAAGTAATTGGGGAAATGCTGGGTTAAGAACTCAAATGGAATTTTTTATTTACTTATTTATTCAAGGAATATTTTTCTCAGTATCTACTTTGTGCCTTCACTAGTCCAAACTGAATACAGTTTAAGAGTGATAAGAAAGAAGAGGGGGTGATGATGTAGGAAATGTTGATTGATCCCGAAATAATGGAGGCCCCTAAACTCCAGGCTAAAGAATTAGCATTACTCTCTATGTAATGGGGGGTAACATGGTTAATGTTGAACTTCAGGGAGAACTCTGGGAGAAGGCTATAAAGTAGATTGGAAGGTAAGGGACTAAAGAAAACAATTAAGAAGTTACAGCAGTGGACCAGCTGACAAGTAATAAAGGTCTGGAATAAAGCAAAAGAAAGAGAAATGAATGAAAGATAATAAATTAAAGATGGGAGTGGAGTGAATTGACATCTTGGAGAAAATGACTTAGAAGAATTATAGACCGAGGTAGCAATTAGAAATTGTAAGACACAGGAAAGGGCATTTTATCTTACATGCATTTTTTTCTTCTCTCTTCCCTTTTGTAACTACACTGATACAGATAATCAGACTGAGTCTAACAGAATCATCATTTCTGACACTTGTAACAATTTCTGCAATAATTCTGAAAATGTCTGTGTTGTTTGCCAAATAGATGGCCATCAGCAAGAGTACAATATAGCACTCGGAGCCAACTGAGGTAATTGCTTAGAGTTAACTTTTTTGATTAAAAAAAAAAATTGTCAGTAGTTTCATTCCAGTAGAACCAAAAGAATTCTGAGGGCACTGCAGTTTCTTTTACTATCCATTCGGTTTGTGCTTTGTTGCACATCAGTCAGAAACCCTATTCTGTATCGACTCTCCTCTGTTCAATTGAGTAAAACACAAAGACACAGAACTTTAGAAAAAGGGTATTTTTTCCCTCTACTTTTCTCTTGTTTTGGCTACCTCTAAATTGCTTAAAGCTTTTCTTCAGCTTGATTGTTGGAGTTAGAAGGGAACCTTAGAGATCATCAGGTCCAACCCTTTCATTTTTCTGATGAGAAAGCTGAGGCCTTCAGAGAACCAGGATCGTATTAGTAGCCCAGTGGTGTAGACTTGGGATTGTGTGCAGAACAATTAAATTAATGATATTCTTCTGCTCCCACACATGAAACAACCTCCTCTCACACCCCACTGCTAACAGAGAAGTAGTCACTTTCTCACTCCTCAGGTTTTGCGCAATGTGAGGACAATTCTTGTGGGAAAATGCTCCTGGGGATTAAGAGGGAGCAAAGCTGGAGACCACGCATATATGACTCATTATGATCTCTTTGTTCCTCAGCAATCCCTATGGCTTTTGGTTCCTTTTTCTAGATAATTATGATGTGAAATTAGCCTTTTTGAACTTTCTGCTCTGGCTGCTCCTGCTCTGACTTAGAAACCACAGAGAATTCCAGGAAAGAAAAGAAAAAAAAATGGCTGGGTTCATACAGCACTCATTCATAAAGCATCAACTAAGCTTACGGAAAGTTAATTGATAAAAGTTACCTTTCACTGAGTACTGACTATTTCACAATTGCTGTTCACTGTACCCCAGTGATCTTTAACTTTCACACCACGACTGTGAGGTAGGAACAAAGACCCATCTTGCAAATGGGAAAACTCAGAAAGATGAGGTAAAATATCCACAGGTACACGGGTACTAAGAGACAGAGATGGCATTTGAATCTGGCTCCTTCTGTCCCCTAAGTCTGCGCTTTGAACAACTGCGTGATACTTTCTTTTTCTGCATTCTTCACTGTGCAAGAAACTATGTAGATCCTTGTGCTTGCATAGATGGCCTTACGCTCTACCCTAGGACAGCTCCACATACTCAGAATACATAGAGAAAAACATGTAGCATCACCATAATTAAAATGAAGGTTTTCAATCTAAAGACTTCTCAGTGTGGGCTTAGGCTCAGAAATGCCTGCACACCTGGTTTATCCCAGTTTATGCCTATTGCTCCAGCAGGATTTCGCTGGAGATAAGGGAAAGGGCATGTAGGTAAAAGGGTTTAGTACAAAAAAGGAAATGAAGAGAAAGAAGACAGAGGCGAGGATTTGTGGTGTTTGTCATGTTTGTTACATGTTTGCTGCAGGAGTGTGTAAGGGGTGGTTTTTTTTTGTAAAGAGATGAGGGGGAGAGAGAAACAGAGAGGGCATAGTCTGACAAAGAAGTGAGGAGGAGATGAAATGATTACTACAAGATCATATGATTCTACATGATAGAGTAGGGTTTTAGAAAAACTAGTTTGAAAATACTCTGCAGGTTAGATTGGAGTAGAGAGATTGGAAGCAGAAAAATCAGTGAGGAGCATATTGAAATAACCAAGGTGTTAGGCAAATAACCTAGGCACAGGAGGGCAGCGAGAACTTGTCAAAGCCAAAAGACACAGTGAGGGGGAAAAATGGCAGAATTTCCATCAACGGAGCAGTAATTGAGACTTGCATCATTGTTTATGGTTAAATTGGCCCCAACTTTTAGATGCTATCACCATGGGCAATGAGAGAACAACAGAAGTTGGCTGAATTCACTCATGGAGCTAAGTGATGGGAGCCAAAATGTTTTTATACTTGTCAAAAAAAAAAAAAGTGAAGGGAGAATTGCATCATATACCACAGAAAGTACAGGTAAATTGAACTGTGGTCATATGCAATTTAACTTTGGCAAACCAGTATCATGCCATAGTAAACGAATTATGCTAACTCACATTTTGTTGTTTTTCTTCTGAATAATTTGTACATTTGTCTTTATATTTGTATAAGAGCTAAAAGCATAGTCTTTATACTTGTATAAGAACTAAAAGCATAGGGAGTTTATGCCTGGTTTTATGTTTGGGAATATCTATGAAACATTACACTAAAAAATAGTTTATGTCAGAAAGGAAGGCATGCAATAATTATTTCTTCTTAAAGAGGTCAACACATGACTCAAGTTTGAGAAACAATAACGTACACAAATAAGATTGTTTTTCACATCCCCGGCTTTGACAAGGAGATGGTTATTAGTGCCCTGCCACTGAACAGTTTAAGTGGACCGATGGATTGGAAGTCAAACTGCAAAGGGATAGGAAGAAAATATGGGACTAAAAAGTAACCTCAACCTCAGCAGTTGAGACAACGTCAAGGAGTATATATTGTGCATTATAAATTATAAGGGCAGAATATAAAATGAAAAAATAATAAAACCAATCACATAAGCTTTGATTGATACTCATGACTTAGTACAATAGCTGCACTTGGCTAAAATGTGAATTTGTGGTTATGTGGTGAACAGTAAATATATTTCCTGCCAGAAAGGTGAATATATCAATAGGCAGGAATTTATTTTATGGCCAGATTAATAAATGACAATTTTCAAGATGCATTAAAAGACAAAGCATTGAGAAACATTGTAAACAATCCAGTGGTCATATTTAATTATCCAAAACCACAAATCAATTAACAAATGGTCCATGGGTCACATCCATTGACTTAAGGAGCTGATTTTAGACTTCAAGTCAGGTGGTGTTACAGAGCTTCAAAACCACATAGCTCAAATACTTACTTTTATTCTTTAATTCCTTTTTCTAAATAAAAACAAGTAATTCACTGAAAACCAGCTGTCCAAAAGTTGGTTGGGGATCATGAAGAACTGACTTTGTAGAAATATGATTCCAAAGCCAATCTAATAGTGATCTAAGACATTCTTATATAGATACATTAAATTAAACGGATCATGTTTAGGTGCTTATCCTTTCATTTCAGAGAACTGTATTCCAATGGTTCCAATCTAGTAGAAGAGAAATTAGCTGTCATTCACATTACCTTAAAATACTTCCCATTGGAGAAACATTAATAAAAAGTCAACAGTTCATTAAAAACCATAATACGGATTCTTATCCTATGCTTTTCTATTAATTATATAAATTGTCAGTCTTTTAAAAAATCCCAGTAGATCACACCATGCATCATATAAAGACATCCTATGTCTATCTATATACAGCACGGCGCTTATGTACTAGAGAGTCAGACATCCCTAGATTTGAATTTGACTTTGCCTCTTGCTACCTGTGTTAGTTGGACAAATACATCATTTTGCTAAACTTTCATTTTGTCATTTTTAAAATAAAGATGATATACATAGGTTGACATGAAAGTTATTGGGTTGGTGGAAAAGTAATTGCGTCTTTTGCAATTTTTAACCTTTTAAACTGCAATTACTTTGGCACCAACATAATAAATACACACACACACACACACACACACACACACACAAACAAGCATACATGTATATAGTATATTTAGCATCCCTGGAATGTATTAAGTACTCAATATATGGTAGCTACAATTATTAGTGTCACTATAAACATAGATAATTATTTATTAAATAAATGACAATAAATGAAATAATCTACAAGAATTCTCTACCAATGGCTAATAAATTTTGAAAAACAAACAATGAAACATAGAATTATCTCCATAAAAGTCACAGTTCACAGCAATGATTTCAAGAAAAGAGTTCTTAGCTACGATCCCTAATGCTTTGTTCTTATGATTTATGTAAAGGAACAATGGATATTATATTACTCTAACTATTTTCCTAAATTTTACAAATCAAAATTTGATGGGATGTTGAACAGAGTTTGATTCTTTCTAACCAAAAAGATGTTTTACTTATAGAATACTGCTTGCTTACTTTTTAATTGAACATTTTATGGTATTTATTTCATCTCTAATTTAATCATATGTATAACAAAAGAACTGAGTCATTCAACCTTATAATTCATCTTAGTCTACCTGAAATAATCATTTAACTTTGACAATGTTTTGCTATAATATTTTCAATCAAAAGTTATTTGTATTGGAATTTTTGTTCAAATATTTATACCTTGAATAATTATAAGTATTTAGTCTCTTATAATAGAGATAATGATAATTAGAGAGGTTGGATACAGACTGAATTATTAAAATGCATAATGATTTCTAAAGAGAAATAATGTTTCTCTTTTATTGCTAAACTAGTTATTTATTCCCTAGGCATTACTTATTTAAAATTTAATTCTCTAGAAATTGCTACCTAATTACTTAAGTATAACCCATGTTCTTCTATATTAATAAATATAAACTAGAACAATTACACATAGGTATAAATTAAAAAACTACATAGATTTATTTTTCTTCCCTCTATTCCTCGATAAGCAGGCATATATTCATAAAATAACACTAGTTCTCTGAAAAATTCTAGTAAAAAATATATAGAACACTTCTTTTGGATACATTACCTTTATTTTATCTACTGGCCAAAATGTACAGTGCTTAAATTACCTAGCTTCCTAAGACACAATTTCCCCTGTTGTGTTCCGTGAGTGGATCTATAGTGCTGAGATAACAAAAGTCCAGTTTCTTTATTGTGGAATTTTTCCTAAGACTTTAATATATAAATGTGTTGGGCGCTTTTAGGAGTTGGCAACATGTGATTTCTTGGACTTGGGTGATCATTTCTCAGGTATTCACTTTATAATTATTTGTTGAAATGTACGATTCTGTTTTATTCATTTTAATATTAATATCACTACTTTATGTCCTATAATATGTACTGAGATATTCTGAGGGAATCTGGTGAGAAATGGTATAGCTTAATCCAAGGCAGACATGTGGATGTTGACATTCTATGTGATTAACAGAAAGGAAATATCTATGTGGCTAGACACTAGTATATTGGTGCCAGTGCTGGTATTTTGTAAGGTCCTGTCTCGTATTCTTTGTCCCCATGGCAGGCTACCATATCTTTACATTAAGAACAATTAAAATTGTACCTGTAGTCATGGCCCACCTTCTCAAAAAATACTTTAGATATACTCGAGTATTTAATTCAGGATTGACCTGAATCCTTCAATTACTCTCCAAGAAATCATGGAAGAAAAAATTTAGACCTAGAAAACTGTTGGAGGAGAGTGAGTAATTGCCAATCTCTCTACCAGAGAGCAAGAATGTTAAGAACCTAAATTCAGTTGGTTGCAACCAACCAAATGGAAGAGTTTTGCAAACAATGCCTCCAATAAAGGATTAATATCCAAAATATATAAGGAACTCATACAACTCAACAACAAAAAAACAAAGAATCCGATTAAAAAATGGGCAGAGAGCACATTTCTCCAGAAAGGACACATAGATGGCCAAGAGATATATGAAACGATACTCAACATCACTAATTATCAGAGGAATGCAAATAAAAACCACAATGAGATATCACCTCATACCAGTCAGAATGGCTATCATCAACAAGATAAATAATCACAAGTGTTGGAGAGGCTGTGGAGAAAAAGGAACCCTCATACACTGTTGGTGGGAATGCAGATTGGTGTATCCACTATGGAAGGGAGTGGAGGTTCCTCAAAAAAATTAAAAATAGAATTACCATATGACCCAGCAATCCCTCTCCTAAGTATATATCCAAAAATTCTGAAAACATTTATCCTTAAAGATATATGTGCTCCGATGTTCATTGCAGCTTTATCTACGGTGGCTAAGATATGAAAAAAACACAAAGTGTCCGTTGACAGATGATTGGATAAAGAAGATGTGGTATATATATACACAATGGAATACTATTCTGCCATAAGAAAAGATGAAATAGTGTCATCCGTGACAACCTGGATGGATCTTGAGATTATCATGCTGAACAAAATAAGTCAGACAGAAAAAGTTGAGAACCATATGTTTTCATTGATATGTAGGATATAAAACTGAAACCAACAAAGGAAAAGATAAACAAATAAACAAAGAAAAACTCATAGACACACGATATTTGAATAGTTACCAGAGGGTAAGGGGAAAAAGGGGTGGTCAATGCACTAAGAGGGTAAACTGGATCTTATATGTGGTGATGGAAGGAGAACTGACTCTGGGTCGTGAACACACAATGTGATATATAGATAATGCATTACAGAATTGTACACCTGAAACCTATGCAATTTTACTAACCACTGTCACCGCAATAAACTTTAATTAAAAAAAAAAAAGTACCTAAATTTAGGTCTTTCTTGTGTTGATTTCTACCTGTGGCACAGACTCCAGTCACCATTTTCTGATCCTCTGGAGGCTTAACTTATCCCTACTTGAATTTTAGCCCATAAAATGGATAAGTGGGCACAATCATTCATTCATGTCCACGGAATATAATTTAGTACTTTAGTAATATAATACTAATGATGCCTAGGATAGCCCAAGGAATGAACATGTCTTCCTAAAAGCCTAAATGGTTTAGGGAGTTATTTGGCTGCTGGGAGAACTGCTCTTTTGCTTAGAAACATTTCATAAGTCTACTCAACATATCACGTGATATGTTTAGTTATATATTATCAGACATTATCAACTTTTGCCTTCCTATATTTCCTTTAAATAATACTGCTGACATTTCATGAATTGAGAAATGTCTTATAGAAATGTTGTTCCACAGGTCATGTAAAAAAAATTCTCTGATTGTCCTATATGCTGTTCTGTCATCCTCTGCTATGTATAAGGTAAAATACATTAAAATCTGGCTGACTTCCCTGTGCTCAAGGTAATAATATGCTAAGCCATAATATTCTGCTTTTCATCTGTTTCTGTGGAACTGAATGACTTCAGAGTAGCATCTGGAAACACCACGACTGCATCTGAACACTTTTATATGCGTGTATGTACGAGATAATCACTCCTGCAAGTTCAAGTTCATTACAGCCTCATTTCAAGTTCCAGCTGGGAATTAAACTTAAATTGAGATGAAATGGGTTTTGTTATCCCCATTGTGATAGGGAGAGTGATTGACTCTGGGGCTGAAAACACAGTTTGAAATAGTTTACAACATACTCCCCTACTCACACTAATCTAAAAATCAGATAATTCCACAGATAGTCCAGAGTCTTTTTCTTTTTTTAATTGAGAACTGACTCAGTCATGGGTGATCACTTAGATTGCTTAGATTATGGATCTTTAACATTTAATATTTTCCGATCTATTACTGAATCTAGTGCTGAGATTATAGGAGCTGGAGAGTCTCAAAGGATTCCTCAAACATCCTTAAATAGATCCTCAGACAGATAATAATAACATGGTTGGGCATCAAGAATTTAGGAGATGGAGATAATATACATAAGGGACACACTCTTTAATATGTACTGTCTGTAAAAGAGAATAGATGAAGGTCTCTATAACTGTGGTACCTTATTCAGAATAATCTGTTCTACTGAGCTGGTACAGATGCTTTGAAATCAGCTAATATAAGCTATAATCATTAGCTGAAGATTGGCCACTAAGGCATTTTGTGATGTGAGAGTGACCAATACGTACCTGTATGTGTGTGTGTGTGTGTGTGTGTGTGTGTGTGTGTGTGTGTGTGTTAAGACCCCATGCACTAGTTTGAATCTTCTAGATTCTTGTCTTTGCCTCATTAATTCAATAGATAGTTTCTGTGAACTTCTTCTGTGTATTTATAATTCCAAAGTCACAGGAACCATGGTGTTATTATGCACCCCTTTTCAATAACATAGTGAATTAAAGTTGGTTTCATGGTTAAATAGACCACTGTTAATACTACCAATCACTGATTTCTAAGAAGCACTTCAAGTGATTCAAACTCTGCATTCCTTCTTTTCATTTATAGTGACACACATGATCCGAGGTACAGACGGACTCTGGATCTTTCCTACAGAAGAGGCCATGATATATATTCAGCCATCAACCCCAAATTCATAAACTATACCAGGTCTTTGTCAAGTAGCAAAGTTATTTTCTATCCCTTATCTGATTCTCACATATGCATTAAGGATAGATGAGATGATGCACATTAAATTCTTAAAAATAGTACAAACAGCGAATTGCACTGGTGTTTGCGTTCCCTCAAGAGACTTTGTTATACGCACCATATCCTGCGTCATTAGGATTTGTGATCATAAAATCGTCATTTTAAATCAAAATTTTTGTAAATAGCATTTGTTCAATGTTGTAAAAATCTTATTTAATTTTCTACAAAATGTCTCTTTTTTTACAGAAAGTTTTATTCTATGGAAGGTAATATGAATCCTTTAACAAAAAGAATAAGAAAAACAATTAGAACATGAATAGTTTATGAGAAGGAAATGCTTTCTTTTAAATGGAAGAAATTTAAACTATAAACATTGCTACTGTAAGTAAATTTGATTTCAAAAGAAAATTCAAGCTACAGAAGAGAAAATGTTAAATGGTGTCTCTCTTTTCCAAAATATTAAATTTTCAAGGAAACCTTTGATTAGTAAATTAGATATGATGGTTTATGGAACTGAGACTATATAAATAGAACAAGATGATATGATATCTGTAAAAAACCTAATTTCACTAAGGAACTGATAGGAAGATGAAGAAAGCCAGCTAGAAGGACTTTTAATTCCCAGGACAACCTAAGCTCCAGGCTCCAGAAAGAAGCTGCTATTGGATGTTTTGGTGGTTAACAAAGTTTCAAAGATGACTGGAAGCCACTTAGCCTAAAGACACACAAATATTTTACAAGGGAATGAAAAGCCACAAATGCTAAATTGGCAAATCTAAATCTGCAAAGGGTTGGTAACATTAATATTTTATGTTCATGGTTATAATAGGATACTGATTAAATTGGAAGTCTACCGTCCTCTAGTCTCCTCTGGAAATTTCAACAACACTAGTTGACAAGAGGAAATTAAGGAGACACGTCAATTTTGTGCTGAATTTTGCAACTCAAGTACACCTTTGGTCTTGTCCTGGTTACTTGGGAACCTTGAAGGCTCTGATAGGAGATTTTTCTCATCGCTTACTTGTCAACTACACAAATGACTGAGATGAAAAATGCTAAGGAGGCAATTTTTTCTCTCAAAGTTTATTATACTTTGTGATGTCAGGGTACCCATATTCCAAACTTACAGGCACCATGGAAATCATTAATTACTGATGGGAACCTATGAATACATCATCACATAACAAACCTACATTTAGAAAATGTAACACATTTCATAGGAACGTTTACAATGATAAAAATATTCCATTTTAATATGAGAACATTAAAAAAATATCTATCATAAGCTTTTTCTATCTGCATTATTTTTATCTGTTTATTTCATGCCAAAGTTACAGAAACTTAATTCTATAATTAAATTCTTCATTGGCTTCACTAGTACAATTCTTCCTTTCCAGGGTTGGTTAGTGATTGAAGGTGAGAACTAAAGCAAAGCTACGTTCAACCAAGTAGCTGCATTGATCTATTTCCACTTAAGATTAAAAAAGGTAGTCTCAGTAGCTACTCCGTGTGTTATGGGCATTTTGACACATACACTCCCAGTATTGAACTTGACGTTAAGAATGTGGACAAAGACTCCAGAAAGAAATCTGCCTGGACATAAAGATTATGGACATTCTTACCTACCCACAGGCAAAAGATGGAGGCATGAAATCCAGAATGGGTAACATTCTTTTTCCTTGAGCTACTGATGCTTAAAATAATATCAAACTTTGCTTTTTTATTCCCTAAAACTTTCTGCAAATTTGCTCTGTCTTTGTGCAGTGCTCTCTTGGCTTCTTATTGAACATTGCTAGAGTCCATTATTCCCAAAGATATAATACAAATAAAAAACATATATATGTATATAATCAGTCCACTATTCCTCAACTCAAGTGCTGCGGGCAAAGTGAGTATCAGAGGCTCTTACTCTCCTGGGTGCACTTACAGTACTTTCTGGAACCAGCCAGATGGCATTCACCACATGCAGCCCTGCATTTTCTTTATTTGTGTATGTCTTGCTTCTCCTACCAGACTGGAGCTATTTTAGGATAAGGAACATACTTTACCTACCTAACGTGCCTTATTCTAAAGAACAGTATGTAAAAATACCACTTGAGTCAAGGCCCCCTAGAGAGCCAGGCATTGCTCTCGCTGACAAGTATACTGCATTTCGGCCATGTTCATGCTAGTTATTAAATAAATGTATTTGATTACAATTGAGTATGCCTTAGCCTTAATAAATACCAGAAACTCATTAGCACAATACGGAGATTTAGAGTTAATAGTTATTTGTATACTGATTTGATATTTTAATTAGTTCATACTATCCAAAAGGATTGAAAATGAGGACTAATTCTGATTTCTCGGATTCACTCAAATAAAAACAATCCCTCATTTTCACAAATGGTTTTAAAAATAAGCATCACTCTTATCACTGGGCTATTACTTCTCAGATAGTGCTTTTTTTTTTCTTCTTAGCTCATCTTTGAGAAAACAATTTTAGGTCCAATCTGTTCTCCATTTCACAAGCATACAATAGTACAAGATGCTAGATACTCTCCAGTTCAGGATTATGTTTAAAGCATTGTGGATAGAATTCATATACCACTCTCACCTAATAATTATGAACAAGATACTAAAAAACAAGAGGGTTTGAGATTTTTAAAAAAACAAAGGAAAAAACTTAAATTGAAATTCTATTTTGCAGAAGTAACATTTTTAATATAATGGAAAAGTTTTAATCCAGTATTAAAACAAATGGGGAGGATTCTTGGAGAAAATCACTTTATGATGACCTGTTGCAATATGTCTGGCTCTAAAACAACTTTCTCTCATTCTTGGAATGAAGAATGGAGGTTCAACGGGTTGAGGGGTAATGGTGCTTACAAGTATTGAGAGGAGGTCAATTAAAATTGAAACTAATGGGAGAGATTAGATTTTTATTTGTATCACAGATATCTAGCCCAAATATACTCTCTTACCTGCCTCACCCTGATGAAGCCAGTTATAAAGGGGGAAATTGCAGGTAGGTTAGCAATCACCTAGGAAACCAATATTTATGGAAGGGTAAGGGCTTCTAAACCTGGATACTTATAAAAGTCACTTTCTTAAGGTTACTGCTTTCTCAGAAATCATAACTTGATAAAATAATCTACTTTTAATATTTATTGTCAGTGTGTCCCAATCTTAGGCCTCTAACAAAACATCCTGTAATTTCTAGAGTAATCAACAGCTCCTTTTTTTTTTTTTTTTTTTTTTTTTTTTTTTAAATAAGAAGCATCAAAGCCTCTTGTGGGTGAAATATGTCCTTTCTTAATTTACCTGTCACATAATAATACCAACTTAAAGGTCACCTTCTCTCTATATCCCTGACAGTTCCCCACACTCACCCCATCAACCCTGGAAAATTAATTGTTCCCTTATCTATGTTTCTAAAAGCAGTTTATACATAATTCATAAAAACCTAATCCATCATTATTTATTTGTATGTGATTCTCTCCCAATAGGTTTTGAGCTTTGTGAGGACAAGGAACGCATCACAGTCATGTATGTATCTTCCATATGAAGCATGATTCTTCGTAAACAATACATACTCCAAAATTGCTGACTGCTTGGACATAAGAGAATATTCAGAGCCATGTATTCCTTATGGTAAATGGTTTCTGCCATAGTGTAATGATGACCCAGAATAGAACAAAGTGCTTTTAGTAGAAACAATTAATAGGGTTGTGACCAACCAAGGTCAGCCTATGCAGACCCTATGAAACGGAACACAGAAGTAGGTCATCATCGTGCTGCAAACTGCCTTTTGCGATGGGATGTAGACCCTTGAAGCAGACATGGTTCCAAGGGTTATACTAGCCATGGCTCCCCACCAATGGTATAAAATAGAACTAGCTCAGGGGTCTGACTTCCCACCTCCCTTTCCCACCCTGGTACTTAGTGTGGGCCTTCATGAGGAAAAATCAGGTCTAAGGTAACCGTAACACCTCATTGATATCCTGTTCTCTTTGACATCATTGCACTGTTCAGTGGGGAACCGAAGCGAACTTGAACCAATCCAAATTGTCTGTTTCACAAATTTTCAAACTTGGTAGACTTTGTGGTCCGGTCTAGTCTAAGAATCAACCACATATTGGTTCCAGTGTAGCTATATGCCATGTACACATGACTAAATTTTGGTTTTGCACCTCCCATGATTTTTCAATGTAGTTCACCATGCTCAAAGAACTTGACCCATATAATTTATCTTTAAATATTCATTTACTTACTTATCTATAAAAATGTTTGGTGCAAGATCCCTTAAATTACCTATTAATTTGATATCATTATGTAGAAGTACATTCTATTATAAAACTCAGCCCATTTCTTAAAGCACAGAAAATATATAATGTGGCCACCATATTTATTTAGGTCACCCATACTTATGTCAGCGATAAGGTTGACAAGAATAAAAATATATATATTTATATTTCATTGCAAAATATCAACTATTCCAGTATAGCTCAGGGGAAACCTTGTTAGATAGCAGTATGTATGACAAAGGACCACATGTTTCAATTTATTATGCAGCAAAACAAAGTTCTTTCATAAAGGTCAGACCATGTATGGATCCAAGAACAAAGAAATAAATATAGATCAAGAGAGGCAGCCTAGGCTCTTAGAAGCATGGGCTTGGAGTAGTAAGATGGCCTCACACCATTTCCTAGCTGTGAGGCCTGGAGCAAGGCATTTAAACCCTCTGTGGCTGTTTCCTCATTTTAAGACCTAATTTTTAGGGTTAAAATAAAGCGTAGGGGAGATAATATTTGTAAAGTGCTTAGAAAAGTAGCTGGTGCATAGGGAAGAAGGAAGAGGGAGGAAAGAAAAGTGGGAGAGACACACAGACCTTTGTCCTATATTTTACTTTGTGTTTTCATATTACATTTAGATCATGGTGTCCAATTTTGCTTGCAATTATTTATAAAGGGCATTGAAAATGAAGAATTCATTGAGAGAAGGCAGAAATAGCTTTTAGGAAGGGCGAAGTTTGTATCTACCTTTATGTTTTAAACAATTGAATAGAACACAGCAACCATCTTCAGATACTTGCAGGTTGACATAAGGAAAGAGATGCTGAGTTACTCTATGTTGCTCTAGACAGATGAGTGGATTAATGTCTAGAAGGTACAGGGTGACAGATTTCAGCTTCACATAAAGGGAAGTTTTATAAAACGTATAGCTGTCCAGTCACGGGATGGGCTGATACACAAGATCGCTGCTATTGGACACATGCAAGTAAAGGTTACCTGACAATCTGTCAGCAATGTTGTATAAAGAATTCCTGCCTTAGTTGGCAGGGTCACAGATAATCTCTAAGGTCCTCTCCCAATGTTGCAGTTTTAAAATACCATTAATATGAAAAGTTACAAGTGCAAAGAAATGGAAATAGTTTCAAAAATGACTTTTAGGAGAATAACGATCAAATCTTGAGAAACACACCTTATTCTGTACCAAAAGCTTGTGGTCCTTAACAACCCATATAAATAAGGAGCTAAGTTATCAGTCTGGCATATTTGAGGGAAGTTGATCTGTCAACTTAGTAATTATTTTCTCAATTTGTCTCATTTTAATAAGATAACATAATGTTGGATTTCTTCTGTTTACTTAATATTAAACTTAGTGGCTGAAACAAAAGTGTAAGAATAAGCACATCTCTCACAAGTCATAATTGGGTCACCTGAATAAAAGGGCCATTTACAAGCAAGATCAGATTAGGTCTAATCAAAACAAACATTAAAATTATACATATATATGTGTGTGTGTATATATATCATATATATATACATATATATATATCATATATACACATAAAATTTTCCTTAGTACCTATAGCTTTGGCCTCCAAAGCAAGTCAAAGAGTAATATTAAAAAGGCTCATTGCAATCCACTTTTCCTTTTCAGTTACTTTACTTGGATCATAAGTCTTATAAGGCTGCCAAAGTCATTTTGTTGAAAAAAAAAAATGTGGCTTTATACCATTTTCTCAAGTGGCTTTAGATTATTTTCTCAAACACAGAGAGCTAATCTTGCTCTAGTAAGTAATTCCATATAAATTTTCACTGTTGCTCAGAGAAGCATATCTGCTCACAGCAGAATCATTTCTGACTCAGGAAGACACTGTTCGATTTCACCCAGCATGTCTGCTCTTGCCCACCATCACATTAGATTCAAGGGATAGAATGTTCAGCTGAAAACCTTACAGGAGACCTAACTGAAGGGCTAGTATAACTTTAAGAACACTATCTAGATTTTTAAAACATTGCTTTATTAAACATGGTATTCATTAACATAAGCTATTGTGAGGTGGTGGACCAGAAGAAATCTAGCTTCCTTTCCAGCACTGATTCAACAGGAAAACATATTCATAGGCCTCGGGTATATGTATCTTGACAGAAATGGGAAAAACAATGTTGACTATATTTGCTCAGATTCTTCAATAACATTTTTAGGCTAAGTTGAAATACGAGTATTACATTTTACCTTAAGTTATCTTGGTACCTATGGAGATAAAAGGCCACATGATGACAATGATGCAAAAGTTTTCTTTTATATGTGAATAAGAACTCTGCTTCAACACTCATATACGTTATTTTACTTTTTTTCTTTTGTTTTTTTGTAGGTGCGTGGCAAGAATATCAGATAGCCAAGCATTTTCCTTAGAAATCAACATCAATTGGGACTGCAGATTACCTTCCTTGTAGCAACTATCTCTTTTAGCTGCTGGGGGAAATATCCAGCCCACGTGCTCCGTGCAAGCAGAAGGCTTTGCCCCTGTAGGGGAGAGCAAGCCCTGCCTGCCTGGAAGACACTCACCATACACCCTGGCCAAGGGGTCCACGAGAGTTAGAGATGAAAGTTGACACACACGTGCCTTTACCTTGACAAACCCCATATTAATTAGAAAACTGCTTGCTTCTCTCCCACCCTCCCCAGACATGGATCCAGATTCTTGCAAGATTGTTTTAGTTTTGTTTTCTTCTTGATTGTGATAAAATTAGTTATGTGAAAATTTTGCTTCCACTGCTAATCAAACTCCAGGAGGAAATTAGTGGAGTTCAATAACACACTGGCAAAATGTGCTAATACCATTTTTACGTTTAGTTTAGTTGGAGGTAAGAATATTCAAGAACAATTACTAACTTCCAAAGTCAGCTTAAAATTTTAAAACACACACACAAATGAATTTCATACATTCATTTTGATTAACACAAATATTTTAACATCCCAACATTCTTAAGGATTTTCAAAATATTGAATGTTTTTCATTTTCGCTTCACCCCAGCATCCAATGCTAAGACTGTCAATGTACCCTACTTTTGTTCAATGGATGTGGGCAAAGGCGGCAAAATAAGCATGCACACATTTATCATAAATTTATATAAAGCAGATTGCAGAGAAACATGACTGTCTTTTACCTTTTCACAAACAGAAATGCAACGCAATTTCCATTAGGGTCTGAAACCATGACTGAGGAGGAATATAAATTTTAACTTATAAAAGAACTTTAAGGATTGCGTTTTGAGGAAGTTGCAACTGACAATATAAGTATCAAATCGTATTGTTTTCTGAAAGTATTTACTTAACCCCTAAATAAAGCCCCATGATTTAGAATTATTTCTAATTATGTACAGTATCTCTTTGTTCAGGAAGTACACAATGTATTAACAACTTTAAAGTTACTAAAATGCACAAAAAAACATATTCATGTAGTTAAATCACAGAGGAAGAAAAGATTAAATGTGGCAAATGCTTACTGGAGTTCAGGCTTTTCAGAGGCTGTCAACCACACATTTCTTATGTGCTCACACTGAAACCAGGGAGGGTCTTCACAGCAGCCTCGGTTGCTTTTGGACTTTCTGACCATATAATATTTAATCATATGTACCTTGCATATATGCATGAGAGATTATCATCTTATAGGAAAAATGATTTTTCTTTTTTTATAGTGACTACAGATAGTAGGAGTTTTCAATAAATGTATCTATTTCAAGAGCAGCTGCTGTAAAATCAGTGCAGTCTTGTGAAAAGGAAGGCATTTCCTCCCTCCTTTTCTGGCAAAAAGAATATCTCTTGACAGCTCTAATATCCTTTTTTCTCACTTTTGTTCTACTCTTTCCAAGAGAAAAACAAATCATTATCACAAAATCTAATAAAACTATCTGTGTTATAAAAATTCCATCTTTGAATTTATGTTATAAAATTAAATTATGAAACAGAAACTGAACAAAAGATGATATCTATTGTATTCCTGTTTTCTAGAGAAGAGCAGTCACGGTGATTTGCAAACTCTGAAGCATATGAACATATAATGCCATTATTTTCTCAAAGAGTTGAAAAGAGGGCATCATTTGAAAACATAAATGCACATGTAAGACACTATTTTTTTTTTTTTTGCATTTTGTAAAAACTATAAGTCAATATTATCCAACTTGATTTGACACAGGCTGAGAGCAGATTTTGGAAGGGCTCTGAGCATAGGATAGAGAGAATGCTTCATGTGATTATATTTTTAAGTATTTAAAGCCTGCCTTGTTTTAAAAATAATTTAAGGCAGTTTAAATAGATACATAAAATTCAGTAAGATATCAAAAATGGAAAGTGAGAATGAAAGAGTAAAGGCAAAGGTTATGCAGTAAA
The DNA here is from genome assembly GCF_964194185.1 of Rhinolophus hipposideros. NCBI lineage: Eukaryota > Metazoa > Chordata > Mammalia > Chiroptera > Rhinolophidae > Rhinolophus > Rhinolophus hipposideros. Next base: position 17,048,411 of record NC_138062.1, read on the forward strand.
ATGGAACTAGGAATGAGGCCACTGTATTAAAAAAGAAAAATTACAGAAGGCTGTACATTTGAAGTAGATGGATCACAAAATTGGCCTTAAGCTTTTTAGTAGTCTCTAAAAAAGGGAAAGTGAAAAATTAAAACATTCACATACTTAATCATACCCACCTCTCTCACCCCTAACCCCACCCCCCCACCTGTGCATACCTGTACCCGAGTTTTTCTGGAGAATCAAAAGCAAGCCTCATATTAAAGCCATATAAATGAATGCAAAGAATCTGCACAAAGAGGGAACTTTACAAGGTAATGAAAATTGTCTGACAACATAGATGAACCTTGAAAATATGCTAAGTAAAAGAAGTCACTCACAAAAGACCTCACATTGTATGATTCTATTTATATGGAATGTCCAGAATAGGAGGGATGGAGGTTACAGACCGCTAATGGATATGGGGTTTCTTTTAGGGTTCTGACAGGTTCTAACATTAGATTGTGTTGATGGTTGCACAACTCTGTGAATATACTAAAAACTATTGCCTTGTATACTTTCAGTGGGGGAATTGTATGGTTTGGAATGTGTATGTAAGTTAGTTATATCTTAATAAAACTGTTAGAAATACAACACTATTCTTACCCTCAACCAGTAGTTATCAAAATTACATTTGCATCATGATCATCTGGAGAGCTCATTAAAGCACTGATTGCTGAGCCCCTGCTAGAGTTTCTGATCCATTAGGTGTGCGGTGAGGCCCGAAAATCTACATTTCTAGCAAGTTCTTAGGGGAAGCTGATGCTGCTGGCTGGGGGAACGCTGTTTGAGGACTAGTGCATAGATGTTATGAATAGCTAGAAAGGCTGTTCCTTTTACTTTCTTCAATATAGTTTGAGGATATCACACTAAGGCACAGTGCAGTGAAAACAACTCAATGGGAAGCCATTTTGACAAAGAAGGTATCATCAATAATTGTAATAATAATAATAATAATAATAATAATAATAATAATAATTACCACCACAATAACATCCATGATAACTAAGGGCTTCGATGATCACTGTTTAGTTTAATCCTCACAAAACCGTGAGATGACAATGCTGGTGAAATGACCACAATGACAGTTACTTTATCAAGTATTTACTGTATATTATATTCTGATATCAATTTCCTTATACGCACTTTCCATTGCACAGATAAGGAACCTAAGCTCTTAGAATTTCATCCTACTGGTAGGAAGTGGAGAACCAGGTGGTCTAATGACAAACTCTGCACTCTTAACCATTGCACTGTACCAATCTGCTCTCTGCTGAGCTGGCTCAAGTGTTAGATTTTAGAGGATTCAAAGCAGTGGCTCTGCCAAAACCATGTTGGGATACTTGAGAAATGATTTGTTACTACTAATAGAGTGATAATATTGCAAACGATATGCTTTACAAATGAAACTCTTGGCCCCTATAATGACATCAGTCACACTCATATAAGTTTCGATAGGCTCAATGAATGGAAAAGAATGGAGTCTACCTGTGCATAACCTATGTTTGCCCATAGGACTTGAGACCATTGTCCTTTGGGCATAAATGTATTATCCCCTGGCATTTGAACTTTTCTGTCATCTGTGATCTTCCAATCAGGAGAAAAGTTTGCAATATTTTGGCTGTTTTTCCATAAACACTATTGCCTCCTGGACTAGTTTTCACTAGAGAGTGGCCTGTGAAGACATCTAGTTTGTTCTCCTGGGCTAGTGACTGGAGTACTACAACACAATCCAGGTTAGACAGGGGCTTTGACAGTGTTGATCAGAGGATAGTAGCACTCGAATGAAGGCAAAATGTTACCCTGAGTGTACGTCAGTTTTAATATGGTACACTGTGAGTACAGTGATTTCAATAGTTTGGGATTTATTCTCATGTGCATGAGGATAAACATAACAGGGACATCAATTGCATAAATCCACACTGGCTAAAAGAAATGATTATTCACATGACACTTGTTAGATAGTTAAATGAATGACTGAGATTTGGGAAGCATTCTTATATGGGAAAGGAATGCCTTAACAAACTGCAAACTTTCAAAGTCAGCAAGATTTGAAGTAAAGCCTCGCTATTTGTTCCACATCCACATGTTTAATTCTGTGTTGCTTTTCTCTTTGAACATGGGATTCAGGTTCACCTTGATTCTTGTGTCTCAGCCTTCCACGAGCATAAACAAACTTCCTGGGTTTCGGCATAACTGCTCTCCGCAGATCATCCAGGCCCGAGCTGCCTGAATCTCAGGCTTCTTTAATGAGAGAGAACAAGCCCTTTTTAAGACTAGTTCCTGTTACACCTCACTTTCCACGTGCAAAGGCATCGATCATGTCCCTAATGTCCTACAGGCTTTTGTTCATGTCTCAGCAGGAAGTTTCTTTCCCTCCTTTGTAAAGGTTCTTCAGTCCAATCTCTGCTACAAATCTCATATCCTGTCACAGGCTCCTGTTAAAACCTGGCATTTTTCTACCCAAACCCGAGACCCTTATGTTCTAATCCATCATGCTTCCATTTTTAAAAAAATAAAACAAATAAAAAACATTTTTAGAAAACTACCACGCTTGAAATTCTCTTTTTTAGAATTTCACTTAAACACAATAACCTAGTATCCTTTCTTAACTTGCAATTATGGGCAAACTCCTAAAACATAAAGCACAAAAATGAGGTACTGGAAGTGGAAACCTAGATGGCCAATCAATGTTTAGAAAGATGTTCAATATTGCTTATCATGGGGAAAATGCAAATTTAACCAAGATCTTACTTTTTACCCATCGTATTGGTAAAAACTCATACAGTGCAAATATTTGGGCATGTGGAAAAATGAGACCACATGTGCCTGGCTTTTGGGATATAAATTAGTACAGCTATTTTGAAGAGCAATCTGGTAGCATCTAGAAGAGCAATCTGGTAGTAAAATTAAAAATGTAAATACCCTACCACCCATTCCACTTGAAGAAACTCTCATACTTGTAATCATGGAAATACTTGTGAGAATGTCTTACACCATTGCTTGTAATAGTATCAGACAACCTAAAATTCAATAGAGGACTAGATAAATTGTGGTCTATTCATACAAGGGAACGCTATACAGCAGTTAAAAGGAGAGGGCTAGACCCCATGTATGAACAGAGGTCTCAAAAACATGCTGTCAGCTAAAGAATATGTTGTTGAATGTGACACACATTATGATACCATTTATGTACACAAAACACTTAACAAATGAGATGAATTAATAAACACTACTCTTAGCTATAACCACTTCCCCTGTTTCCCTGAAAATAAGACCTAGCTAGATAATCAGCTCTAATGCATCTTTTGGAGCAAAAATTAATATAAGACTGGGTATTATGCTATATTATATTTTAAGACTCGGTCTTATAGTAAAATAAGACTGGGTCTTATATTAATTTTTTGCTCCAAAAGATGCATTAGAGCTGATTGTTCGGCTAGGTTTTATTTTTGGGGAAACATGGTGGATATTCCTACTCAAGAACTCCTAACTCGTTTCTACTTACAAATATAATACTCAGTTTACATGCCCTCTCTCCCCCCAAGGACCACCCCAGGCCACAGTGATTCATTCCTTTTCTCCTCTGAACCACTCTACTAATTCATACTTCCTAGGTATGTGGCCTCATCTACTTCATACGAGCATTGTGAGGATTAATAGAGGTTCCTCACACAGAATTCTTAATAGAATTTCAGTGAACAGAAAGCACTCATTGACTGTTAGCTGCCACTATCATAATTTATTTCTCCCTTTGTTCAGCATGGCATTCTGCCATAGTAAATACTCAATAAATGTTTACATTTGACTATGAATATGACGACGACGTATTTCTGCTAATAATATATTTGCCCAGGTTGTCTCCTAAGAACGGGTTCCTGGCTCATTATTTATTGGATATCCTCAATTGTTAATGAAGTCTGTGGGCATTCAAGAGTTGGACACCCAGAATTCTTCTACCCGAGTGCTAAGGCACTGCTGTCTGCGGACCACAGATAAGCCCCCGTTCCAGGCTTAGCTGTTCCTATAGTCCCAAACCTTTCATGCCATCGTCATGGAGAGACATTTTAACCTTTTTGGAACCAAGTATTAATCCTGGGACTTGGGAGAGCTTGAAGACCTGGGAATCTCCTCAATTTCAGGAGTTTCAGAGGAGGCACTTATAAGAAACATGGAGTAGGGAAGAATACTCAGGATAGAGTGATGGGGAGAGCATGGGAGAGTAAGGGTAACATTTGTTAAGCAGAGTACCTAATACCCCCAGCACAGAGACTTTAAATAAGGATCTCATTGAACAACACCGACAGGACAGAAAGATATTGTTATCCCTAGTTTACAGGTTAGGAAACTGGGGCCTGGAGATTAATTAACTTGTCCAAAGCCACACAGAAAATATGTGTTACAATAAGGATTTAACCCCAGGTCTTCCTGATGTTAGAAACTAGTATTTGTGGCAGAAGTTACATCTATTTATTTAAACTAGATTCATTTATATTTATATTTGTTTTCAGCAAATTAAATAAAAACATATATTCCATACACTTATACGTCTAGGTCCTCAGTTAATAATTTCAAAAATTGACAGAAATGACTTATTTGGAAAGCTGTGTGTAAAGTTGGCAGGTGTTCTGGATGACACGCTCCAAACTCACAGGGTGTCAAGTCTACCACCAGAAAACAAATATCCCATACCAAACAACTTAGGGAGAAGTAATCGACCTCCAAACCATCACTTTGATGGTAATAAAATAGTATAACACAGAGAAATGAAGGAAGAAGATTGCCTAAAATCAGCATGTACATTTTGTTCAGGAAGTTGAAAGTTTTTGCAGGTTATTTTTTGATTTGTCTAGTAAGATTGGTTCTCTGTCAGTGGTTCATCTGTGGCTATCTTGTTAAGAGATACTTGTTCCAATATGATTTCTAAAGAAGTATATTCTTTGCAGTATCTTGTACCTTACCATCAGCTGAAGCCAAAAAACATCCTAAACAGGGTTGGTTTTCACATTATTAGCAATCCTAACATGATGGTGACTCCATCTGGGCTTATTACTGTTATTTGTCACAGGTAAGAACTGAAGTAATGTAGCAAACATAGCACTGAAAGAGGTGACACTTAGTGATAATGGGAAAACTGTTCCCGCTTACGCTGCTTCATGCAAACACATCCTTTTCCAGTAGTCAAGAGATTACGGAAAGCTTCAATTACATATTCTACAATGCTTATTATACACTTTAATATTTGAAATAGGGGATAATATGACACAATAGTAACTCTTCTCCAACAAGGACAATCAAACAAAAGCAAAGAAAAATAAGCCAAAATGGAAACAAGACTAAAGAAAGAAGGAAGAAGTTTTTGTATTTCAACATCAATGCACATCATTCAAAAGTGACACCAACAAAAGAGTATGCCATGAGTAATAAAAAAATAAAACCGTTACTGATATCAGTTAAGGCTCACTGATTTATAAAGCAGAACATTTCATAAATTATGCTCTCCTGACATATATATGTCCGGTGCAACATGTTGGGAATGTGACATTCGAGATAGTAAAACTCAGTAGGGCTGATGGACCTTTTTGTCTCTCTCTTACGAATTAAATATTTACTAAAATGCAATTGTGTGGTAAATAGGTTGTAGTCTGAAACGTACCCTGATTAATTTTACTAATAACCTATCAACTATCTTAATTTTAAAAAGGCATTATAGAAGGACATATTTCAGAGTAATTTAGCATAAGGAAAATAAAAGCTAGACCGATAACTAGGCAGAATGTTACACTGTATACACACATTACCCCAGACTTCCTGTAAAGGAAGTAACAGTGCACTGGCATGTTCATTTTAATTTACTTTTTAGTGGCAATTAAGTTTCCCAATACAATTATTTTTTGATAAAACATGACATTTTATAATCCAGTCAAATTTAAAATTTTAAATTACAATCCTAGTAATCTATTAATCAAATAGATGAAAGTCCCAACCAAAAATGCTTTCTGCAAATGTACTGGGAAGAGATGGCTCGTAGCATTCAATGGAGATTCCATAACTGAAAACGGAGTGCTGATACTGCATTCTCCCTGTCTTTGAAAAACAATCTGTCCATTATGGAGCTGCTACTTTGCACATTTCTGTTATAGATGATGGAGAATTTGGCAATACACATACACACCAAAACTCAAAGAAAGGAAATATAGACCAGGCTTAGAGTTTTACCACAAAGTCATTAAAATCAATTATTGATGGGTTGTTGGTTAAATGAGGCAGACTTTTAGTCAAGTGGTTTTCTATGGGACTCCTTCCCAGAGGCTAATCAGTGGTGGGACTCCTGCCGTTCCCCCACATCCCTGGCCCCCAGGCTATTAAATGGGTAGTGAGGGTTGAGAATCATTGTTTTGGTCTTGCAAGATAGGCAACTACCAAGGGCTCCTTACAGAGTCAGATCTACCAGACGCCTTGCTAACTCTCTAATCTGAAGAGGGTCTTTGCAGGTTAGATCAAACAGATTGTAACTATAGATGCTTGTCGGGAGTGTGCAGCTGCAAATAAATATTGGGTATGTAGGAAAAGAGAGAATAAAATTTTTGAAAATTGTCCAAAGGGTGGATTCAGACTGTGACTTTAGGCAGGCCCTTTGTGGCCTGTTTCTTTTTGAATTTGTAATTTGAATTTGTATCATAACTTCTCCAAAGCTTTCACTTTCATCTTATGGAACTTTGGGCTTACAAATATTTTACAATTGAGTAATATGTGATATATTGAATTCCAAATGCCTACATATGTATAAAACTTCCTAAAATATAGAACCTGAACATTTTAGAAACCTATGTTATTCATTCATTCATCCATCCGTCCAGTCCATCCATGCATTCATTCATTTAATAATAGCTGAGAATTCACTATTCAGGAGGCATTGTTCTAGATACTGGTGATCCTGCAGTGAACAAAGGAAAACACAAATCCCTACTCGCGTGAAGCTTATGTGGGTGAGGATGTTTCTGAATAAGCTGCTATATGAAGCTTTCTTTCTTTACATCAATAACGTTGTGCTCATCTATACATAATAATTTGAAACTCTTACAGAGATAAGGGCAATTAAAATGGAAAATTTTAATACAGATACAGAAAAAAAAAAACACCTAAGAAAAATGATGGTATTATAACCTTGGTAAATGCTAAAATCATCCAGAGTAAATAGCCTGAAAGGTGGTTAGAATAATTCAAAAGTAAAATAAATTGCAACTGATGTTAAATAAAATTAAACACTTCAGTATGTTCAACAACATAAAACTCAAATTCCTTTAAAACACTGATTTTTTTTTTAATTGAGGGTTGTGTCAGAATATTTGTGAAGTCCTTAAAATATTTAGATCCCTGAATCTCAATTATAAACGACATGGGGTCTAAACATATGTAGATTCACGGGCCCTAGAAGTGGTTCTGATGTGGATTTTAAAGCCACTGTCTGGGGTTGGGGGGAGGTGGGGTGGAGGTGTGTCCCCAGGTGGTGGAGTGAACAGCTCTGCAAATCCTCTTCCTTTCCAAAAAACTATGACACTGGAAAATATTGTCAAAAACCACCATTACCTCCATCTTAAACAAACAAGTAACAATTTTGCCTTCCAGATAATTTATGTTGGTTGAATCGTTTTAGTGCTCTGGTGTCTCTGGCCTGTAATAATGCCATGTGTTCCTGCTCTATTCTCCCAGCCCCTTTGTTCATCCACAGTGACACTTTTACTCTTTTTATGCACGTTAGAAAATTTCAGACTCAGATTTTGAATTTCCCCCATTAGTGCTGAGATTATTCTTGAAAGAGAGACTTTTTGAAAGAAGATTTTTTTTTTATCAACCAAACGTATTTTATATGGCTGAGATGTTCATGTCAGGCCCCTAAGACATCCTCATACATCTATCAAAAAATTATGATAGAACTCCACTGAACAATGGAAATGCCAAGAGACATGAAATGGGGTAAAACAGAGGACTTCAGAAACCTCTCGTTAGTGGGGAAAACATACAGGCACAGAACACGCACAGGCAAGCATCAACGTCTCCAAAGACGTAGCAGTTAAAAGAAAAGTGGAAGCTAATGACATGGGAGATAAGAGTCAGCCCTCTCAAGAGCATCACATGTTGTGCCTCTCTGGGAACAAGGAGCCTATCCCGTGCTTTCGGTGTGCTTCTGAACCAGTCTTTGTAGCAAAGAGACAATTTTGCTAACTTTTTAATTAACGTGTGTCCTTGCTAAGAGACATTGTGAATGGGCCACTTTTTCCTTCCCATTTTAGCTTAGACTTTAGATTTAATTACTGTGGAAATGAATCAGGAAACATGACTTCAGGCATTGCGTTTTAAATGTCAGCACAGTGACAATGTTAATTCTCTATTGCAAAGTATCAGTGTCATCCCATCTTTATAGTGACTGATGTGGAAATAATTTTAGGGAGGAGGTTACTGACCCAGAGACCCTCCAAGCCATGGGAAGATCACCTGTTAGTTGTAATTTGGAAAGGTTTTGTTTGGGTAATGACTTCGTTTTATTTTGTGCATACTGATAACTACTTATATATTAATATAAAGAAACAGTGCTCTTCAAGTATTATATATGAAAGAACAAGAGCCCGTTAACTTGGGTCGAGATGAGCTAATGAAAGCTATCCTCTATGCATAGTCTCAAAATACAGCCACATTCTCTTCTACTGTCTAAAATGAGTAAGGGGAATATTGACAATTATTTTTATCTTTCATGTCATGAGCTATAAGCCATGGAAATACAGTGAAGTTACTAAGTGGTTAGTCCTCTAGTAAAATGTGCATTTGGAAAACAAACAAAGTAAAAACAACTAAAACCTTACAATGACCTTCAAAGAAAGAAAGGTGAAGACAAGTGGGGTACCTTCTCATACAGTCCAGTGCTCGGATGAAGAAGTCCTTGTGCAGCTGGTGCTCATCTCTCAAGATGGCACACTGTTCAAGTGTCACTGACATTGACGTCCTGTCTTTGGCACTTTTACAGCAGGTAAAACGGATACCATTTAGTTTGCGACAAATCTGTAACACAGACATATACACGGTGTATTGTTCATTTGTAAGTTACTCTCCAGTATGGGACTCCTCTAGACTCTTCTCTAAATACGCCGAATTTATGTTAATTTATGATAGTCAATGGGTTCAATCTGCCCTGTTGGATGTAAAAACGTTTTCATTTCGAAAGCTAGTGGAATATGTTTAATTTAGTTAGTTCTGTGGACAGTGTGAGGCGTGGGACTATTGAAGCCATGTGAGATGATATGTATCCAGCAGAGGCAGACAAGTTCCCTGCAAGGGGGTCTGAGTGGCTGTGGGTGAGATAACGCTCACAGCTCAGGAAGAAATGTCTTAACTGTGAACGAGAAAACCATCTGTTGTCCTGGATCAGACACTTGATTTGAATTCTACGTAACTAATATCTTCTTACTTTACATTTAAGCCACCTTTGCTAGTCTTGGTTTCCATGTTGTGAGATTTCAAACATCCACATGGTGCCAGCACAGGAAATAAGCGAATCACTAACCATTCATTAACACAACTAATAAGAATAAGAAACCCCAAGATGGCCTAAGTGCATATCTGCTAAGTGCATATCTACTCTGCACCAGGTACCCTGCTAATAAATTTCATGTAGATTTTCTCTTTTCATTAATTACACATGAACCGTGGAGGAAGGTATAATTATTCTCATTTTACAGGTGAGGATTTTCAGGTGTAGATTAAGTAGCTTGTGTGTTAAAGAGCAAAGCCAGGAAGCTAATGTAAGTCTGCCCAACTCTTTGACTTCTGTCCCATCCTGTTTCTCTCTGGAATTCTTTCTTTTTGCTATTCTGATGAAAATCTGGATAAGACTGAGCACCAAGAATCTCTTTTCTCATTGCCTATGGTTGGCAGATGAGTCTTTCCACTCCTTCCTCGTTCCTATCCCACGGTAGGGCTCTGATATGAGATACCAATAATCAAATTCAGCATCAACAAAGTTAATCAACATGCACTTAAAATAAATCTAATGTGACATAATACAGGTCTGCTTCATAGCTGCCATTAAGGAGGTCTTAACAATTGTCTGTTTTGAGGAGAGGATATAACAACAAAATTTATAAAGGGTTTTTACCATGTTTTAATTGTGATTCTGATACTTAGACAAAGATTTCCAAGCCCTTGACCACAGGATGGCCTCAGGGTTTTTTGAGAATTACTTTGGGGAACTTATTCAATAGTGTTTGGGGATTTTGTTGGGTGTCCGATGGACATGTGTCCTGTTTGGGAGACCACCTCAGGGATGCTGTGGATGCCTGGTCATGGCATTGTACACCAGAGGCTGGACATTAATGAATGCCAACTATAATTTTATGTGTATAATGTGATGGCTCGGTTTGAGGTCGGGGTGGTGGTGGATGGGGGGAGGGAGGTTCACGGTGTGAGGGATGTAAAAATAAAAAAAATAAAAATAAAAAAAAGATTTCCAAGCCCTTATTAGACCTTTGGTACTTTCTCACCATTTCCCATATAAGTGACTAGAGAAATGAGAGAGTGTTATTTTACTGTATAATTTTTTTTTTCATCTAGAGAACTCTAATCCTTTCAAATAAACAGTATCTCAAAATTTTTAATATAAAATAACAAAGGCTTGACTATGTTTACATTAATAAAATATAAACCTCAATGATTTTTTAAAAGACATTATTTTTTAAAAGATATGATTTCAAAAAAAGATATGATTTTTTAAAAAGAATGAATATTTAAAAATATATTGTCACCATTATATGTAATATCCTACTAAGGACATTTAGGGTTCTAAATTTAAAATCAAGAGGAGGCAGGGGCAATTCCATCAGAATAGATAGGCTAGATCTTGCTTTCTGCATTTCCACCACTTTTTTAAACTACATGAGCTTAATTTAATATACTTGTTTGGCTTTTGGTCTCTAGATTCTTATTTTTATTTCATTTTTTAAAATTCAGTTAAGATAAAACTAAATAGCTTTATATTTATCAATTAGGATGTATTCATAAAACTTTAGCAAAAGCAGTATTTCCTTAATAGATTTAAAGAAGGGGGGGAAATGAAATAGAGAAATAAATGCTTTTTAAAAAATGCCAAAAGGGATTTCTACATTTCTTCATTTTAAGAGTATTATTATGGTCCTTGGTTTACAAAGAGGATATTGAAAAGGAGATATCAGCCTACAGAAATGCTACTAAAAATAAAGTCAATGTTCCCAAGAAATGCAAAATTTGCACCCTATGGGTGTTGTGTATTCATCAAGGCAGGCTCTCATCCATTCAATGGGCAGTTGTAAGCCATATTTGGTCAGTACACACATTTCAGTAAAATATTTCAGAGATGTATAGGAGGTATGGGAAAATTTTTAAAAAACATTTTCAAGTGAAAAAAGTTCATATACTAAGAATAAATAGGAGTTTGTGTTTGCATGTGCAAACCCTTCCTTTTCCTATTACATAACTGCATGTAATGTATACAACAACATGTATATATTCCCAAGTTAGCCTTGGTAAATGATCAAACTTCCTTCATGCTACCACATTATTAGTAAAATAACAACAATAACTTACAATCTGCCTTGGCAAAATTTCTGTGAGAATTAACAACCATAGCAGTCTTTGAAGATATAAAGAGCAGCCACACTGGGGAAAGAACTATTAAAAACCACCTTCATGTAATGCAATATGGCGCTAAATGGCACCAGTGTAAATGAAATGCCTGAAAGACACATTTCATGTTGTTACTTTGATGTTCTTTCCTGGGGCTCCAAGAGGGCAAGAAGGGGAACTAAAACAGCTTTCCTCTGCCTTGCTTTAGGTCAATTATTTTATATCTAGACTCATGGTAAATTACCCATTCCTTTTTTCCTGGAAGAGAGAAAATAATATTGGATTATAATTGAAGCACTGTCAGTAGGGCGAAAGGCTCTGTTTTAAATGCTATTGACAGAGAAAGAATAGAGTATGCTAGAATATTGGTTAACCTAACTCGAAATTACATGAGCAATGCTGAGAAGTAACTACAAACATGGAATTCATCATAGAGATCTCCAATGTGTGCCTTTCCTGATGAAAAGATCTGTTCCTTAGGGTCTAATGTATAACAAATTTGTTAAGTTCATGTGAGTTAGGCCTGAATGGTTGCCAGATAAGAATTAAAAAACACAGGCAAGATTCTCTTCCTCATTCTTGTAGAAATCCTGGGTGGGAAAGCAGGAAGATCTGCTACCCTAAGGGTGCCATTAAATAAGAAATAACTACACAAAATATAGCTCATTACTATAAGAGCAACCCATCAGGAATAAATTCCATGCCAATATCCAATATTAAAAACAACCTTCATGTAATGCAGCATTAACAAACACACTTACAAACTCATTAATTGAAATATGTCCAGGAGCCTTACTGAGGCTGTGAATCAGAGATCTGATAACCACATTCTGTTGAAATCCTATATCTGTAGAACAGAACTTCAAACTCCTGGCGGATATGGGTGGTTGATATTGCAACATGCAATATCAGGAAAATGACAGAGACTTCATTTTAACTCAAAGTGTCAAACACATCCGGGATTTAAGAGAAAAGCCAAAATTCTTGCTGATTGAGTCATCTTGTTCCAAATTTGAGTTCTAGTCTATTGACAGAACTACCAACAACACTGAAAACACCTAATTTCCTGGATAATGGAGGATGATATCTAGTAACGAAAAGTGCAGTGGGTGGCCCTTACCGAGGCAACCCCCATTATTCTTGCTGGTCCTGAAGGTGATAGCGAGTAAGATCGGACAGGGCAGTGCTTACCGTTGCAGCCAGCCACATGATTTCTACATTCTTCCTTTTTTTGGCTTGGATATTTTGATGGAGATTTTCTAGTAATCCTTTTAAATCATTTTGTTCCTGAAATTTTGAAATGTCTGAAGAAAAGGAGAGGAAAAAGGAAACGTTGTCAAGTATTAAGCTGCTCATGAAGTTTTCCTTAATATATGTGCAAAAACAATTTCTATAACAATGAATGCTATTTGGAGCAGACTATCTGAGGACAATCATACTTATTAGTCCCTCCAGTTTTATTCTTTACTTCAAAATATACCTCAGTTTCCTCCATGTCCTATTCTGTGTAACTGTGATAATGTCAACTGGTCATATAATATGACTATTACGCTAACAAGGGAAATATTCTTAATGTGATGGCTGCTATCTCACTTAACCCAAAGCATGACATAGATGAGACATGAGCTATAACCTTCCATTTTCTACTACTCAGTAGCTTTGAATCAAGAGAATACACAGGGTTAACAAATGACTCATATAGGGCAACCCCTTATCCAAAATCTTAGTTGACTTTTTCACAAAGTTCATAGTCAGAGTTATAGTCATTTCAAAACCTAGTACCCCAACTCCTATGCCAATAGTTTTCCCCAAATCTGCGCTAGTGTCCTCACAATTAACTGGTGGTACTAAAAAGCAGTTCCAGTATTAACACAATGGACCAGCTTCTTCAGAAGATGGAGACTCCAGAATAAAGCATAATGATTTTTCAGAATAATTTAGTTCATTGTTGATATGGAAGTTTTTTTAAATCAGCCATTTAAAACAAACTATAACACTCTTAAACATGAATCAACCCTTCTTTTGACCATGCCTACCCCATAAAGATAGTGCTGTAGGATAGACAGACATGATGTTCCTTAGCAATTTCACCCCCTCTCCCCATGACATGCTTTTCAGAAGGAAATCATTTTGATGTGCTTAAAAATTTCAGGCCACTATTTCTATTTCTGTAATGATAAAACTTGCTTTATTCAGAGCACGTCCCTATCAATCCAACACTTTGCTTGCTGACATTTTTCTTTTTTTTTTTAACCCTGACAAAAATCTTGCAGGCCACAGAAATTCAGATCTGGTTCTGGAAAAGAAGTATCATCAATGATGACTAGTTTGTGGATTAATAGGTGTGATTTCAAGATATAATGACAGATCCTGATATATCAACTGAAAATCGTGGTATACATAGAACATGGATTAGTTGCCTCAAATGTAAATATAGCCAATAAGTCTTGTTTCTGCTACTTATCCTTCATTACTCTAAAATCAAATTTAGACAGGGCTATTAAAACTCTATGCCTATCTCCATAGGGGTATTCTTTTTATAAATGGGGTTGAAGAACGTAATCAAAAGGTGAGAAGTACAAGACTGTTCACTGTATTATTGTTTATATTAAATAACAGCAATAAAACTTAAATGTAATAAAGAACAGTAAACTCATATATTGATGGAATGTACTATTATATAATATGTAAGATGAATAAACAAATGTTATACGTAACAACATGGACATACGCTAAAAACGATGTTGAGCAAAAGAATGCAAGTTATAGGAGAATTGGTACAAGATGACAGCAATCACATAAAGCTAAATGTGCAAAACTATACCACATTTCTACGGTTACATACATTTGGAATAAAAATGTGTATGAGAATGTAAAATACCAAATTTGGCGTGTTGTTTTTATCTGAGGAGGGAAGGCTACAAGCAGGGCTTCTCCTCTATTTGAAAATACTTCTTTCTTACAAAATTTGCGAGGCTGAGTGATGGGTTCCTGAGAGTTTGTTGTTTTATGATCTGTTATTTTCTGTTTGTTTAAAACTTTCATAATTCTTATTAGAGAAAGCACTGAGCCAAGCTTCCAGGAAAACAATTTCTCATGCCAAATCCGCCCCCGCTTTGACGCGTGGTCTTAGGTGATTTGCTTAACCCTCTGCTCCTATTTTCTTAACTGCAAAATGAGGACAATAAGCTTGTCAAGCTTCATCGACTTGCAGTGGAAAACAATTAATAAAAGTCTTGACAGGAGAGGCTACATTATTAAATTCTGTGTCAACTCTGAAAAGCAGAGGAAGACATTAGTTGCTGTTAAGAGACTTCACAGCCTGAGATAGGAGGCCTACTTTCTCAGGCAAAAGTTAGAATTTATCCAAAATTGAAAACATTCTCACACACACACACTGGCGCACACAACAGACATTCACCAACCCACTGACTGTATTCCACCACTTCCTGATGGAACAGAATAGCCAAATTCAGAGTCACTTTTTAGTCCCCACTTCCTCCTTGTTTTGTCAAATGGACTTGCTTCAATAACGAGAGTCATGAATATGACATTGACATGAATCAAACACCAGGTGCTGACAAATGAACAGGATTGGGACTACGAACTCTCAGCTGATTGAACAGTGATGCTAATGAGGCCATGCCAATAGCCTCATCACGTCATGGTCAATGACTTTAGGTTGCCAAGAGAGTGTTCCAAGATGAAATGGAAATTATGGCTGCCTTCCCAGCACCTATCCCACCCATCCCCAGTGCGTGGCAGGCATAAATAGGTTTATATGGGATCAATCACATTCTCACTGGGAGTCAGTGCAATCCCATCAGCCTTGAAATCAGGACTACTTCAAGGATGTACATCTAAATCGAAGCCAATCAGAACTTGACTCTACCACAGCAATTGTTTCAGGGGTATGCAAGTGACCTAGGCTGTTCCAGCTCAGTGAAGCTCAGGACTCTGAAAAATGGAAGGGAAAAGAACAACTTTTTATCTCTGTGGTTGAGCATGGGAATAGTTCACGCCAACCATCCTTCAGTCATGAGAAGACTAGATGTAGAATACAGTCAACACTAAGAGTAGCAGAGTGATGCAATGGTGTGTGTGTGTGTGTGTGTGTGTGTGTGTGTGTGTGTGTGTGTGTGTGTGTGGCGGGGGCTCATTTCAATATTGCTGAGCCACTACACCAACTATATATAGGGCAGGGATATCAAACATTGCAAAGATAGTTTATAATAGTTAGCTCACAAAGGTCCCTGACTGATTTTCCTTCTTAGCTCACAGTGCTAGACAGCTCACTCTTATAGCGCTATCACAGGAATCAGTAAGTGGGCGTACTCCAATAGACCTATATGATAATATCTTTCTCTTCTGTTTTGAAAAAAGGCTAAGAGATGGACATCATTATCAAGAAAGAACAGAGATATTTGAGACAATAAATTGACACTTGGTCACTTATTTAAAGGATATATACCGAAGCATTTCATCTGCTTCCAATCACAGTCAAGAGCTCCAAATCATGTATGAAATGTGATGGTGACTCTAAAACATGGAACACTTTGTGCTAGTGATTTATAGAAGTGCATTTTATTTTATTTTATTTATTTTACTAACCCCGAATTTAAGTGTCTTAATGCTTTACGTGGGCATGAAAGGGGCTTTGAAAGGTTTCTGAGATCATAAAACCCAATGACAAGATCAGAGCAAGAGGAGAGAGAAGCATTCATATTTGCCCTACTGGAGTCTTTCCAGTTGATGAAAGAGGCCAGGTATTGTTTGAGGGGAACTAGATCTTGATGATTTATTGTGCCTTAGAGTCAAAGCAGACAGAACTATTGTCTGAGGGTTTCATTGCTATACAAAGAAAATGTGGAGGAAGAAATCCACAACACATAGTACCCAAAACAGAGCAAACGGACTTCACAATCATCAACAGCTCTATGTGAGACCAATTTCAGATATTTACTTCTTGATTCAGATGAAGATTCAGCCAAGAATTACAGGAAAGGGATTTTCCTTTCTTGGGTTCTCCATACTTGGCTCAATCAATCCTTTTGTCATTAATTACTAATGCAAAAGAGCTTTGTTTATATTATTAACTTTTCAAGTAATTAACAAATTTGAAATCTATAAGTATGCTGGCTGCCAAAGAATCTCACTGCACTTAATTTCATTTTAGCATTAAAAAAATATTTTAGGTGAAATAAAATAAAACTATAGCTGAAATGTTCTAACTATACACACATGGACATGCATATGCCATTGTAATATTTTGAGGTAAGATCCACTGTGTTATGAAAAGACCTACACACTGCCACCTAAGATAGCTCAAATTGAGTATCAGAATATAGGCCAGTGAACCACTTGCCAGTGGTTCGGTGACAGGTAGATTTTTTATTACAGCTTTTGGTTAAAAAACAATATTAAAATATTTCGTACTTTAGTAAAATCTAGTTTCTTATTATTGTGACTATTGCAACACATTTTCCTACTTATGGGTAAACTCCAAACACAGTCTTGATTCTCTAACTTTGGACTGATCAAATATTAGGTGCTTGATTTTATGGGAAAAAGAACTACAGAACTGAAAAATGCCGCCCTCCCACCCACGTCCAAAAAAAAAAAAAAATCCAAAAGTTTAAAATACACTTCTATAGGCTAGGATGAATTAACATTTTCACATAAATATTGCAATATGTGTATTTGGTAAATTGGTTCCTTACTTGAAATCATTTTATATTCCCTGTAGAACTTGTATGTGGCCTGTCTCTCTGTATATGTGTGATACAGCTGATGTAGCTTCTAAATCAGAAACCTAAATCTTTATTAAAGACTTTTATATGATTAAGACTGTACAGAATTTCTTTTGAACTCAATTGAGATTTCTAGTGATAAGCTCCTTATTTTAACTTTTGGCATTTTCCAGAGGCACTGAAATTAATGTCCTAGCATGAGCAGCAGGACACGTTCAAGAGAGTAGTCAGGGCAATGAGGCAGGTGTCGGCCATGCCCCCTCGGCAATCAGTCTTTTGGGTTCAGATAATCTCAAAATCACTGTCACACTGCCATCCCATGCTTCCTTCTTCCATCAACCTCAGTGGCTGACCTCTCCTGAAAATTTATAATCAAGAAATTATTATTATTGTTTTCGGTAACGCGCATACTTACAATCAGGGGGCATCTTTTCCATAAATGTTGTGTAATACTCTTTCAGAAGTTCAAAATTTTCCTGATTAATACTTTCTTGCAAAGAGACATCTCCAAACCTAAAAAGAGAAAAACAAAAATCATTATTGGTTATAAAATAGCACCTGAAAGTAATACTTTTTATCTCTCCTTAAATAGATGCAATAGTTTCCTTAAAGAGTTTAAGCAATGTTGCACAATGGTGATTTCAAAATGCTCCAGTCCCCACTGGTCCTGATTCCACCAGTGCTTTTGGCACACCAAAATATTCTCACAATCAGCAAATGTAAATTTGAATGAAATAACAAGTCTAAAACAGCAGCCCCTGTGTACAGAACTGATATTCAGTTAATGTCTCCCCACCTTTGCTGGGCTGTATCTCTGAGATATAAAAGAATTTTCCCTTTCTCTTTTTCCCCCTCCAATCTTCCTGCTCACCCAAGCTGTCTGAGGGGAGGTCCCAAAGACCAGCACTGAACACTAGGCTGGAAACAATCTCCTACACACTGTCAAGTGTTGTGGCACATGTAGAGCCCTGCAATCTCCCAGGAAGTAGTTCTGCCAACATTTTTTTCTGTCCACAGGAGGAAGACTTACAGCCTCTGCACGAGTGCTCTTCTGCCTGTAAAACTTTCTACCTGTCTATTACGAACCTTGTGTTTTCTTTAATATTTTAATATTAGTAAAATATTACTCCTAAATTGCGCAGCATACATAACGGGTAGACATTGTCTGCTAAAGCTCAAAATTTAGAATCAGAAAAATGAGGCTCAGAGAACAGAGAACAAGTGATTAGCTCAAATCAGTGATTGATATCAGAGAGCCTTCCCGCTTCTCTACGTGTTTTTCTCTACTTTGCCATTTTGCGTCCTTTTCAAGCCTTACGTGTCTTATACAGCTTTCAAGTATGATATAATTCATTTGTTGATAGCTGAGAGAAGAGAGAGAAAGGAAGGGACATTTTTAAAAAGTAAAGTGACTAACAACTAAAATAGTCACAATGATATGAATGATATAAATAACCTATTATAGACGGCTTGAAAATACCATGCTAACTATTCTGTAAAAAGTCTGCAAATGGAGAGTCTCAAATCTTTCTCAAGACCACACTCTCAGGCCTCAACTTATCAATGAAAACCCCAAACACTCTGTACCCTAGTGTACCAAAGAAAACATAATTAGTGCTGGTTCTTTTTTCCCCAAAATTGTATAATTTATGTTAAGAAGTTTCATCCACTTCAACCACTGAACTTGTTGTGAGACAAATATGTAAAGATGACTGGAATATAAACTGATCTTCTCTACTGATTTGTTAAAGTGCTTAATTATCAAAGAAAACTTCTTGTACACTACAATGAATAAAATCATATTCTGATTTATGCATACTATAAGAAAAGAGAGTAATAGCTTGTACATAGCTTGAATTTCAACATGCAATACAAAGCTGCCATCTAATTTTGTAACTGACAAGTGAGAATTACAAAACCTATACTGTCCAGGAAATATCTCTTGGATAAGAGAGAGAGAATGAGAAATCACTGGAAAATAAGAGATAAAAACAGGTGTGCTGACCATCTTTGAAATTCAAGAGGACAAAAAATGTCACGGTATTTTTAGCTTAGTAAATAACATCAGTAAAGGCCTAAAACTTATTTACCATGTCATGGCAAAGAATATGCTAGAACATGGGGGAAGGAGACATTTAGAGAGGGAATTATAAACAAGAAAGCATTGTAAATATCAAAAACTACCAAACTCTCCAAAAGTTTTTGCCTGTGGGGGTACTTCTCCCGCCAGGCTTTCCAATAAGATGGTAACTACTTCCTCTAAAATCTTTTAAAAATGTGTTCTAAGAACCTTAGCTCTGATCCACATTTTTGATAATCTCTACATGTCAATCATGTAGCTACAAAAGTACTTCCTCTCTCTGCTCCAAAGAGCATTTCTGACAGTGACTTGTGGGATCACAAGAATCCCACAAGTCCCACAAGACTTGTTGTCTGACTGAGCGAGTTACTATGAAGAGATGTGTTAACATCCCCCAATTACAACTAGTTTAATAAATAAAACAATAGGGAAAAATGGACTATGATTTAGGTCCAGAAAATTTTGATAAAATTAGTTAAGTTTATGATATTGAAGTGCATAGGAGTATAAAAAACTCTAAACTTTGATGTACACATAGGTGTTTAGATGAGGGTAAGGGGGATCAAATATATGGTGATGGAAGGAGAACTGACTCTGGGTGGTGAACACACAATGGGATTTATAGATGATGTAATACAGAATTGTACACCTGAAATCTACGTAAATTTACTAACAATTGTCACCCCAATAAATTTAATAATAAAAAATAATATATAAAAAAAGTTAATCTATGTGACTACGTTAGTGTTGGCAACAATATTTTGATCGTTGTTTTGCCACATTTAATTTTGATGTTGGGCCAGGAATCTTTAAATATGAGTATTTCTCCTTCCTGCATCAAATAACTCGGTACTGATAAAAAGAAAAATGTTAGTCATGAATCTACCGTGTTTCCCTGAAAATAAGACCTAGACAGATAATCAGCTCTAATGTATCTTTTGGAGCAAAAATTAATATAAGACCCAGTATTATATTATTACATTATATTATATTATATTATATTATATTATACCTAATCTTATAGTAAAATAAGACTGGGTCTTATATTAATTTTTGCTCCAAAAGACGCATTAGAGCTGATTGTCCGGGTAGGTCTTATTTTTGGGGAAACATGGTAAGTTCTTTGTGTCAGAACATGTGGACTTGCTCAGCACATATGTAACAATTAGAAAGAAAAAAAAACGAAGTGCCAGTCTAACACCTGAGGGTTACCTCTCAGCCAGAGTCTGCTGTTCATTGATTCCCACGTTAAAAAGGACTGGATACACATGAAGCAATTGTCCTTCTTTAATCTGCAGAGGCAGCGACTCAAACATTCTCGCTGGAAGCTTCACCTCTACCACATAATGTTCGCTGTAGAAAGTGGAGGACAAAGAGAAGAAGCATTACTTGTTTCATTCGTTTTTATATTCTTTCAGATTCACTGGAAATAAACAGTAAAGCAGTTGGAATAGAGCGCTGATTTGGATTTTTTTTGGCTGCTATCTGCTTATTTTCTGTTATTAGTTCATTCAATAATCATTTCATTCACTTCACTATTAAATTACTTGGCATGAAGAATTGTTTGCACGTTGGATTTCTCTCCATTTACTCTGATCTCCTTTAGGAAAGAATGTTTAGTTAATTTTTGTATACCAAGTCCATGTGCATAATAAGAGCCTCAATATTTATTTTCTTGATTTCGTTATTTTTAAAATCCGACTAGCCTCAAGAATAAGTAGTTTTATGACAATTTTTTCAATCTGGAGACACTAATAAACCTGATCATTTACAACCTTTTTTAACAGTCATGACCCTTGCTGTTATTAGCATTGGTGAACTTCCCTGTTTGCGATGGCCTGATGAAAAGGTAATGGTTTCATTATTGAAGGTTAACCTTGGGGAATTCCTGATCATTTGGCAACATTAGCATATCACAGATCTATTTTCTGGAAATTGGAAATTTCTATCAGAAATTATCCCTAGTGTTTAATGTTGAAATTTTAAATTAGGATTCACAAAATATGGTAACCAAGAAGCGTTGCTTGTCTATTTGAAGCTTGACATCTTCTGATGCAGTGTGAAGTGAGTATAGAAATACAGAGCATTTCACCCAGGATTTAGGAAAATGCATGTGTTTTCAGAACTACATAGAACGCTGGGGTTGTAATACATGTATTGGGAAAAGAAGCACAGGGCAATTAGAGAGTTTCTTTGTGAAAATCTTTTTAGTTTCTCCTATGCATATGGATAACCAATTGTCAGAGCAACATTTTTTTTTTTTTAAGCAAACAAATTTCTTTGTGGATGTAAATTTTCATTTGTGGAGGGGATAAATGCTCAGGAGTACAATTGTATGGTAAGTACCTCCCGTTTTCTATTTTTGAGTTTTCACTTCTTTTTTTTCTTTCTTTCTTTTTTAAGTTTCAGGTGTACAAAACAACACAGTGACTAGACATTTATATACCTCACAAAGTGAGAATCCCAATAAGTCTACTACCCACCTGACACTAAAGACAGTTATTACAATATTATTGACTATACTCCCTATGCTGTACTGTATCAAACTAAGAAGTTTTTCCACAGCAAAGGGAACCGTCAACAAAACGAACTTTACTGAATGGGAGAAGATATTTGCCAATGACACATCTGATCAGGAGTTAACATCTAAAATTTATAAAATACTCATACAACTCAACACCAAAACAAACAAACAAACAAAAAACCCTAAACAATCCAATTGAAAAATGGGCAGAGGACCTGAATAGACATTTCTCCAAAGAGGACATAGAGATGGCCAATAGACACATGAAAAAATGCTCCATGTCACTAGTCACCAGAGAAATGCAAATAAAAACAAAGAGATATCACGTTGCACCTGTCAGAAGTATCGTCAACCAACAAGTGTTGATGAGAATGTGGAGAAAAGAGAACCCTTGTACACTGTTGGTGGGATTGCAAATTTGTGCCTCCACCATAGAAAACAGTATGAGGGTTCCTCAAAAAATTAAATATAGAACTACTTTATGACCCAGCAATTCTACTCCTGGGTATTTATCCAAAGAAATCCAAAACACTAATTTGGAAAGATATATGAACCCCTATGTTCACTGCAGTGCTGTTTATTTACAATAGCAAAGATATGGAAGCAACCTAAGTGTCCATCAATAGACAACTGGATAAAGAAGCAGTGCATATACAAAATGGAATATTACACTGCCATAAAAAAGAATGAAATCTTATTATTTGTGACAACATGGATGGACCTAGAGGGTATTATGCTAAGTGAAATAAGTCAGACAGAGAAAGACAAATACCACATGATCTCAATTACACATGGAATCTAAAGAACGGAGTAAATGAACAAATAAAACAGAAACAGACTCATAGATAGAGAGAACAAACTGATGGTTACTAGATGGGAGGGGGGTCGGGGAGCTGGGTGAGAAACGTGAAGTAGAAGAGATACAAATTGCAAGTTACAAAAGAGTCACAAAGATGTAAAGTCACAGCAACACTATTGGAAAAGACCATCCATTCTTCATTGAATTATCTTAGCACCTTTGTTGATACTGATTGACCCTAAAGGTAAGAGTTTATTTCTGGACTCTAAATTCTGTTCCACTGATCTCTATGTATATACTTACGCTGGTACTATATGGTCTTAATTATTGTAGTTTTATAGTAAGTTTTGAAATCAGAAAGTATAAGCCCTTTTAGGTCCTTTTTTAAAAAATTGTTTTTGGCATTATGGGTTCTTTGCATTTTCATGTAATTTTCAGATTTAGCTTGTGAATTTCTTAAAAAAATATAACAGAGAGTTAGATAGTGATTATATTGAATCTATAGATCAATTTGTGGAGAAATTGCCATCTAAATAATATTGAGAATGTCAATTTGTGAACATGGATTGTATTTCCATTTATTGGATCTTATTAATTTCTTTAAGCAATATTTTGTGTGTCCTGTGTTCATTTCTTTGAACACAAAAGAAATGAGAACTCAAAAAAAAAGTGAGAGGGAGCTTACCATACAATGCAAAATTAGAGTACTTTGCTGAATTTAGAATGTAATTACTCTCTTTGATGCTATTGTGAATGAAATGATCTAAATCACCACCGCTTCTGACTTCATGAATGTGCTTTTTTCTGCTCTCCAATCCAAATCAAGTCAGCCTCCTCCAGTCGTGAAACTGCTGGTTTTCATGGACTCTCTTGCCCTAATGAAACTGTGCTAACAGAGCTGGGGTTGGTGGGGGCAACCCTTGGCAACAATGCCACAGGCTCCAAATGGTTTTATCCAATGCTCTCCGGTTTTCCATGAATAAGTACTTCTAAATTTGTGTGTGCGTTATTCCCTCAGCCCTAACACATGCCTGTCTTAGACAATTCTGTCCAACTGTAATGCTGTTTTCTGGAGAGGATTTGCCCAAACTGCTCCCTTCGCTATCCCACAAGTCCCATTCCCATCAGTGTGATAACCTTTGAATGTAGATACAGACTGAACTCCCTCCGAAACCGCATCCTGTACTTTGCCTACATAGAATCGCCTGCCTGATAAACATCCCTTATAAATTGTGATAAAAGTATCCGTTTCTCACTTTTGATAATAATCTACATAGTAACGTAGACTGGTACAATTTTCCAGGTGTGTGTATGGGCAATTTTACTCCTCTTTCTTCCCATGAATGGCAAATTAAGCATTCGTTTGCAGAAGAAATATTTAGTAGTATAAGGATGTGGTTTTTCTTTATGTATAAGAAGCAGTCACCTTTCATTCAACCATGTATCTTGGGGTATCCTTCACACAAAATTTAAAATAATTGTATGTTTACCATAGTGAAGAAAACAAGTTTAGTATGAACTTTTATACTTAGTCTCTCTCTCTCTCTAGTATGAACAGTGTTCTCTTTTTAGTATAACACTCATATCTATTCATTGTGGTCTGAGAATTTTTCAAATGTCAAATATCCTCAGGCAGCACCGAAAAGTGCTAACATTAGGATGGTTAAAATTTGGAGGATTTCTGATTGAAATGATTTACCATAGGATATAATTCTTCGATTGCAGGTCTATACAACACACCATCATTTTTCTTAATTATTTCTGATACTCTGCCCATCACACACTGACCTTTGAAGCTACTTATTTAAAACCATTCTCGGAAATCTCAGTCTGGGAGTGAATGGCCAAAAATAATTAAGAAAAATGGTGGTATATACCCCTGACATAGAAATACATCTTTTCTAAAATGTTGGTGCTTTTAAGAGAATTTAATATAAAGCCATTTCAAGAATTATGATGCTATTAACCAAATGATTCCAGCAAAAGTAAAAATATGCAGAGCTTTAGAGTAGATAGTAATAAAGAGAAAAATGTTCTTCTCATGGAGGCTGCTACTTTGAATTCCTCATATTTCAAGGGGAAGCGTTACCATAGTCACCTGACTAGAGTATAATTTACAAACAATGATGAGACTTCTAGGAGTTTTTTCAGGATCTCCCCCTGGCATGTCACCTACATTTATTTCTCACCAAAAATGACAAGAGAACAACAACAATAAAAAAGTTTCCAAACCAAGCCTTAGTTCTACTTGGTTACTTGGTCAGGAGTCAATACGAATATCTAACAAAAGTTCGAGCTTTAGGGAAAGGGCACCACTTACCGCCTTCCTGTTATAACTGGTAAGACATCATTGGATTTGGCTTCAATTATTTTAAATGCCACTTTCTTCAAATCTGAAACGCCAACAGCCATGTCCTCTAGCATTCCGATTTCATCACCTAAACAAAGAAAAGGAGCCTCGTTACAAACATACTATTTGAAGAAAATGTCACCACTGGAACTTGTCCTAGCATTTTAGTAAACGAGGATGTGAAAGCAGTGAATTCATTCTAAATGCTTTTCCTCAGAGGCTGAAGGTTTTCAGTGTGAAGTAAAAGCCATTCCGATGGCCTCCAGCAGCTCCTGTGCCCTTCGAGGGAGGGAAGAAAGTATACATTTGCAGGGAGGCTAGAGAGACATTTTAACTCCTTTATGAAACTGTCGGGCTGATCTCTTTCCATTGGCAGGACTGATATTCAATTTTAAAGATAATAGAGATAGCTGAATTGAAGATCACCGACCTAGGCTCATTGCTACTTTTATTTCTTACTACACTGACAACTAAAGCCTAGGGCGGAGGGAATTAAGCACGCTTTCTAGTTCAGCACTGTGCAATTGTGTGCAATTTGACGGAAGTATAATGTGAGCCACAGAGATCATTTTCAATTTTCTGGCAGTCATATTTTTCAGAGAGTAAAATAAAAGGTAAATTTAAGTTTAATAATATATTTTACTTTCACTCAATATATCTAAAATATCATTTCACCTATTATAAATCAACGTAAGATTAATATAATACTTGTTTTTACTAGTGTTTGAAATCTGGTATATGTGTATAGTACATATTGATGTGGACTAGATACATTTCACGTGCTCAATAGCCATACGAGGCTGTGTATTAAAACTGTGCTACTCTAGACATTACAGGGTTGGGACTTTCAAAATCCAGTCATTGAAACTATGTTGGCAAAGAGCCTTTTATATTAAAAAAACCCAGATGGCTTCTCAGGACTCCACTATGAACTAATCTATAATTCCATTTTCATAACATAATGGGAGTGAAAGTATAGTTACAAGGTGAATGCAAAGAACTACAAGTCACATGGTTTCTGTAGAGCTGGATGAAACAGTTTTACTTCTCATTTTTAACAGAAGAATCTATGGATCAAATACCCTTATGAAGAGGGATATGACTTTGACGTGTATTAAAGCCATACTCACTGTAGGTACTTAGCAGTCCTTCATATTGTACTATCAACCCCACCGTGTGAAGCTGCTGTAGGAATCCAGGGTCATGCAGACTTGTGTGTAATTTGATGATAAAACCACAAACCAATCCAGCAAGCTAAAAAAATAACAAATAAAATAAATCACTGAAGAAATTGATGGGGGTCAGCAAGCTTTAATTTAAAAATATTGAAGACTTCTGAGGCATCAGATTTAATAAAAAATTTTCGAGTATGTGTAACAAAGCTCTAACTATTTTTATATGTGTTTTGAAACCAGTTGACAGTCTTTGATCCAGTAAGGCTGCGGAAGGCAGCATTGTGGAGTGGAAAGAGCACAGAATCTTGAGTCACGTTGCTATGTCTGCAAATTCTGTCTCTACCGTTTCTAGCAGTGAAACCATAAAACCTTATTGAACACTTCCCAATATTATTTAAAAAATTCTTTTTGCACATGTAGACTAGAAGACTCATTTCATAGAATGCTCATTTCATAGAATCATTGAAGAAATGTGGATCAGGCAGAGCATAATGCCTGACGCATAGTTAGCTCCATCTGTCACTGGACCATCCATGAAATAGTGAGGGATGGGAACAGTTTGGTTTAAAGATTCCCTTTGCCCGGAAAGTTTGGAAAAAGAGGACTTCTGTCTCTTTCCCTCCCTATGTCTGTCTATAAAACTCAATCAGCAGGGTGAGGTAGGAGAGGAGGAGGAAGGCCCCAGCACGGCCTCTGACGGACGCTGGCCATGGTCTCGTGGAATTGGGCTGGGTGTAGGCAAAGAAGGGAGTCCTGTCAAACCTCCCATTCAAGCCTTCCTGCTGGCAAATTCATTTTATAAACAAAAGAAAGCATCATTATGAGGACTGGCCTGGGATTTGTGAGAGAGGTGTATAAATAGGAAGTTGCAATCAGGCCCTTTTGCCAGTCCCAGCTGGCCACCTGCAGTGCAAGGCAGCTGTCCCTTTCCTTCCACTGTACACTGTGCGGGGACCTCAAGACATAACACAATGATAGGATGGGTGACCCTTTCCTTCACAGAAGCTCCCCTCTGTGAAACAGAAGGCACATTTCAGAGACTTGGCTGCCTTTTGGCAGAAATAAATACATAAGGTCTTATAGAATGTTTCCATATAATAATTGGTTCATATTTATTATGAATAAGAAAAACTGGGTCCCAACTGTAAGGAAAGGATCCTTTTAACAATAAAACTGCTCGAGGAAGACGTCTACCCTCACCAAGGCGAGCATTGCACAACCCAGCAGTGCTATGCTTGCAACAACAAGGGCACCTACTGCTTGGCTGAAGACGACGTCTCTTCTCAAGGTCAGCATCAGACACTGGGGCAAGCTGTATGCAAGTTCCTGAAGGAGCACAAAGGTCAGGGACTGCTTGGCTCGGCTCACCACTTCTCCCATGCAGTCCTTCAGGGCAAGGATGAGGGGATACAACTGTTCATACCAGTCCTCTGGGAGAGGAAATGAGGTGGAAGAATAGCAGGATAAATGAATGAGGGAAGGTCTTGGAGAATAGAAAACCAATTAATTACTGTTTCAGTCAAGTTATACATATTATTAAGGATTCACAATGACTTGATTCGAAGATCTCCGATGCACATCTCTCCTCTGACCTCCAGATGTCTGTAATCAGTCACCCATCAGACCTTTCCACTTGGGTGTATTTAAGATATTTACATTAGAATCCCGCTCCTCTCTGCGCATCTCCGATCTGTGCACTGCCCTTCTATTAGTGGATGGTGCCCCCAAAGTCTTCCCATGCCGGAAACAGAAGTTTTCCTGAACTTCTACAGTCTTCACAATTACTGGATCATTAAATGTCTCCTACTACTGTAATACCTATCAAACATCCTTCTCCTTGCCCTCTCCAACCAGCACTTATCACTCTTCTTGGATCCTTTCTATCCCACTGCCTAACTGACCTACCTTCTTCCAGCCATACTCCACTCAAATCCTCCTCAAGACTTGCTAGAGGCAGCTTTCTAATCAGTTTGAATTCCATCCCATCACTCACTCTCTTGCTTAAAATCTTTTAAAAACACTAAAGAGTTCAGAATAAAGTTAAAACGCATAAAAGATCCCCCATTATCCGACCTCTGCCTACTTGCCGGGTCTCGTCTCTCAGAACTTCTTCACTTGCAATGTTGAGTCCCAATGCACTGAACAAAACCTATTTCCCAAAACCTAACCTGCTCTCTCATCTCAGTGTCTCTGCTAATCCTATCTCCAATCCCTGGAACACCCTTCCTCTACTTAGTTTCCTGAAGGACACTTTATCTTATCTGCGGATTTTCTCTCTTCTAGGATTTCCCCCCTAACTAACCTAAGTAATATAACCCATTTACTAAAGTTTGGGTTGACTTCACTTCCTTTCTTGCCCACAGCTCCTTTCTCTTACTGTTCTAGGACTATCTACCCACTGTTTGCTCTGCAAGAATGGTAGCTCACTGAGGGCAAGAAACTTATGTTTTAGTTACCAACTCTCCAGAATCCAGCACAGTGTCTAATATATAGCAGGTACGCAATCAGTGTTAATTGAATGAGTAAAGTTACAATATATGCAACAACAGTCTTTTAAAATACAGACAAGTCTGAGAAAATCAATCATGTTTTTTTGGCAGTATGTAGAATTTGAATAGGTCTCTCTTCAAACCAAGATATAAAATTGAAACCATCTGTACTTTTTGTATGTCTAGATTGCTAACAGGTTTCAATTATATAATTATGACTTTGGCATAAGATATGTAAACAATGTATATTCTGTTTCAGTTTATTTGAAAATCAAAGCCCTGAAAAATGTGAAGTATTATAAATTCCAGACTGTGTGACATGCCATTAAAATAGAAATAAATTGTGTGACAGATAGGATTTAATGGAAATGAGTGCATGCAGAAAAATTAATTATGAATCAGGATGTGAAATGATATGAACTTCTCAGCATAAAAGTGTAAGCTTCATCACGAGTAATATGAGTGGTCAATCACCAGTTAAGACCTTGGAAGAGTTATAGGGAACGATAAAGAGAATCATAATCACTATTGTACCATGTCTACTGTCACTTATTTATTTTATGTTGTGGTATAATAAACAGATGAAATAAACCAAAATTGTTAATACTCTGTAAATGTTGACGTGATGCTATAATGAAAAACACATTAGGAAGGTTAGGAGTTATTCAAAATATTGTAGAGTTAAGTGTTATGATAGGAATAGAAAACACCAGAGAAAGGGGAATTCAACGGTCCTGTTAAATCTGTAATCATTTGATGATTTGAAGGACTCACGTGTAGGTAACTTGAGATGAACAATGAATAATGGTTCAGTTTAAACGAGCTTGGGTTAACTATTGGTTCTATGTCATTATTACATGTAAAAAGGCACAGGGAGGGACATCAGACTTAGTTTCAGAATAAAGACCTATCAATAGACACAAAGAACTAATACTCTGCGTTCCTAGGTTGTTTTCATATTTATATTCTTTTATCTCCCATTCTCTTCTACTCTTTTATTTAGTTATTGGTCTCAATAGGAATGCATAGACTGACACATGCACATATGAAGAAAACACATATTTCAATAAATTGATCCAGATGTAAACCTTAAAAGAAAACAAACTACAAACCGATTTTTTGTGCTTAGGTCTGTAGAGATCAGTTTCTCCTGAAGAATTCTCAAACATAAAATAAAGCTTGTGTGCAGTAGATGGCGCTGCTTTATCAGGCTGAAGTAGAGCTACTGTGTCACTGATTTAAAATTTTTCATACATGTGCATAGTCCCCTAAAGCATTTATATATTGTTTAGGCACCTTGCATCATGATAGCCTGTGTCCGTTGGCCAAAAACTCGGTGATGAGTGTGATACAGTTTTTCTAGTTAGAAAATGGAAACTTAACTTGTGGCCACTTTTTTCCCTTGAGAAAAAGGGACAGCTCAAATTAAATATAGCTGTTGGTTTTTCTTGAAGGTATTTAAAGGAGAAATCATCACAGGTTTGTTCATTAGCATCAGAATAATTTCTTTACTCACCTCTAAACCTACTCTTACACTTATTTAACCAGTTAATTCTTAATCATAAATTATAATCAGATAGTCAAAAACAAACAAACAAAAGGAGTCTGATTTCTAATCCTACTAGAATAAAAAGAAACACAGTGCTATTCTAAACCTACGAGCATTGATACTTATCTGATAACAATATTCCAGGGTCTCCATTTCTATCATTATACATACTTTTTAATGGCTAAAATTTAAGGAAAATGACAGTATAAGAAAACATTAATAAAGAATGAGAAAACTATAAGTTTTTGAGCAAGGTAGAATGCCTTAAAGACGGTAGTAAGTTTCTTATGGAGAAGCATACATGAGGGTTAAAAATGCATTTTTTTTTTTTTTTTGTCTAGAAAAGACATAATTTAAGTTCAGCAGGTAAAGGAAAACTGCACTGGCAAATGTAAATTGCGATGATGACACATTTTGTTCCTTTAATGTTCACTGGGTGTAAATCTCAGGTTCTGAAATAAACACCATGTGGGATGACAGGCCAAAGAAAGGACGAAGTCAGTTCATAAATGGTCTTTTTGCTCCAATGAGCAGTCCAAATCACTCTCTCAAAGGAAGAGTAAATGCTTTAGTTTTCTCATGAAAAAATATTTTTGGGAAAAGAACAAAGCTGCTGCAGCACTTGACACTCTTGTGACTGTTGTCACTCCCCGCTCATCTCCGTGTCTCTATCTCTCCAGACCTCACAACTGACATGGTGTTTATACTGTCCTCAGGATCAAGCCATTTCCTAATAGGGAAGGAGGTGGTATTCATTCTGCATGCTTCAGTCAGGGTAAGAAATCCTAAAACGCACACGTCTACTCTTCTGAGTTCAGTTTCTTTGTTTCAGCTAAGATTTCACACACACACACACACACACACACACACACAAACACACGCAGTATCCAGTGAAGCACGTAGCTAAGGGCTCACTAGTCCAGTCAATGCATCAACACGTATCCAGGAGCTAACTGACTGCCGGCACTCCCACACTGCTGATTCTATCCCTGGGATCTTTCCAGTGACAGAGCAAAATATGGAAAGCATGTTTCAGTGTCTTTACAAAAACTTGCTGAAACGCCTTAGCCCTGACACCAACAAGCAGTCTTTCCTCAGGAAAACAAAATGTGCGTGGCTTAGCTGAGCTTTTCCTGAGCTTTGTGAAGTGTGTTGGAAGTCATCCAACAGAGCCTGTTTTCTGGCCGTTTATTCATTTCTATAACAGAACACACTCAAGTGAATCTCACTGAAGGATTCCAAGGACAACTGCCGGGTGCCCCACGCACCTCCTCCACACACCACCTACTGCCTGTACAGGATATCCATGTCCTCTGTGCTCAGTGGCACTTATGTGACTCAGGAGAAAAATGAAGGAGCCAAATACCAGCCAACGATTGCAGAGCATAATGCTTGCTTTCCAATTTCTGAGCCATTTTCTTCTCAGGGGCTTGGTCTTCTTTGCTCATTTAAAATGATTACCTTCACGTGAGCGTGTGACCATTGTTACTTTTGTTATCACAACTTTTTAGACAGAGCGGAAAAGAGAAGCTAAAAGATTGCATGCCCATTAAACTCTGTGCAAAGAGATAAGAGAAGAAGTGAACCCAGCGTTGAGGATTCACCTAAGTTAAGAAGACGGCCTGTGACACCAACCAACTAGAATGGCCTTTAAGGAGGATGATAAAATTGCCATGGTTGTGAGAAGAACAGAGGCCAAACTCATGGCCAACAGGACTTTCATAGGATGCCCATACCTCAGGTAGCACAGAACAACTGGCAGGGTCAGTTGTTCAGGGCTGGAGGTGAGGGATAATGATATTTCTGCCCACAGAGTGCTTGTTGCTTGAGAAGGGCCTGTGACCCACATCAACCAAGATACGGTCATCTATGCGCCCCTCTGAGTGAAGGCACCACCTTTCAGTTACATCATGAACATCGCCATTGATTAATGATAAGTCTTCCTCTCCAGGTGCCTTATAAGTAAACTCTGTTGGATGAGTGTGATGTGCGTGGCCAACTTTGGTCATAGACCCTAGACACCTGCCCACAGGAGGCCTCCAAATGTCTGGAGCTATCCCAGGATTATGGAGCACCGAAACCAGGCTGATGCAGACAACAGACGAGTAATCAGGGAAAGAGAAGCACCTTCCGAAGCTTGGCTGCCTAGAATGTCTTCCCTGGCCACTCTGAATGTCCTCCTCCGAGTCTTCCTAACTCCGGGCCCATCTTTAGCATCCATTTCCTGACTTTAGTGCAGGAATCTAAAAATCAACCTGCATTTATCTTTCTTTAAAAATATACTAACCTATCTTCCGTATATCACTTCCCCCCTCTTTTTTCACTACTACCATGAGAAATACACTCCTTCGATAGGCACACAGAGCCTCCTAGCTGTGAGGTCCTATGGGGACCTCTGATGTTGATAACTCATGGCCCCTGCCCTCAACTAGCATAACATATAGAAGAGAAGGTAAGAGGTGCAAAGTAACACCTACGATATCAGGGTGTAAGGTTAGTGCTAAAAAAGCTCGGACAGGGACAAGACAGATTTCATTGTGAAGCGTTCAGAGGCCAGAGAGTACGTGTCTGGTGAGCAGACCATATTCCTTCCTCGTTGTGTTGTTCACTGGACACTGAAGGATTCCTGTGTGGAAGGAGTATAGAGGAGCTGAGGGCCTGCAGGTAGTAATTACCTGTAAGTGAGGCTTTGTAGGAACAGTCTGGAAGGGTGCCTGGTTTGATGATACCAAATGCCATAAACAGATGCCATAAACTGACTGGAGGGGCTGTAAGGGGGGCTAGAAGGGAGGAAGGAAGGAGTTGAGATGACTCAGGACTTGGAAAAGGCTGAATAAAGTATTATAGAAACAAATACTGAGCCTGAAGCTATGGGGGAACAAACAAACAAACAAACAACGGAATGCTAGGTGGGCAAGCACCACTGCAGGGACAGAGGATGGGGAAAGTAAGGGTGGGGAGAAAGAGGAAGGTGCAGAGTAAGGGTGAGCAGAAAGCCAAAAGCTAAAGCAAGATCAAGTCGAGAAATCGTAGGGATCAAGTAGGGCAAATGGAACAAGCTTTATGGTGACCAGGCAGGGCAGCTGCACGTGAATGTTCCACCTTCCTTGGCTTCTACCTCAGGGCCGTCTTAAAAGCATCGACAATATTCGCACAAAGGATAAACATGTATCTTCAAATGTACTCGTCGTCGTGTCCACTGAACTATGATCCAAGGTAAGTAAGGGATTGATCTTGGCACCCTCCAGATGTATTAAAAAATGAGTGTACTGCTCAACTTGAGACACACTGCTACAAGAAGAACAAAGGCGACCTTTTCTCATGTCAAGGGAACCTTGTTTGTTTAAACCCTGCCAGCCTGCGAACAGTGTCATAAAACTTTCCAGTCTTGCTCTTAGAAAAATAGCAAAGGAAATGCATCCACTGATAGACTGGTTAAACTTCTCATTTCGTAACACAAAGTTGGAAGCCTTAAGTAAATCCTGCTAAGACAGTATTCAGGAACTAAGTCCATTAATCAAACAAGCTCTGTATTTGGTGTAGCACAAAGTTTTGAATTGGGGGTGCTGCTGGAGTGGGAGTCACCCACTCACATTCACTGGGCTTAGTTTACCTTTTGACCTTCAAGAAAACTGCATTCTACAAATATGCTGAGCATTTCAGAATAAGCTGCATAGGTCATTGAGCAACCTGCAATCGCCAAGACATTACAACAGAAAGCTCCTGTCATTTAATTTTGTCCAGTAACTAAGATGGAGAAGACAGAGGTAGTGGATACTGAGTTGACTGAAACCTACTTGGAGCACAGGCAGCCAGAGAAGGGAAGAGGGGATATGTTTTATCCTGAAGTGAACTAGGTGAATTCAGTTGTTTTCTAGTAAAGTTCAAGGCCAGTGGAATAAAGTGTACCATTAAAAAAAAAGTTTCTACAAATACAACAAAGTCTCATGTAAATAGATTTAACTTGTAAGTGCTGAATAGGCAAGTAACCAAACATAATGTAAACGGTACCATTTCTCAGGCCACTTCATTCTACAATCAGATGCCCCAAAGTTCCCAGATGGGAGATAGGAATCTCTGTTCTCTCTCTTTCCTAGTTTCTCTGTGGGTGCAAGCGTCAGCAGGTGTATGAGAAAGTTAAGTAATGTTTCAAGAGTAATTATGAATGTGTGGCAATTCTTTTGCCATCCATAGGTATAATTCCATAGAAAACCTTTAAGAGATACCTACAGGATTGATTTTCAAGGAGTGATTTCATCATTAGACTAATTTGTGTCTGATAAAACAACATTTTGTTAAAAGGGTGATAACTAAACATTATCTGTACAGAATAAGATTAGAGATGCTTTCCCCTGGAAAGAACAGAAGCAGCAGAGTGAAATGGCTAAGATGGCAGGCTCTCCACTCAGACGAGTAGGGTTGGAATCTGGGTTCTGCCACTAGTCTAGGCATCATAGGGCTCAGGTAGTTTCAACTCTCTGCTTCTGAGTCCACTAAATGTATAGAATCACTCCTGTAAATGTTGCAAGAATTAAATGATACCGGTAATATTTAAAACACTTTTTAGCACACATTATGCCACCCCAAAATGTTAGCTACTATCTTAAAAAACCTGAAGCAATCATAAAGTAATTTACATGTGACCCAATGTCTGCTCACCTATCAGCCTTTTTTTCTTATGCTCTTTCTTCTCTCCCATTTCTGAGAGAAGCCCCATAAACTTCTCTAGCTAAGACCAGCTCCTCTGTCTGCACACCACATTCTCATCTCTTACCTATTTGAGTATCACTCAAGCAATTCTCTCCCCTTCCTCCCACATTATCAATATTTCCTTTGTTGCTGGATCATTCCCACTATCACACAAACATGCTGTTATCTCCCCATCTTCAAAAAATAACCCTCCCTTGACTCTACGTCCCTTTACAGTTTCCACCCTATTTCTCTGCTTCCTTTCACAATGAAACTCATCAAGATTTGTCTATGCATGCTTTCTCCAGTTCCCTTCCTTCCTCTTCCTCAATCCACTCCCCGTGGGCATGAATTCCTATCCACTCTAGTAAAGCTACTCTGTTGATGTCACCAATGGCCTCCCCACTGCCAAATGTAAAGTGATTTCTCAGTCCTCATTCCACTTGACCTGTTGGCAGCATTAGGCATGTCAATCATTTCCTCATGGAATTCTTTCTAACCCTGGATATCAGGATATCATAGTCTCTTGGTATCCTCCAACCTTACTTTTCATTCCTTATCCAACTTTGTTGCTGGTTCCTCTATGTCTTTTTGAGCTACTAACATTGGGATGTCATTGGTTATCCCCTGTAGGTCATTTCTCTTTTCTCTGAACACTCAGTTCTTTGTTGATACTATTCAGTTTCATGGCTTTAAGTACCATCTCTATGTTGACAATTTTCAAATTTATATCTTTAACCTGAACCTCTCTCTTGAATTCCAGATTCTTATATCTAACTGCGTACTTGATATTTCCATGTAAACATAACATGTTCCAAATGAACTGCCATTCCTGAACACAAAACCTGTCCTATCCAGAGTCTTCCTGAATAAGCACATGGCCCTCCAGCGTTGCTCAGGTCAAAAATTGTTGAATCATTCTTAACTCCTACTTTTCTCTCACTCTCCCATTCCAATCACCAGAAAATTCTGTTGCCATTACCTTCAACATAAGTATAGCATCCATTTCATCATCCCCACTGCCACCTTTCTTAGTC
Organism: Rhinolophus hipposideros; assembly: GCF_964194185.1. Taxonomy (NCBI): domain Eukaryota; kingdom Metazoa; phylum Chordata; class Mammalia; order Chiroptera; family Rhinolophidae; genus Rhinolophus; species Rhinolophus hipposideros. The sequence continues at coordinate 17,084,523 of NC_138062.1, forward strand.
CAAGCCACCATTAGGTCTCACTTAGATAATTATACTAGCTTTCTAACTGGTCTATACCCAGTTTGACAGTCTAATCTCAACACAACAGTCTGTTAAAATCTAAGTCAAATAAGGCTAAGCTTCTGCTCAGGACCACTCTCCTCTTCCCTCCCCAATTGCTTCTTATTTTTCTCAGGGTAAAAGCCGAAGTCAATACAAAGATCCTACATGATCCTTCCCCCACGTTTGCTCTTTAAATTCATCATCTACTTTCTCCCCTTCAGTTTCTCTATTCAAACCCAAGTAGCTTCCTTGATGTTTCATGATCATGGCAGGCACATTTCTGCCTTTTGCACCTCCTGTTTTCTATACCCAATATATCCTTCCCTCAGGACCCACATGGCTCACGTCCTTACCTCCTGTATCTTTGCTCAGACATCAACTTCTCCATGGAGCTTACATTGACTACTCCACTAAGCTTCAACGCCTGCCCTCCAATAATATTCCCAAACTCTCTTAGTTTGCTCTGTATTTTTCCCACAGTATTTGTCACCATTAACTTGTTACGCAATGCCCTTATTTCTTATGTTATTTCTTCATGTCTTTCTGCTACAAGAATACAAACTTTAGGAGAGCAGGTATTTTGTCTCTTTTGTGCATTGTTGTGTCCCCAGTGTCTAGAATAGTGTCAGACACATAGTAGGTGCTCAATTAAAATACGCTAAAAGACTGAGGGAAAAGAAAAATATGACTTCAAATAATATGGCATCTTTATTATCATAAAACTTTAGAACTGGAAGAGATTTTAAAATTTTGCAGGTGATATTTGTTTTACCAACAAAATGAGTTGAGTTCGCAAATAATTTAAGTGATCTGCCAAAGGTCATGTACCAAATAAAGATATTGTGGACTTGCCAAGTATCTTGGCTCTGAGTCAAGGTTGTTTTGTTACATCATAATTAATTGCACAGTTTTAAGGGAAACATTAGTTTTCCAATAAGACCGGACATTCAAAAATGTCATAGTGCATAATTATTATTAGAATTCTAAGTTTACAATAAAGATATTTGTAGTATCTTTTGATGATTTTTTACTAAGTTTTTAAACTTGTAAGTATACTTTAAAAGTTATTTCACCCGATGACCTATGAGTTTTAAAAAGCCTGTTTCTTTCCAATGAAATTCTTAACATTCACGTGTAGAAATTCATGGAATTCAGAAATGTTAATATTTAAGCCATTTGGTGAAATGATGCCTTGTGCTTGAATCTTTGCACTTTACAAAATAAAACAGAGTGGTTACATATTATGAAATCACTGAAATAATCATCTAGGAGTAAGTATAAGTTCTGGATTATAATGATTTTTATGCAATTATTCATAAATATACACATGTTGAAGATATTCACTTAATATCAAGAAAACCTGCTAAACTGAAATAAATAAGCCATGGAGATACAGTACACAGCACAACAAATATAGTCAATAATATTGTAATAACTTTGCCCAGTGACACATGGTTATTAGACTTACTGTGGTGATTATATCATAAGGTATATAAGTGTTGAATCACTATGTAATACACATGAAATTAACATAATATTGTATGCCAACTATAATTAAAAAACAAAACAAAACAAAAGAAAGCACTTCTTGTCATAGCTTATAGCTGGGTAGATTAGAAAAAAAGTATTCAATGATAATGGGTATTTGGTCTTTCCACAGGGCATTTCATGCTATTCTTGTGAAAGACAGAAATACAGGGCATGTAATAACATGAATGAGTGAATATATAGCTGGTTGAACACATATTCTCAAAGAGCAGTGATTAACAAGTGTATTTCAATGCATACAGCTTTTTAGTGATGTGCCTCAAGGATTTGTAGGTATCTCCGTATTCCCATCATTTTTATCCATTACTTCTGTGGATGGAGAGGAAATATTCAAAAAATGTGAATAAAATAAACTTGGGTAGCACAGTAGATGTGATGGATGAAAAAGTATTTATTAGCGTGTACTCGCAAGTGTATTATACTGCAGTAATGGGCTTAGACATCAATCATTTGTGTAGAATTGAGATAGACTGTGTCTTAATCTCCTTGTGCCCCTAATGTTTCACAATGTCTAACACACAGTGTTTAAATATCACTTGCATTTTGAGAAGCCTGAAGGATAGGCCAAATTTAACACGGATTATGGCTATCGGTGGAGTTCATAATAGTATGTGTCTGTCAAAGCAGCTACTGTGAAGTTAGATATCATTAAGAGAAGAATAGCATCTAAAGAGAAGGAGGTGGTCCTCCTGTGTTACTCTGCATTGGATGCTACTTCTTTGAAAAATGACCCTAAATGTGGCAGTTCATTAAGGGCATGATGATTGCTTTCAGATATGCTAGGCTATAATGTGGAAAAAGAAAAGTAAAATTTTTCTGTTTGTGCCAAAGGACTGGATCTGGGCCAGTGGGTGAAATTAAATGAAACATATTGAGATCAACATCTGGAGTATGCCACTCTAGAAAATAAAAATGGTTTTCTATCAGCAGAGATGAGTAACACAGGTTGGGAGAAAAGTGGCAGAGATCCTGGAGGTAAGCTTCTTAACATAATTTAGGAGGTTTAATTATATAATATTTAAGAGCACATCAAAATCTAAGATTCTAACATTTGCTGATTTTATCTTTGAGTCCTCCGTTTATTATGAAGTTGAAGGCATGCGTACTATACACAGAGTAGGTGCTTGTAAGTATGTTTAAGTGTATGGAAAACAGAAGGACAATCTTGTTCATTAAGAAAATGTAAGTATGTATAAGCCATGAATATTTGGAACAGTTATTCTATTATTTGAGTTCAGTACAGTGGAGAAGGTTTCACCTCTCTCAGCACTATTGTAGTAATCCTGAAAATAAATGTATGAAATAAGATATATTGTAAAACCCTGGACCTAAGACAAACAAACAAAAATCCTTCAAAACTACAGACTTCAAACATTATTAAATACCCTGTAAAAGGAAAATCTGAAGCCTGAAAAGAAAAAAAATATCTGCAGGTTATAGAGGAACACAAAATATGGATAAAGGTAGTGACAATTCAGAAGACCATCTATTTAAACAATGTTAGATATATACCAGCAAAAGAAACATAGATCACAGCTAAAATGTAAAGGTCAACGATGGTGATGAAGAAAGAAAAACTGATTGTCCAAGGGTTGATTTACCCTATGAGATTTCAAAATGTGTCTCAATATAAAACACAAATGAACAGAATCAAAATTCCAGAAATTGAATAAAAATACCTGAAGGACTTAATATGTAAAGAAAAAAACAAAATTAAACAAAGCCAATAGAACATAAGGAGAGGAATCACTAATAAAAAATGGTAACAAATGTCAATCAGTATTTACCACAGCATGCATTCCAATAAATTCTAGATGACTCAAAGAATTCACTGACTCAATTCATTAATTAATGACAAAAAGAAAAGATGAAATGGCTTTCCCACCCCACCTATGGTCTGGGGATAAATTTGGGGCTATTGGAGAAATGAATTTTATTATCACAAATAATATTTTGAAATACAGTATTAGGTTATAGAATGTCAACCTTCACAAATAACCAGAAATTACAATATGACATTTTTCATCAAAAGTAGCATGAAATCAGTGAAAATCTTTATGGCTGGAAAGACTGCAATTAAAAGGGTGCTTGTAGATACTGATGGTAAGAGTACCTATTGTCAAAAAGAACCATCAAAATATTCCTACTGACTCAAAGGTTAGTTTTTAAATGCTGTTCTGTAAAAGAAGAAACCAGGTTCCTTGAAAAGGATTGTACCTAGGGCAAGGGGCAGGGAAAATACAGATGAGCCTAGAATATTTCATGGTGTCAGAGGATAAAGGAGTAAAAAAAAAGTAAGAAAATAAGTAAGGGAGAAAGACAGAAAGACAGAAAGAGAGAAAGAGAGAAAGAGAAAGAGAGAAAGAAGAGAGGGAGGGAAGAAAAGAGGGAGGGAGGGAGGGAATAAATAAATAAAAGTATCAATCATAAACCAAACAAGAAAGTAAGTATTCATGAGCCCACACTGATATAAACAAACAATTGTATAAATAAATACATGGGAGAGAAGAGATAACTCTTTCTTATAAAATAATTCTATTTCTGCAATCCAACTTAGGGGAAGATAGCTGAGATATAGTTAAAAACTTAGATATTCAAAGATGCTTATGTGTTAATTGCAACACTGAATTAAATATAAATAAAATAGTGGTTTCTCTTTTGATAAATTAGTGCACAGTCACTATAATCTCATACCAAGAGACTGTTTATCAGGAAATATTCAGAATATAATGATGTGCAGGATAGCAAGAAGTACATCTGTACTTACAATGTGGACTCCAGATTGGTACTTTGTGTGTGTGTGTGTGTGTTTATAAACATACAAAATGTTCAAAATGATTATGTCTGATTGAAATAAGAAAATAAAAATCAAACATAATCTTATTTTTCTTTGCAAATTTTCTAAATCATTATTTTTCTAATAAAAATAGTTTAGTGGTTACCAGAGGGTAAGAGGGGTGGAGGGTGGGAGATGAGGGTAAGGAGGATCAAATATATGGTGATGGAAGGAGAACTGACTCTGGGTAGTGAACACAATGGGATTTATAGATGATGTATTACAGAATTGTACACCTGATATCTATGTAATTTTACTAACAATTGTCACCCCAATAAACAAAAAAAAATTTAAATACAGTAAATTGGGCACACATCAGTGAATGTATATCCCAAATACTTTTATCTGAAATAGTTTGGAAGTTAGTGTAAGTAAATATATGACTTTAGGTAACTCATTTACTTTATATTAGTTCAAAATGCCACTATTTATTTCTCTACCAAATTGCTTTATCTGACAAAAGTCAGGGTAGAAACTTAAAGTGTTCTTTTTCCTAATTAAAGAGGAAGAAAAAAATGTTATTCTATAAAGTATTATTTTTTTATTAAATAATAAATTTTTATTCAATAATTGAGTTAATCAATCTCACTCCAACGTACTTATAAGTATGTTAAGTGTATGGATGCAGTAGCCATATATAGATATTTAATACCATATAATAGGTAATATTATTAAATAGGTAATACTGTAACAGGTAATAATACCATATATAGGTATTTAAGTATATTTGAGCACAGATTCATTTGTAAAACATCTACTTATATATGTTAAGCATCTCTTTCACGTACCAATATCCTCTTCAAAATATGCACTCAATATGCAATTGTCGAACACATAAAATGTTTAAACTTTGATATTATTTGACAATATTTATTATGTTAAATAATTACTGAGCAAAGTATATATTTTATTTTACCTATTTAAATAGCATCTTATCACCTAAAAATGTTTATAACAAACAAACACACACACACACACACACACACACACACACACACACCCCACAGACAAATGGGTGAAATAGACATGGATAATAAAATAAAAATTATAAAATCAATTAGAGGGCTTTATGTTGTAATTAATCTGACTCTAACCATCTACAAAGCCGATCTAGTTGTGAATTCTACATTGGCAGCAACTTCTATCTGGTTTTAGACTCTATCCAAACACTGCCTCACATTCAAATAAAAGTGATTCATCTAATCTTAGATTATTTATCTGCCAAATATTTTTACTTTTTAAAATGTAATTTTGGTCACACAGATACAATCTTCAGATAAAACACAAGATATGAATAAAATATATAATTTCAAATATTTTAGAATTCTGTTTTCATCAAAGAGAAGTTTTGGGAACATCAAAACAAATAAAAAAATGTGTAGTATCCAAAATCTAGTATCCCTTATCTAATTTCCAAAATCTAGTATCCCTTATCTAATTTCTGCTAAAAAATATTTGAAAACATCTCAATGAACAAAACAAGTCATTAAAATGGATTCTGCTTCCTTACATCATTTTGCAGATAATGTCTGGCTTATACTTGATAGTCAATGTTCAATTAAAGAAAATAGAACTATATGATTTTCTTTATGACATATGTCATGTCAAGCTTTCATTTTGATTCATGTAAAGTTATGAAACTGGACTAGATACATTACCTAATAAAACTGATATTATTAAAAAAGAAAATTCCCATATACACTTAGACCAAGTATGTGTGAACATAAAGAACATTAGTGTAAACTTTCCACGTATGTGAATGTGCTGTAGAAGATGAGGACCACTTACAGTAAGAAAACTTTAGAAAGCCATAGTTTCCAAAATGATTTAGAAATGGTTCCACTGTTAAGTGATGAAAGATTGATGTTTTACATAATTAAATTCCTGATGAAAATGTGAGTAATGAAAAAATCAGGAAAATAAATTGGAAAAACACAAATTCAATTTTATAAATATTCATATTTTCTTATGATTCATTTTCTTAAAGTAAAAGGAAAATCAGATTTCAGAAGAGGATAGAGCGACACTGTTTATTTTCTCTGAAGACTTAAGATATCTAGCAAAAGGTTTGGGGAAACTCTAACAGCAGTTCTTACTATCATAAAAAATACAGATATCCATCTTGGTTTTTGTTGTTGAGATTTAACAAATTAACAACAACAAAAAAAGCCATTATAAAAAAACATAGTTAAAAATTTTGATTATATTTGCTAGTCAATCTTGTAATAAGCCATATATATATTTTTTGATAATCATTTATTTGCTTTATTTAATAATTTTATTGTTCAAGTTATAGTTTAATTTTATCTTTTTTAAATTTTTTTAATTTATTGGGGTAACAATTGTTAGTGAAATTACATAGATTTCAGGTGTACAATTCTGTATTACATCATCTATAAATCCCATTGTGTGTTCACCACCCAGACTCAGTTCTCCTTCCATCACCATATATTTGATCCCCCTTACCCTCATCTCCCTCCCCCCAACCCCCTAACACTCTGGTAACCACTAAACTATTGTCTGTGTCTATGAGTTTTTCTTTCTCATTTGTTTGTCTTGTTCTTTTGTTGTTTTTGGTTTATATACCACATATCAGTGAAATCATAGGGTTCTCTGCTTTTTCTCTCTGACTTATTTTGCTTAGAATTATATTCTCAAGATCCATCCATGTTGTCACAAATGTTCCTATATCATCTTTTCTTACCGCCGAATAGTATTCCATGGTGTATATATACCACAACTTCTTTATCCATTCATCTATCGAAGGACATTTTGGTTGTTTCCATGTCTTGGCCAAAGCTATAAGCCATATATTTGAAAGTATCTATTATATATCTGTCTATCTATAGACACACACACACACACACACACACACACACACACACACATATATACCCACAAGTGTATACACATATATGCATGAGTGTATATGTGTGTGTATACATGGATCCATAAAAATCTAGACTTACCAATATGTCTTTGGAATAATGCACAAACATATTCTTCTTATATGAAATCAAATCTTATATGTTTTTTAGATAATTCTCAAAAATATTCCTCAGAATAAGGCAAAAAGCATTTTATCATATTGCATTCTTTTCAGGAACCATTATGAGATACTGTGTTCTGATATCCCTTAGTTTATAAGACTTATAAGAGCAGATGCTTGTTTTTCTTCCTAATAAAATTTTGGAGGAATGCGTAAAAGTAGATTAAACTATGTCAGACTCTTTAAAAGAAAACACTGTTCTTCTTTCAAGAAGGTTGTTATGTAGCAAAAGAAAAAAAAAGAGCATTGCAAGCAGTTCTGAAAACACAACTGAGATGCAATTTGATAAATAGCCTTCCATCATCCAAGCCAGAGCGGTGGAAAAGCATGCTATCAGCACTTTCATCAAAGGCACTATTGACTCCTCTTTTTCTATCTCATTTTATCATGACTTTCTCATTTTGTTTACTAAATCAATGATTGGAGGAAAAAAAGATTCCTTACCCCTTGGATGAGATATAACGGAGTCCACCACAGAAGGCTCCTTTTCTCCATCTCTGCTGCTGCCACTGCTGCCGTCACTGGCGCCATCCCTGTCAATCAGTTTGTCCACCATGGCAATGACGCAGTTCAGGCTCTTCCCCACGTTGGCCCACACTCTGTCCTGCAAAGAGCATGAGCATCACTACACATTCTTATTGTACAAACAGGATAAGGCAGAAGCTGATAAACCCATTTCAGAGAAGCAGGGAGAGGAACAATCCTAAGGAGGCAGACTGAGTGACTAGGTTTATTACTTCCATTAATTTGGCCAGATGATGGCTATACAAGAAATCTATTTTCTCTTAATAAAGCAAAATTTAAGTGTTCAGAATCTTTTTATTTAGTTAATTATTTTCTCTGCCATAAAGCAATGATGAATTACCATATACTATGAATCCATAATTGAGCTTAAAGTGTGAAATTTTAAACTGGATATATCTATTTTCCTTATCAGTAGCAAGAAAGCGAAGACACACCAATATTTTTAAAGACTGGCCACCACTTGCACTCGAAATTTTTCTTTTCCTTTTTGCTGAGATAACATATACATAACCTAAGCTTAGCCATTTTAACCGTTTTTAAGTGTACAGTTAGTTCAATGGCATTAAGTATATTCATTGTTGTGGACCCATCACCACCATCCATCTCCAGAACGTTTTCATCTTCCCCAACTGAAACTGTGTACCATTTAAACATGAACTCCCCATTCTTCCCTCCCTCAGCCCCTGGCAACCATCATTCTCCTTTCTGTGTCTATGAATTTGACTAGTCTTAAAGTATGGTCTCCAGCCAATGGGAATAAACTCTGCTATTTGGGTGGGGGTAAGGGGTGGGAGTGGATTGATTGCGCTTAATTTTCCAGATTAGGTTCATACGACGTAAATTTTCAACTGTCTGTTGCTCATGTTGAGAGAAATTTTGTACTTTGATTAGAAAAAAGCAGTATTGCATGTTGCCTTTCATAGGTAAAGGACTATAAGGAATCTATCAACTGATCTCAATCATATCTCTGAGGAGCCTGCACAGAAGGTTATTTAAATGGATAATTTTACATTCTATACCTATATATTATACTTCTTCCTTTACATATACCTCAATTTATAGGATTCCACTGATAGAAAAAGTAACCTTTGCAGCCAGTAGAGAGATCTTTATTGGCATGAGTAAAGCACATTCATTGATGAAGACCAACAACCATATAGTAAGAGGTTATGTGGTAAACAGCAGAACGACATTTAACTCATTAAATGCTTAGAGGACACGAGCTGGGAGGGTGTTGGGGGTTAGAAATTGAGCAGTTTATTATGCAATACTAATATGCAATGCATACATAATCAAATGTTTTATTGAAGGCACACTCAACAGCCGACCCTGAGCAGACTCATCTTACTCTTTATCTTTTGGGGAGGCGATCCTCACTAGCTGGTGGTGAGAACACTGAACTTTTCTGGTCATGTTTCCTTCTCTGTTATGGCATCCACAAAGTAAATTAAAGTTATCAATTTGATTTGCACTTCTCTCTCTAATACTAGCCTATGAGTTACTTGGGAGCCGTGTCCTCACTATAGTGTGCATGGCCTGAAAGAAAGGCAGAGAGAGGGGAGGGAGCAAAGGAGGGAAGAGGAGAGAGAGGACTCCAAGCAGAGACAGATGAAGACTGCTTTTATATCACCTGGCATACGAACACTAGCTAGCTCAACCTCAAACACCATCAGACATGTTTAGTTTTCCTGATTCGGTTTTAAAGATGAGGAGAGATCAGGTAAAAGATGGTGAATAACATTTGATATTAAGACGTTGTAACTAGACTAGAAGTTCCATTTGACTGCAAAGACTTGATTCTTCCCCTACGATTTCCCATGAAACTGTGGCACACAGCAGGGAATTCCTCTTTGTGAAATTAGCAGAACTCCAGGGACAAGCTAGACAAAGGTAGGTGAGGAGAGGACGCCCAGGAGGGGTCAGGGAGAAGTGTGTGTCACCTCACAGGAGCAAGATTCGGTTTCAGTTATCTAAGACTTGAAAATGAGCCCAATGGCAGTCTCTCTGCACAAAAAATGGGGTGGTCACATGTACTCTTAAGTCTGAAAGAAAGAATGTCGTATAACCAGGAATGGAGCAACCACTTGGTTAAAGGGTCAAGGGACATTAGTGGCCAACATTAATAGAGGACAGTGTCAGTATCAAGGCCCAAAATCCATTCATGTGACCGGGATATAAAACAGGGAGGAGAGATGATAAGTCAATTCCCAGGAGAGTGGGGTACAAGATAATTATTTTGGAACCGGGAGGCTAAAAATGGGTGGGTAAGATTCTTGAAGAGGAGTTTTGAATATCGGATTTCTCTCCTAAATTAGCCACTTTCTGTATGAGCTCTGTGAAAACATATACACAAAGGAAAACAACCAGCAAAAACAATCCTGTTCTGAAGATTATTACTCACTGGGTTGGTTCACGGGGTAAATTCTTTTTGCTTAGATTGCTTCTATAGCTGGGGCCTACTCCACTTTCTTCCATAACGAAAATCATACAATGTATTTTAGGCTCTTCCCATCAAGAGGAAAGGCTGGTTGGTAGGGAGAAGAGAATGGAAACATAAGAATGCCGCAGCAGTACCTGGGGCTTCCAAACCCTTCCCCTTCCAGGCCTCCAGGACGCAGTTTAGCTCCTCAGCCACAGGAGAGGTTTAGAAACAAAAGACAACAGTAAATGACAACAACCTGTCAGAATAACAGCTTGCTAGGTCTTTTCCCCTTAAAATAGCAGCCATTATTCTACTATGTCCCCTGCTGTATGAAGGAAATAATGGAACATCGGTGGGTAGGCTCCTTTATTAAATGGAGCCCAACTGGTGTCCTTGACTTTAATGGAGGCTTCAGACAACCCAACTTCTTAGAAGTGAAGTAGTTACAAACTCTTGGCAATGAGGGGGACCTAGCAGCAATTTTCATTCCATTGTGACTCAGGTGCTGATCTTGGTCCACATTTATTTCTGGGTTAGGACCTAAGCTAACACGCAGGTCAAGTTCAGTAGCAATGGATGCAAAAACGTGATGGATGTAGCAGTGAGTAGCCAAGAGGAAATTACACGTGGCAGAGTGATCCATGAGGGCAGGGGCCATGGTGCTTACTCAGCACGCCACACATTTATGATCTTGGTAGCATTAAGACAAATCCCAACTCTTTTGAATCAGCAGTTAACTTGCTAAAAAAAAAAAAAAAAGTTCAGCGTTGCTTAGCAGATCAATTTTTCTAGGGCCAATTTTTGATTAGCAAGAATGAGAAGACTAAACCGGAGCTGATATGGGGGGGCGGGGGATCCAAAGTAGCCCTGTCTTTATCTATAGCTCCATGTACAATTTCCCACTTGTCATTGCCAATTTCTGAGGACTTTTGATTAGATACAGCTGCTGAATTAACAAGGCCAACTGCCATCTTTATAAAGAAGCTTCAGTTTATCCTTGAGTAGACTGAGCGCAATTTGCACTATACTGGCCTAGTTCAATATTGCAAACCTAACTTTACCCAGACTGTTAGATGAAAGAAGTTGTACTTAAAATACTCTGTGGCACCAACTGGCACATGCATGGCCCAAGCTACATAATACACACACATCTGCACACACACACACACACACATCATGTCCACTAAAAATAGCCAGACTGTGACATCCATCCGAATTAAGTGAGGTTTCCCCAACCTCTGCTTCCTATTGATCTTCCTGTTTAACTTCACCTATGTACTCAGGTAAAAATCCCTGACCTTCCTTTCCCAGTAGCCAGACTGCTGGCCTTACCCTGAAATTCAGTCCCTGGACACACAAGTAGATTCAGATCATCAGCTAGCGTTTCTCCAGAATTGACCTCTCTGTATTCTCCTGGTTTGGATCTTGCCCAGACTGATATATCAGCTATGACACAAACAGGTCTACACAGGACTGCCACATTTATCTTCATCGATCAACGTGCTCATGTTATCAGTCCTCTGATCCAAAGCAGGCCAGTACTTCAGCAAGCACCTACTCTTCTCTCAGCCCAGAGGCAAGCCTATGCTTGGGTCGTCCTAGATAATTCTCCTTATTTCTCGTTAGTCTTCAAAATGAAAACTTCACCCAGGTCCATCTCCTAATATTTGTACCTTGACACATGCTGCTCTTTAGTCTTAGAATGCCTTCCCCCTCCTCCTCCATCAATCCAAAACCTCACCCCTTCAATTCTCACCATCTCTACAAACAGTTCATACTACTTCCCTCTGCCTAACACATTTTTCCTTTCTAAAGTGGGTTCTATGAGGCGAATGACTACTATATATATTAATCCTTTTATTCTCAGGTCCTAATACTCAGCAGGTGATAAATAAAAGCATAAATGAGTGAATGAATGAATGAATGAATTAAAGAAAGAAGGGCTTTTTTTTTTCATCTTTGCTACCCTTCATATAACTTCCATCTGAATCTTTTTGGCATTTTTAATGACTATCACACAACCAGCTTCATTCTGGGAATCTCTCTCATTACCTCTTCTTGTTTTATGAGTGCTGGCCATTCACTTGAATTGAATGCTATGGCTGTTGAGGTCAGGATCCATATTATATCTTTAATGTGTTCTTCCCCAAGTACCTATAGCATTGCTGTGCAACATGAACGTTTAATTAACATCTGTGGATGGTTTGAATAACCTGATACTGAAGAGTAAAAAGAAATTAAGATACAATGATTGCCACATGCTTCTTGAATTAAAGTGAGAACTAAGCTCATACTCTGAATGGCTGAGTTCACCCTAATAAATGCCACATCATGCTAAAGCTTTCACTTCAGTGGAAATGTTAAATAAAGCAGTTTGTTTAATAACAAGTAAAAAAATTCCACTGACAGACTAAGGCTTTCAATTTTGAATTGGTAATTGGTAATTGGATGTTATCTGTACACCATTAGATAGTTGCACAACTGGGTGAATTATATGATGTTATTAGTTAGCCTGCTACATACAACCAATTTCCAGGATTGATAAATTTTTAAAAAACTGAATATACCCTGATATATCAATAGTCTGCCTGTATATATTTCAACATTTCTTTCAACAATTCATTAAATTTTGGGGATTTAAAATTTCTGCCTAGAATGTCTCACTATTCACATTAGAATGTATTCAAGTTTAAGGACACTTCATCTAAATGTAATCATAGATATCTAAAGTGTGTGTGTGCAAGTTTGCATTTTTATTACATACAGACACATCCAAATAGCTGACATTGACACAGGCATCGTAAGACTCGGGAAAGTATCCAAGGAGCTGATGGTATCCAATTTAAAAGTACAGGAAAATCACCATCACATTAATAAAAATAAAACATGTCTGTGAAAAACACTGGTTTGAGTTGAAGGATGAACTACTGATTCAGCAGATCTATCCATTCACTTATTCCTACATTCACTCTGAAAAAAAATACCTGGAACTGAGATAGATGAAACACTGCGTTAGGTACTATTATAAAAAAAAACGGGACTGAAGGTGAATGTATAAACTGCATGTGGGGAAAACGAGAAATTGGCAGGATTTCATGAATATGCATGCACATAAAGATCTCATTTGGGGTTTCTCTTCTTTAATAGAACATTTGTGCATTTTAATGGGCAGCCATGAACTTTGCTTAATCACCTTTTGTAGACTTTAATATCAAATAAGTATTCAAAGCACATTTTTCTTCGGTGAAATGGACTGGAGAAGTTCAGGAATGTTCTCATCCATCAAAAAAAACAGATGATAGAACACAGTCAGCTGCCATTTAGGGAACTGGCCTAATTCTCTCTGTCTTTGCCTGCCCTTCCTGATGGGGAGAATAGGTGCTTTCAATGTCCTCTCTTCATTATAAGATTAACAAATTCACACAACTTAGCGATAAAAAAGAAAAAGGCTGGGACAAGGGATAAATAGTTGCTTACAACTCATATTTGATGAGAAAAATCTAAAATTATTTCTTTGTAACTAGGACCTTTGTAATTGGCACATGAATAATCAAATGGAGCTAAAATTACCAGCATTGGGTTTCTGGAAGCTTCTGGAGGCCTCAACTCACCATCTCCTTAACTTTGGTCATCTGTGAGTTCTGTGTCCATCCTTGACTTTTACCACTTTCTATGGAGATATTCTGCAGATGACTTGAATAGTTACCACAAAGTGGATTATGGCCCTGGTAAATATGCACTAAGGAGGAAGTGATATAATGGTACCTTTGACTGGAAGAGAGAAACAAAATCCTCAAAAGAATTCATGAATTCTAGTGGGGGAAAAGGTACATCTCACCTAGTACAGAGATATATTAAATTTAAATACTCTATGTTTCAAGTAGAAAGGTAAGTACAGACAATAATCTGAGGGCAAATTTCAAAGTCATTAATATATTCTACAAACGAGTATTGAGCACCTTTTGATGTGAAGGTACTCTGCTAACTGTGGAGATACAATAGTAAACATGGCCTTGTCTTTTCCCTTTAGGAAATTATAAAGCTTATGAACACACGAAAGAAACAGATCTATAAACAACTGATTGCAATTCAGTGTTCATGCGGCTGAGTGATCATGGAATGCAAGAATAATGCTTTAATACACAAAATGTTTTGGAGCTAAATGCATATATATATATATATTACATTATCTATCTTTCTATCTGTCTATCTATCTATCTATCTATCTATCTATCTATCTATCTATCTATCATCTATCTATCTATCTATCTATCTATCCATCCATGCATCTATCTATCATATAAAATTTTGAAATAAATGGCCATAGCTAGTGGACATTTTACTCATTTAGGTAACTAAGATATAAGGTGTTGCTTTAGGAAAGTTAAATTGTAGGTTAGGATTGAGTTGTCTGTGACAATTACCCCCCAAAAATGAGAATAATTTATTTCCTTCTTAAGATCAGGTCAATGGTTTCACATAACTGAACTGAATGTCAATTTGCACAGGTCCTTCTGCATTATCCACGGCCTGAACAATTTTCCCTATAGGTAAGGTCTGAGATGGAGACAGAAGCTGGCAAGGATGTTGAGAATACGGATCACTGCAGATTGCCTGTGGAGTTATCTGGCAAATATCTTTTATCGTCAACAGTTAGTAATATTTTGTAACTGTCTCTGCTCACTGCTACCAATTATGGTGATATAAATGGCTCTATCAATACTCCTGTCAATATTAAGCACTCCTATTTGTTCTAGACATCATTAGAGAAAGGTGTAGTGCCAAGAGAACAGTGAGATGTTGACAAAGAATACATCAGAAAGGGGTTCATGTAAATATATTCCAAAATGCAATCTTTGGGAATATCAACGTATGGAGGAACCTCATTTTGTTCATATTATATGTGGACTTTAGTAACAGGATGTCTGACATAAATATTGCTGTAAATTTGTGCTATTGTTTCTCTAATTTATAAAATTATTGAAAAATCATTATGGATTATTGTGGATCATCTATTTTTTATATGACATAAATGCATTTTACCTTAATAAGGCATAGCAAATGTCCTCCTCCCTTAAGAATGGAAAATACAATTTAAAATTCGATCCCACTGTTCTAGAGAACAGTTTAATTACTGGAAGCCACAAAAACTGGGTCAACTTAATACTTTGGTTGGATAACATGCTTTCATAGTTGGGAACAAACTAATCTTGGAATCCCAGCTGTTGGAAGCATCTGCTATAGAAATGTAGAGAAAAAAAAAGCAATATGTAATCTTTACCAGCTAAAAGATGAAAAATGCTATATTAGCCTATTCCTATGCTCAGATTATCATAAAATCCCAATATTCCTTTGAAATTTAATTGTTTATTAACTTTTCAGAAAAATCAACCTTTAAATAACTCGATCATTTAATAAGTAAAATTCAGCAAATAACAGACTTTTTTTGTCAGTGATCATTTGAGTTTCAATCTCTTCCATAGTGACTAGATAATTATTGTGTAGATTCATGTCATCAGTTTTACAACAAAACAAGTTTAAAAGAGGAATGCTTTACACTGATTTAGAATTAATATTCTTTCTTGTGACCTCAAAATGAAAGATTTTTACATGTATCAGCAGAGTAGAATTCAAGAGTAATTTACTAACATACATTTACTTTCCCAATATTTATTATAAAAAGCTACATGCAATTGTTAACATTAGGCAATTGTTAAAAGTATAGTCATTGTAGGAAATGAAATAAAACAAACAGATTTTTAACTGGAGCTTGTAATCGCATGTGCAAACCTAAACCAATCTAAATGATCAGAGAATATTTTCATATGATATCACAGAAACCCAATTAGATTAATTTAAAACACTGAATTATTTCAGGAAGTTGACTTAGACTTGTAATCGGTGCTGAAACTTTTCTAACGCCTAATTAACTGAAAAAATGGTAACAAAATTATGTTTCCAATTCATTTGAAGCACAATCTCCAAAGGCATTTTCAATTACCTACATTTTCTTTGAATTTACTCAACTTTTAAAAGTTAGATAAAGCTTTGAAAATAATGTTAAATGGTTATAACTTTGGTGAATTTTTTTTCTGTAATTTTAAAAGGGATTTTCATCTCTTGACAAAAAAAATCTTTTGAATAGAAAGTAGTTACTAAGGATAATCAATAAGAATGTTATGTAACAATCAAACTTGGTTACTGTTGGCAAATACAGTAAAATTATATTAGGAGGAGAGAGTTACAAGTAACTTTTCTGATTGGGAAAGATTTTCCTTATAACTGTAAATTTAGACAAAGCATTTATATGCTTTCTAGAACAGTGGGTTCTGGAGGAAATATGGGAATTATATGACAGGAGATGAAGTGAGAAATGCAGATCTTCATTATTACATTTCTGTTTGCCTTTGAAGGAAACCAAGAAAAGCTGAGAAACTGAGAAGACACTCCTGCATCACCTAGAAGAAAACAATCAGGACGACTTGGTGTCAAGACTACCAAAGTATTCCCAAGAGAATGATGGAGGGTGAGCCAATAACCTTGCAGACTCCTACTGCGACCTGGCTGGCCGGCCCTTCACAAGGACAGAAATTCTTCCTGATTTTTTCAAATATTGAATCAGCTCCTTCACCCATTTTCTTTGATGTCTATTTGAAACTTTAATCACTCTCCTCTGCCCATTCTCCCTGATCCTTTCTCTTTGTACATGATTCTACTTTAAGGATAAAAGAAACCATCCAGGTTATATTTAATATACAAAAAACTCATACAACTCAATAGAAAAAAATAAAAATGTGTAGAGGAACTGAATAAACATTTTTGCAAAGAAGACATACAAATGGTCAACAGGTATGTGAAAAGGTGCTCAACCTCACTAATCACCAGGGAAATGCAAATCAAAACCACAATGAGCTATCATGTCACACCAGTTGGAATGGCTGTCCTCAAAAAGACAAGAGATAGCAGGTGTCGGCAACGATGTGGAAAAAAGAGAACCCTCACACACTGTTGGTAGGATCATAAACTGATGCAGCCACTATGGAAAACAGTACAGAGGTTCCTCAAAAAACTGAAAATAGAACTACCTTATGACCCAGCAATTCCATCCTGGGTATTAATCCAAAGAAAACAAAAATACTAATTCAAAAAGATACATGCACCCCCACATTTATTACAACATTTTCACAATAGAAAAGATATGGAAAAAAAAACCCAAAAACCTAAGTGTCCATTGAAAGGTGAACAGATAAAGAAAATGTGATATATATATATATATATATATATATATATATATATATATATATCACATTAGACATATATATAAATGTGATATATATACATATGTATATGTATATATACATGTGTATATACATGTATATATACATGCATATATGTGTATATACACATATATTTACACACATATGTATATGCACACATACACACACACCACACACAATGGATATTATTCAGCCATAAAAAAGAAGAAAATCCTGCCATTTGCAACAACATGGATGGAGTTTGAGGGCATTATGCTAAGTGAAATAAGACAAATGGGGAAAGACAAATACCATATGATTTCACCTGGAATCTGATAAAACAAAACATAGAAACAGAGAACAGATTGGTGTTTACTAGAAGTGGGAGGATGGGAAAAATGAGTAAAGGGAGTCAAAAGGTACAAACTTCCAGTGATAAGTAAGTTCTGGGATATAATATATAGCATTGTGATTATAGTTAACAATACTATATTGTATATTTAAAGTTGCTAAGAGAGTAGATCTTAAAAGTTCTCATCACAAGAAAAAAATGTGTAACCATGTGAGGGGATGAATGTTAACTAAATTAATTGTGGTGATCATTTCCCAATATATATCAAATCATTATGTTATATACCTAAAACTAATACAACGGTATATGTCAATTATATGTAAATCAAACTGGAAAAATATTTTAAATAAACAAAAAATAAGCCCACCAGCCCCACCCACTCTCACAAAAGTAAAGTCCATCTTTACATCCTCCCTGCAGTCTCAGGGGAAAAAAAAAAAAAAAACACTTCTGCCTCGGACTTCTACCTACGTACTAGAATTAATTCTCCTCTCTCCTTACTCTATTAGTCTTCTCTGACTCTCAAATGGCTTTTGGAGTATATACAGGCCCAATTTTCACCACCTTTGAAACAAAACAAGTAAACAAAGAATAATAACACCTCTCTCCCCCCTTCCCCCCTGCCAGTTAATACATCTAAAAGGCCAACTTATACTCTTTCTGCAATGTTTAATTTCTACTCACATTTTAATCTTAAGAATTATTTCTGGAAATTTCACCATGACTATCAGACTCCTACTTTATTCTGTGTACAACCCACAGTGCACTGCAACTGCCATTTGTCTTGCAAGGCTGTGGAGAGGGTGGTTCATCTCTGTGTCCTTATGAAAAGTGGACATTTGGAGATAGCGTGGGACACCAGGAGAACGTCCCGTGAACATGAACATTGTTGGTTCCCAGTAAACCTCCTCAACTCACTGTACGTTTCCCACACTCTTCCATCGTTTTCTATCACTAGAGGGTTCTGTATATAAGATGTTGAGCTGACGTCATATTAGTAGAGCCTATCTTCTACCATCTGTCTCTCTCCATCCTTGGTATAAAATGTCACAACATTTTGTAGCTATTTCTTAACATGTTTTTATCTACAACCAGACTCTGAGCTCTAGGACCTAAAAAGACCTAGTGTTCCTTACCTTCACATCATGAACACCTACGATTTAGAAGTCTCAAAATTACCTAAAGAAAAGGAAATAAGGAAGGAGGGAAGGAGAAGGACATTTTGTGTAGCAGGAGGAAGGTGAGGCGTGGGGAGGGTTTGCATAACACAGTAAGGTAACAATTATGAAAACAAAAGACACCCAATGCGAAAATTCTCACTTGATTTAATATAAAACAGTGATTGTTTGTCAAAAGTTGAACACTGTATGTTTGGTGAAATGAAATACAAATTCTTTTTTTGCATTTACCCAAATTCTTAAAATTCATAATACTCATTTTATGATAAATCGATTTTTTCCATTTACCTCAAGGGATCGTATTGATCCTGATAGTAACATAATATAATCTACATATCCTGAAAAGGAACACATATAGCAATAATACTAAAGTAACCCGATGCATTTGCCCAGGCCTCTCCAGGTAACGGAGCATTATCACACAGGTACATCATTTATCTCACGACCACCCTAAGAGCTAAGCAGAACAGCTGCTGTTATTTTCACTCTACAATTGAGAAAATTGAACTTCAGAGAGGTTAAGAGGTGCGAACGCCTTGGAGCTGTGAATAAATTGAAGAAGAAGGTGAAGTAAAAGGGAGAAATATTAGATTTGCTCTTTTGAAAATGCTTCACTGAGAGAAATGCAATCTTAATCAGCAACAACAAATACTTATTCAGCATTTACCTCTTGGAACCCGGCTCTGTTTTTCCTGTGATAGAAATTTTATCAGAAGAAAGAGCAGGCATCACTTCATGGTCCTTCAGACAGCAATTTTTTCTTAAGAAATCTGGGCCTTTCAAATAATTTACTCCCTGAGCATTTTTAAATTTTAGAGTGGCAGGAAAAGCAATTGTTAACTGTTTACCATCGAATATAGCTAGCATACATATTCTTGGTAAAACATGGTACTGTTGAGAGTTTCCTTCTGTGTCTGCATAGGACTTACAGAGACCTTGGATAATTAACAGGTATTGACTCAGGAATACCAACACCCTGTTCCCCCTCACGCTCACATTTCTCCAGTCTTATTCTGCCCAACTAGAGTTCCAATCCACCCTGGCTTCTTTTGTTTACCTGGCTTTACTAGCTCTTTTTTCAGATGCTTTTATGTGGCCATGCTTCTGCCAATTTTAGAGGACCTGAAGCAACATATTTTAAATCATAGAATCGTGAATGAGAGGGATTTAAGAGATCTCTATGTCCACAGCCATTTAAATGTTAATAATATCTACAGTACGCCCAAAAATAAAACACTGGATTGCCACAATGAAAATACTTGTTGCATTCAAGTAGTGCATTATGGATAATTTCTGACTCTTTCTAAAAAACAATTTTAATGGATCATATTACCTTGGCAATAAATAAGAAAAAAAGCATCATAGAGTCTTGCAATTGTGACATCTTTGCTTTGATGGCATATTCTTGGTTATGTATATATGATTTATTTGACAGCAAATAAATTTTTATGTCAAAAAAATGTGATCAGGAATAAAACTTCCATTTATAATTTGCCCCTAAGGAAAAATGTGGCCTGTATATCCAAAATTTATATTGTGATTGCTTTCCACTTTGTTTTGATAAAAAGCAGAGATTCTTATCATTCTGGCTTTCCTTCTCAGGACTGAACATTGGGAGGCAAACAATGTGAAGAGACTTACCCACTCTTCCTCATTGTAGTCTGAATGATGGGGTATGGAGTCCTGCCTCCTCATTGGCGGGGGTGGGTCTTGGGGACAGCTCTCCTCCGTACTGTTTTTAGGAGAGGGTGGCTTGTTCAGGACGCCTCCTGGCCTGGCAGTGTAAAGTGCTAAAAGAGCGCTTCTGACCAGCTGATCCTTAAAGGCATGTACAAAAAGCTCTGTCTGGAAAGAAATTGACAAAGATTAGAAACACCATGGTAGGCATCTCAGCACAGCGCTACGGAAAGCTCAACTGCAGATTCGTTGGTACTTCAGTGGTACGGGTGGTGGAAACAGACGGAGGGAATGGTTTACACCAACCAGGGGAACACAGTTCGGTTCTGGGATGCTGCCAAGGCCGAGTCCTCCTGCTCTGAAGTTAACAGCGAGATTCTAAGTACACTGACAGCACCGTCTGTGTCCTTGGCCCCCTCTCCTTCAGTTCCATGTCCTGTCTGTGGAGATGGACTTCACTAGGGATAATCATCTGAATACCATCTACCTTTCAAGTCATTCCAAATATACCTTAAAAGAAGATGTGATCGGACTATGGCTAGTCTCCATTTTAAACAGAGGTAAAGGCGGAAGAAAGAAAGACATGCCTCTAAAAAGAAACTAGAGGCAGGAGACTTTTTTTCTCTTTTCAGCAGCCTGGACAGATGCCAACAGTAGACAGGACATAGGCAGTCTTCCCCATGAAACATTTGGCTTTTATTCTTATTATCACCTTCTAGCTGTCTCCTCCACCAAATGGTTTCAATAATGCTCAGTGTTAACGAGGTACTGTAAAGCTTGCCACTGTAGATTTTACAAGCTGATGGTAAATACCTAGTAAGTACTACAGTAACGATGGCTTCCTAACAATAAAGAACTTTACAGCTGTCCTTCGCAATTTCCTGATGAAATGTTTAGTAGCTTTTCACCCTGTAATACTGGAGGGTCCAGTAATTGATTTTCTGTGTTATAGTATACTTAACAGGCACATGGCCTAACAATCTGTTCCAAGAGGAGAGAAATAACTCAAGCATTGAACGATATTGTTATCATATTCATATTTTGTAATCTGTTAGGAAGGGGCCCTTTAACTCATAGCATTATTTTCAATAGCAGTTGATAGAATCACCATTTAATGAGACACTCTTGGAGGTAAAGCTGTAACTCAAGGTAATCATTTATTGGTGTACTCTCCACATGCAGTCAACACTACAATGCCAAACTGGTGGTTACTAAATTGTCTCTAAATCATGCAATTAAAGAACACCAATTAAACTATGTGTGAAACAAGTGACTCATACAATAATGTCCTATCTACATAGTTACTTCTTTGCAATAGATCATAAAATTCTAGTATAGGAAGGGACTTAAAGTAGATAAGGAGACCAAAAAAGAAGTGTGGTGACCTCTCCGAGGGCAGATGGCTTATTGGAAGCACACATGGAACAGATAGTAAGTTTTCTAACAAATCCAGTAGCTTCTTCCCTTATTCTATGCCACCTACCAGCCACTATCAGCATAATTGTTTTTTTGTCTTTCTTCCCCTTCTTCCCAACCCAACTCCTCAAGTGTTTTGAATAGCTCCCAGCGCTCATAATTAATTGTTTCCAAAATTGCACATGTAACTATCTTCACTGCTAAACTTTATTGGAGAAAACATCCAAAAAGAAAACCACACAACCCTCTTTTAATCTATTAGTTATATTGAAGTCACATTAAAGGTAAATAGTAAGAAGTATGAGAAATATATAAGAATAAAATGTTGGAAAATATTTTGATAAAAATTAGGAAATCAAAAGACAGCATTTTTATTTAAAAAAAACACAACTGATGGAAAAGTTGGCTAGACACTACTCAGACAAGTCAGTAATATTATAGCAAAATGGGGAAATGTGTTGTTTACATAATTTTCCATATAACATACATGTGTCCATTGATGTGAATTTAAGTATGAAAAATGTGAATTTATTTCCATTCAGCTTAACTGAACTATTTCTCTGTTGATAGTTTCAATAAAATCTTTTGATTCATTTTTAAAGCAAAACAGTTTGCCTTCTTTGAATTCCTGCTACTACAGCTCCAGTCTCCCTAACATTCACATAATTACTATGTAGCTGAGTATCACACCTAATGGAATCTTCTACGGTTCTTATAATTGTAATCATTTGCTTCCCACAGCATGCACACACAGAGATTCTACTTCATTTATTCAAATCTCATTTGGGTTGATTTATTAGCAAGGTATGGGAGATAATACAGTAGATTATTACAGTTTTACAACCCTGAAGTTGTTTTTTTTTGGGGGGGGTAGCTGAATATAATACACAACATCTTAATGCAATAATTGCTGATCTTTTACTTTGGATCTATACTGAAACATTCATCTGACACCTTGGAAACTCTCTAGCTCACCTAGATCCTGTGCATAGAAATCACATTCTTTCAGAAAATTAAAAAAATTCCACCACGTGATCTGGAAAAATCTTAATTTTCTTGACATTACTTAGTAAAATGTCGACCAGTGTAGAACCTGATGTTTTATAGTCAAAATAAATCGGCTTGAAGAGATTAATGTAGTTGGTGCTTGCTAACCTCATCTATCTGTTGCTGGGCTTGCGAGTGAGATGGTATCAGGAAGTTAAAAGTCATGGCAAGGATACGAGCATGTCTCTGAGTTGCCTGTTGACTCAGAGTTCTGAAAACCTTTTTCCTTTTCTGACTGAGCTCACACTACAGAAAATGCAAAAAAAAAAAAAAAGGTTGTCTAAATGTTACTATAGGGGTAGGCAACACAATTCGTTTAAAATACCAGTTTAATACTATACTAAAAAGCATACATTGAACCAAAGGCAGATCAATTTCATTTGTTTGATATTGAAGAGAGAAATATTATCAGAAAAATGAAATGCTTTCTTGCCTTACTGATATCTCTCCAATCCATATTCTCATACATGTATTTTCCAAAGTAATTTACAGAATTATCTATAAGTATTAAACTACCGAAAAGTACTTCTCCTGGGAATGAATTTCCCAGTTTCCTGAATATTAATGGCAGAAGAATAGTTAGGATATGTTCACTGAAAACCAGTTTCAAAGCAGAGAACTCAGCAAATTAAGCAAAGTCCCATTCTATCTAGAATCTCTTTATTGTCACTGAAAAAATTCAAAGCTATGCCTAATCCCACGTACCGTACAGAAATAGCCAATGTCATAAACAAGTTATTATAATTTTAGTAGTCATATAGATGGCAAGAAAAAAATCTTCTTTATTTTTAAATCTGATATGCTGAATTATTTCATAGGGGAATAATGCTATGCTCTGACTTTGGTGTATTAATGCATATTTACATATCTCTTATTATATAACACATAACATTCCCTGAAGGAAAGAACATCGAACTTTCAGCCAAAAGTTATCTGACATCTGGGTAGCTCATATAAATTATTCTCTTGACCTTGGATAAATCATACAACCACTTTTTCCCAGTTTGTACAAAATTATAAGGCCTACCTGTGAAACCCTTCTGGGAGTTCATTGTAAACTGTAAAGTGCACTCTGCTATTTATGCTTCTCCTTTTTGACTGACCTTTCCAGTTTCCTTTGTTGATTCATAATCCCCTGCTCACTCAGGGGACCCTAAGGAACCTTAAACTACTTTCTTTAAAGTATTTTTTTCCATTGGTGATGTAACCTCTTCTTCCATAACTCCAAATATCATTTATGTGCCACGGTCTTTAAAATTCATTTCTACCCACCTCCTGGACCAGCACTGTCAACTGTTTTCACTTGAAAGTCTTTTGAGTTTAGAAGTCCCAGCCTGATTTCAAAAAAATTTTTTTTTTGGAATAAATGTGTTTTCCCCACTTTTCCATCTAAGTGATATTACTATCCAGCAACTCAGAATCCAAACGTCTGGATCATTTGTAATAACACTTATCTTTTGAATTAGTGATCAATTTCTACTAGCTATACCTTTTTAACAATATCAAAGATTGACCCTTCCTTTATACTCCCACAGTTAATCCCAGTTAAGATCCTTTCCATATTCCATGTGGATAATTTCCATAGTTTCCTTACCAGCTGATATACTTTAATTTCTCTTTTTTTTTCAGGGTGTTATCCAAGGCCACTGGTGTTAAAATCTAGAATTCGGAGTCCCAGGTTAGAACTGCTGCAGCAAAATCTGGATTTCAGCAAGCTCCCCAAGGAACAATGCTGACATTTTGCAATGCTCAATAATTCAAATCCTCTGTCCTAGCTCACCCTATCTATTGCGATCGAGGAGAATTTCACAAAGCATGCCTCCAGTCCTTCCATACACAACAAACTTCTTGGTACCTACAGAACAGACATTCTCTTGGGTAAATAACTAGGAATGAAATGACTAGATCACATTTTTTTAAAACTTGAGATACTATTGAACAGTTTTCCAAAATGTGCAAATAATGGTGTCCCCATCAGTGATATATATGAAAGTTCTAGCTGTCCCATATCCTCCCCACTCGTCATAAGTTCATTCATTTTGATCTTAGCTATTTTAGTGGGTCGTTAAGTTGTATCACATTTTAGCTTATACTTTTATTTCCAAATAACAAAGGATGATGAACATCTTTTCATGTCCTTATGTGCCAACCATCTTTGGTGAAATGTCTTTTCAACATATTTGCTCATTTTCAATTGAGTCGTTTGTCTTATTAAGTTGTAGGAACACTTTACATATTCTGATACAAGTCCTTTGCCAGACAAATATTTTAGAAATACTTTCTCCCGGCCCATGACTTTCCTTTTCATTTTCTTCATAGTGTCTTTTGAAAATTTTAATGAAATTTTAAATTTTGATGAAGTCTTACATATCATTTGTTTTCTTTGTTTTGGGTCATGCTTTTTGTGTCCTAATTGAGAAATCTTTGCCTAACCCAAAACAGCAAAAATGTTTCTCCTATCTTGTATTCTAAAAGTTCGTTTGATTTTTTTGCTTTTAGCATGTATATTAAGGTCTATATTCCATTTTTAACTAATATTACATATATGTAAGGTAAAGATAAAGAAAAGTTCATTTATTTTGCCTATGGATATCCAATTGTTCTGCATTATATGTTAAAAAGATATCCTTTCCCCAATACATTTCCTTTGCACTTCTGTGTGAAGTTATTTAAATATGTATGTGTGGATCTATTTCTAGATACTTTAGAATCCCGACTTTCTAGAATCTCCCAGATTCTATTTCATTTGGTCTACATGTCTATACTTACACTAGTATGTTACAAACATTGTAATGAATTGGTATTTTTTAAAGAGTAAATATGTTTACGTAAATTAAACATTTGGATTTTTTATTCTGTCCACATATTTACCATTCCTGGCACTCTATTCTTTTGTGTAGCTCCAAATTTTCCATGGTATCATTTCCTTTTGCCTAAGACTTTCCTTAAAATTTGTTATAAGTCTGCTATGAAATCTGATTTTACTTGTCTAGAATAGTCTTTACCATCGTTTTCCAGACATCTTTTGTAGATCTGGAATTATAACCTTTTAATGTATGTCAGTATTTTGAAGATATCACTCCAATGTCTTCTGGCTTGCACAGTGTCTAATAAGAAGTCTGTTATAATTCTCATCTGTGTTCCTTTGCACCTAACATGTCTTTTTTCTTCTTTCCTGGTGCTTCACAACTTTCTTTTTTATCTGTTTCTCAGCAACTTGATACTTATGTATTTATGTTTCTTTATTTTTTTTAAATGTTTATTCTGCTGGAGTACATTTTGCTCCTTGAATCTGTAGATTCATTGTTTGACAAAATTTTGGTCACCATTTCAGCAGTATTTTTCTGATCCCTTCTTCTTTTCTTCTGGGACTTTTATTACATGTCAGATTTCTTGGTATTTTCCTGTAAGTCATTCATGTTGTGGTATATCTTTTTCAGTCCTTTTTTCTGTGCTTCCTTTGAATGAACGCTGTGTTTGCAAGTTCACTACAAAGTGACCAACCTGCTAATTCCACCCAGTGCATACTATTTCAGAAATTGTAGTTAACACTTTTCTGAGTTCTTTGTGATTTTGTTAATCTTCCATTTTCCTCGTCATCCTATTTATCCTTATCTAGTAGCTGTATCATTTCTCTTTTTGGGTCTGTTTCTGTCGCTTAATTTTTCTTCAGGTTTTGGGTCATAATTTTTTCTTCATTAATGCTTGCTATACACTTATTAAATGCTATTTTGTATTTTCCATTCTTGGTTGCTGGATTTTATTGTATTCCTTTAAATAATGTTGAATTTTGTTCTGATGTGAAGTTATGTTACTTGGAATTGGTAAGGTCCTTTTACAAGACTTATTTTTAAGCCTTCTTAGAGTGGAATCAGAGCAGCCTTTAATTGAGGACTGATTTATTCCCACTACTGGGGCCACATCCTTTTGAGGGCTCTACATATGCTGTATGTATTACAAAGTGTTTTCCTCTGTTGGTGGGAAGATCAGCTATTCCCAGATCAGTGTGGCCAGCAGGGATTTTGTCTGCTTATTTCTGGTATTTCTTTCCCTGCTTTTGGGTAGTTTACTCTTATGCATATACGTATCAGTACTTAAAGATTTAAAGGTACCCATTTATAGATCTCCAAAGCTCTTTGTGTGTGAAGCTCCCTCCTTTCTGGTACTGAGTTCTGTGAAGTCCATCCATCTTGGTATTCCCAAACTCCAATCTCTATCTCCTCAACTTGAGAAGTTACTGTGTGGCTCCCCACACCTGGGTGACAGCCTGGAAACTGCCACCAGGGAGGAAGCTAGATGACCATAAGAATCACATCATTTTGTTACCTTTCCATGCTGCCTATTTTCCAATGCATACAAATGAATTATTTGAAACAGTTTGTTCAGTTTTCCTGTTTTTTTTTTCAGGTGAGAGGATCCATGTTACTCCATCATGGCTAGAAACAGAGGTTCTAATTCCATGTATTTTTGTGGACAAGTCTCATTGTTAACATTATTTTTCTTTCTTATCTTTACTTTTCCTATTATTTGTGATTCTAATGAACACAAGTTTTGTTTTGTAGATAATATTACTTATTTCATCAATTAAACATTTACCATATGAGGGAGAGTCTGAATAAAAAAAAGAAAAAGAAGGTCTATCCTGAGGTTATACCATCATTTATACCAGTTCTTTTCAAATTCCTTAGAATGCATATGTATATGTAAAACTAAGAGTGATTAAAGTGAATAAACAAATATAGATTCCTTCTCAGCTCTGTAGGAATATCTTCAACTTAACATACTGACATCCTGGCATCTTTATTAAGGAAAATAGGGCATTTAAGAAAATCCTGAGTTGTTTTAGAAAATGCTGTTACTTTTATTTGAATACATTAGAAGGCTTTGGTATACTATGTTAAAGTTGAACTAAACTAGGAATTGTGACGAAATCCTTTTTGTTGTTGTTTACCATTTCACAATTCTAATATGGTAAAACACTCCATTCTTTTAAAAAACACTTAAGTTGTAAAAGTTAAGGACCAAGTCTACGTAGCATTAAATCTATAGCATCGAGTATAATACCACACACAATTAGGTGCTCACTATTGCTTTTTGATGAGCAAGATAATGATGACTGTCTCAACAAGGTCTATTAATCTCTGTGGAATGAAGACTGCAATATATTTTTTCAGTTTGTATTTTTTTACATTATCCCTTTCTTTCCTTCTCTCCCTTCTTTCCTCTCTTACTCCCTCCCTCCCTCCCTCCTTCCCTCCAGAAGAATTGCACCCTACAGAATTGCACACTTTTAGTCTAGGGAAAAGGAAAATGCATTTTTATCCAACTTTATTATTAACCTTTCACATCTTATGTTAGAAAGTTGGCCTAAGCTTTGTCTGTTGAAAGCATTCAGATAAACTCAGAGTATGCCTTTGTAATGACCCTATATCATAAGCTTAAAAAAATTAAATATTTTCATAAACTAATATGAAGCAAACAAGCCTAGTTATCCATCAGAAGATATACTAAGAATGAAAGTATTAGAATAATTTAATTTAGTTTGTGCACTTTAGGACATGAAACATTTATAGACAACTTTTTCTCATGAAATTTCAGTTATGTCCTCCCCACCCCCACCCCACATACCCATTTGTTTCCTTACTTCTATATAGTTCCTATCTTAGCACTCATGGAACATTTGACAGTACGAGGTGTGGTCAAAAAATACTGTGAATGTTTAATTATAAAGAAACATTTTTATAGTAAAAGACACATTTCCATTAACTTCTCTCAAAATACTTTCTCTCACTTTGAACTCATGTATACCATCATTCTTGCCACTTCTGAAGCTGTTCTGGAAGTCCTCTTTTGTGAGTATCTTTAGATGCCCTGTCGTAGCTGCCTTGATGTCCTGAATTGATTCAAAACATTTACCTTTCATGGTTATTTTGACTTTGGGGAAGAGCCAGAAGTCACACGGTGCCAGATCAGTGAAAAAGGTGGATGTGAACACACCATAATGTTTTTGTTTGACAGAAATTGCCATATACAAGAAGTTATGTGTGATACAGAGCATTGTCATGATAGAGAATGAAGTAAAGACACTCACGAAAGAGGACTTCCAGAACTGCTTCAGAAAGTGGTGAGAACGATGGGATAAGTGTGTTCGAAGCAAGGGGGACTATTTTGAGGGGGATTAATGGCAATGTGTCTTTTACTGTAATAATTTTTTTTATTTAAACATTTATCGTGTTTTTTGATCATACCTCATATATTATAGTGGTTAAGTTCACAAAATCTGGAGGCAGACTCACAAGGGGGTGATTTTTTGGCTCATTATATATATTTCTGTACCTCAGTTTCCTTTACTGTATAAAGTGAGAATATTAAATGAACTTCTGAACAGTTCATGAACTTGTGAACAGACCTTATAATAGTATCTCAAAATTAGCAAACTTCCAATAAATACTAGCTATTGTTATCATCATTAGCATCACGACCATTATCATCAAGAAACTTGACTCTCTTGGGAAGACAGAGCCTGTGTCTTATTGAGTTCTGTGCCCCTCAAAGTGAATGAAAGTATGCATTCACTAAATAGTTTTACTTTTTTATAAATTGTGGGGTTTTGTTTGTTTGCTTGTTTCTTCCATCAGTACACATTTAGCAGGATATTATTTTCCTGGGGAGTCAGTCCTGTGGCTTGGTTATTAGCAGCAACAGAGATAACATGAATTTCCTTTGGATCTACAAATATTGTTTAGTCTGAGACTCTCAAAATGTCCTATTGATGAGTTATATTTCTCTGTTGCCCCTTCCTTTTCCTCCCAATTCTGAGTATATATTTAAGTGATGATGCATTCATTGCTATTATCTCTAGATGCAGTAGCTTACCTAAAAGGAGAGATGCTATCTCATTACAGAATTGAATGCCTCCTTCCCTACGACCTATGGGCTTCCCGCAGCTTTCCCCAGCTTCTCCAGTCTACCACAGTGAATTCTCCCACATTTGGCTGCCCAAGGACTATATGACCTTCAGAGTTCTCTGATAAATAGGAATAACAAATTCCTATTATATACTGAATATCCTATATAAATGAATACTTAAGAAAACAACTCAAGTACTTATTTTCCAAACATACCAGTTCAGATTCAATAAAAGAAACAAGAGATTATCAGTGAAGAAAGGATTTTAATTCTATAATCCAGTAGGTAAGACCCTGATCTTAAAAGTGTTTTAAGCTAGATTTTGCTAATATTAAATTATACTAAAATTTAAGATAGCACTACAACTATTTACCCTTTATGCTAAATTTTTGGATCATGTTTTATTTTAAACCATGAGCACCCTCTTCACAGACTACGCAAAACTCTGTTACTTCAGATAATTCTTTGAAATTCCAGGCATACCTTGCAAACTTAACTTTAGAAAGATCCTCCTGATTTCAAGGGCTGACAGATTTATTAGTATATGCAGTAGGAAAATATAGGGCAACAGTGGAGCACTACTGAATTAAAGGAGGAAAAACTACATGCCCTGTCCCCCTACCCAAATCACTGCAGCAAGTTGTAAATGATGCATTTGAAATGACGAGTCGCCACCAAATACACAGCAAGTCCCTGCCCAATAAACCCTGCTCTGTGATCACTGCAGTGACATGCTACTGTGTTTCCCCGAAAATAAGACCTAACCAGAAAATAAGCCTTAGAATGATTTTTCAGGATGACATCCCCTGAACACAAGCCCTAATGTGTCTTTTGGAGCAAAAAGTAATATAAGACCTGGTCTTATTTTGGGGGAAACATGGTATTTGCTCATATTTAGTACTTAGGTGAATCCAAAAAACTTCACCTCATCTACAAATCCAAAATAGAAATGTACCAAAATGAAACTGTTTTACTGGGTACAACTCTCCTCTTTTTGTTCTTTATCCTGGCCACAACATATTTATTATTAGACATATTTATTGACTATTGGAATACTTAAGTGTTGCTGAGGAGCTGATCTATTTTTTTTTTAAGGAAGTGTCAAAACACATATATTACACCGAGGATGCCAGAAAGTTTCCACACCAGAGTCAACCAGACCCAGATGTGAATCCTGGTTTTGTCGGAATCCTGGTTTTGACTCTAGATACATGATTTTTGCACATTTCTTAACTTCTCTGAGCTTCAATCTTTTTCTTTGTGACATGCAGATAATATGCACCCGCCACTTGAAGATTATATGAAATAACATCAGTCATGAAGCTCCTAGCATAATATTTGACAACATTGGTACTTGTGAAATTTGGGTCAATTTTTCCCCATTCTTGTCATGATGGAGACACCTGTTCTGACATGGAGAGGGTGCTGCATTTTGAACTGGAGCTCTTAGGGTATAATTGTTCACTTTTTAGTTTATTAGACAATTCATTTGACCTTTCTGAATAGATATTAGCTGGTTTTTAATGAAAACAGATATTAAGTTATATCCAATGAGAAAAATATGCGATAATGTACATTGTAAACTAAAATGTTAAATAAGTTCAAAGTATTATTATTATTATACATTAGCATATCTGAATCAAAAATATATACATATGTAGTATTCAGGTTTCTATGAATCTGTTTTTCAGGGGCCTGAAGAACTATATTGCTATTTTATTCTAAAATAATACCACGAGAATTTTATTTGGTAAGTTTCTTCAAGGGCATATTTATTGGAAATATCTCATAATAAATGGCAAGGTGTCCTCAGAATGCAGAGGCTATGGATGAGTGTATTGGAACTTGACTCCAGGATGTCTGGTTTTACATAAAAATCGAGCTGCAATTTGTCTTGTTCTATCTTGGTTCTCTCAGCTGCTCTAATTAGTTATGGAAGTTGATGTTGAATATCTATGACTTGCCAGACTACCTTTCCCCCTCTGTATATAAGGTGCAAGTCACCTTTGGAAAAATTAAGGCTAATGTCCCACTATATTTCAAATAATAATGAATACTTTTGGACAATTTTAGAACCTTCTCCCAGTAGATAATGTTGAAAGGAAATTCAGGCAGAGGAATTACCCCACACTGCCCAGATAAGAATCCACATCAAAGTCCTGCGTTCAAATGAAGTCACATTCTCATTCAAATGTATAGCTTTACATGCATAAAAATTAGGTGATCACCAGAAGAAAATCAAGTAATTTTAAAAATCTAATTTAATTCATTTTATAAGACCATGAACCAAAGAAAACGAAGGATGTTCAGGAGAAGAAAAAATATATACCAACCAATAGTAGGTTTCATTTCCTACTAGGAAAAAAAAAACAATTAGTGCTCAGTAAGATTTGGGAAGAGAATTGAGGCCAATTCATTTTGATCCTGTAGCAATACTCTGAAGCTTACTTTTTAACTTAGTCAATTTTACACTTGCAGGTGCTATGAAAGGCAGTTTGTGCAGAAAGCAACACCAATGGGAATTGGGGTGTTTCGTTTTCCCCACTGTAGGGATGATTTGGATCTTACTTTTTCTGAAAGCATCTTTAAAGAATTCTTCAAGCTGTCTGGAGAATGCTGGCTTGCAGAATTAAGCAGTAGGTCTGCATGGGTTGCTATCAGAGGTTGTAGTTGATTGATGTTGCTGAGAACTTCTTTTGCTTTGGCTGTGTTTTCAGGTGAATAGTAAATAAACTGGTATCCAGTACTGCAACAACACAGATAAAGGTGAATTAAACACGAGGCAGAAAGAATTTGCAGCCCTTAACATCAGATGGAAAATGATAAACATAACTGTAAATATCATTACTTCCTATAGAACTGTTCCAAGAGATTTTTACGATGTCCTAAGAGATTTTTGAGTAAAATAACCAAGATATCTTTTAAGAGTTGGTAAAATAAATGCAGTCCTTACTCAACCACTAGGAATATTCTTTATGATTACATCCATCTAGTATTAGTCATCAAAGCAGATTAGTATTAATATTAGTTACTAATGAACTTGAGGTCACACAGTGTGGAGCTTTATACGTGGGGGGATTCGAATATAAATCCTGCTCTGGCACTTACTAGCTAGGTGACTTGGGCAGCCTTCTGCTTCCTCATGAGGAAGGTGGGACTAATTATCCAAATAATTCTAAGAGGTGGGTAAGACTGATGATCATTCACGTAAGGTGACTAAAAGAGTGCTTAACACAGAGCAAACATTCAATCACTATCGCCTATATTTTCTTCCACGATACTTGGAGCAAGGGAGTAAATTTTAATAGCTGAGAAAAGGGGATAAGAGAAATCAATGCCAAGTGGCCATATGGGGAATTTTATTGGATAGAAAAAAGGACTTTTTCAGCAGAAAAAATGTCATCATACTATTTTATCATCACCCTTTTTGTTCCTTGTGGTTTTTTTCATTTAACTTGTTAAAAAAATCTAAAGTTGATTACTCGTTACAATTACTCACTTTCAGAACCATCATCTAGGAATTGGTCAAGCATGTTATGGGGGTAAGGATTCCACAGAGGGAAACAATCTTTGGCCAATTTCATTAGGAAAGACCAAGGAGGCATTCTAGCATGGAAAGAATAAAACCGTAAAACACCAAAGTGAAAGAAAAGCGCAGCCACGAGTGGTGCATTCACATGGTTGGTGCAAAGCTTGCTTACATCCCTTTACATCCAACTGTCAAAGCACTTTGCATAATATGTTGCAAACTGTGTTGAGTATTTATTGAATATTTTCTCTATATTTAGAAGCTAAATTGTTAAAACTCCCATCATTCCATTTCTTATTTTCAAACAGTAGCATTCACTCAGAAAAATTAACACACAGGAAACCCTCTCCTTACATCAATGATTTTCAGGGGAAAGTGTCAGTTTCCTCAGAGAGACAATATTCTTACAAACATATAATGCATATTTCATCTATCTATCTATTATTTATTTATTTATGCATAGTGATTAAAAGAAATGTCCTTCGTTGCTTGGGCTATTCATAAGACAGGACAGGAAGCCAACGACGGGTATAGGTTTATGAAGAAACACATTGTCTGCGACACTTAAAATTTGCTCTCAATTTTGTACTGTAGACTTTTAAATGTCAGGAGCTGACACTAAAAAAATACAACACATGTTAACTACTTATTGTATATTTTAATGAAAATTGAAGTACATGATGAATAATGATGGCGAGAAGGAGAAAGGAAACAATAGTTCCTGCCAATGATCTACGTCTTTTTCTGACTCATCTGCTCTTACACGGGAGTGTGTTAAGACCTTTAACAAAAACCAGGAACTGGGATGTTCCCTAGTCATCTGTACTCAGACTTGGTACAAAGTTTCATCCACCACAGTCTTCAGTAACTCAAATAACCTTGCAAAGAAGATGATTATTTAAAAATATCGGTGCATCGCCAGTGTGGGGACGCTGCTGGACGCCCAGCAGCTCTGGGGCAGAGTAGGACTTCCTACAAACCAGACACAGAAAGCAGTGAGGAGTAGCTGCTCTGCGATCCCTTTTCACTGATCTGTTCTTCTGTCATAATGCTTTCTGGCGTCATCTTATGGGTACTGACAGGCCTCCCACGTCTCAGCTCTTGGAAAGCTAGCGTTCTCAAGGCCATCTGTGGTCTCTCATCTTTCTCTTCACATGACCGTCCTCTCTGAGTATGTCATTCCTGGCCTCTCACACACTTACTCCCATGCATTCTTTGATTTATGTCACCACTGTCATCCTTCTTTAGTAACATCACACTTTCCTGGTGGTTCACTGTCGCTTTATTCCCGAACATCATTTACTTTCATTATTTTTTTTCTATGTATTTCTTATTCTTCAAATTCCCTTACAGTCTCTTCTCCATTTGAGTTGAACACATACATTTTCAAGATTTATTTCTCACATGCTCTTTCCTTCTATCCCAGTTCAGCTGTGCTTAAATTTTAATAGCCATAAGAGTCACTTGAGGATGGGGACAGGCCCTAGTTATTAATATTTTCAAGAATGCAGATTCCTTGGCAACACCAGGAAATTCGGCTTCAGTAGGTTGTGGTATCTGAAACAAGCATGTCAGGAAATCCTGATGCTGGTGGAAAGTAGAGCACTTTCAGAAATGCCTGTTGTCACTGTTTTGATTGAGATTCCCTCTAAACCCTTGATCATTCTGCACAATGACTCTGAAAAAAGTTCACTATTCTTATTCTAACTTATCCTAACTTATTCCAATTTTTATGAATGGCTTACAAGGCTACTTTTGTACTCCATCATTATATTCACACAAGATGCTTCGGTTCCCATCTCATCACCAGCCTTGCCTCCCCTAATATTTCCCATCGTCCTTTTATCTTTTCTCTCCCAGTATACTCCCTACCCTCTTCCTCTCCTCCCCCAATACATTCTTCAATCACCATCATGGGACATAAGCATAACTCCTGCCCCCTGCTCCTAAGTCACTCTCTGTTGGAGTGGAGTTATAGAGCAGGCATCGGTTCTCCTGATTAAGTCTTTTAAAGATGAGCACCTTGCCTAGTGAGGCTGAAAGATTCATTTTCCACACTAACAGCCACTGTTGGTGTCCAGGATGAAATAGCATGGTACGGGGAAAAAAAAATATCGCCACCACAAAATAATTTTAAGTATACATAAATTCCATCTACCTATTCAGGGCCTTACTCTTTAAACATGTCATATATTTTAACAGTTATAGCTTCTTAAATGGAAGGTTATGAGTATAATTTAATTATCGAGATAAAAAGAATATAGCTAAACTCTATTCAATAGTGGTCTAAAATTTAAACTGAATTTAGACACTTGAGTCAACTATCAATCAGACAAAACCAGCAGAAGGACAAAATATTTGCTTGGACGAAAAACATTTCATAGGATATATACAATAGAGCAAATTATAGATAATAAAAATTGAAATTGGTTTCATAATAGTTTTCTATTGATGAAACAATTAAAGTGTATACATGCACATATATATATTTTAATTTAATTTATATTTATTTAAATTCTTTAATATCAATTAGAATACACACACAAACACACACACCTGCTCATATCTGTGTGTGTGCATGTTGTCACTGGGGTGTCATATTTAGGAGATATAAAAAAATAAAGCACATAGTTAAATAATATTCATATTCATGTACTCTAAATTGTTAAATGCAATTAAAATACAATCAAAACAATGCTTATATAGTCTTTTTATCTTTGAAACTTCTATTTTTAAAAACATATTAGTTTCATGTTAATTCTAGAATCAGTGTTTCTAACAAGGCTGATTCTGCCATTTATTAGCTCTGTGACCAGGAATGCAAAGTAAGAGGGATAAAACCTCAAATTCATTGTGGTTCAACTTGCCCTCAAAGGAAATTTACCTACTGAGTCTGATCAGTGGCTCCTACTATTCCACTTTTTAGTTTGCAAGCCCTTACTTGCAATTTCTTGGCCATTAAACTTATCTCTATATAACCTTACGCCTATCCTTGTTCTGATAAAGATTTCCCAAGCACTCTTATAGGGCCTTTACATAAACAAAGTCCAGTGTGGTTTCACTTCCTGCCATGGCCTATTCCCGCTTACTCCTGAATTCATGTGCTCTGATTTCCTTCTCCCACTTCCAAGAGGCTGGCTGGTTCTATTTCTCCTAATTTGGCTTCTGGTATTTTCATGCTCACTTCTCTGCGAAGGTGTGATGGAGTTAACACCCAAATCAGGTCTTCCAATTCCTCCCATCTAAAGAATTTCTCAACTCCATCCTGGAATTTATCCACTTCTTGCCTAATCAAAGTATAGAGGAAGATAAGGAACAATAGAAACCAGTCCCAAATATCCTACAAAAGCAAATATTCCCTGGACTGCAAATGGGCAGGCATAGGGACATTTACAGGTGATGGAAATGTCTTAAAGTTGGATTGTGAGGATGACTGCACAACTCTATAAATTTATTAAAAATCACTGAATTGTGCACTTAGAAGAGGTCAGTTGTATGGTATGCAAATTACACTATAGATGCAGAGAGTTGAATGGTGGTTGCTAGCAGCTGGGGGGAGGAAAAATGAGGAGATTTTGGTCAAGGGGTACAAAGTTTCAGTTATGCAGGACGTGTAAGTTCTGGGGAGCTACAGCATGGTGACTATAGTTAACAATACCATATTGTTGTGTATTTGAAATTTGCTAAAGGGTAGATCATAAGTGTTCTCACCACAAAAACAAATAAAAACAAAAGAAAATGGTAACTATGTGACATGATAGACAGGCTAATAATTGATTACGGTGATTATTTCAATATGTATACATATATCAAAATATCAAGTTATACACCTTGAATATATAAAAATGTTATTTGCCAGTTATACCTCAGTAAGGCTGAGGGAAAACAAAAACAAATGTTCCCAGTGTATAATATTATAGTGCTGGTGATTATGATTCTGGGATACGGGAAAGCAGAAGGGATATTTAGGAGCCATTTAAATTTTTGTCCCTGTTGAATCTGATGATATTTTTGTGGAGGGTATCTAATAAAACCAATAATTTACACTGTAGAATTAACACTAATAAACCAAATATCTCTCTCTCTCTCTCTCTCTGGCACTCTCTCCCCTTCTCCTTTCTCTCATTTCAATAGCTAATAATTATTGGTCTATACTATAGGACTAGCATTATGCTAAATTCTTTTCAGGGACTATTTTATTTAATCTTGATAACAATTCTTTAAAGAACAAATATTATTCCATTATACAGATATGGAAATTGACGTCTGGAAAGGTTAAGTAACTTGGCCTGGATCACACACCTAGTATGGATGGTAGAAACAGGGTTCAAACCCAGGTCTTTATTACTGCACACTTTGAACTCATGTTTTACAACCTCATGAACATGGTATTGACCTATTTAAAATTTGGAAAAGATATAATATGAGAACTAACACAGACAACAACTTTTATTTAGTAACATAATGGTAAGTACAGACAATAAATATTAAAATAAAATACAAAGAAGTTCTCATTTTCTCATTAAAACAAAGCTCATTAGAGAAGATGCGGGATTCTATCTTATAACACA
This sequence comes from Rhinolophus hipposideros, assembly GCF_964194185.1. Classification (NCBI taxonomy): domain Eukaryota; kingdom Metazoa; phylum Chordata; class Mammalia; order Chiroptera; family Rhinolophidae; genus Rhinolophus; species Rhinolophus hipposideros. The sequence goes on from NC_138062.1 coordinate 17,122,880, forward strand.
GATTAGACTAAAGAAAGAACTTGAAAATCATCTTGCAGTAAATTGCTTCCAGCAACTATTTAATGACTGCTGCTTCTTCAATGCATTGAGGAAAGCAAAAGGCCAGAGGCAGCCAGCAAGACAATTGGTGGCAGAGTGTGATGGTAGCTGTCCTCTAAATGCCAAAGCCAGGGCTGGTGGCAGAGAAGAAAAAGGGGATAGCATTTTGGCCTCATCTTCTTCCCACAAGACCTTGCAAACTTAAGGCTCTATATTTTTGATGCGGGCAAATATCCTCGAGACGCCACAGTTGCAAGGCTGCTTACTAATCACTCAGTACTACAGCTCCTTACATTACCGAGAGCTCACAGTCGCTGAAAAGCAGTGTACAAGGTGTCACCTTGCAGCCAACTTTTCTAGGTATTTATAGTTGACTTTTTTTTTTCATGATACTTGGTTTTCCATATTTGCTGGAAGTTTAAGTAGCAGAAAGGTTTTACAAAGACGTTTCTCTTATTCTACAATTAGATAAAAAGGAGATAGAAAACAAAACTATCCTAAAGGAACGAGAACTCTGTATCTATCTGCACCACTCTAAGTAAACGTATTACCTTTTCGAAAACATTCACTGATATGTTTAGATTGATGTCTTCTGTATACTTTTAATTTCATGTTTACTTTCAGGTACCCATGAAATTTTTTTATACATCCCTACATACCTCATAGGTCATCACATACTAATTGAAATGACTACACGGTGTTCTACTCTGGTGATGCAGAATAGTTTGCTTACTCATTCAGGATGTTTCTAATATTTTACTATTATGAATAGAATCTATAAACATTTCTGAAAAATTATTTTTCTTTTATCATTTTTATTGTAGGCATATTCCTAAATAAGTGGTTTTCTTCACTTGATATTAGTCTAAAAGGCTGAAAAGCAGTTTCAAGTGGTTTTCTTAGGGTGTATTTGAGAGAGCTGTAGAGAACCAATAAGGCTAAAAATGTTAGAAATATTTTTACTGACTCTGTACAGAGCAATTTTAGGCAGATTAAAATACTAAGTGATCTGAGTGCAAATCACCCATCGATTCATGTGTTTTTTTTAAGTAGTACAGAAAAAGTAATTTACTTTTAAAATTATATTCTCATAAAAGCCAGAAGGAATTGGTTGGAATAACTTTCTAAATTTTCTATCTGGTGAGTAGCAAAATCAATTCCTAGAAAGGTCATCTGTAACTAATATTATTAGTTAATTAGTTACAACCAACATTGTTCATTTATTAAAAGCGTGTGTTTTGTGTTGAATATCTACTGATTGCTGGAGGGTAAATGAGTACGGAAGACAAATTTGAGAGTGGGGACAGAACTCCTATTTTGTAGCTCTGGCTCCATCATTGTCAGTATGGATGATTCAGCATTTGGACCTCAGCATTTTCATCGATCAAGTAAATAGGGGAATTTGTGATCTCTGAGATTCCCTGTTACTTCTAATAGTTAAAAGACTCTTTAGTGAGAAAAAAAGCGCAGACTCAACAAACTAATTTTCTTATTTCCCCAAACTTCTTTTCATATTGAATATAGACAACTGACTTTTTTAATAAGCGATGAAAACAAATGGTTTATGTCCTGTACTACCTTTCCCAGTGGCCTTGGCATTTACCCAGTTATAGAAATCTGAAACCTACAGCCTTGCCCAGTTTCCCTCAAGCCTTCGTCCAGCTGGATTTAAATCCTATAAATATTCCCTAAAAATCTTCTTTAACTCAATAGTCACCATTAGCTCATACCATCACTATTATAATAGTCTAATTGTTTACCCTTCCTTTTTTCATTTTTGAAGTCCTTTATTGTAAAGACTATTCTTTCATCTGATGACAAACACCACCCACATTGTCAGTGCTTATTCTGGACCTCCACATTGGATAAATTATATTTCTTCTTGAGATACAAGTTTCCTTCTGTATTTCTAAAGTAATGTTTTTATTATTTCTGCAGTGTCTGGTGGACCCTGATGCATCAGCCAATCTGGTGATTTACTTCCCTTAGAATGCTGTGAAATTGAAGAGAGTGAGATGGTTGATCTCAAAACTTCTGATACATTGGGCTTAGGATTGTCTCTTCTGTCAGGGAAACTTCTTAATGGAGTATGTGGCTTGACTACCTGAACGACACTGCTGGCAGACGCCATCTTGCTGCCCATCATCGGTTTACCCTTCTTAAGTTCTCTCCACACTATCACTCAAAATGCAAATCTGATTGTCATGTGGGTCTCTGGTCCCTCTCCCCGCATAAGATTGCAGGATATGGTGAGGCCGAAAAGGAACACCAATGGAGCCATAGATAGGGGAGTCATACCACTATATTCTCGATGGCAGCTGGTCGAGACACAAAAGCAAACATCCACCAGTACCCCAATGAGAGGTCTTTCTGCACCCCAGTCTCACTGGCAGCTGGGTTAGACACAGGAAGAAGGATCAACACGATCTGCAATCCGCTTCTCTGCCAACCAACCAACTCCCTAGCCTAGCCACGTCAGTTATATTAGTTGCTAATGGCTAACCAGTAAAAGCTGATGGCCACCCAGCCACAGCAGATGGCCATCTGATTAAAGCTGATGACCATCTACTACCCGAGCCAGAACCTTTCCACGTGAGGCCGAGAGCCTGGAAACTGCTCTCTGGGACTCTGTTCTCTCTCTCTGTCTCTCTCCTCTCTTGTCTCCCAGTTGCTCTATGTTTCTGGAGTTTCTGAGCCAAGGTGCAGTGAATGGCACCACTAACTATACCCAGGTGTTCTGCACAGAACCCGGGAGTCTTGATAACTCTGGATTTTTACCTCCCACTCCAAACAAACACACAGAATCCAAACAATTGCCAAGCCCTCCTAAATATCTCCTAACCAATCTTTTTCTCTCCACCTGTGTTGACACCATCTCGAGCCATGCTATCTTTCTCCTCACAAGCACATTGCAATAACTACTGATTTTCACAAGAGCCTCATGAGCGGGAGGAGGACAGTGGAATTGTTCAGGCAAGTTCCTATCTAACAAAGATTTTGCAATAACACCGTTTTTTCTCTCATATTACACAAGCCAATTGTGAGATTTTTCCATGACACAGATCTTATACGTATGTACTTTTTAAAGTTAGTACCTTTACTGTAATCTTGCAAAGAATGAGATACTCTCTAGTTACCTTCTAAAGTCTGGAAAATAGAGTAGTTTTAATGTTCTGAATATTTGTTTGTAGATGACTTTTCTTCCTGCTGTTTGCTGCCTTTGGAATGATGGATACTAAATATCTAAGCAAGCTAATAGAGATCTTTAAAAAAATATGCTGTTTAATCTGAGTACAAACTTCTTCCTTGGATTAAATGTATACTAGTTGAAAAGACATAACTATGCCATCGTTTAAAATACTTTTTTTTAGTTCAAGGTGAAGGAGAAATGAACTCCTGATTTATAGAAAATAAGTCATCAAACCATATTATCTTTTCATATTTAGCTGTTGAAGTAAGCAGAAAAAAGGTTTCTTTCTGCAATTTGCTTATTCAATTTAACACTTTATTTTTTAAAACCTAATCTTCCTGTTGATTAACTTTTTCTTCTGAGATTAAAACCAGAAGTTATACCTTAATAACTGTGTGAAATTAAAACATTTAATTATAAAGTCAAATTATCTTCCTAAGAAATAGTGATGTTATACTTAACAAGTCTTTCCTCAAAAATCTCAAGATTTTCACCGTTCTTTCTAACAATCTAATCATTTGATAAATCAACCACGTCGACAGTGCAAATAAGGTAACAGAAGGCTTTCTAAAACCCCACAATTAAGACTGATTATGTGTTTTATTTTCATATACTATTCTCTTCACTGTCACTATAAATTCTAGGTCATTTAGCAAACTAATTTCCATTTATAATTAAATTAATCTCTTTAAAATAAAAGATTTTAAGAGTTCTGAACTGTCACAGTATACACAATGCTTCTTGACTAACCTTCAGACCACACTATGCTTTACAAGCTTTTGGGTAGGTGAATGGAAGACTGTCCCCAGCTTTTCAATGTTTAAGTCACCACTGCATTACTAATATTGAACCAGATTTTAGGTTGGCTATTTTTATAAAAAATATCAACTTGCTCCTTTCAGAACACACAATTTTTTTTTTTTTCTTAATGTGAGTAGCAAACACACACTAAGATTCTATACCTGATAAAGGGCTGTTTTTAAAGCCTATAAGACATTTTCAACAAATGCCTATTTCCTAATTTCACAAACATTCCCTATGTTTCTGTTACCTAATTCAGTCACACTGATCTCCTCAGACAGGGAGGTGATACTCTCATCACAGGCAATCCTTCCACTGCTTTCATTCTCTCCCTCATATACTTATTAGCTCAACAAACACTTAGCCAGTTACTTCCTGGGGATACTGTGGTAAAGCAGGTAGACCAAGCCCATACCTCACATTACACACAGTCTAGAGGGGAAGACAGACCCGTAGGAATGAGGCAAAAAGCAGATGTGGTCTAGCCAAGGTCTCCGAGAAGGGCTGTAGGCAGAACTAAAACTGAGGAAGTTCAGTTTGGTTCACTATGGAGGGTGGAGGGTGGTGTGAGAGGAAGAGAGGATGGTGTGAGTAGTGAGATGAAGCTGGAGAAGAAATCAGGGTCAGAGTACATATGAATATATTATGTACCTTGGACTTTATACTCCAGGGAAGAGGCAGCTGAAAGTGTTTGAAATTATAAAATCACTAAATTGGATTTGCCTTTTAGAAATATTATTCCAACCAAGATGAGAAAAATGGTTTGGATGAGAGCCAGCCCGGAGAGAATGATGAAGAGATTTGGTGTAGACATTTAAAAGATGGTGCTGCTATGGGTTAAGGTTATTCTAAGCCATAATTCATTATTGAAACAAATGATTTCCTGAGAAATGGGAAGGTAGAACTGACAGAACTGATTTTTTTTTTTTTTGGAAGTGGAAGGGAAGAAAAGTTATCAAAATTTTCTAGTTTCTAAATTGAACATCTGGATGAATGGCGGCGACTTTCGTTAAGAAAAAGAATCCTAAAGAGAAGTGTGAGGGTAAGGGAATGAAAGATGACATAATATGTTGACTTTGAAGTGTTTGGATGATACCATTAATGGGAGCTTTTTGCCAGATGGTTGTAAATATGTGTCTGGACCCCATGAGACATACCTGGGCTTAACACAGAGTGGTATCTAAAGCACCGTGCTCAAGATATGTGGGCAATTAGGCATCTTACGCACATTGGTACCACTTTTTTAAACGGATGATATGACAGCGTCTCTAAAATTGAACAACCTCAACTAAGAAATTCCGCCTTTAAGAATTTATCAGAAAGAAACAAATTTTCAGGGACATAAGAACAAGGGTGTGCCTTGCAAACATAGGTGGTTGTAACAAAAAATTAGAAACAATCTAAATGATCATCAATATTGTACTGATCAGATAATTATTCAATCAATAAAATCCTGCTTAGCTTTTGGAAAAAAATTAGGTCTACATATATTGAAATTAAAAGTTGTCAAAACATTTTTGAGTGAAAATATACCTGTTTCCATAGTTTGCATAAATGATAGCTAATATCTATTAAGCTTTCATTATGTTTCAGGTAGCTTTAGAAAATTTTTGGTGTATATGAAGTTATTAAATCTTCAGAACAACCCTACGAGGTAAGTAATATTATTTCCATGCTACAAATGAGGAAACTAAGGTACAGAGAGGGGAGGTAATTTGACTAAGGTCACAAAGCCAGTAAGTGGCCAAGCCGGGATTTAATCCACACAGGGAGTAGAGTCTATGAATTGTCTGAGATAAAAGTTTCTGCCTTGTCCCAAAATGGGGGCCAGAAAAATTAAACTGAACTATAGGAAAGTCAAGAACATTCCATTCCTGTGACCTGAGTTTGTGGATTAATAGTCATAACCACTGAAAACTCAAATGGTTGAATACCTAGAAAAAAAAATGCTCAGGGAAATATATTCAGCTATTCCAACTGGTTTATTCTGGGGAGGGAGAATGGAAAGGCACGCTTTTCACTTGATCTGCTTTTATTCCTTGAATTTGTATGCTACAAGCACATTTTATTTGTGTAGTTAAAAAGGGAATGAAGAAGGAGAAAAGCTGCATTACAAAATCATTAAGGATCATATGTAAGTTAGCCAAAACCCTTCCATTCCTTTGTATCACATTCAGTTCAGTGGTTTGAAAGCCTGAACACCATTTAGTTTAAACAGTATACCTGAGTCTCAACATGACTATTTAATTACAAACATTTTCCTCTCTCCCTACTCTGAGCTATAGATGTATGAGATAAAACCCACTTATTCTCGAAAATTTGCTGTTGTGTACATGGAGCTGTGCGCAGTGTTGTGCTCACACAGAGACTGGCAGCCAGGTACACAGACTGGCAGACCTAGCTGTGTATTTGCTCAAATATGAACTGAGCTGAGGGCTAAGAGGCTCCAAGGAGAAAATGACTCATAGGAAGAAAAAAAAAATGTACCTCCAGGGAATCAAATTATAATCTACACAGAGATTTAAATTTCTATTTCCCTGAAAATGACATATTGTTAGCTACTGAACATAGTTTAAAAGGGGAAAAAAACCAACAAAATGGACAGGGCTTTTATTTATACTTATGCTTATATCCATCAGTCTGAGGGATACTTTTTTTATGTGTGATATGAAGTGTTTTTCAAAAGGAAAGAGAATGTATCTGAATGTGAGTGGAACATAAATTTTTAGCTATAAGACTGATGTTTTTATACACGAGTTTGGGCGTATGTATTGGGACTTCCAAAGGACCACAAACACAGATATTTTTTAATGGAACACACTCGATTTATATACTTGGAAGAATTAGTTGTGTTAAGCTATATGAAATTTTTGAATTTATAAGAAAAAAATAATAAAAGTGTAGATTCTAAGTGGAAAAACAAACTAGGAGAGACTGAACTGGGACTCCACCAGTAATGGTCTTGTTGACTTGTTGAGGGGGATCAGGAGTGATTTTAGTCTGTTTCTTTGACTTTTCTACATTATCTTATAAACATGTTTGCAAAATTGGAAAATGATCACTATTTATTAAAAATATATACCACTGAAAGATCAAACATATTTCTACTAAAAAGATATATGACATGATCTCAGACTAAATTGCTCTGCCAAGTTTCTGAGAGAAATCTAGAGATCAGGCTAGAGACAGAGAAAGCCCTCCAAGTAGGGAAAAATAAAATGGCTTCCTCAATCAAATTATAGATGCAGTCTCATTGCTTTCGCTAAATGTATTTGAATCACTCATTCTCTTTCATAAAAAAACAAAACAAAAAACAAATAAAAAAACTCTTTAGTTTTAAGCATGACAGTGAAGATTTTTAAACAAATATTTTTGTAACTTTTTCCTAGTCTGCTCACGTTACTGGACAGAGTATATAAAGGGAAATATTGAAAAACTCGGACGGTTTTGCTTAGATACATTAGCACTATATTACTAAATAAAAATGTTAATTTATGTTTCATCTCCCTCAGCTTGAGCAGTGGTTAGTGATTCTATCAGAAGAATATATTTCAAAGGTTTTGCATCTGGTTCTTCCATTTGTGGTTTACTGGCTGCCTACACTGAAGGCTACAGAGTGCTCCCTGATGCAATATTATTCCCTTTTATCTAAGAAGCCTCATATTTATAATAGAGAATGAGGAAATATAAACTTGTATTTCTCCTTACAACAGTAAAGAAAACATTCCTTAGAGTTTTTGCCATGTGATTGTGTAATCACTGATCTCATAAAAGGTAAGACTGGTCTGTTCAACTCTGTATGATTGGTTACTTACCTTCAGAAAATTCCCCTAAATTCTAGTATAGACTCAAGTTCTTACAGGTTCAAGGACAACCTAAAATATTTCTATTAATAAAATTTTAGTTCATTTTCCTTACATCTTTTCCAAATGGTTTTTTCTTTCTGATTTCATTTGAAATTGTGGGGTAGTAAATGTTGATGATTGTCATCTGGAACAGAATGGGGTGGGGGGAGGTGGAAAAACCAGGGTGGATATTGAAAACAGGCATGTGATCTTGGGATCCTTTGCAGGGAGTCACTTTTGAGTTTGTTCCAAATGAATAGGCAGATCACAGGGAATTAATATTCCCAAGGAGGAGTTAACACTGTCTCTCATTGGCTATTTTTTTTTCCTTTGCAAAGATTCTTGGCTTTCATGAGGTGCCTTTTTATCTTAATGTAAGGGCTATGCTTTGAGGTCATGATCCTACTCAGAAAAAGGTCTGGATGAATTGAAGTTCCTGCTGAAATTTGAAAATGATAAAAGCAGGTAAAACAAGTGTTGTGGTAATTTTCTACTTCCTTTTAAATAATACCAAAAGTAAAAGAGGAAAAAATAATTTGAGGAAGAAATTCAGAAGCTTTCAAATACTGTCATAGGTAAATCACTGACTCCAGATATTCAATGTAACAGATGAATACATGGGTTACAAACGTCCTGGTCTTTAAATAAAATATACATGTAATTAGGGGTTGGATTCTCCTAGAAAAGGCTCGTGTTTACAGCATAAAAGCCTCTAGAATACGCTCAATTTTATTTGTTTAGATGTTACTCACGTCCCAATTTTCCCAGATCAAACTTCTTATAGCTTTACTCCCATCTTTCGTGTCATTTTGTAACTGTTTAATGAGTTTGAGATTCTTTAAACAAAAATTTCCAGGAGGCGAGTTGTAACACTTTTCTTCATTTCAGCAAATATCCCTTTACGTAGATTTTTCTTTTCTCCTGATACATACCAATTGATGTTCTATACATTTTTCAAATTCAACGCATCTGTGTCACTAATCCTGTTTCTGTTCTCCACACATTCATCTATCTGCTCCTAGAACTATTCACTTACATCTGTGTCAGTGGTTCTCAACCCTAGCGATCCATACATTAGTCTCACCCAGGAAGCTTTTAAAACATACCAAGTCCTGGGCTCCATTCCCAAGACTTTCACTTAATTTGTCTCGGGTGATATCCTGCCACAGATAAAATGTTTTAAAGCTTCAAGGGTGATTCTAATCTGCAGCCAAGGTTGAGAATCCCTGTTCTATATATTGATTTTATTACATTATGAGAACTTGTGAAACTTTATCACTCACGGGAGTTTTCAGTACTTTAAAGCAGAGACTATATCTGATTCATCTGTGAATTCCAATGCCTGTTGAATTTGATCTATGGAATGCTTGTATGCTAAGTATTCTGTGGAACACTCCAGAAGATCCACAGTCCAAGAGAACGTCACCTTTCACTCATGGATATCACAAATTGTTGTGGAAGTATCGAACAAGAACAAACCTAAAATACCACAATTGTGACCTAATGAGGCTTTAAGAGAAATAAAAATAAAATATTAGGACAGAGAGTCAAATCAGCTTGAGAAATCAGGAAGACATAATGGAGAGGGTGGGCTCTTAGGATGGACCATGTGAAAATTTTTGAATAAAATTATGTATATGGTTTTGACAGAAAGAAATGAAAATAGTGGGGAGATGACAACAGAAAAGTTTCCTGTGAAAGGGAACAGAGTGTGGAAAGGGGAAGAGATGGAAAAGTGTGAAGTTCTTTCAAGACAGTTTTACAGCATCCAGTGAGCATCTACAGGAGGAGGTGATGAAAAGGGAAAGCTGATGGGGTGAGATCACAGGTGCTTTGAATGTCCAGTGGATGCGCATGGACTCCTTGATGGTTTCTGAACAGGGGGTAATGTACTCAGATATTTGTGCTTTAAAAAATCAGTCTTCCGTATTAATTATCTTGTAGCTTCTAAAATAAGGTTTGTTGTGATCTGAATTACACTTTGTGAATCCTCTAAGCAAGACTTTCTTATGTTAAAATCCTTTTCATTATGTGGTCAGTGCATTCATCAAACAATAGATTACTAAGGAACAGACACATAAATTACATCTGTTCTCAGATAACAGAATTTCACTGGCTTAGCTGAGAAGAAAATAAATCAAGGTGAAGAAGTACAATGGCTGTAGTCTTCCCAAAAAACTGATCTAAGAGATTTGGCTATCTTTTGGGGGGGGGCGCAAACGAAAAAAGAGGCAAAGAAAATTTCCTTCACTTACGTGATTTTCTGCACTGCTAAATGTAAATGTGTAAGTGTAAGTTACTCATTTCATACAGTCATATTACTTCTATATGACTGCTCTTGAGCAATACATGAGATATTTGTGGCTCAAAAAGTTTGCATAAAAATGATTTGCATAGTGTGGTATCACTTCAGGCATGAAATCTTTGCTCAGATCATCTGTTAACTTGATAGACAGGCTGATACCATGCTCATCTGTGAATTGCTTCAGCAAACCATATTTGTCCCATACCATTGCCCTATGGAGAGTTCTTTTAACATCCACACCAACTTATTTTTCTAATTAAAGAAAAGTATTGCATTTTATCAATAAAGTTATCAATAAAGCAATAGGATATATAACATATGAAAACCTGAAGCAAATCAATGTTTACAAGTATCAGAAACACTTTTCTCTGTATTGTAAATTTGAACCTAGAGTTGTGTGTCTCTCTGTGTGTATATAAATATCTAAGTAGAAAACACTGAAGAATTCAGATATTCATGCAGATATTTAAAACTCAAGGAATTTTACTCAGAGTTTAACCACACAACTTAACATTTGGCTTTGCCAGTAGCATATACTGATATCTTATGAAATTACAGGATTAGGATCCATGTTTCACATACCGATGTGTTATATGCTCAACTAGAGTCTATGTGCCCTGTGAATAGTTTTCAGTCTTCTAATTGTATTAGGCCCTTTAAAATTTAATTGAGCAAACAAATAGATTTAAGTGAATTCTGAATGTAGAGACCTCCAGTTCAGACAAAATGGAGTAAACACAATCTGTTTTACTTCTGCTAATCACACACACACACACACACACACACACATTCTAGACAGAACATGTAAGTCATTTATCAGAAGACTCTAAGAAGTAGAGAAAGGAAGGCAGATTGGCTTGGAGTCTCAGTCCTTAAGACAATGAGTTCCATTTTTTTTTCTTGTCACCTATATATATCCCAACTTGGCTGCTAGAGAAGTCCTTAATGCAGCAAAATGCTGGTTAACAATAGTACCCCAGAAAAGGCAAAGGAATAGTAAATGGGTGCCCCAACAGAACAGAAAACTTTTAACCATATCTGTTTGTTCTGGGAGTGAATATCACAAAAACAGCAGTGTCCCTCTCCTACTCAAGGGAGGGTGCATCAGGGGGTCAATGGGGACACCACCCCTAGTAGAGCTCCTGTGCAGAAACCTATATTATACACCCAATCCATTTCAGGAAAGAAGATGGCATCCCTTTCCCATGAGGTCTGTGACTGAGCTGATTTCCAAACACCCCATAGATTCAATAGGAGGTGCCTCTCCCCTCAGAGCCCCTGGTTGGAATTCTGACTTCCACTCCCTGTGGCAATCACAAGGCAACACAACAGCTTTCCGCAGCAGAAGGGTTTGGGGGAAGGATGTGACTATTGAGAAAGACCTGAAGGACTTTCTTTGTGGTAATGGATCAATTCTTTATGATGATTATGGTCATGGTTACTCTAATCTACACCTGTGATACCATTTCGTAGAATTATATATCTTTTCAAACTACAAAAAAGAGAATAAATAAAAACCACAACCACCTAAACATCTGGGAAAATATAAATAGGGACTGTAGCTGAGTTAACAATATCGTACCAAAGTCAATTTCTTTAAAACAAGACAGAAAAATAAATATGCAGTTAGCTTATATATTTATATAGCAGTGTATCAGTTATTCAATTCTAACTTCCTTTTAATGATTTGCTCTTGAACATCTGGACATCTAATAACAAATGCTTTATGTGATAATGTGATAAAACATTTTAAAAAGTTTTAGTTTTGTTATTCAGATTTTCTAATACTACTACTAAACCAACTATGACTACAGAATAATGATTTGCCCCTAACTTTCAAAATGTGGGTTCTTGATCAAAGAAGAGTAACTACTTGAAAAAACAAAAACGTAAAGTTACCCTTCATACCTAGATAAGACGCTATGGTTCACACGAGTGTAGTCATAGCCAGAGGACATTATAGGATAAACGTAATTGGTGGGTACATGGGGGATAAACTGATGCAGTATTTTAAAGTAGGCAGAAACAAACAAACGAAAAATTGAGAGAGTATATCAAAATTATAAATAACAGTTATAGTGCTTGGGGTTTTGTGTCATGCCTATTCCCTAAGGAATAGAACATTTTCTCTTTTAATCTCGTCACTTAACTCACAGAATTCTATACGGATGTCTCTTTTTCAAATGGCAGGATTAAGTGACAGGGCAGTAATGAACCTTGCCTCAGACCACTGTAGGAATCACAAGGAGGGTCAGAGTCATATATTAGAACTCATGATATCCATTAAGTGTCTTTGGCTTTACAGTTACAGTTATGTCTGCTGCTAAATCTCTATCTGAACACCATCCCTCTGAATCAGCAATAGGTGATACTAGAACACTACCTATTTTTTAGTAGCTTGGTTTCCAGAAAATATTTTTTGCCAGCACAGTGCTCCTCTATCAGCAGCATATTCAGGCATCTCATCTATTCTAATTTAATTCCGGCTCAAGTACTTCTGGGAAATTCAACAACTTGAAGTTACTATGTGGGTTGAGATGCAAGGACTATTCACTGTGACAGACCAAGCTTCTTTCTTCTACTCATGCCTACAAACTCCCCGAAGGGAAGATCATATCATTAATGTGTCCTGTCGTCACTTACTTTCTTCTTTCCGTTTCAAATCTGTGGAGTAGTTTCCGAAGACCTCCATTTTTAAATCCCTGAAAATGGGCAGCTGGGGCTCCCACAGTGATGACGTCGTAGAGAGCATCTGGAATAGAAACGGACAAGGAGTTGAACACTTCGCAAACATTTCTCTCTAGCACACTGTTTACACTGGAGCATCCACAGTGTCTGAAGTTGGAGGTATTATTCTGTGTAATTTTTCAGGAATAACTACGAACTCACATCTCAAGGGGGCAAGAGGAGCTAATCAGTTATCTTAAAAGCCACCTGTGCACCTAAACAAGTTATAATAGTTCCTTGATTTATGACTCCATCTTAATTATATGCTACTGTGTAGAACAGGATGTTCTCTCATTCTTCTGTATACTTACTGAGATAACATGTTAATTGGTCTTTTGTGTATTTTACTTTATTGAGTTTTGCATCATTTAATTTTCAATCAGATTGAAATTCAACAATAATGAACAATCTTTTACTGAAATTTACAGAGAAAAGACCAACATATTAATGCATTTTGGTTCAAGGGCAGAAAAGTACTAGTGCGTTTAAAAAAAAAAATCTACATAGAACAGTTTTTTGCCTGTGTATACTAAATCTTACACAATTTTAATGCATGCTTTTGCAATTTCCTTAGGTGACATAAAAAAGAATACACAAAATGTCTCTTGATCTATTTTCCAGCAAGATACTTTGTTTTTTAACAAAAAAATCCATACATTTAAATTGAAATTCAATCCTTTGAGCTTGAAAGTCATCAAGTTTCCTACATATTAAGTTTACACCTTCAAAACACTATCATTTTTACATTCTAATAAAAAGTATCCCCACAAGAGGGAAGGCAGAGTGAATGCCCTCTTGTTAAACTACATTTTATTTGAGAAACCTAATTTTGTAGTAGATCCTTTTCAAATTGATTTTGGTATTGACACATTGGCTGTTTTTAAGATCTGATTTATAGGGAAAATAAATTATTTTATTAGCTTCAGGTAAACACCATAACTTCGCCATAGTGGTTCAATCTAAATGTGCCTGTACTATTTTTCTCAATACAAAAAGTCTACAAGTGAGACCTCAGTAGCATTTAGAGAACTCAAGGCCACAAAAAAGCAGAATACAACCCAAACCACCCATCAATGAGGCAGATACTGAGCAATCACCCAATATATTGCTGGAGTAGTAATGTCTTGTACTTTTAAAAAGTTACTAATAAACTTTTAGTCAGCTTTTCTTAAAACAGCGGAATGTTGGACTTGTACAAAATTTAAAGATTTTTTTGTGCAGGGGATTTTAACCTAGGGCTAAGAAAAAGGTTTCAGGGTATCCATGAATCTATACAAATTGTATGAGTGCATCTGTCTTGCTTCACGGAAAGGGGTCACAGCTTTCTCAACTGCTCATGAGATTGCCCAAAGGTCAACAACGCAAACTTGTAGTCCATCTTCATTTATCTGACGAGAAACCTGAAGACCTTGAGAAATTACCTACTTTGTTTAAAGTCCAAGACCTTACACCCAAGGTCTTCAGAAATTTACTCTAAGGATGGATAGCAATGGCTTAGGTGACTTACATGGATCTTTAGTCCATGGCCACCTAGAAATTGCGTGGCATTGGGCAAATCACTGAACCTCTTTATACCTTAGTTTCTTCAGCTATAAAATGAAGTTGAAAGTATTTAAAAGTGATAAGCATTCAGAAAGTATTATCTATGATTATTTTTCTATAAGAAGCAATCCCATCAACTAAGCAAAGAAAGGCGGTATTTTAACTGTTGAGAAGCAAAAGTAAACTTTTCAATCTGAATAGGAAAGTGATCCTGAGGAATTGATTGGTTCAGAAAATTTAAACCAATTTTCCGAACCAATCAATTCCTATGTTAATTTAAACTAAATGCAAAAAGGGAAGTCATCATGACACTGCAGGGAAATATGCTGCATTTCTGCTAAAACCTGGGTGACCAGTAAAGCAACAATATACCAAAGTGACTAAAAACTATACATATGTCCCACTAAGCCCAAACTAAATGCATTCCTAACTCAATTAAAAAAAAAAGTCTTAGATTCGCTGAATCCAAAAAAGTTTGTGGTCTCTCCAACCCTACCCAGCAAGAGAAGAAGAAGGAAGGAAGGGGGAATCTGAGTGGAAAGAGAAAGCATTCTTAATTGATGGAGGTTCAAATATCACACTTTTGCAAAACCTACAAAACTGTCTGACCGTGAACATGTGGCTAGGGCCCTTCGCAGGGTGTTTTAAGAGGCCCATGCACATGAAGGGAGCTGAACTTAAACTTTGTTAGATTCACGGTGAATCTATCTAGAGTTTCAGCATTTTCTAGGCACAGAAACTTTCTCTTTCTTTTTTCACCTCACTGCTCTTGGGAATTCTAGTCATCTATGAAGGAAACAAGAAACTGTGAAGTGTCAGGTAAAGGAAGAGAAGCAGGTTGCTTAAATACTCTCCACTTCTCATAATAAAGAGCTGATTATTTTTAAATCTAAATGTAGGAGTTTGTGATCCTTGAATCTATCTATGTAAAAAACTTCCAAAGTTATGAACAAGCTCTTACATATCCAAAGTTGGGACTTTTACTTATTTCCATTCTCCTTTCTATTTACAAACTCATCCGTTTTAGGGTTTTGACACTACATTTTTACTGAAGGCTACAAAATGCCCATTTCTGGCTAGTTCTGACCTCTTCCACACTAAATAATCGAATTCCTAACTGAATGTCAACCAGCTGTTATGCTTAACTTGTTCACTTTGAAACTGCTCTTCCATCACATTCCTTAAAATCTTCCAGACAAAAATTCTCAAGATCATTTTCAATTCCTCTCTTTCCCTCAACATTTTATCTGATCAGTTCTAACAACTCTGCTACTAAAATTTCATTCTCTCTTATCACTGTGAACTATCTTTACACTAATATTGACCTTCCTCTTTGCCTGTCAGGATGATTTCTGCCTCCATTTTAGCCGCCCTGCATCTACAGTGCAGTAGATTGCTTCTCCTACGTGGGTGGCCATGCAGTCATGCTGCACAAAACACAGGCTTCAATATTTATATTTCTCCTCAAATAGTTCAAACGTGAATAAAGAACACTCAGCTGTCTCAATGTCATGCATGTTGTAGGTGCTCAATAAATGTTAATAAACACATATTTTTAGTCTGAATTCAGTTTTTCTTATTTGTCTTTAGATTATGTAGGAAATTACTATTCTTCATTGAAGAATAAGTTTAGATACACTATCCAGAATAAAAACCCATATTGGAATCTAGAATTATACGTATCTCCAGGGGATGAAGATAACTATATACTCATCTACGAATCCTATTCAATAAAAGAATAGAGAACTTTTGATTATATACATGCAAAGAATGAAAGTAGACCCTTCTCTGACAGCATGCACAAAAGTCAATTCAAAATGCATTAAAGACTTAAACAAAAGACCTAAAACTGTAAAACACTCAGGAAAAAACATAGGGAAAATGTTTTCATAATACTGGTCTTAATAGTGATTTCATAGATATTACACTAAAAGCATAAGCAACAAAAACAAAAATAAACAAGTGTGACTACATCACACTAAAAAGCTTCTTATTTTTCAAAATATGGAATGAACTCCAACTCAATAGAATACTCCATGGAGTTTTAATATTTTGCAATTGTTATTTTATAATCACTAGTTATCAATATTACTATATTAGAACAGCTATCTCTTTGGCCCTTTCAGCTTTGAATTTCACTTGCAATTAACACCTACAAAAATAGTAGATAGATCTATGCACACCATGGGAGTTATTTCCTGTTTCTTAGTTTAGTTAATGAAGAATGGTATGCATATATTTAAAGTACCTTGTCCATTCTTGGCTGGAGCAGTTGTACTCTTTTAAATTTAGTTAGAATTAACTGCAATTGATTGTTTTCCTCCAGGAGAGAGAAGATATACAGAATTTTTTTTCAATAAAAAATTTAAAATTCTAAGATAATAATCTGATCAGTAATGCTTGTCTCATTTAAAGAATTTTTCCCATTTTACCCTGCTCTTTAAATTAGGTATATTTGTGATATGAATAGCCCTTAACTGTACATATTAAAAGCTTTCAGATTTTTGGTACTAATAAACAATTGTAAAAATCTAGATGGGCATTTTAATTTATAGAAAATCAGCAAGAAAAGCTAAAAGACCTTTTTTACTTTCTTAAAAAATATAATATGTGTGTCTTCTTTCTTTGATGTTTTATACATCAGAAAGTGTCCTTGGCTTTGTGAAAATGGCATAGTATACAATATAAAAAAAAGTAGAATTCAACTTGAGTCTCATCAAGCTAAAGATACTAGATTGGTTTGAAATTTAATAACAGGCTGCCTCCTAGCCTTTTAAAAGCCATTTAATAATAGAAATGAGATAATAAGTCTATTTTTTCCCAGAAGATCTCTTTAAAATTCCTACAACTATAAAAATAGTGTTAATAAAAACAATGTAGACATGCTGATCTCATTTCAAGGAACAATTTAAGCCTAATCCCTGACTTCAAAATGGGCCACAATATGACTTTGACATGAATCACAAGACCACAGGGATTTTTAAGGGAGATCTGCTTCAAAATAGTCCACGCAATTTGGCATCATCATTAAACATCTCTAAAGATAATTATGCTTTATTGATGATGTGATACAGCCAGACTCTTGAGATACAGAAATCAGGGAGCTCTGAATAGCTCCTCTTGTTTGCTCCTTCCTTCAGTGCAGGGATTAGAAGACTAAGAGGCAGAGAGGTCGGTCCGCTGATTCATCCATAGTCACACAGAAAATTCTGGCTGATGTACCTGATTTTCCAACTACAGTTTTATGATATCATATAATAGGTTCTTTCACTTTTTTTCTTTCCTTCCTTCCTCCCTCTTTCTCTCTTTTTTTCTATGTACTGTAATATGCTATTATGTATCTATAATAGATAAAATAATTTAAACGGAATATTATAATATCACAAAAATCCCTATTTTATACTACACACAACTGCTTTTCCAAGAAAATAAAATTTACTGAGATACATTGAAGTGGGAAATTTTGCTCTTAATTTCAGGGTTTTTTTTTTTGTTATTGTCGCGGCTGTATAAGATGTGTATTGTGGTGGACATTCTATTTGTTGCATTTACTTTAAGTAATGAATAAGGATGAAGAATTAACTTAATGGGTCTGGGGGCACCTGAAGTTAAATGGAGGTAATTTCATTTGTCAGTATGAGACATGACAACATTAGTTCTGCTCAGTTACTTGTTTCAAGAGCTAGACATTAGCCTTGTATTTGGTAAATCTGCCTGCCATTGTTTGCAAAGCTGCCTCTCCAAATATAGCAGGCATATTAATCAAATGTGAATAGATGCAATTTTACTAATAGTACGGATTAAAATAAATGTAGACTATATACAAATAACTCACCAGTGAAATACCAAGGCTTGGCCAATCTTACTTGCATCATTACCTTGCAAAATGTTGTTTGTAATTCAGCTAAACATTT
This sequence comes from Rhinolophus hipposideros, assembly GCF_964194185.1. Classification (NCBI taxonomy): domain Eukaryota; kingdom Metazoa; phylum Chordata; class Mammalia; order Chiroptera; family Rhinolophidae; genus Rhinolophus; species Rhinolophus hipposideros. The sequence continues at coordinate 17,141,243 of NC_138062.1, forward strand.
AAATCAGTAACCATGGATCTTAAATAAATGTAACTGCAATTCAAAATCTGCTAAATACATGTTATATAAGCAAGTAGAAAATTTGATTGATGACTATCTACAACTTTTAACTGTTTTATTTTGCAAATAAGTAAACCAACACTCTGAGAGGATACCTTGGTCAAAGTCAAAGAAATTGGTGGTAAGCCCTAAAAATTCAGTCAAGCTTCCAATTTCTATTATAACATTTAGTTGGTGATCTAGTCTATAAATACCTACGTTATCTGAATTCTGAATTCAGGTAATAACTTTCAAACTTATTATAAAAACATAAATATTTTTAAAATATATAAATCACTATTTAGTATTGTGAATATGATCTGTATACATGATCTACGTGAGTAGCCTTGGGGGGAAAAATCAGTATGCAATAGCATTCAGTATCTTCACATTAATTCTTGGCTGTTAAGATATCTAGTCCTTTCCCACATTTCCTCCTTAGGTCTTCAAAGAGAGGAACCCGTCTTTCTGAAAACTACTATGTCAAGAATCCTCTAGTTTATGAGTTGTACCTTAGTTCTATAACATCAAAATCTTGTTTTTCTCTCTTCTCCTGGATATTTGTTACCACAAATTAAAAAAGAAAAAATCCTTCATATATCTTATTATAGGTTGAACTGTGTCTCCCTGAGAAAGACATCTGAGAATCTGACCTTATTTGGACATAGGCTCTTTACAGATGTAATCAAGTTAAAATCAGACCATTTGGATGGGTCCTTAACCAATATGATTGGTGTCCTTTGGACACAGACAGACACAAACACACACACAGGGGAAGATCCTATGAAGACAAAGGATCAGTATAATGCTCCAACCAAAGTAAACCAAAGATTGCCAGCAAACTATCAGAAGCTAGGAGGAAGCAAGGAAGGTTTCCCTATAGGTTCCAGAGGGTGCTTGGCTCTGCCAACACTTTGATTTCGCACTTCTGGCTTTGAGACTGTAAGACAATAAGCTTCTGTTGTTTAAGCCACCCAGTTTGTGATGCTTTGTTACGGCAGCCCTGGAAATCGATCAATATCCCAAACCAAACCAATTAGGAGAAATTTTGTTTGCTTTCTAAATTTCTTTCTTTTCGTTGACAGTTTCTTCCTTTCAAATTGGAGAAACGGAAACTAAATGCATTGTTTTCATCCCAGCTCACTCTAGTCTATTTTTCAGATAGTACCTTGGAAACAAACAAACAAACAAAACAAAACAAAACAAAAAACCCAGCAAATTGTAAATGGTTGTCATTTCAAGAAATTAACATGAACTAAAAGGAGACTTAGATAATAATTCATCTTTGTTTGGTAGAAATATTTTAAGGATCACCACCAAATATTTGAATGCATATTTAAACATAAATTCTTATAAATTTAGCCCCAACAAACTATCTGTGGTTTTATTATACTCCTATTTATCCATGGCTGTAACCACAGGTCATCCTTTTCTCCCGTTTCCTCATTCTATCAGTCATTAAGTACTCGCATGTGATGCTTTTCCCATAATGTCTCTCTAAATGATCTTTCCTCTAAATCTGGCCCCTTCCTTAGTTTAAGATTTCTTTGTTTCTTAACAGGCTCTTAACTGATCACTTTTCTCAATTCTAACAGCCCTGATAAAACTGACATCCGTTTATTTTTTATAGTGATGGCAAAGGCCATATGTATCGCAGAAACTCTTACTGTTCAGTCTAGGTGTTTTACATACTCTAATTCACTTAATCAGGAAAAGAAGAACACTGCTTAGAAAAATTAAATAACAGGCTTAAAGTCAGATAAAAAGTAGTAAAGCTGCAATTCTGTTCCATTCTACTTCAAAATATATAAAGTTTTTACTGTATCATAAAAGTTGCTTCACATTGGACATTAGAGAAAAATTATGTTGGTTGTCAGATAGCTTTTAAGTATTTTAGTTTCTTTATTTCTTGTTAATACTCTGGTATCAACAAGTAATAAAGATTTGATGATTTCTAAAACAATTACATGTTTTGTTCAAACCACTAACAGACATTCAGTATACAAAGAGTTCCTAAATGTCTTGGGCCAATCTATCTAATTTTTATTTCAGTTCTTTCATTTGACATAATTTTTGATTAAAAGAATCTAAGCTAAAATTTCAGATAACTGATAAAAGTTCCCAAAGATAAAATTCCATGTCAGAATGATTATCACTCTATTGAAACTTGCATACCAGCTGGTTGTACAGGCACAATCAGTATGAACAAGCTTGAAAAACTGTTTAACTTTTCTATGTATAAAACTTCAGGTGATTCTAAGGCAGAACAGAGATTTCGTTTTAAATGTTAAAACCTACATATTGTGACAATGGCTACACAATAGGGTGTTAGGAACGCATCTTTGGATGTATGTGTATGTTGGCAGAATTTGATCATCTAACGTAACTTGGCTCCCTAGGAAGATGGGTCCTAGTAGGATGATCAGATCATTTATCATTCAACCAGGGAGAATTCTGGGAGGGAAGGAGGTAGAGGGCATTATTAAAAAATGCTGGGACAACAGGCATAATATGGCACTCTGCTGGTAAATATGGGCACTTAGTTACCCTAAATACACATACAAATTGACACTGCAGAAAAAGTAAGATGAGAAGAATATTGCAAAATGTATGTTATTAAAGAATTGCAAGGAATTATGTAAAAAAGGCAATAAATGGAATACTATATTGTTCATTCGGGACCCTATTCAGGTATATGAAAACCTAGACATTTTTCCTGGTTTCCTATAACTGAGTACATCAAAATACTCTTATCACCTTCTATTTGATAAACCTTCTCACAGGGAAGGCGATGATTTTGTTGATAGTCACCACTAAGTCAGAGGAACAGTACGAATTCAGGTTTTGGTTTCTCAAGATAGGTACACAGTGAACAAGTCTTGTTTTCCTCTTCTTCTAATTCAAACAGCATAACGGCTAGCTATTAGCTATCACTGATAGTATGTAAGGTAGTTAATACTCAATTTTGCATATTCACCTGTAACTCAATTCAGGTGCCGTGTTTACAAAGTATTGCCCAGAGACACAACAACAAGAATAGTCCCTTTTGCAGTATTTAGTTATTATCTGCTTCAACTGTTTCATCTTTACCTTTATATAACTGCAAAAATTATAAATTCTGCCTATAGCCAAGATTTTTAAAGAAGTACACGTAAACAAAATTTGCCCATTAAAAAAAAAAAGAATACTATATACTACCTTTCAATTGAGGGGTGTGAACATGCATTCTCTGCAGATGTAAATTTATTGGAACAAATTCTAATGTTTTCTCTCCTTTGCTGCTGCTGGATTTGAAAGAGGACCCTAGGTGGAAAAAATGGAATATTATTAGTAAATAAATAATGTGTGTGTGTTTGTGTGTGTGAACACGTGTATGATGAACAGTATCTTTGACATAAAAAAAAATGTTACAAAAATTTCAAAAAGAAAACTATAACGATGGGTTGATTTTCCTCTCAGAAATTTAATTTTTGAAAAAATTCCCGGTTATGCTTATAATACCATGTGATCAAATAGTCCCGTTTTTCCTTTGTTATTTTTCATGCCAAGATGGTAGAGTTAGAAATGAAATGTGTGTGTGTTGTTTTTTTTTTTTTTTAAATCATGGTTTTTCTGTGTTAATAACAATGTTTACTATTGTTTTCACATAACGTACATGAAGTGCAGTTCAGTTTGAGTATGTAAAGTTATTGTTTTCCCACCTGTTTCCTTGCTAAGTTCTGTCAGAATGTCTTGGTACATATTCACCATTTGATCACAGTGAGTAAGGACATTTTTCCGTAGATTGTCCCAGTGTGGAGAAAGTTCACCAAGTTCTTTTAGCTCCTGGTTTCTGTTAAGAATGGAAAAGAGGAGAAAGTATTTATTATTGTTAGTACTAGTATTAGTATTTTGATCTTAAATCCACAGACACAGAGTACTTGGTCAGGAATGCCAAGCTAATAAAAAATCGATTCACCATCCCTTTCAGAAAAGCTCTATGGGCGTTTTAATGGGAAAAATCATTTTAACACAAATAAAGATATGAATATGCTAGGCCACACAAACATTGAACATTCTGTGTTAAAGAGAAAAAAATACAGGTTAAATTGATCAGTAAAAATTTCACAAAGATGGCAAAGACTTAGTATCCTCAATGTACGTAAAGGACATTCAGTTAAAAAACAAACACTTAAACCTCAACAGAAAAATGGCTAAGTTCTAGGCTCTAACCATCCAACATGAAATAAGGTGGGAAGAATTATCTGACTGTCCGAAGGTAACACAAAATATTTGAGTAATCTAGTTTATGTACAATAAAACTATATATAATTTTTAAGTCCATAAATGGTGTGATCAGTTACAATTTTATTGGCCTCAGTTTCTCCCAAGAAGACAATTTAAGGAAATACTGCATATGTTTTGTCTCTTCATTATCAAAGGAAGAGATAATCATGCCATTTAGGTTTTAATTATTAACTTTTATCTAATTCTCTACCCTTTAGCCAAGTTAATTTAAATCATCAGTATTCCTATTTAAATTATAATGATAAATGGTTTAATATGCTGCTTGGTTAGATCTCTTATTCATTTCTGTAACCTTTACCAACAACATTTTCATGAGGCTAATTTAACCAGCAATGATGAACCTTCTTTTCTATTTTGGCTGTGAAACATGCTAAATACCAAGCTAATAAATTCAGAAGATGTAGAATATTTAACATCCTGTTAAATGCAAGATTAATGGATGGTGGGCAAAAATGTGACTTGGTTTCAAATGTTTGTAGTTGCCTTGGTTTTGTTTCAATGGAAGGCAGTGTTGTATTGCTATATCTTTCATCTGAGGTCTTTACAATTTTTGTGAATATTAGTCTCACTCTCAACTTTTCCACAGATGAACTTCCATCACACAACATTCATGGGAGACGTAATTAATAAATAGGCAAGCAGAGTAAAGAAAGTTCATGAACAAAGTGGGAATAGGAGGGGAGGTTGAAAAAATGGGGAGTCAAGTTCCTTGTGTACACTCAAATGGCAGGGAATTTAAATTCAGGACAACACAACAACAAGCAAAACAAACAAGTAATTCCAAAAACTTGAGATATTTAAGTCTACAAGGACCTGGGCAAGTAGGTCAAATCTAAGATGGAAAGCAGGTGTGGTATATCAACAATGTAAGGTTTCAGGCTGTACTTCCAATATACACTTATAATAGAACTATTAGTTAAATATTCCAGCTTAATACTGATAGATGTGTAATGCAAATAGGTTTACAATTTATATTGTCTTTGATCCTTATCAGAAATAATACTTAAAAGGGAGATGGTGAGGAAGTAAAGGATGGTGAGAGAAAAACCCCTGAGTGGTGTGGGATCTTGGGGTGAGATCCCACACCACTGCCTAAGAGAAGCCTGGCAACGTATGGTCAGAAACGTTTCATGTTCAGTGGGGAGTGACTGGGATTAGTCCATAAACTATTGTTTAAAATTTACGACACTCCTCCAGTATGTCAACATTTATATACAGGGATACGTAGATGAAACCTGGGGTCCACTGCTTGTTTTTTCTAAGGGATGGCATTGAAAAGACCCACGTTCTGAAAGAGACTAATAACCAATATAAGGTATTTATGCATTAAAAACATTAACATATAGGAGAACTACATAATAAAGGTGTAATAAATCAAAATAATGAAAGAGTTGTAAAAGAAAGTGGGGCAGAGTAAGAAAGTATAAGTTTAAAAAAAATGAAAGATTTTCATTACATTAACATATTAAAGTATATGAAGAGAGGATAATCGGATGTACCAAGATTAGTAAACTTTTCCATTGAGATGGTCAGGGCTCTGTTTATACTATATTTTAGTTTGTTACTCAGTGAACAAAAAGTTTGCAGTTTAAGAGTCTTGCTTTGTATGTCAATAAGTTCTCTAGAATGCAGGGCCTGAAATCCTGCAATCCCAGGTAAGCATGAGGGAGCTAAAGAGAGAAATGCTGCAGGAAAAAACAGACGCAGACATAGGTGGTATGCTACTGAGCTGGGCAGAATGTCACAAGAAAATGTGGCTGGTTACCAAGGCATGTGGAACAACTCTAGTGAAGTCAAATGGAATCTTTGCACCTTGGAACAGTTTGTTACATGGAAGAAGAGATGCCCGTTCCTTATCATCATCTATATTTTACTGGTAAGGATTCATCTGATGGGACATTAACTCCTTCATACTTATGCAACTTCTGGTTGTATAATCTGTCTCCTTTGGGTAGCCAGACTTTCCTAGGTCTAGTCTGATAAGACACAGGTGCCAAAGCCATTCTGGATCCTTCCATGGTAGATGCTATTGGGGCATGCTAATACCTGGTCTGCATCTTGAGGGAGGCTCAGATAGCTGATGGTGTTGTGTTAAAAGATAATATGACAATGGTGGCAATATCTTCCCCAAGAGGGAAGTTCAGGCATAATCTTTCAAAGTGGTGACCAGTTGCAATTCCCCAAAGACTTAAAGACAGTTAGTGGACAAACCTACAATATGTAATACTCCATCTGATCCTTGGGTCCTAAATTGATATTCATCACCAATCTCTACCACTCCATCTAGATTTTCTTCATATTCCACTGGCACTTCAGCCGGTCTGGGTTGCTGCCTTGTGATGTCACCCAGGCCTTAATCCAAAGGGATTAGGCCGTTAGTTTCCTTGCTCCTATCTGCGTATGGACACCTTTGAGTTCCAGGCATACTTCTTTTTGTTCAGATTGTGAAACAGCAGCCCTGTTTTCTCGTGGTGATGTGTGTGGTATCTCCTACTATCTTTGTTGGTTCACTGTAGTGAGGAATGCATGGTAACCAGATCACAGATGAAATCAATCATAGCTTCTAGTTAAATGGGATTATTACTGGGTCCCCTGACAGAACTGCCAATACCCATACTCCAAGAACCAGGATTCTAACTGGCAAAGTCTCATGTTATAGGAAAAGGAAGCACAAATCCATGAGCATGGCATTATGAGTGTAACAAAGGCCCACCCTTATTCCCAGAGCTGTGTGCTCTAGCTGTGGTGAGCACAACGTCCTCCATCAAGTGTTGGATTAGCATATAAGCTTCACCCTTGAAGATGGTGCTCCAATCCTAAGGTTTCCCCAAACTGGTGGCTTCGCGGGACCTCTCATGATTAATATTCCACTCTCAGGTCTCTATCAGGTCTGTGGCTACAAGGTGGGGTGGGGCGTCAGTGACCACGAGCTCATTGGTTGCAGTAATGTCATGTGGGATGCCATATCACTGGATCAGGCATTCTGTAAGCCTTCAGACGTGGGTGCCACAGTGGCACTGGGAGCAGAAAAGGCAAACAAACATTCGGACTGTTTCACCTACTCAGGATGAATCGCTGCCCTCTCCGAGGTCACAGGGACCCAACTTAATAGACCTGCCACCCGCTCGCTATTGCTCCCCCAAGGAATGGTATCTTATTAGTGTCCTCTGTCAGTCTATTTCTGGCATTTAGCATTTAGCAGTGCCAGTAGGTAGATCAGCCTTGGAGAGGAAGGCCATGTTCTTTGGCCCACACAGAGTCCCCAAGTATGCCACCAAGGCCTTTCTCTTTGCGGGTGTATTGTACAAACTCTGGGGTATTCAAGAAAGAAGACCAGCCAATATCCCCAGGCAGGTGATAATGTCCATCCAATCCAGAGAGCCTCCTCGAGTATTTGCTTTCTGATGGGCATGGCTCTGAGGTAGAAAGGTGCTTTGTGCTCACTCCTGTAAGCTCATCCACATAGCCCTTGCCCTGAACCCTTGTATCCAATCTTCTAGTCTTATTTCTTCCAGGCCATTGAAGCCATTCACTGTGTCAATACTCCATGTACCTCTGTGCCTCAGGTCATTTCTCCCTCTAAATGAGTAACAATTATACTGTTTTGCAGATCTGCCCACTGAGTGAATTTCCTTCACTATTGACCTTCAGTTCCACTGAATACCTCAGGCTGACCTTATACCAGTTTGAGTTCTTCCATCTTTCCACAAGTTAGTCATATGAAAATTCCAACGTGGCTATAGGTGTGAGATGAGAGAGAAGCATCACGCAATAGAAGTATTGGCACAAAGTCCCTGACCTGAGACTCTGGGACATCTCACCATCTCACACACACACATACACACACACACACACACACATACACACATACACACACACATCCCTTCCTGATCTTCTGGAGCCCAATTCCAAATGTAGCACTCCAATCTAATAGTACATTACTCCTACACTATACAATCTGGTCAAGTCCATACCCAGCTCATAATGGGCAGCTCCAGTCCCAGAGTCACTTTGTGTCCCGTCATCAGGGGTCCAGTTTCTATTAGGATCCAGTACTTTACTAGGATCTACTATTATTATTTTTTTAAATAAAATGTAGTTTCCTGATGGTGGCAGGAGTCACCAGTACATTTCAGAACCTGAAAGCTCTGCACTGAAACATTCCTATTTGGATTTTTCAGATTCCACATGGCAGCATTGTTTCTCACCATGGATATTTTCAGCCTTACTGGATCTCTTTGTACCCAAGAGCTTGCGACACAGTCAGGATATTTTGAAGTGTCCCTCTTGCTTGTACTCCATTTGACACACTCACTCTGCTTCTCCACTAATGGCTTAGCATATATCTACCTCTATCCATCTACCCATTTCTCTATCAATCATCTATCTATCAGATGGCTAGTGGCTGGTTAAGCGCTAGAGAAAAAGTCTTAATGATATGTGCATCATAAATATACTTTAAAAACAATACTTATGTACATAGATGAAAAAGGTCTTTTTTGTGTATGTGTTATTTTACTGATTTCCCCTATTATTTGTCATTGTACCAACGTATGTTAGAGGTAGAGTAACCATATGTGCCATTTTATACCTTATTCCACTGTAATTATTAACACCTCCTCCATTCTCAAAATATCTCATTAGCTTGTCCACATTACAAGATACCAGAATTAATATATCCTTTTTGATATACATAAGGAAAATGACAACTATGAACTCACAGAATATTACAGTTGGAAGGAAGTTCGGAGAATAATTTGCAACCTCCTGTTTCACAGATGGAAGAATGTAAATGAAACTGTTAGTCTCAGAGTCACTAGAATACCATAAGGCTTTCTGACTATAATCGTCATGTCCACTCTTTCCTTACCCCATATAATTCTCCACTCTAAAAACAAAGAAACACAAAACAAAATAACAAACAACAGAGTGCCTTGTTTGTTGAAGGTACTTAATGAACATACTCGTATGTTGAGTGGGTGGGGTTTAGCACCATAGCCTATTGACTTTTAGAATTAACATTTGTGAACTTTCATGTACTGTTAACATCAAACCTGAACAAAGGATAAATTATGATTTAGGATTTTTACTTATGAATCTCTCAGTTTGAATGACACAGTTACTAGGTATGCAGTGCCTGGTAAATGATATTCTCTAAAATATGTTCAAGTGCATAGTGGTGTCCAGTATAACAAGACTCATAGATATGGCTCTTGTGGCCCAGTCTGCGTGTCACTGCATTTAGCTTAACAGAAATCTGGCATCAGCATTATAATTAAATAGTTACACATCTTTACTAAGACTTTGATGTGAATGGCCAAGTAGATGAGTTGGAGAAATGCATTTTTAATCCACAGAATAATAATTTTAAAATAGTCCTTCTTTATCTATAAATATTCTCATTTTACTCACAGTAACAATAGCTCTGCTTTCAAAAGATGTTTCCTGCAATCGCTACCTGATAACAGTAAAAACAAAAATTTCTTTCTGAAAAATTCACTGCCCTGCTAAACACATAAATCTCTTATGAATTCATTGCTTTACTCTCACAGGAGTCTATCTCTAAAACAAATCTTCTCCAACCCCTTCTAATTTTCTAAGAGTTCAACAGACAGACATAAGAAGTTGGGAAGAACAGACTGAATATTCAAATTATTGAGTTAGGCCTCTTATACGTTAAACATTTTTTGGCACTTACTGCCACTTCTCCCCTTTTGCTCTGCTACCTACAAAAATAAAAGGCAAATTATATAAAACAAATCACAGAGGAGACAAATTGCTAAGGCCTGCTTGAGAAATAGCTAATGCTCTATGGATCTTGGCATTCCACTTGTTAAGTAGGACATTCTTACTAACACTTGATGAAGTAATTTTATGGCATATTTTTAGTCTATGTGATTTGTTTTGTCTTACCTTGTTTAACTATTTCAAAACTAGATGTTTTTCTCTTCAGTAAAATTATAAATTATTGGAGGTCATTAGGATCCTCTGAACCTTCCATAACACAAAACACACTACTAAGTATATGACAAGTTGGAAACACAGACTATGGAATAACATACAGAGAAAATGAGATTTAAAAAAAAAATCACAAGAAACAAAAAATGCTGTGTGAAGAATGAAGAGAAATAATTGAACACAAAATGGATCATAGGGAAACTGGAAAATAAATAGGCAAACCTGCTTTAAAATTTTTACATATATTACATAAGACATTAGCAAGAATATTAAATAGATAAATTTTTTTTTTTAACTGTATTCCTTACACCTTGGGGGTGTTGTGGCTAGAGGGACAAGGGAGGGTGTTGTGCAAAAGAGAAGTCTAGTAATGGATAGGCATTGGGCCTTTTTTCTTACATTAGACACCCACCAGACCCACCAGCTCCAACTGAATCTCTTTGATTAATATTGGAATTCCATTACAGTTCTGTTCATTAAAAAAAGAAAAAAAGTTTCTGCTGAAAATAAAATAAAACTAGGCTTAAAACTACCAAAATAGAATATAGCAAAAAAGAGAGAAAGTTTAGCTTCTGTTTAAAGCTTCTATTTAAAACATAGTTTTAAAGTCTACTGATGATGTATTCCAGGGGGGAATTCCAACATGGAAAAAATTTGCTCTGAGCCTGTGAGAGGCAGAGATTTGTGTTATTCACATTTTTGTCCTACCACAGTCCTTAGTTGATGGGGAGTTTTCAATATAGGCTGCTGACTGAATGAATGAAAGATTTTCTTGGAGATTATTATGTGGAGATTTTCCTGAAATTTAACATAGAGTCAGAATATAGACTAAACCCAAAATAGAATGCTGAGCTCTGCGCTAGTTAAAATGGACAGATACAATAGATAAAGGAGCCATTGGTGAGTCCTCTAATCTTGTATAATGTAGGTATGTAACCCTGGATTGGTCAAGTATTTTTTTGGGATAGAGAAAGATATGAAAATATATCTTCACATGAAATTACTTACTGTGATGGTTGATTTTATGTGTCAACTTGACCACAAGGTGTTCAGACATTTGGTCAAATGTTATTGTAGATTTCTATGAGGGTGTTTCTAGGTAAGATCAACATTTGAATTGGTAGGCTGAGTAAAGCAGATTGACCTCCTTTCTTTGGGTGGGCCTCATCCAAACAGTTGAAAGCCTGAATAGAGCAAAAATGCTGACCCTCTCTCGAGTAATAGAGAATTCCGTCTGTCAACCTGCCGTACTGACTTTGAACTCAGACATTGGATTTTTTCCTGCCTTCGGACTCGAACTGAAACATTGGCGTTTCCTGGGTCTCAAATCTGCTTGCCTTTGGACTAGGACCATAGCATCAGCTCTCATGGGTCTCCAGCTTGCCAGCTCACCTTGAAGATCTTAGAACTTGTCAGCCAGCATAATTTCTCTCTCTCTCTCTCTCTCTCTCTCTCTCTCTCTCTCTCTCTCTCTCTCTCTCTCTGTCTCTCTCTCCCTCTCTCTCTAAACACACACACACACACACAATTACATCTTACTGGTTCTGTTTCTCTGGGGAACCCTGACTAATATGCAACTATAAGCAGCAATTCCAACACAAAAATTTCTCTTGCTTGGTGCAAAAGAATTTTGGAGGTGGATTGAGACGAAAACATCTAGAAGATCATGTAGACGCTTTCATGGCTTTTCATCCCTCTCACCACAGTTTACAAATACTCCATAGACTTTTTTTCAAAAGAAAAATGACTATAGAGATGCTTGGCTTGTCTAAAGGACATGAACAAGAAATTTCTCTAGTTCTAAGGCCAAAGTTCCACATCTGAGCACCTATTTTAATATAAGTCTGAGCTCAGAATGGTAAACTTTAAAAACTTGGGTCTGTAAATTCAAGAATTCCTGAAATTATTAAAATTATTGTAATAAAGAATGCCTGAGAATAATAGTTAATTCTTTCACAAGAATTTTGTAAGACCAACTAGTCTGATGAAAGCTTAGATACCAAAGGATACGATAAGAGTAATAAAGACATTAAAATGTTATTTGAAATTGTTATTATCTAATTAAATAGAAATATTTTCCCCCGATAAGCTGTACAATACCATTTTGTAGAATAAAAGTAACTATACACTTTAAATAGAACCTTTTGGTAGCTATCACAATCTAAAACTTCACATGGGTATACATGGATGGAAAGTTTAATAGCCAAGCTGCTTTCATTCATTATGCAAAATTAGACCTTCAGTCAAACCCAAAAGAAGTCATAAAAAAGTACCCATTAGGGAAAAAAAAACAAAACCAAACTAAATAGTCAATGAAGAATAGACTACATAAATGACTTCTGGGTGGCTTCAATTTTGTAAAGTGATTGGGTGACACCATAAAACTGAACAAAGTTCGACTTGATGTCAGATCTCGTAGTATTTTTCAACCCACCATTGAAACTGTCTGTGCTTTAACCCATACAGGAATAAAAATGACATCCATAAATCACAGCCTTTTTTTATTAAAAAAATGCATTTTTGAAAATGACAATGTGCTTAATGTTGCAATCCACGAGCCACAATTTCACTGAAAAATGACTGGATATTCTGAGTAGTAATTCACTCTGATTTTCACTTGACATTCAAATAAGTGAATTTTGTAGTACAATACACTTAAGGAGGTTTCAAGTTGTATGCTAAGACTAAGAATTGGAGAACAGTATGTACAGGATTTAGTTGCAATCACAGAATCTGTTTGCATCTGACAAACAGCCAAATTCTATACTTTAATTTTAGGTATCTGCATTAGAAAAAAAAATGAGGAATCATAAGCAGGTCTTATTCCATCCTAAGTGTCTATTTGCTTTTCCTGATAAAGGTGATTTGGTGTTTATTTACTTCTAAATAATGTGTTATTTATCCTTCGGAGTTTGTTTTCAAGTTATCAAATATGGACAACATCTATCTTTTTAAATCGTGAAGCTCAGTGTTCCACTTATGTTTAAAAGGGTGGCATGTTATATGAAGTTTCTCCTAAATCCACATTTGTTGATCACCTGCCTTTTCATTCTAGGTCGCCATGATTACTAACCACTGACGAAAGGCTGGTGAAGCAACAAAGTGTGCGAGCACATTCATTCCTTTTCATTATTCCTGTCCATACTTTTAGAAATTGCAAACATTTCTGGGCATTTTCTCTTCCAATTCCCACCCCTGGACCTGTAGTGAGAATGTCACCAAGTTATACTTCATAAATAGATGGAATTCAGGAGGCACCCCAAATGCTTGGCCATAGGGCTCTCTGGTGGTCAGCATAAGACTTTCCAGGTGATCAAGGTTACTTTTGCATAGAATGTATCTCTTTTTTATTTGCAAAACTATCCTCAGAGATAATTGTTCAGAGCTGGACCAAGCAAAATTAAAAATTCCGTCGCACCAGGCACATTTCAAGTACACAATAGCCACGAAGCTCTTATATTAGACAGTGCAGTTTAGAAGATTTCCATCATTATGGAAAGTTCTACTGAATAACATTACTCTGGGCAAGTGAGAAGAATATAATTGAGAAGTAGGGTGACTTGTTAAATGCTATATTGCTAGCTAGTAAGTAGCAGAATCTAGACTCACATTCAGGTGATGTGACTACAAATCTTATTCTCTTTTTTTTTAATTTTAATTCCTGATGAGTATAGTTTCTTCAAAGATAAGGTAGTATGCTTGAATAGGAGGACAAGACCAGAATCTGACCTGAAGGAGTCATCTGAATGTACCTTTCATCAAGGTCAACAGAGAGCTGGTTCAAATATTTGGCTCTAGTATACACTTACCAGACAGTCTTGGCTATCATAACTGCTGGAATGTCAAACAACAAAACAAAATTCTTATTTATTATCCAGTCACTTAACGAATGTGAATGCAGGCGTATCATGCTGACTTATGTCCGGCACTGTAGTAAGAACTTTGAATACATTCAATCATTCACTATGTACAATAGACCACTGAAGTAGCTATCGTTATTATTGTCATCCTTATTTTCAAATTATGAAACTGAAACTCAGAGAAGACAATAATTTATCCAAGAGCACCCAGATAGTAACAGAGTAACAGAGTTGGGATTAAGCCTAAGGGGTTTGTCTTTGGTGTCATGCTTTAAACTACTACACTAGATGGACTAACCATTGGAAATATAACACAGTCTCACTCCCACTAGAAATCACAGCACAGAACATATATGTTGATAATATCCACTTGGGAAGAAAAAAAACAAAAACTCTTCTATCTTTTGCCTATAAGGGTAAACTGGAAAGTTGGATGTCAACCTTCTCATTCTCCATATAAAATTCCAATGGGCAGGGAGAAAGGACAGTTGTATGTTACTATATCTCTTTTTTTTTTTCCAATTTATAGATGCCCCTGATGGTTATCCTAGATCAGTGCTGTCCAAAGAGCTCTCTGTACTGATGGAAATGTTCTGGAGTCGTGCTATTTAATATGATGGCTACTAGCCAGTAGCTATTGAGCACTTAAAATGTGACTTAGGTGACTGAGGAACTAAATTTTTAATTTCATTGAATTTGAACAAATTTTAAGCTAAGTCTAAATAGTCACATGGGGCAAGTAGCTAATGTACTGGATAACACAGACCTAGATGGTGCCACTAAAAGTCAAAGAGGGCTCCTTTGTCTTCTAAACCTGAGACTTTCCTACTATTTCATGTATCAATTAATGACACTTATCTACTCACTTATGCACGTCAGAATGCTTGTCATCCGGAGCACTTTACTTCCAGATGTAATCCATCCCCAAGTCCTGTTGATTTAAGCTCCTTAAAAAAATCTCAAATGTATGTACGTTTCTCTATTTCCCACCACCACCACCACCCTGGGCTAAGCCACCATCATCATTTGCCTAGGCAACCACAGTATCTCCTAAATTGTTTTATCTCGCTGCACTTGCCTCCCTTTTTCTAAACGTAATCATGCCATTCTCTACTCACAATTCCAGTTGTTCTTAGGAAAAGGATTATATTACTGAGTGCTTCTTACATGCCATGTATTATGAGAGTCTAGGAGAATACAACAACAGGAAAAGATAATTGACAAGTTTGGCTCAGAAGGCCCTAACTAATCTGAAGCCTATCATTTCCAAATCACTCTCAGCTCCAAACACCTTGTGGGAGAAGACATGCCTAGTCTGCTTTTCTGGCTGCCTAGAATTTGTGGGACCATATAGTAGGATTGCATACTTATGAGGTGTGCTAGGTTAGTAAGCTAAAGGAGGTTAAAATGAATTATGGACCTTTCTGTCAGAAACACTGTCAATGTTCAGCTAAGATGAACAACAACAACAATAACAGCTGTGATATGTTGAGTCTCCTGTTTACATGATTCTTTACATAAATGGTAAGAGAGGTTTCCACATATAAAAGGTACCAGGTATGTATGCACCAGCTGTTTCCATCATTAGCTCACAATAACCATATGCATGTATTATTTAATCCCTTCTTTATAGCTGAGGAAACGGAAGATTAAAACAGTTAAATTGTGCCATGTCACATAGGTATTAAGTGGAGTTGGGGGAGCCAGGTTCCAAACCCAGAGTTGCACTTATACACACACACACACACACACACACACACACACACACTCACACACACACATATACACACACTTACCCCTCAAGACAAAACCCTATAGTCATGTTAGAGTCTTCTGATTGTTCATTTAAATACTATAATAGCCCTGCAGGACAAATGATAATGTTATTACCTAAAAAAGTAAATATATATATGGAAATTGAGAGATTACATAATTTAAACAAAATTATCAGTATATATCAAGTGGCAAATACCGTTTCTGAACACAGGTCAAGAACAATTCCAGTCCTGTGATTTTAGCATTACAACACACTCTCCCTTAGTCAATTCATTTTAAACAAGAATCTTGGCACAATAGGAAAAAAAATGTGTTTCTGGATGAGTTTTGCCTTATTTGTTCCTGTAGGGATATTGTAATACCCAAACAGCAAAATCAAACACATATTTCTATCACCAGCTTGGTGAAACTAAGCGCTCGACAGGACCTCTCATTAAATGAGACCAAGAATCCATAATGATGGACTGAATGGCACACAGCATCTGCCCTCAATACTAGGAGTTGGTAGGGCAAATGCGCTTTCCATGATAAATAGCATTCCATGCAGTCCTCCAACTGTGCATCAACATTGTAGGAAGAAAAATGAACAGAAGAAATAACACCAATCAGGTATGAATCAACAGTGGAGTCCTGATGTGATCTTTTTATGTATCCTTTTGGATCTCTAGGACTTAAGATTTTTGTCAGATAGAGCAAGCAAGAGAGATAGAGAAAGAAACACAAAGAGAAATAAAGTGGAAGAGACACAACATTATAAAAACATCTATGAGATTCATCAGTTTGAGGTTTATTTGATATATAGAATACCTAAATAGAATAGCTGGCTCCTTATTATTTTTCCCCACTAATCAAGGTGTCTTTAAGGTCAGTAAAGATTTTCAGTGAGCCTTTATTTTATCTAAGTATGGGATTGCTGATAGAGATCTCAAAAAGCATGTGTTTCAGCCATGCCAAAATAAAACAAGGCAGAAAATGAGGCTGGAGAAGTAGGTAGACACAAGGTCCTACTTGCCTTGTAGCCCATGGGACAGGGAAATCTTGTCTGGTAATAAATAATTTGAAAACAGAACATAAACTATATTTCAGAATGTCAAAACATATTAAATAGACCGGCTGGGTCACAATATTGTAAAATCCTACTGTATGTCTTTTTTTGTGTAATGAGGATGTTTTTGAAATAGAATTTACCTGAATATATTCTACTCTTTTAGTTTATAATTATTAATACATACTTTTAACATTTTTTAAAAGGCACTCTTGTGGTATTATCAGTTTGAAATAAAGTGAACCCATTTTTTTAATGAAAGTCACGAAATGCTTTAAGGTACAAGGTCAGAAAATTAAGTATCTTCTGCATTTTTCTCAAAGTAGATATAGTGGTTAGAAAAGCAAGTTAACAACATATGATACTATTAAAGCAAACATGTAAAAGATGTTTCTGAAACATAGATCTCGGGACAGACACTAGATTTTCAACTTGGGATTTCAAAATATCTTACTGACCGTCTTTTTCTTAGGTAAGAATACACTATGTTCAAGAACAAACAAATGAGAAACAAAAACTCATAGACACAGACAATAGTTTACTGGTTACCAGACGGTAAGGGAGGTGGGGGGAGGGAGATGAGGGTAAAGGGGATCAAATATATGGTGATGGAAGGAGAACTGACTCTGAGTGGTGAACACACAATGGGATTTATAGATGATGTAATACAGAATTGTACACCTGAAATCTATGTAATTTCACTAACAATTGTCACCTCAATAAATTTAAAAAAAAGAAATAGATTGATATATAGACACGTTTATTATAGTTCTACAATACAGTTCTAAAATATAGAAAACAATATTTGAACTATATAGTATTCAACAAAAGTGTCTGTCTTCATTAATATCAAGTATTTTATCGCCACAAATTTGGTATATGCACAACATTTACAAATACGAATATCTAAGACAAAGTGTGTATATTCTATCAAAGAAGTGGTAATAAAACTTTTATTTAAAGTTTATGTGTCCCAAACTCTATCACATTTTCCCTACTAAAGTATTTTGGTTCAGATTTTTTATATTTTATTTACAAGATTGTTTCTCTGCATGATAAACACAAATATATATGTGTGTGTGTGTGTGTGTGTGTGTGTGTGTGTGTGTGTGTGTGTGTATATATACATACATATATAATATATATATATTATAAAACCTAAGAAAACCTTCAAGTTAATTGTTGTAAAATATTCTTATCTTTTCTTCTAAACTACCAACACTATGCCACAGAGTTTCTCTCTTTCCCCAACCCTGGGTTCACTAAAGAAAAATATGTATAGGAAAGAAATGAAGAAAGAAAAAAGATAAAAATACATGATATAAATCAAACTAATGTTTTCCTGGGGAGTTTTATTGACCATGAGGTTCATTTTCCCTGAAATATTTCATTTCTTTAAAATTTTTTGTACCATTATAGGTTTTCAAACACCATTTTATAGTGTAGACATGTATACCTTTTTGACAAAGCCAAACGTTATACGGCCACCAGAGCATCCCATCTAAACATATATGTATGCACACCGTGATTTAATACCGTGTTTGTAGTTGTCATGGAGCTTCAAGGCTACGGGTATAATCATTTTATCTAATAACTAACATATTTCAATGTAAACTGAGCATAGCAGAACTTTGTAGTAGTACAAAAGCTGAAGAAAATTCTCAACATAAACAAAATATGTGGCAACACTAAAACAAACTATAAAAATTTTATAGGTTGTAGTTTGGCAAGACCTACATAACTTGTCTGCATGCAACCCAATTTGAAGGATTGCAAAGCCTGAAGTATTATAAACACAGGCAAAGACACAAACACACACACACACACACACACACACACACAGACACATACACACGCACACACACTCTCACACACACTCCTTCTATGTATTTAGGAACTCTGAGCTGTCCTCAACATGTCACTCTCCCTTTCCTTCCATTATAATAACTCCATAATAAACCAGTCCCCATTTCCCCATCTTTCAAGTATCCTAGATCAAATAATTGGTCTGTTTTCCAATGCTAAATCCCCTATGCATGATGATTGTGGAGTAATTCAGTAAAATTTTCAGAAGCAAGGTGCTATACTGAGGACTTTGTAAGCTGAACCTCTTCCTCTTCCCTTCCCAACACATAATTCTAGTATAGTTCTAAAGAGGTTAAATAACAAGACTGTCTCCAGAAAGCTCCTACTGGAAATCTGCATTTTATAACATTTTCAATCAAATTGTGGGAATCTATAAGGGAGCCCTGGATTTTGAGGAAGTAGGGCCATAGCAGAAAAGTCATCAGTAGACTGTTGTGTCACAGGCCAGAAATAATGGTGGTAGGGATTAGAGTAGATGGAATAAAAATGTGAAAAACAAATGAGTTCAAGAAAGTGTGGGGTTGGGAAGGAGGTTGAGGGAAGTTAAATACTTTCTGGGATCTGAATAAGACTAGGGTTAAAAGAGGCTGAAAAAAAGAACTTTAGAATACAAATCTGTCCAAGCTATCCACCCAACCAAGAAAAAAACATTTTAAGTCCTTTTGCAAGACAATGTCCTGTTCTTATATTCTTAACTTATATTACCGTGTTTCCACGAAAATAAGACCTAGCCAGATAGTCAGCTCTAATGCATCTTTTGGAGTAAAAATTAACATAAGACCAGGTCTTATTTTAATATAATATAGGACTGAGTCTCATATAATATAATAAATATAATATAAAATATAATTATTATAACATAATATAATATAATAAATATAATATAATATAGTACTGGGTCTTATATTAATTTTTGCTCCAAAAAACGCATTAGATCTGATTGTCCAGCTAGGTCTTATTTTCGGGGAAACACAATATGTTATATCATGTGAATTTTATATTATAATTTAGATTTATATGATATTAATTTATATTACATTATAAAATAATCCTTAAATTATTTTCTCAGTTGGATGGCATATATATCTTCAAGTAGATTTTCTAAGAAAGTTTTGTGGGTGACATTTTCTGAGCTTCTGCATATTTAAGTATGTAGTTTCCATTGCCTTCATTCATAAAAAATTCATAACCTGACCATATATAATAAAGTAGGGTCACAGCCTTTACCTCTCAAAAATCAGCAGATGTTATTCAATGGGCTTCTGCAGAGAAGTGAATGATTAGCCTTATTTTAGCATATAAAAGAAAAACTGCGTAAATTTTCACTATTTTTGTTTGTTTGTTTTCTTCTGCAAACTTTTGCACTAATTGTTCTTCCCCAAGAACACTTAAAATCATTTGGTAGTTTCTAACTCTGTGTCCTGCCCATCTAACATCTCTCACCATTTTAAACGTTTTTCACCTATATTTAGCACTTGAGAAGAGCTCATCATGTTTTATGTTCTACACTACTGATACTATTTTCAGTGCCATATCTGTTCTTTTCTGCTGCCTCTGTGGATTTAATTTAGCTACTGCAATTTAAAGTTTCATTATCCCCTCCGTTATCCTTTTCTTCTTGGCATTTTCCCTAAAGGATGATGGTTCTTTTCTTTGACTTTCTGATTCTGTTTCATAATAACCACACCTTCATATGCTCTACTGAGATGGCTAGTCAATTCTCTTATAATATTTTCCTATTTCCCTTTTGGGTTTTCAGTGTGATTTTTTTCTCCTTTTCTTCATAACATTTTAAGGATTCATTGTTAAATTTTTTTAAAAACATTCTAATGATGGGACATTTACACAGGAAAGGAGTTGGAGAAACCAAAAGGTATGTGTAACAGGATGGTCATTACAGAGCCTAGCCAATTTTCAGAATCTATCAGGTTTTTATATAGCTTAGTTACATAAGATTGAAATAGGATTTTCTCCCCTGAACAATTCTCAGTGCATACTGATGACAGTTTCTAGTTTTGTCCCTTGCAAGGGAACTTTACATTTGAAGGCACTGTTCCTTTGTCTCCATCAAAACTGCCCCTTCCGTGTGTGTTTGCTTTTTTGGTTGTTGTTGTTGCGAATACATAGGAAAATAGAGATACAGAGAAGAGAAAGGCAAAAGAACAGGATGGGTGGACGCCACTATTAACACAAGATAGGTGTTAAAAAAAAAGTAAAACAATAATTACAGAGGATATACGTACAAAAATGCAATGGTTTAATGGCTGATTTTTCCTTATTTCCTCCTCATCATTTCCCCCTGGTATTTACTGTCAGAGAATGGACCAACAGAGATGTGAATGGGAGTGGGAGTGGAGGTAGGGGTGCAGGAGAGCACAGGGAGGCCTCAGAAGTGGGAGACATGCGGAAGTCAGCTGCCTTGCCTTTAGGGGGTTCCTAAACTGATGACAAAAGACAGATTGGGGCAGCAATAGGGGTCTTTCTCTTCACTTTCTTTCTCACTAGCTTGCTGTATTTTTAGATGAAATACTATTAGTGGTCCATTAACTAAGATTTTCAATCCCAAAACAATAGCCTAAGGATTAGTCATTGTATACTACAGTATTATGTTAATCAAGCTCAGATAATAGGAAACATCATTTTCCATTTTCTGGGTCATGATAGATATTTTAGTGGGGAATTTAGGACTGGCTAAATTAGATGTAGCTTTCAGGTTTTATTTTATAGGGTAAGGCTGAGCCCTAACTTCTTACATCTGCTACTCCTCTTTGGTGGTTCTCAGCTGAAAAAAAGGGGCAAGGTTCTGCCTGACACCTCTAACTTAGGCTTGTTTACTGGGAGCCCTTCCTTGTCCTGTAACTGCTGTGGGGAACAATTGTTCTTCCCATATGAATTTCCGTATGTTCACATTTCCGTATGAAATGTGTGACCTTTATGAGACTCTAGTAGGAGTGGTTCTTAGTGTCCAATCGTCAGAATACAACAATGGTGAAGATGATCATTCTTTTATGACTTAGGAGATCCAAACTCCATGCTCCTCTAGCCTAACGCATAAGCCTGCTTACCCTCCCTGGGAATTTGTTTTGCTTATCACCTACTCTTTGTACTAGCTCTAAGTGGGACAGTACTGAATAATTTGGCTTACATTAATTTCTTCCTGCATCAGGCTCTTGTAAATGAGCTGCTTAGGTTCCTGCGCATCTTACAGCTTCTCTTGGCCTGAGTCACAAATATCCACTTTCTTCTCCCTCTTTCAAACTTTAGTTCCCTAGATCCAGGTTGTTTTATTATAATCCAGTTTTCTGTCTGATTTTCCCTAAAATCCAGCTTCTGTTTTCTTTTTCTTTTCTCCTCCTTTGGATATATAGTATTTTTGCAGGCATTCCTACCTAACAAATACGGTCATGCACCACTTAACTACAGGAATACATTCTGAGAAATGTGTCATTAAGTGATTTTGTCATTGAGTGAACCGCAGAGAGCGCACGTACACAGACCTAGAAGGTACAGCCTACTACACACCCGGCCATATGGCCTGGACTATTGCTCCTAGGCTGCAAGCCTGTACAGCATGTTACTGCACAAAACAGCATGAGATTAAATCAAGCACAAGAGAAAATGATGCAATCAATAGGTGCGGTAAACACAAGCTATATGGGCTGCTGTTGGCAAAGCACGACTTCTGTTTTATAGCAAACATTTTTAAAAAGGAAGTACACTCTAAAATAACAATAAAATTATAGTATAGTAAATACACAAATTAGTAACATATTTGTTTATTATCATTATCAAGTATTAAGGACTATACGTGATTGTAAATGCTGCACTTTTATAGGACTGTCAGCACAGTAGTTTTATTTACACCAGTGTCACCACAAACATGTGAGCAATGCTTTGTGTTGCTATGACTTCCTGGCTGCTATGACATCACTAGGCAATAGAAAGTTTTCAGCTCCATTATAATTTTATGGGGCCACAATTGCATATGCAGTCTGTCATTGACCAAAATGTCGTTATGAGGCTTATAATTGTATTGACCATGCTGCCAGTTTGCCCTGCCCTGTCCATGGTGGGCTCATTGGTTTGGGTCAATATGGCATTCCTAGGGACAGCAGAGTCTACCAAAGGGGCACAATACTAGTAAGTACTTTAGTGTACTAATGTGAGTCTAAGGCAGAAATCCAAATTTTGGACATTTCACACTTTGCTGTATATTTCAGTAACTACAAAATGTTAACTATTAACAAGATTTGTTAATTCTCTGAGATTTAGGGCCTTAACAGTGTCTAGTGTAATGTAGAATCCAGCACTTTTAAAGTCATTGGAGGTGTATAACGCAGAGAAACAAATCGTTCGATTAGTTATGGCTCAGAGAAATTCTCATCAACAACCAGTTCTCACATGCTTCTGCTTTACTATAAAAATGGATTTAATTTTGATGTATGACAATATTGTCCATTCACATTGCATACTTTATAAATCACCTCAAAGAGTTTTCAGACCAACAAGTGAACTATCTGAGAGTCTTGTTACAGATGAGTGGTCCAAAGAAGAGCCAAGTAGGAATTTCTTACAGAAATGACAACCAAAATCAGATGGTGTAAAGACACAAAGACGCAAGGTCCAATCTCAGGTTATTGGCTATATGCCAAGCTTTTCAATAGAAATATAAAGCAAGCCACAAAGGAGAGTCACACATGCAATTAAAATTTTTCTAGTAGTCATATTTAAAGAGAAAAAAAAAGCAGCAGAAATTAATAATATTTTTATTTAATCCCAACTATAAAATCAGTCTTTTTTTATCGTTGTTGTTTATGTACTAAGAATTCAAAATCTGACGCGTATTTTACATTTACAGAACATCTCCAATTAGACTAGTTATATTTTAAGTGATTCATAGCCACACAGGGCTAATGGCCTCCATACTGGACAGTGCAGCTCTAGAATTTTATGCTTTCATCATACTTTAAGAAAAAAGATGTTTTATAGAAGAAAATAAATAATGTGAGAGACAATCATAAATTACGTTCTCTTACCTACACAAATCTTCTTTTATGTGAAGAGAGATCAATTCCTTAGGAATATGAAAAGAAAGTATGCTCTCTGACATCTGCTCCCGGATTCGCATCCACTTATTGTCAGATGTGGGAAATCTATATAATTTACACACTGGGTTCTTCAACACTGAGGAAAAAGGGAAAAATAAAAGCTTAATGGTTAATGATAGAGAAATGCACATTCGATGAAGGTCAATTAACAAAATCATTAACCAGGGTACCGTCCTAATTATTTAATCAAAATTTGTTTTTTTATCATAAGCTATTAGTGTATTTGAATTTCTAAAAATTTTGTTCTTACACCTTATTTTGTCAGTAGTTTCTGGGACATATAGTCTTTATTAAATTAAAAGTGACACATCAAATTCTAATTCATAAATGTGGCTGGCTACTGTGGTTCTTTAACTTACCACTTATTAATTCCTTTCTCTTCTAAAGATTTTCTTAAAGCATATATACTTATAAATATAGATGAAAATATAGGCATTGATACATAATACATACTTTGAAAAATTATATTTCTGAATTTCTTCTCATCATTCTTAGTTAACTTATAGTAGGTGACAAGTGATAAATTATTTCAGAGGTTTTAAATGGTCCTACTACTAAAAGTTATTTATTTCTAAATGTCAGAAAAGTTTATTCCTTGGCTTATGATCTATTACAATTCAATATCATACATATAGTGGTGCCAACGAGCCAATAACACATTTTCTTGAAATCACATATTATCAGAAGAAATACAGGGAGACTATAAACCAACTGTGCATTTAGGGTAGGTGGACACCCTAAAGGGAGAAGCAATAAGGCCACACCATGAAGGGTTTTAAAGAGTTAAAGAGAAAGTATAGGGTCAGATATTAAAATAATACTTGATACCTTTTTTTGTGAGGAAAACACTTTTACCACATTCCCAAGCCATGTATTTTAGGGTAGAATTTTATTTCCATTGTTATTAGGCTCTCATACACCAAAGCTTAATGGGCAAAATATATCAGATCAATCACGAATCAAGTATCTAAGACTATTTGGTTCCAGTTTACCAAGAAAGCCGAATAAAACAGAATTTGCTATTGAAGTAGATGTAAGCTTTAAATAATACTGAGCATGGGTGTGGGTCATGTCTCTCCAATGTATAAGGTAAAATGCCTTTCAAAATTTTAGGGTTCCATAAGACTGTATCTCATTCACTACGTAGGTAAACATATAATATTTTTCTGAACGTTAAAATGAGGATCCATTTACCCATTCCTCTGTAACAATTCATTCTTTGAGGTACAGTTTATAAATCATTATCAGAATTGATATTACATTGGAAATCTTGATTTCAAAGATTCCACTCTTCAACAACCAGATTCAAAGCTTCCAGTACACTTACCTACCCCATACTAAGAAATAGCTAGAGTGTTCACTTTTCAAAAGCACCAAAAGAAACCAGAAAACAGTAGAATATACTGAGGGACAGTATTTAAAATCTAGAGTTGTGTGTCCAACGAGATTATATTATTAACATAAATATGATCTGTAAGTTTTATCAATTAGATTATATCACAGATCCAAATATAAAATTCATTATATGTAGTTTCTTTTTTATTAAGGTATAATAGTCATATAACATTATATTTCAGGCATATAATATGATGACTCAACATTTTATATATTATTAAATGATTACCACAGTAAGTGGTATATATATATATATATATATATACATATATAGTATGTAATTATATCTATAATACATAATTATATATTATATATTATTCATTATATTATGTATAATTATATAATATATATTATATAAATAACGTATATAAATAATATATTTAATAAATATATTTATATATTATTTATATATTATATATAACATAATAGGCCTTATCTGTCACCATACATAGTTGCACATTATTTTTCTTGTGATGAGAACTTTCAAGATCTACTCTTTTAGTAACTTTCAGATATGCAATACAGTATTATTAATTAGAGTCAACATGTTATATATTATACCCGCATGAGTTTTTTATTTTATAATTGGATGTTTGTATTTTTTGACTCCCTTCACCCATTTCACCCCCCTACCCCTGCCTCTGGCAACCACCAATCTGCTCTCTGTATCTCTGAGTTTCTTTCTTTCTTCCTTCCTTCCTTCCTTCCTTCCTTCCTTCCTTCCTTCCTTCCTTCCTTCCTTCCTTCCTTCCTTCCTTCCGTCCCACATATAAGTCAGTCCACATGGTGTCTTTCTCTGTCTAACATATTTCACTTAGCGTAATGCCCTCAAGGTTCGTCAATGTTGTTACAAATGGGAAGATTTCATTTTTTCAATAACTGAATAATATTCCATATATATTATATATAATACTATATATATTACATATATAAAATATATATTTATATATATCACATCGTCTTTATCCATTCATCCATTGATGGGTGCTTAAGTTGTTTCCATGTCTTGGCCATTGAAAATAATGCTGCAATGAACATGGATGTGTATATATATTTTTGAAGTAGTGTTTTCATTTTCTTTGCATAAATACCCAGAAGTGAAATTGCTGATTTACATGGTAGTTCTATTTTTAATTATTTTGAGGAATTTTCATACTGTTTTCCATAGCAGCTACACCAATTTACGTTTCCAACAACAGTGCACAAGGGTTCCCTTTCCTCCACATCCTGGCCAAGACTTGTTATTTCTTGTCCTTTTGCTATTAGCCATGCTATTAGGTGTGAGGAGATATCTCACTGTGGTTTTGATTTGCATCTCCCTGATTATTAGTCATGTTGAGCATATTTGCATGTACCTGTTGGCCATCTGTATGTTTTCTTTGGAAAAACATGTCTATTCAGAGCCTCTACCAATTTTTTTTTTTTAAACTGAATTGTTTATTTCTTTTGCTATTGAGTTATATGAGTTCTTTATACATTTTGGATAGTAAGCCTTATCAGATGTATTTTCTTTCATCTGTAATATAAGAATTTACAGATAGCCAGTGAAAGAAACAACGGTATTTCATTCATTTTTAATGTGACAATGTTTGAAAGATAGAAAGAATTTTTCTATACCCTCTATTGTCATAACTCTAGAGTCAGAGAAGAAAAAAAAAGTATATGTTGAATTCAATATAGTGTCAATCAGGTTAAACCATTCATAAACTCTCATGAATTCTAATATAGTTAATATGATCAGGAATATAAATGTATCCTTTTGTAGTAAGACAGAAAAAAATCTCCAAAATGTCCTTAGTAACCTAAATAAATATTCAATTACATGGCTTATCTCTACTCAGTATATGTGCGCTGCTTTTTAACTTTTTTTTTTTTTTTTTTTAATACATAGAATCTTTGTATCTTTCAAACCATGGTTTAAATCCTTGGAGTTTTCTTGTCTTTTTCAAAACAATAATAATTTTTTAGAAAATCTGTAGTTTTGAATTAAGTTATAAATTACAAAATTCTTAATTTTCTGTTATCACAGAACTAGTCCTTCAACTTTTGGTTTTATTATTTTCATTTTAATGTTTTTCAAAGCATTCTAAGTATAATTTTTTTTTTTTTTTTTTTTCAGCAGAAATCAAGGGCAGTTTGATTAATGAGCTCCAGAACTTTCCTCTGACCACCCCACCATACACATCTAAGGATTCTATGAGAATACTGCTGTTTTTAAGGGAAACAATTGGGACAAATAATTTTAAAAATCAGACAACTTGATCATCCAAAAAAAGAAAAATCCCCAATAAGTATCCTATCTAACTTTCATGATTCAATTCTGATCTTTTGACACTCACAGGTCTCCAAACATTAGTACTAAATCATGTATGAGTGTATTTATCAGGATCTCAATGCAGATACAGAGAGATCCACTTTACAACCCAATTTGATCCAGCAGGATTCTTACTCTGTATCCTAAAGTACCATATAATGGAGTATAATTTAAAAAATGAAAAATAAATATGGTCTGACTTTTAACTACCATGTAAATTTGTTGCACTGTTTACAAAAATGACCAGATAAGTTGTTCTCAACTCAAAATTCTTGCCGGGTTGATAGTGGGGCGATTTTGTCAACCTCACATAAAAGAAATGCATGGTACTCATG
Source organism: Rhinolophus hipposideros (assembly GCF_964194185.1). NCBI lineage: Eukaryota > Metazoa > Chordata > Mammalia > Chiroptera > Rhinolophidae > Rhinolophus > Rhinolophus hipposideros. The sequence goes on from NC_138062.1 coordinate 17,169,226, forward strand.
CATCAAATATTGAACAATGGACCATAAATGATGAATATTTTTGTCAATTTTTTAATGCTTCTCCCTTATAGCAGAGATAAAATTTTGACAGTTCTGCACATACACTTCAGCTGTGCAAATGAATCTGTCACTTTAAGCTCTGCCTCTCCACTGATGCCAAATTTTTCTTCATATAAGAGACGCATTTCTGACCACACAATAGTTTCAACCCAGCAACAATAATTAACATCTATTACAAGTTCCTTTTAAGGACAGACTTGTGTTTATTCTCTTCATTTTTTTTTCACTGCTTTTGCCAAAACAATTATTAAAAATATCATGTAACAGATTCTACCAAGAGAAAAGTAGTGGAGACATTTTGGACCACATCATGGTCTTGTGATGACTTAACAAGGGTAAAGTTCTAAGGTGGTCCACCTGTCGATACATTCCCTTAGGTCTACCCCATAGGTGAACCTGTGGATAGAAAGGAAATAACAGATTTCCCTCCCAAACTGCAGCACAACTCAAATTTCTCTATTGTATCTCCCAGACACTGTAACAGGGTCTCTTTAACAAGATAGTATGCCCCCTGCTATTTTGTGGGATTCAGCAATTGTGAAAGCCAAGCTGCTCCAATTTTGAATGATCAAAGTAAAGACCCCAAGGAAATGGTCAACGAAGCCAACACACAGACAACACACACAAAAAGATGACTGCTCAAGCAACCCAGGGCAGAAAAGATAAACCAGAGAGATATCACAAGGGTGATTTTCTCTTTTCTGTGTCTCTGTTAGGGATGTCAGTAGATTGGACAAAAAATTTTGGAAATCTGGATTCTGGGTAGAGAGAATCATCAAAAAGCTTTATTCTATCAGGTAGTGTTCAATGTTTTTCTCCAGTGGAAGCTCATTTGTGATTATCTTCATGTACATTCTTGCTTTTGGGAGGTGGTAGGAGTTGCATATTTAAATGGAATCTGACTTTAATGTACTGCAGATTCTTGTAGAAAATCTATTCATTCTGTAGCTTTTAATTATGCAGTTGTTCAATAGTTTAATTATTCAGATGAATGTACATACATTGCCTATTCTCCAAATGCTACATTATACTTACCATAGATAAGTCTGTGTAATCCAATTAGATACTGACAGACCCTTATTTGTACTTGAAAATATCTTAGATTTATATACATTTTAAATGTATGTTGGCTCTTTTTAAGACTGGGTGAAAAATAAAATCACTAAAACACTATACTAAGCGTGGCTAATAGAAAAGAGAGGGTAAAAAGCATGAGGGGAACTCCAAAATTACAGTAAAGAGGTATCTCTTTAAAAGTAATGAAGATGAAATTAATTGTTTAAAAAAAAAAGAAAAACAAACTTCCAAGAAATTTTTAGTTACCATTCTCTAGGTTTGTTATAAAATCTAAATTGTGTTACTGTTTGTCTGGTGTTGCAAAATAGTAAAAAAAGAATAGAAATAGGATATAAGTTGAGTTGGACAAAGTGCTAGTCTAGCCAAACCCACAAACTCTTGACCTGACCCTCCATCTTCAATTCAGGGCCAACAATAAGAAAACCTATACTAGATATCAGAATAAAACATAAAAATGATATTTGTGGGCCTTTAGTCTGTAATTGGTGATAATTGGTGAATTTAATGTGTAGAATTTGGATTTTAGATTTGGGGTGGTCAAAAAAAAAAGATTTGCTTCACTTATTCTTGTTTGATTTGCCCTGTTTATTCCAGTTCAGTCGTTAAAGTAAAGAACAAAACTAGAGAAAGTAAAAGCTGGCTCATATTTCATGCTGAGCGACCTGTAGTTCACTGAATTCAAGTTGTTTCTTGACAATTTGCCTCTGATCAAGGCATTCCCTAGAACTCAAAGGAGCACCCCTCTTTCCTATGTAGATCATCATCTTATAAACTCAGCTCTGCTAGCACCTCCTCCAGGAATCCTTCCTTGACTTCCACCCCATCTCCCCACTGGTGTCTCTCCTTTGTATTTCCCATCCCCATCCCTAGCATGGTTCTTGCCACCTGTGCTACAATTGTCTGTTTACTGTTTAGTGGCCCCCATGAGAATGACAACTTTGTGAAGGCCAGGACTGTTCTGCTTTCCTCATTCTCATTTTATCTCCTGTACCTAGCACAGTGACCATTAAATGCAAACATTCCACAGAAATGAGCTTAAACCTTGCAAGTCAGATATTTCCCACCATTCCTTTCCCTAAGAGAAGAACAGCTAGAGTACCCAAAACTGTGTACACTGAGAAGGGGAAATACAGGAGGCAAGGACGCAATTAAAAAACCGCACTTCAAGGGAGAGCACAGAATGAAGGAAGGAAAAATCATACGTGAGAGAAAGATCTCCTCACGTTCATCCACAAAATATTAACTTTTTGACTATATCATCTTGTCTGAATTTTTCTTCTAGTTTACCTAAAGTGGGCAGTGGAGGAGGATATGTACGTACAACAGAAAGATAGTGGAAGCATTTAAAGGTGTCTAAGAGATGATTCCCTTGATTATTAGTGAATTTCATTCTTCCATTGAAACTGCTTAACATCCTAAATATATGAGCGCACAGTAATGAGACTATATGGAAATCCAAAGAACAAGGTTAATGGACCCCACCACATTTGTTAAAACAGCAAAGGACAAAGATATCCAGTGATAAGTATACAAGAATAGGATCCAGCGTCAATGTTATAAGCCAAAATGACTCCAAACTGTATATATCAGAGAGTTATAAATACAAGGGTTAAAATCTTTATGAACTAGTATGGAGAAAATACAACAGAAATGTCATCGTTAATATAAAATGATATCATCCAAAATTTGACAAGTTAGTAGATTTAGTATCATGTGAATGAAAATTAAAAAAAAGGGGGGGGGAACTGGGATGTGCTTTTTGTCTAGAATTCATCAGGACTCAAATAAGTATAGAATGGAACATTTTTGACAATCTCTTAAAATATTCTGAGTCATGCGTTGCTTTGGATGTTGGTGGTGGTGAGGAGAATGTGACCCCAATATTTAGCTCAGTTATGTGACATTATAAAAGGCACTTAAAATCTATGGTACCCTATATGGAAGAAAACATTTACAAATGATAATTTGGTAATAATTTTTAAGGAAAGTAATCAATTATTTTATTTCAAACTTGAACATTTTTTCTTATGGAGAGAATAACAACGTGGTTTTCTGTTACCTGAACTATAAATTCAAATGATAAGATATACCTGTTAGCAGCTATTTGGCAAAAAATGTATTGAGTTTCTATTGTATTCTGGTCCTGGAGATACAGAAATAAATAAGCAATGTTCCTTCTTCTTAAATAGCTTATAACCTAGCATCTTCTGCAAAGCAACAGTAGTAGATGGCTATTTGGAGAGAAAAAGAATGAAAAATACAGTGGCCTATTTTGAGAAAAGGTGTGATTGATCTGTGAAGCCAGAAATACAGACACTAATAAATTCTCCAAACAGGGCAAACTGTTTGCCTTTAGGACTGACAGTAGGACAGTCCCTGCTCAGACTCCATTTGGCAGAATCATGGAAATCACCGCTGTCAGATACACCCTTCGTGAACATGAAAGGCAGTATATATGTTCATATACAGCATGAAAGTCGTCATTAAAGAATATAGAGGATAATTTCGTGAATCAAGAAGTTGAATTCAATCAAGGAAGATGCTGCCCCAGATCCAATGTTTGCTGACAGGGGTAACTCACTCAAAATGTGAAGATAACGGAAAGCTTAGTGACAGGGCCCATGAGTGCCACAGATTTGGCATAGTATCTAAGGGTCCGGTGAAATACTCTAGCAGTATACTTTTACAAGGAAAATTGGAGAGTAAAGAAATAGAGAGAGAATTGTCTTCCTGACAAAAATTTTAAAAGGTGTATCTGTGGTCAGGCTAATTACACAGAAATAACTCCTAAGACCACTGCAAATGACAAAGAAGTGATATGTGACTCCATGTGAAACAGATTAAAATGAAAACTTTTATGAAATATTTCTAAAGTGAAGGAAAAGATAGCAAAAGCTAAACTAAGCTACATCACCTTCAAACATTTGAGAGCCAAAAAGAAGTCAGGGACTGTTCAGGTTAATTTGCTCATTTTAAAAGAATTTATGTCCACATTAGCTAAACTGTCTGTCAGGGTCACATGGCTGGTTGGCACATCGAAGCTTTGACACCAGATCTGCCAGTTGTTAGTGCTCTTATGTTAATGCCGCAAGAACCCACTCATTATTGTCCTGCTACAGACAAGGTGCCTCGTGAAGTGATTTAGCAGGACATAGGAGAGACCCAAACATCTGCATATCTCTAAGATCAAAATTAACTTCCCTTATGCCCCCACCCCAACAACAAGCAAAAGTGTTCTTACCTCCATTTTATTTAAATCAATAAGCAAAGAGTCAAAGAGGTACATCCACTATTTTAACTTTATTATATGAGTATATAATTATGTAATTAGAAAGTAAACTAAGTAAGAGCTTCGCATTTCTAATACTTACTGTGTCTTCTAGTGTGTCTGTTTCAGAGAATATAAAACCCAACAGCAAAAAGGAATTTGGTTATCTTTCTTCTGGAATTGTAAATTATGCCACCCCCCTCCCATCCCCTACACACACTTCTTGTTCTTTCTCTCCTTCTGCTCTCAATTCCCCAGACTCCCAACATACACATTAAACTTGCAAGGCAAAACAGGGCGTGGAAAAAGTGAGACCTTAGGGGGAAGAGCTTTTTCTTTTTTAGTCTTACAACAGATAAGTGAATTTCCTGAATTAGAAATTAAACATCTAGAGATATAAATAGAATAGGGAAGAGCTGCTATGAGATATGGCATTCTCTTACACTCACTCAATAAGTACTTCATAACTCACTTGAGGCTGGCAAGTTCCATATAATACATTAATTCAAAGACTTGGGAAGAATGTCAATAGCTCCTTTTGCCTACAGATTGAAAAAAAAAAAGCCACCTGGGAATATAATGGATTAATTCCAAAGTTTTAGACAGATAAATAAATAGAACAAAAGAAAAAGGTACACATAAGCCAAAGTCATATGTATTCTCTATCTACACAATACACTTTTATGTTTTGAACAGAAACATTTCGTAAGTAGTACTTTAGCTGCACTTTTTTTTTAAGTCTAGCTTTTATAACACTTGACTGTTACTTAGTCTTGTCTTTCCCGAATAGAAGAAGGTTCAAAGATATATTTGTGGCAAATATCCTAGGTTCTGAGGGCTCCTCTTTGGTGCCCAGACTAAGGAGAGTGGAAAAGTGTCATTGGAGCTAAGTGTAGAATCACAGCCAAAACAACTGTCACCTCCATGAATAAAGTAGTAAGCAATCATCTCTCCCCACACTATGTAAGTCTATTTTAATTGCAGAGTGCAATTCCATATAAGTTGTTTTTGTCATATTACAATTTACACATAAGAATAGTACCCTAGTAAGCTGGAAGAGTTAATACACTTCCAAGACTCATGTGTTACAGGTTTTATGGCACAAGTGTTAGGAACTACAAATTTATTTTTCACTATATTCCCCCTGTCTCTGCTTCTTTAGGTAATATATTATCATACTTACAGAACCATTTCTCTCTTTGTCTTTGAAATTTATATTAAGCCAATCAGAATTTTAAAAATTGTACTTCTTTTTGTGTGCATAAAAAATTATGAGGTTCATATGAGTGAATCATTACAAAATTATCTCATAGTATAAGTGATTTTGGTGATAACCTGATTCATTCAAACTGTATTTAAAATGAATTTAACATCTCCTACACTCAAAATTATTTCTCAAAACTGACATTTAGTAAATTAAATAGATTATTTAGATATATTAAAATAAATGACTAATGGTTTGGTCAACTTTCACGTGGAAAAATAAATGTGAGGAGGACACTTAGAGGATACAGTAGATATTTTAACCACACTGATAACTTATCAAGTCCTTTTATGGTACGTGGCTGGTCCAACTGTCTGGGTCGACCCTTCACTGTTTAATGCACGTTTTTCCAATATTACGTCCTTAATATATTTTTTGAAAAACATATTATTTGGTCATAAGTTGAGAAGAAGCTGTTCTTCATTGGTATAATCCCTCATTCTACACAAATATAGCTAATGTTTTGTTGTGTTAAATTTTATTTTCCGTTCCTGTAGGTATTAACACAAAGAGCTGCCTTCCCTTTTTCCACTCCCTTTTCCTATTGTCAGTGGCTTCCTTCAGGGAAAAATGGTTAATAGTTCAGAGGTTATGTGTTAGTAAGCCTTTAAATTTTGGTATCATTCATTAAGCTGATTATTATGCTATCTATTTCTTTGTTTAAATGCACAACGTGGCAAGGCTAAAAAAAAATTTAAAACTTATTCTGTTGGTACATTAGCTTATTAATTAACGGCTTTTTAGTAATAGCACAGCCTAGTAATTAAAAGCAAAGGCCTTGAGATAAAAAGTGGATTTAAATTCTGAACCTGTTACATGCTAGGTAGATGACCTTGACCAATTGCTTCATCTGTCACCCAGGGATAATAACAGTGCCTTCATAGCACTCATCAGATCTCAGAAAGCAAGGTGAGCTAAGGGATGAAAGGCATTAAGCATATCACCTGTCACTGTAATAGTTATCATTCACAATATTATTATTGGTACCATAATTTACATTATTCAAATGTTAGCTCCATAATTTACATATAGATATTATCACACATTTTTAACTGTACCATATGTCTCAATTTTATTCACAAGGTCATCATCTAACACACTGTTTAATGCCTGTTGAAATGCAAATATATTACCATAAGTAACGTAGTATATACATACATATCCAGAAATGTACAAATATGTGTGCAAATTTTTTCTACTGGACCCATAAATCTACTGTTTTAACAACTTTATTTTGAGTTCTATAATTAGAAAGTCAAACTAAATAAAAGTTTCACATTTCTAATACTTACTCAGTCTTCCAGTGGGTCTTGTTTCAAATCATATAAAATCCAACAGCTAACAGGAATTTGTTTTGCCATACAGCCAAAGTATTTACTTATCTTTCTTATGGAATTGTCAAATCTACCCCCACTTTATTGGCTCCTCATCATCACCAATTATTAAGTGTTCACACATGATTCTGTGAGAATGCTGTTGAGATTCAGTGTTGAGTTTGGAGGAAATCAAAATGTATCTCATGTAAGTTTCTAGAACTGACGTACATACCTGCATTCAAAAAAGGTAAGTTGTCTTTTCCGCTTACACTTTCTTGGGTTGTACATTCACATACCAGTGCACACTAGGAAAGCACAAAAGGAAAAGAAAACATATTTGAAAGAAATCAAAATATGAAAATTCTTTTACTTTGTTTACAAAATAGGAGGCAATGCACATGATTTAAAAAAATTTTGAGTAAGACATTTTTGTACATCTATTTGCAGCTTTATCTTTACTAGGAAGCTTGATTAACTTGTGATTATTTACTTATATTTATATATAATATGATTGTATTATATAATTATAGACTGCATTTCAGTTCTAGTTAAAGACTACGTAAGAAAGAAAATGAAAAGTGGGAAGGGATTGTTCCCACATGCTAGAGAGATATGTTCCTAGTACAGGAAATCACATCTGACAAGCTGAATGAAGAGTTTTATATTTCTGACAGCTGGGATGATTTTCAATCAATAAAAAGCAAATTATTTTCTAGAAATTATTCTGAATCAATACAAAGAAAATTATTTTTATGTAAAGGCAACTGTAAATAAAAAAGTTATACTGTAGCATCTAATTACATAAGAAAAAAGGAGAGTTTGTCTTCAGCAAAACAATGCAAACACTTGCTCATAAAGTATGAGGGCAATGTATAAAGATGCTGACGCTCATGAGCCTTTACAGAACTGACACTTCTCCAGCCAGAAAGACAGAAGAAACACAGAAGAGCACATTGTCAGCTTCTAAGTAAGTGAACCACGAGTGGGAGACCATATCCCGGATAACCTATCACTACGCGTGGGACTCTCCTTCAGCTTCCCATGAAACTGTAACTAACAGAGGAAGCAAAACTCTTCTGGCCCCAGGAGGTTGACAAGAGACCTTTCACACAGCCAGTAATTGTTTCTTCAAATGAGTTCCTTTCTCTCTCTAGCCAAAAAAAAAAAAAAAAAAAAAAAAAAGGAGGAAGGCTGGGGAAGGAGTGAATTTTTTAGAGGAACTATATCAGACATAAACTAATAAACACAAATAAAAACAAAACAAACAAAACCCCAGAAAGTTCTCTTGGTGATGAGTTCTGAGAGAAATAGCCATCCTTGAGGAGCATGCATGGTTCTGCTCACGAGGCACCAGGGCCCAGACCACCCTCCCTAGGAGAGTGCATCAGAACTACACTCTCTGTCTGTCTCCCTCCACCCTTCCTCCTCCAGGCACTGGCCCCCTTTGAGAATCTTACTTTCTGTATTCTTATGGTCCACTACTTATTCCTCTATCATCACATTCATCACATTACTCAGAATCTTTTTTGATGGGAAAAAATGTGCTTTATAACTTTTTCAGGGCTTATATTTGAGGTCCTAGTAGAGTGAAAGAATGAATAACGGCAAACAGCTCTTAAAATTTTATGTTCTCCAAATCTTTGTCCTGACCAACTGGAAGTCAGAGGGGATCCCTTCTTTTAACCCACAGCTATTTTAGAAACGTCCTTCCTAAATCACCAGAGCAGCGTGCAGGGATGCTTGGCCATACTTAAAATTCTTTACTTCTCCTATGTCCTGTATTACCTCTACTCCTGTCAGCCTATATGAGCTGATAAAACAGTCTTTTGTAAACATTACATTTATCACATCCATGTTCTGTTCTAGAATGGATAATAGTTATTTGCTGCCCAATCAAATCCTGTGTTCTCAGACTGGTCTTCAAATTCTTTCCTGATTTGCCCCTGATATCCTTCCACCTAATAATAAGGTATATAGCTATGGCCCATCCTCCTGTCCATCTACAATATCACTTATAGAAATGGTTTAGATTAAACCTTTTCAGTGAAGATGTCCGTTATTCAGGGATCAGGCTATTATCCTAAGAAACTGCTTCCCTACATGGAGGCCACCCTGCCTCTGTGTCATTAAAGACAACTCTGTTTCCTAAAAGAAAGCCTTTATTATTTAACAAATAGGTACAGAAATATAACTTTCATACAGTCGTAATTCCCATCCGCACTGGGAATGTCCACACAGGTACTTAGGACAATTTTAACATTCTTATTTTGCAATGTTTGTATTGTCTTTAAGGGTTTACTATTCAAAATGCTCTCCTGATTTAAATGCATGAAACCAACAGAAAACACCCAATAAATATTTAAATATTTACTAAATTACTCGATATTTTCATATTTGTACTTGGTAATTCTTTTTTTTTCAATTGTTTCCTGAGTATACCTCCTGTCTTTAGCAAAGAACCACATTTCTTATTTTTTTTTTGGCTTATTTAATTTATTTATTTACAATTGACCCTAGAATCATTTTTATACTTGCCAGATGCTACGGAGAATGCAAAGATGAAAAGAAATGTGGACTCTGTACTTAAGGAGGCTTAAGCTACATATATTGTTCATGGCTATCACTATGAAGGATAGCTGCCGCATTACACACATGGTGGGTGCTCTCAGTGGAATGACTTCCCATTTGTGATTCTGAGCAGGAATAACAAACATCACACACTTTGTATGCCACATGGAGCACCCTATTCCTATCGATTTTAATGAATACTTTAAAAAAATGTCATGTGATGGAAATTGTGGCCAAGGAGAGAAAACATAAGATACGTAAAATTCTTGAAGCTAGCTTAATGATTTTGAATATCAACTAATATATCGATTTTCCATGCATTGGGCTAGAAAATTGGACAAATTGTAAGAACAATGATCATAAAGCTCAGTATGAATTCATCCAAGACAAATACTTCTTGGCATAGCTCTTTCACATCTGTTAGTGTATTCCTTAAATCATGGTTTTCTAAGTTGGGTCTGGAGTCTCCTGGAAGTCCCTGATAACTTTTGTCTTTGCATTGTCTGTAGTATCTAGCAGGGGGTGAAGATGAAATTATTTTCATAGTAATACGGAACCATCTGTGTGCCTCTCTCTCTCTTACAAGCCTATAGTGGAATTTTCTATAATCATGTAACATAATCATGTAATATAATCATGTAACAGCTAATGGTACGTGTGCCTGTGTACTCTTCTGTTTTAGATGCTTCTTGTTTGAATCTAATATGATCAAATAAGATATAAGCTACATAAGCAAAGACATAAGCTACATAAGCAAAGTCTCTAATACAGTACATATCGATGGATGAAATCCACATAAATACTCGTATGTCGTTAACCCACATGACTATGGTGGGAAGAGTAGTTCCATTTCTTTCTCCCGCATTCATGCAAACCAGTGAGAGGGATGTGATTTTAGGGATAACCTCTATTTCAGTGACTTTGTCGTCTCATATGTTCCGGTTATTCACTAACTTCAGGACTTAAATCGCCATTAGTAATAAACTGTGTTAATGTACTTCATAGGGATTTTGATTTAGCAGATATGGAAAAGGTTCCTTGTATTTGGGTTTCCAGCAAACACTCTGGGTGATTCTGACCACACTTTGAAAAACACTGAGATAAAGTTATTTCCAAGTAACTCTTCTAAATATCATGCATAGTGGACCTACCACGTGCTCTTCTTTCAATCATGCATATTCCTAGGGAGTGCCATCAGAGTTTATAGCAACTTTATAAAAAACTTTGCAAAAGGTCAAGGTTCACTAAGAATTCAACAGGATGAAGGTAATGCCAACATACTTGTGACTCGTACACAGTTTGCGCTGACACTGCCACCTCCTATTTCTAGGACAACTCAGTTAAGTCTTTTTTTAAGACATTACTAAGTCAGAAACATAAAGTATGTCTTGGGTGGGGCATATTCCTGAGCATCGAGTTCTCCATTTATGAAAAGAGTGTGACTCAATTTGCACTACCTCATAATAGCAACACAGTAAAAGAGTCCAGGGGTGGACAAACTCTGAGGAGAATAGGGAGGTGGCCAGTAACATTAGGTTGGTGCAAAAGTAATTGCGGTTTTTGCAATTATTTTTAACCTTTTAAACCACAATTACTTTTGCACCAACTAATAGCTTCAGAGGCAGGGAAAGTAGCCCTACTTAGAATTGGGAAGTGTTTCTGCTCCTGGTCTCCTGGTACACTGCCACAGATTCAGGGACGATCATCTGCCTATTCCCACTCTCAGTCCCCACTTAGCCTCTCATTCTTCCCTCCGCCATCTTGACACAAGCATCCACATGGTGGTGACTAAGATGGGTGTAATATCAAACTCCAAAGGACACAAGGACTGAATGAAGCCCCAAGACATGGGTCTTGATTATGCAAATCCTCAGAGGATTTGCTGCCCAACTTTACCACGGCCCCAATATTTGCAAACAACCGACTCAAACTCTGGGCCTCCTTCGAATATTTTCATGATATGAGATATGTTCTGAGGGAAAGGAGGGGATCGGAGAAGAACAAGCCTTGAGGATGAAGGTAAGATCTTAGCCTACTCTGGGGAAAGGACAATGTATTTTTGAAAAGCAATGTTAGATATATTTTGTAAAGTTAATGATTTGTTAAGTATTACGTAAACATCTTCCATGCAGACATTTCCTTACTACCAAAAATTCAAATGTTCCCAGATAAGAGACACCAAGCCAGAAAATAAGTCACAGTAGGCCTTATCATTAAAAAAATGTTCATTTCTGAAAAGGCAGGGATTATAGTGTACATACAAACTCATTTTCCTGAAAACAAAACAAAACAAAACAAAAAAAAACCTGTTAGCCGTTTTAAGTCTGTCCTTTGTGCCACAATAAAATAGGCAATTGGTTATCTAAGACAGGAATTTTGGCTAATACTTATATCAAGTTTCTCTTTCCTGGAGAAAAGAAAGTGGAAAGAAAGTATAACTCCTGGACACGTGTTGATATGCATGGAGGCCTTTATCCTGGGCACGAGGAAGCTGCTTTGCCTCCAACTGACTTTGCCCTTGTTCTAGAGCTCTCTGCTGTATACTATTTCCTGCTTCTCTCTCTGCAGTTTCATAAGGCAAAACGTTATTAAATCTACCCTCCTTCACATAAAAATGAAATCTAAATTCAAACTGCATCGTTTTCCAAAGACAGCTCTGAGAGTAGGAGAGTGATTACTTTGGGCACAGAATCTTCTGTGCATCTCACATAGGGTTAATTATGGCAGAATGCAACAGTGATCGACACTTTTGTTCCAGAGGAGAAGAGGCAAAGTCAACACAGGAGCCAACAGTGGAGAGGAATGTGTTTCTGAATGGCACGTGGCTTTGCGGAGTTCCATGCAAATAGGTCCTCTGGTTCAGAGGATGAAACACTGACACTCAAAATCCAGAGCTGATTTCTCATTTGGCTCATGAATAATGAGATTTCATACCCCACAGAGGTGTTGGTGATACAGGCATCTGTCAAAACGGATCATTTCTAATTTAATTTGTGTGATGAGCTGGCTGAGACCCTACCTTTTGTGCCTGTACATCTGTCGTGATGCGGTCAGCTTCTCCATCCTCAATCTCTCCCATCTTCACGACACTGACCTCTATGGTGCCAACAACTTTGCCACCATCTGAAGTTCTGCAACCAAAAAATAAATGAAACGCAAAGGTAAGAATCCTCCCTCTCCTTAAATTACAGTGTTCCCCCCATCACCTGCGCTTTCACATTCTGTGGTTTCAGTTACCCGCGAGCAACTGCTGTCCAAAAATATTAAATGGGAAATCCCAGAAATAAACAACTCTTAAGTTTTAAAAATGTGCGCCGTTCTGAGTGGCATAATGAAATCTCACCCAGTCCTGCTCCATCCTGCCTGGAACTTGAATCATCCCTTTGTCCAGCAAATCTACGCTGTATGTACAATTCAGTAAGATATTTTGAAAGAGAAAGAGGGAGACAGGCCACACTCACATGACTTTTACTACAGTATATTGTTATAACGGTCTTATTTTATTATTAGTTAGTGTTGTTAATCTCTTACTATGCCTAATTTATTAACTAGTTTTATGATAGGTATATATGTATAGGAAAAAAACATAGTATAATATGTATGTAGGTTTCAGTACTATCTGAAGTCTCAGGCATCCATTCGGGTTCTTGAAAAGTATCCCTCACATATACAGGTGGACTACATATACAGTATGTCCAAACATGTTTGTTTCTGAAAACCACTCACACTGCTGTTTATTTCATTGGTTTTAATTAAACAAATCTGCTTAAAACACATTAAAACATATTCATGTTGGTGTCGTTTTTAATTTCAAAAGAAAATTAGCCATGGATTTGCAATGTAAGTGCACAGACTGTCAAAAACAACTTCATGAAGGTGAAAGCTCCTTGTGGCTATTCTGAGTGGTCTCAGATATCGCGGATCAGTGCCCCGTTAGCAACCTCCATATCTCTACAAAAGCATGTACCACGGCCCCTCTAAGCCAATTGCATGGGATATGGTGCACATCTATTACAGAAACTACAGAGTAAAACAGAAAAAGAGTGTAAACATCCCTATATTCCTTTATAACCGGGTCATTGGCTACAAAATCTGATTTTATACCTTTTCCCTAACATCATTTTTCTTTCTAAGAGACTAGGTCAAGAAGATTCTCTCCCAGCAAACATGAGAAAGTTAAGGTACATGAAGAGAAGAAATTAATCATAGGGCTCATTTAGTACAACCCATAACTTTTTCAGATAAAGAAAACGGGACCCCAAAGGATGAAAAATTTGCCCCTAGGAAATGAAGTGGCAAAACCAGAAACCCCAATTTCTATTTTCTTCAAGTCTATTGGTTATTGAATAACTCTCCTTTATTTAATGATGATGATAATTTTATTATTAATATTTTTATCATCATTATTGCCATTAGCATATAAATTTTACGGTTGACAATAATAATGAAAGCTAAGAATACAATTAACAACCACCACCCTTTGAGATTCTCTAAGTTCTTCCTCTTGACAACAAAATACACAGAATAAATGATGCCAACAAAAACTGTCACACATAATATTTTTCCCTGAGCCTTCTTTTGAAAATAGGTAGCAAAGTCACCCCATAGTTATGATGTGTTGCTGTAACTTCTGTCTAAATGTAATTGACTAAAAATAGTCACATGACACTTAGTTTTCTTTATTTAGCCATGTTCTTTTCTGAAATTTGTTTTTAATTTTAACTGAATACCAAAACTGTCTTTCTTTCAACGAATTCCTTCTAAATGTCACTGCTTTTTATTAGAGTGTCAGAAAAAAGAATGGGAAAATTAATATGAGTTGTTTATCAAAATGCTAGTTAAAATAATGAATAAGTTAAGTAACAATTATATTACTAGATCATAAATTATGCTTTTAAGAAAACTGAAACAGAAAATTGATATACATAGCTAATGTAATAAGATTATATACATAAAAAGTGATTTACTTATTAAATAGCATATTAAGATTTCTTACTAAAATATAAAACAAAATGCTTCTTGGCAATTTTTAAATCAGTATAAATCATACCAGTGACTCAATTATCTAAAATTAATATAGAAAACTTAATCATTCATCACAAAGAAGATATGTATATGGATGACAGTATGATCTGTGATTTTGTGGAAAACTGTATTAGCTCCAATTCTGGGATGATTTTAGATAATTCATTGTGCCATTTACCAGTTGAAAATGACATAATAACTTGTCATAAGTTATGATGTGACATATCTCTGTACAATTCTTCAGTACCTGATAGTTAAATAAAGACTTTACCAATAAGAACCCTCCTTGGCACTACTCATAATTTTTTCTAAGAGATTTGTAGACTTCTTTTCCCCCAAAACTGATCATTGATAACAATTGAAGATACCTGTTTCTTCTCATAAGAATTGTGTAAAAAATTGTGCTTAAGCAAACTGAGCTAGCTTAATGCAAAGCCTACATATAACAGTCTGAATATTTTCCTAGAACTACACCAAATGAAGCATGTGATCTGAAACAGAAGATAGGCGTTCTACAGCCTCTCCCAGGACTGAGTGATAAACTAATATATGCCATAACGGTTAGAAGTATGAACGCAGGAGTTTGAGCTATCTGCTAGGTGCCTGACCTTGGGCAAGGAACTTAGTCACATGAAACTTCCTTCGTAAAATGGAGGAGATGACAATAACTTTGTTGTAAGGATTACATTAAGTGCCATGATGTATGCAAAGTGCTTGGCACAATGCCTTATGCAAGATAAGTGCTTCTTCCTGCACCCCCCCCCCGCTTCTTCATCCTAGTAGCAGTAGCAATAGCAGCAGCAGCAACAGAATTACTCTTGTCCTTAATGCATTATATTATATTTAATTTGAGTCTCTCCAGAAATATTTCACTAAAATAGGCATCAAAGATTATAGAACAGGATTATAGGACCTCATGGCATACGTATATCAACAATGATTAAGTGCTCATTAGAGATACAAATCCTTAGTAATAACAGATGATGTTATAAAGCTTTACATTCCAAATAATGCAAAAACCACAAGTGTAGAAATAATTACAATGACAGCGATTATTTCAAAAGTGCCAAAGTAGATGACTGACCAATACACTGTAAGCTTCTGAAGCATAGTTCTATTTATCCCCCTTTTAAAAAGTATCTGGCTACTTTTTCAATAATTTTTATGCCATTTGGATTTCTACTTCTTTTATCTCCTATAAGCTCCCAGTTAGTCCCAGAGCAGAATCAAAACAAAGAATTTGGTTAATCTAGTGACACTAGAGGGATTCTAGAATCAATTTTTCCCCCATAAACTATTTTGGAAAGGACACTCTGAGTCCCCTAAAGCATGCCTCTTCATCTTAGATTTGTGGGAGACAGACTGGGGAATCCAGGTTACAAACTAAAGAATTGAATGAAAGACACCCAGAAGCATGCTTCACCCGGTCAATGAACTGGTACTTAAACTGTAGAGCAGTTTCTCATTTATTTTGTATCAATTTACCACACACAGAGAATGGATAATTGACACTTCTCTCCAATCAGGACAGTCATGATTGAAATATTTATTCCATGGCCCCAAAGGCTGTTTCAAAGATCACTTCATAGCAATTTAGAAAAAAAAAAAAAATCATTCTTAAATTCTTAACAGTGCTTTCAACCCAACAGGTTAGGGAGGCAGGTAATAATGGCATAGTCATTATTCATCACCCAAATTCTACTGAATTTTATGTAATGAAAATTCATTACATCTGTATAAGATATTTTGAAGAGAGTTCTGGACTCAGAATCAAGAAATCCAAACATTACTTCCAGCTCAGCTGCTCGTTAGCTATGTGACCAAGGACTTCAGTTCTCTGCATTTCAGTCTCCTTAACTGCAAAACAAAGGGTCAGTCTTTCACAGCTTCTACAGTATCAGTATCCTCTAATCACCCCTATGATTCCATCAGATGATGGTATCATAGGCTGGAATTCCATCATAGGTACCATAGGCCATCAGAGGCGGCTACATCCTTGGGGAAAATCTCAGACACATTCTAGCCCCTTGTCCTCACTCCCCACCTTTTTGTGTAACCTTCCCCCAAACTAAACCAAACAAACAAAATGCATGCTCGACGTGGGAAGAAACTTAAAACTTATAGTCCAATAAAAGAGCTAGTTTTTCTTAGTATATCCAATGTATACACATATATTTTGCCATACTGGCATTATGGCAACGTACCTTGGTATTTTTATAAGGATACAAATTTGACTGAACCAAGAAACACTTTTCTAAAAATTTATATGGCAATAAGAACAGGTTGTAGTAATAAAAAACTATCTCTATATAAAGAATAAAACAACAAAGCCATTTCAACAGTCTATTGCCAGGTCATTACCACCAGTTAATGCAGACAGCCGTAAGAGAAGTAAAAGATGGATAGTTCATAGCCGCTTTAGTATTTCAATGCCAACATCAAGTTCCTATTTCCTTCAGCAGATACACTTAAATATTTAACCATGCCAACAAGACAGAAGACAAAGAAGAATACAATTTCAGCAACACAAATCTACACTCTCTTCTCATTTAGGTTTTCAGCAAGTATCACACATTAGTGATTAAGATTGTTTAAAATCTGCCTTTAAAATAAGTCCCCTGCTGCTTCCCAATGAAATATTCAATCTTACATGTTGAAATATACAAACACTTCTAGAAGACTGAAGGAAAGGGGGCATAAGGCAGTCTTCTCACAAAGGACAATTTAATGACACTCTTCCTCTAAACTTCATCACCACCTACTGTACCATTCTTAGTCAAAGAAAAGGAAAAAAACAATAAAATCACCTCTAGAAATGTTAAACATGTAAATAACTCCTCTACTTTGGAAATGCCACAGACATACAAACCAACAAATGACTGTACACATCCAGGGAAATCCATCATTAGCACTGTCGGTCTCTGTGAATATAAAGCATGTCTGTTGCCATCAGGAATCTTCAGCTGTGAGATATGCCTCGCATTTAAACTGTCTAGACAGGTTTACAGGGAAACAAAAACCTCACCTGGACAGGAAAACCAAGGCCATAAGTAAACACACTGAGTCAGTGAGTGAGTGCGCCCTGATGGTCTTTCTGGTGATGCTAGGGTTACACAGGGCTCACAAGAGTGAGAGTTCTATTTAAGTATGTATGACTAAACATAAATGTAAGAAGCCATGTAATACTTTCAAGCTAGAACTTGAATGAAACTTTTCAGTAGTTTTTAATGTTAGAACTTAACACAGTCTAAGGTTCAGGCCTTGATTTTCTCCTCTTTTCTGATTATATGCTGGCCTTCAGAAATTCCATCCATTATTATGGGATTCAACTACCTCTTCTATGAGAATCTGTCACAATTCTGTATGCCCTGCTCTGTCCTGATTTCCTGATGTAGAAATCCCATTTCCTTTTGTCCTGAAATCAGCAATTCACATTCTATCAATTTGAATCCTAAGTTTTCCTTTCCTCAAACCCAGCTCACTCACATCAACAGCATGCCATTCTCCAAAGGTCAAAACCACAGAATAGCATATTTCAGCTTTACTTTTGCCTTGCCCCTATCTTCCAGTAAGTCACCACATCCTACTCATTCTTCCTTTATCATTTTTTTAACATGTGCTCTTCTCCATGACAATATCCCAATTAGTTTCATCACCTATTATGTGGCACTTGAAAAATCGACTTCCCATCTTCCAGTATCTTTCTCTTCCATTCCATCCACATCAGGTTTTCTTCTTAAAGCCCTGTTGTCATTATTTTATTTGCTTTCCTATGTTTCAAGTCCTTAGATGTTGCCGAATGCCTACCCAGAGAGTCTGAAATAGAGCCTGTCTTTTGAGGCTTTCTATCAGGACTTGTCATGAGTTATGGACAGCTCAATATCTTTGCTTCAAACTGATCCATATCATCACACACCATTAAATAATGGAGTATGCTTTAGTGGAAAATGCAGTGGACTTTAATAAAGTTCTTGGTTTATGGTGTTAGCTCTTTATAGTAAACAGCTATGTGACCATGAACAGACAACTCAGCCTCTATAAAAGTTTCCCAGCTATAAAATGTGAAGATTGTAAACTATTGTACTTATCTCACAAGATTTATGTGACCAAAAAGAAAATACCTTAAGTTTAAATATAAAACTGCTTTAGTGTACGGTAATGAGTACTACAGTTCGATAGTCTGGGCCACAAAGTTTCAAGAGCATGTCATAGATATATGTTGACTATCCATTTTTCACTAATTGGCTTGTGGATAGATTCCTCTTAAGTGCTAAATACAGTACTATCTAAATAGGAGTAATTCCCCCAATAAAATTAGCTAAAGCAAATCTTTCCATTCATGTGACTCTATTAAAAATACATACATAGTAAGTTATATTTGGAAACTTCTTGTTTCAGAGTTAAATGTAAAATTACCATCTCCATGAATGTAAGAAATATCCACTTGGTAAGGTGAGAAAACGAGATTGGCATCTTGTAAATGTTTTTGTCAGGATTCAGAGGTGACCAAAATCATATTAAGATGAACGGGACACCATGTCGAGCCCATCGGCAGGTAAGATGTTGCAGCTAACGGGTAACAAACACACTTCATCCTGCCCTGCCCGTTGAAGGCAGCTATGAAATCTTGACAGAACTCTCACAGCTGCTGTTTGAGGACGCAAAGTAATTAGCATTGGGCACATTGAGGAAGAAAATCAGAATTTTAGTTAAATAGCCCTGAAAGAGCAGTGAGTTTACCATTTCCCCTCCTGATCTGCTGAGCACAGCCCCAAGCCCAGAGGTGAAACCTGGGATAGACAGACAGCTCCAGGAGAGGTCCTTTAGTTCTGGCTCAAAGACAAAGAAAGAGGTCTTCTAACATTCAGAAGAATGGAGAAATCCATTTTCTTTTCTCCAGTGTCACATGCCCTAGGCCCCAAGTAATTTCGGGGGGGAATAGAGGGCGGAGTGGGGCCAGGTAGAAAAAAGGGCCTGCACGAACCTAAAACTTTGAAGGAGGAGTTTCCTCTCTGAGCTGTGATCCCAAGGATGTGGACTGAATGTCCTTATTTTTTCTCTCTCTCTGTTCTCCTTCCTCTTGACCCCAGAAGAGGGTGCAGCTTCACAACAGAGGGAGAAATAAAACACCAGCTTTCCAGATGGAAGATCAAAAAGGGAAGCCACAGGAAATTGAATGTGCTGAGAGCGTGTGGAGAGGAAGGAACTCAGGAAATGGACTTCTTAATGGTGTTCATGAACTCCTAGGCTCACCCCAAGCTGTGAATGTGTGGATCTAAACAGCATATCAGAGACTTTGGGAAATAATCTACAGACTAGACTACCCCCCAGGTCCCAGATTGCACCTGGGTGACAAACATGAGGGACAGGTCTGAACAACACTACAAAAGTTTCGAAAACAGAAGTGATATTGAAACTATAAGGTTTCATAGGACACAAGATCAACATACAAATATCTAGTATTGAATAACTGGAAACTGAAATTATATATAATTTATTAGGTCCCAAACAAATACACTTATTAGGTGTAAATCTAAGAAAAATGTACAAGATCTATATGTTGAAAACTACAAATGCTGATGGAAGAAATCAATAAAGGTCTAAACAAATGGAGACCTTTCTATATTAGAAGACTCAACTTTGTAAAGGTATCAATTCTTCCCAAATTGATCTATAGACTTAACGCAATATTAATCAGAATACCAGCAAGATTTTTTGTAGATATTGACAAGCTGATTCAAAAGTTGGAAGGAATGGCAAAGGAAATAGAATAGCCAAAACCATTTTGAGAAGAACAAAAATAGAGGAATTGTATCTACTGATTTTAAAGCTTACTATAAATCTACAGTAATCAAAAGTATGTGGTCTTGGAGAAATGAAAGATATATTGATTGAGACAGAAGAGAGAGGCAATATGACCAATGGTCTTTTCACAAAGTTACAGTCAGTTCAATGGAAAAAGAATAGTTCTTTCAATAAATTGTATTGAAACAATTAAACATCCATTTGGGAAAAGACTGAACTTTGCTTAAACTTCACAACTGAAACAAAAAATTAAATGGTTCATAGACCTGAATGTAAAACATCAAAGTATAAAACTTTAAAGAGAAGATAGAGGTGGAAAGTCTGCATGAACTGCGCCTAGTCAAAGTGTTCTTAAATATGACACCAAAAGCATGAACTGAACAAATAATGGTAAATTGAACTTCATCAAAATTGACATTTTTTCTGTCAAAGATACCTCCACATGAATGAAAACCAGCTACTGACTAGAAGACAATGTTTGCAAATCATGTATCTGACAAAGAACTTGCACCCAACATATAAAAAGTCTTCAAAACTCAAAAGCAAGAAGATGAACACTGTGATTAATAAATGGGCAAACCAAGTTGAACAGACATGTCTCAGAAGAGGATATACAGATAGCAAATAGCCCATGGAAAGCTGTTCAACATCACTGGTCATTAGGGAAATGAAAATTGAAAGCACTGTGAGATGCCACTATATACCTTAGAATGGCTGACAATGATATAGAGTCACTGAAACTCGGTCGCTGCTGGTGGGGAAAACAGCACCGTGGTTTCTTTTAGAACACACATCTCATAGGACCCAGAGATTCCCATCCTAGGTATTTACCGTAGAGAAATGAAAACGTGCGGTCTCAGAAAAATGTACACATGAGTATTTTAGCAGCTCCATTCATAATCACTGCAAACTGGAAACAATCGAAACATCATATAACGTGAATGGTTAAAAAACAGTGGTCCATCCAGGCCTTGGAATACTACTCAGCAGTGTAAGAAAACTGTTGATACACACCACAACATGGATGAATTTCAAGGGCATTAGACTGCATGAACGAAACCGGTCTCAAAAGAATATATACTGTATGATTCAATTCATCTGACTTTCTCAAAAGAGAAAAAGCTATGGTGATGGAGAACAGATGTTGGTTGCCAGGGGTTGGCATGGGTGGAGGAGGCAAGAATCAAAGGGGTAGCAGAGGAGCATTTCTTTGTAGTGATGAAACAGTTCTGTATCCTAATTATGGTGGGGGGTTTAACAATCTATACATGTATTAAAATTCATAAGCATGTGCTACAATAAAAAATTCAATTTTACTTATCTTAATTTACAAAATAGAGCAAATGTAAAAGGACACAGGCATTTTCGCTGATAATGAATTAACAGCAAACGAAAACAGTCATTTAGTCTGGGAATACAGAAATCAAATTATTAAAAGGGTATCTTCTTCCATGTGAACCAAATCTTCTAATTTCTGGCAACATTTATTTGCGATAGCAAAGTCAGTGTCAATTTATTCCATGCCCTATGCTTTCAAAATATCTGTCAACATAGAAATGCCATTTATGAGAGAAAAATGTTCCACCTGAACAATGGGGAGTATTGCATCAGAGATTAGAGAACCTGTTCATGCAGCAGGTGTGATGGATTTCATAAACCAATGACACCCGTTCATGAGATAGACCCATTGGCCACCTACTTACTGCCTATATCACTGACGTGTAGACATACAAGGAGAAATTACTGTTAAGGCTTTTTGTTGGGTTAATTTATTTTATTATATTTATTTGCTTGAATTTTTATTTTGAGTAAGAGAATTAAAAAGATTAAGAGGAAAAGAGCACTATACACACAAAGCAGAAACCCTTTGGAGAGAAAGTGAATAGTAGAAAGAAATTGTAAGCGTTCATACATAGATTTGTCTGACTCAATGCAGACATTTATTTTCAAAGCAGAAAAAAAAAAAAAAGCCTTTTAAGACCCGGTGCAAACAATCTTAGTAGACAGTTCAGCAAAACTTTGTTTCTTACTAAAAATGGACATGATACTACGGCAGAAACTCTTTATGTGAATAGTTTGCAAATGTCACGAAACCAACCAACATGCTCTTAGATGTTTAAATAACAGGCATGGAGATTTAAAAGATTCAACTATTAAATAATTAGCATTAAATACTAGTGATGGGTCAATGTTTAATATTTAAATTTTGAATTATGTATATTTTTATCCAGAGCTTTATGTTTTTGAGTTTATGTCAGATTTTTAATAATAGGAAATAGTTCAGAGGTTTTGTTTAAAAAGCTAGCATTAAAAGGTCAAAGTTATACAGTGTATGAACATAATTTTGGAGCATGATGTATTTCAAACCGGTATAGTAAGAAAGTCACTATGCTTTAAATTGCACAATGAGGCATGCACTATTAAACTGAGCAATTCTCAGTGCCTATATTTTTATGCCTAATTGCATTTGGATTTGTTATTCAGTTAGAAAACCTTGTGGTTTTTAAAATATGTTTTTCTTTATTTTCCTTTAATATGACAACATTTTAAGCAAAAAAAAGAGTTTCCAAATCATAATCTTCCATAGAAACACAAAAATAAAATCAAAATAACTTTATTTAATACATTAATTCAATTACAAACATTTAGTAAACACCTACTATGTTGTCAAGCACTATTCCATACACAAGAGTACAACAGAGAGCACAAAAACTCTTACATTCATGGAACTGGAATTCTAGAGACAAATAAATGATACATCAGAACATGGTAAATGCCATGCAGAAAAATTAAGCAGGGTAAGAGTGCTGCTTTGGGGTTGCTACTTTATATTCAGTGGTTTTGAAAGACCTCTCTGATAAGATACTATTTGAATAATAATATAAAGAAGATAAGGAAGTGAACTATACATCTTTTGGGGGAGTGATCTTTTCTGACAGCTGAAGCAGATTGTCCAAAGGCCTTGTAGGGAAACATGGTCCTTATATTCAAGAGAAAGACACCAATGTGGCTAAAGCTGGGTAGGCAGGGAAGAGAGTACTAGATGACTAAGTCAGAGATGTATGCATTAGCTTTATATTGCTGCATAACAAGTGACCATAAATTCACTGACTTAAAATTATACCATTTATTTTCTCACAGTTTCTGTAGATCAAATGTCTGGGCTGGTTCCTCTACTCAGGGTCTCGCAAGTGTGAAATTGAGATATAGGCAAGCTGCATTCTCATATATCGGCTCCAGGAAAGAATCCCCTTATTTCCTAGATCATTGAAATTGTTGGTAGAATGTATTTCCTCATGGCTGTAGGACTGAGGTCACCCTTTTCTTTGTTAGTTATCAGCTGGGATGTCACTCAGCTCTTAGAAGCCACCCTCAGGTTCTCACCATGTGGCCCTCTCCGTAGGCAGTTCACAAAATGGCAGTGTGTTTTTCAAGGCCAGAAGGAAAATTTCCTTCTCCAATGTACAAAGATAGTGTTAGTCTGTTTCATCAGATACCCAGTGAAGAATGTGTTTTAAGGAGGGAGGGACCCACTGTGCAGAAAAGCCAAGGAAGAGGAGCATTGAGAATTGTCCATTGGATTTAACAACAAGGAGGCCATTCACTCCTGATCATGACAAGAACTATTCAGGTGACATGACAGGGATGAAACCTGATGAGAATGGGTTCAAAAGACAATCATAGAAAGTAAAGTGGAGACAGCTCCTAAAATGGTTCTTCTATCAGGAAGAGCAGGGAAAAGGGGCAGAAGGTAGAAGGAGATTTGGGAGAATCGGCGCACTTTTTGTGCTAATAGACCTGATCTAGTGATGAGGAAATACTTTATGACACAGGAGTAAAGGGGGATAATTGCTGGAGTAATGTCTTGGACAGGTGAGAAAAGATGGAATCCAAAAGACGAGAAGAGGGATTGACTTTATACATGAAGCAGAGTTCATCTATAATAACAGGAAGGAAGGCAGACAAGATGCTCGTAGGGTGGTAAATAAGGCATGGGAAATTATCAAATTCCTCTTCTCAGTGAAACAGAAACCGGATAAATCAGCTGAGAATGAGGAAGAGGGGAGATATTTTGGAGGTTCTGGGAATTAAATAATGTTCCTGGAGAGTGGGAGGGCAAATGGAGCAGGGAAATCTAGTAGGACAATAGAGTGTTAGTGAGGGTACCCATGAAGTTAGAGGTCATGAACCCTAATGAAACCTATAAGCATGGAAATCAGGTTATCCTAGCCCACGCAGCTGCAAAGATACAAATATGAAGCAGATGAACAAAATGTTGGATTTAACCACAGTTTTTTTTGTTGTAGCTTTTATTTTTATTTTATCTATTTATCCATCCTTCTATTTACCCATCTTTGCTCGGGGATTATAGTAAAGAAGAGGGACACGGGAGTTGAGGATGTATGCAAGGAGATTGTTTTATGATTTCTCAGTGATGGACCATGTGACCTCAAGTGGATAAGAAGCAAAGAGTAGATATGGGGCAGAGGGCTGTGAAGGGTAAAAACATGATTTTAGGATTGAGGACGTGGTATAATCAAGGAGCAACAATAAGGAACATACTGGAAAGATAGGAGATGGAAATCAGAAAATAGAATGCTTAAAATTAAGACTCTGGAGTGGTGGGATTAATGGCATAATCTAGGGAATGACCACGGGAGTGGGTTGCAAAGTAGGTTAGAGAAAAGCCTGAAAGGCCAATGAACTGCAAAGATCATCTGTGAGGCTATGGAATCACAAAGTATATAAGAGGAGTAGAGCTGAAGAGAAACACAATGAATTGCAAGTTAAAATCCTTGTGACATGATAGAAGGTGACATCTTTTGGTCAACACAATAATGCAGAAATCCAATGGAATGTCTGAAGCCATGAGCCTAATCCAGGGGAGTTTTGAGAGGCTGTTGATTGTACAGCAGGTATAACAGGCAGCCACTTGGCAGGGCTTCAGGAGAGACAGCCAGATTCCAGTTAAATAAAGGGAAATGATTGAGGATAGGGGATGGGTCTGAGGAGGGACCTTGGGTATCAGAAGAGAGTCTAGGGAGCAGAAGCCACTAGGGCCAGAGTAGGGAGTGGACAAACAAAGAAAATGATGGGCAGCCATATAGATGAATTATTTCTGCGTGGTGACCAATCACCCAAGAATGAGTAATGGTTATTGCCACAATAAGGAAACTCAGTTTAGCTAAGCAACGTATGCATGGGCAGACAGGAAGTACAGATTTTAAATACTATAAAACCTAAAATTTTCCATTTTCTGATTTTAACTTGTTTGGCTACAACAGTCTTGACACTGCATTACTAAATCACCCGGTAATTATTTTAGAGGTCAAATGTGACTAATTCACAGCTAAAGCAGTCTAGATAGAACAATAAAGATTCCTACAGAAATGTTTGTTAAAAGGAAGAAAGCAATTAAAGCAATTAAAGAAAAATTCAAGGCACTCTGCTATATGGAAATAGTATACTGCTTTTATTCATGCTAAATAGAATCTGAATATCAACAGGAATAAGTCAAATGTCCTGCACCAGGTCTTCAACACAAAGTGCATGAGAAAGCCATACTTTTTAATCCAAATATCTCCCCTTGAAGCACTGTTTGAAAATTTCTGATTATAAGAGAGCACATCTATTAGTCATTAAACGGTCTTTATCACATCTCTAACAAAGAATCCATATAAGAAAAATAATGGATTTTGGTATTCGGCAGGCTGAGGGTCTCACAGGAAGTAGAAACAGTAAAAATTAAAAGTCACAGGATTAAAATGTTCAGTTCAAGAGTGATTGCTATCACGCTTGTAAATTTGATCGTTCTGTAAATTTGAGAACTAAGCTGAAGTTTGTATTCCAAATGAAAGTTTTACTAGTTTTAAAATAAACTTGGATGCAGCTATCCTCTCTTTTATTCTAAGATTAACTCCTCTGACCTCAGTATTAGGAGTGAATAAAATTGGAGAATGCTTAAGCAGAAAGTAACCTTAACTCATCCAATTCATTGTGTAGAAACTGAGGCCCAGAGAGGGTAGGTGAAAGGCTCAAGGCCAACTCACGAGTCATCAGCAGTGCTGGGATTTGTTTAAGAACAGTAATAATCACAAGGTCCATCTAATTTTTTTTAAAAAAACTTACTTCTGAAAACCAAAAGATGAAATAGTAGTAACTTACTATATGATTGATGGACTGATTGGACTGCTTGGTCAGTAAGTAGTAAGGCTATCCAACTTCTGTCTGACTTTGCCACAAATCAGAGGTTCCCACGACCCTCTTCTTGGATTTGATAATTTGCTAGAACAGCTACAGAACTCAGGAGAGCACTCATGTTCACCAGTTTATTACATTACAAAGGGTATTATCAGGAATACACATGGACACCGAGGTGAAAAGATATACAAGGTGAGCTCTGGAAGGGTCCTCAGTGCAAGAGCTTCTGTCCTGTAGAGATAGTATAGTGGCCCTCCCACTACATGAATGTGTGCCCCAACCAGAAGCTATTTGAAACCTGCACTTCTGAGATTTTTATGGAGGGTTCATCACATAGACATGATCAATCAATCATTCACTAAATTTCTAGCCCCTCTCCCCTTCATGGAAGATAAAGTGTAGAGCTGAAAGTCGCAAGCTTCTAAACATGCCTTGGTCTTTCTGGTGACCAGCTGCCATCCAGGAGCCCAAATGTCTCTTGCTCAGAAGACAGATCAGGGAGCTCAGAAAGCAAGTTTCCTCAGAGCTTTGGAGCAGGCTGTTGGGAGCTGAATGAAATCATCAGAATTCTATGAAGATTTTTCAGATAAGGATAATAAACTTATTGACCAAAATTGAAGTACAAAACAATCTACTTCCTGGAATCATATGTTTAGTTAATGGTACAATTTGGAGCACAGTTCTTAGGAATGATGTGACTTGGTTTCCAGTCCCAGCTAATGTAACAGGTAATCTACATGGCCATCCTACAGCCTGCACTGAAACTTCATGAGTAAGTTTTATGCACTAATTATTAATATGCATGATTCAAAATAGAAGGGGAAACCCTTTCCCAGAGGGAATAACCATGTGCAGGTATAAAATGTTACTTGTTCTCCATCCTGAGCCTCTCCACTAGCTTCAGAGTTGCCCAGGAATCTATTCTTAAAATTAGTTCCAGAAGGAAACTCTCATTATCACTTGGAAATTCATTACCCTGCCTCTCTGACTGCATCTCTCTGTAGGGAAGGCATTAGGTAGAATACTTGTAAAGATTTCATTGAGGAATGAACCTGTAGGATGTAAAAAAAGAATAACACTCTCCAGGAAGTATCTATATATATATATATTCCTGCTATTTATTCATCTTAGCTCTAAAACTCAAAGAAAATTATGCTGCTTCATTTTATGTCCAAGGCTAGCATTTTTGAATTCAAAGAATTTATAAAAACAATCTCTGAGGTAAAAAAATACGACGATTTCACAACAAATATTATGAACTCAGTTATATGTATTTTCACCATTTTCCCCTCGCTGGAGCCTTCATATATCTTTTATTATCTCAATATACTTTTCAAATGAACTTGGCAGGAAAGATAACATCACTCAAATAGTACTTCTTTCAAGGACTAGTGGGGGTTTTAGGGAAAAAGAGGTGGCATTAAAAAAAAAAAAAGAGTAGGTAGTAAACTTTTTGTTACTATTCAAGTATAAAGGGAACCTTTACTTAAAATCTGGTTTATGAACCCATGCTTTAAGCTCATCTCAGTGGTATTATTTTCATTAGTAGACAGATGGGGAACTTTAAGCAAAGTAATTAACTCCTGGTGACAGTAATGAAACCAGTTTCCTCCAATGTTGCATTCACAGGCTTATCCTTAAAGTGCTTTAAAGGCTCTGTCACTTGGTCACAGAAAGAATTCATTTCTGCTAGCACTAGAAATAAGAGTCAATAGCTGAGAAATTTAGAGTTAGTTGGCAGTTTGCCCAACAAACAAGCAAATCCAAGAATCTTTAGAAAATATCTGTTCTAGTTACTGTGTAAATCCCTGGAAAATCTTCAATTTGATTCTAGATAAGAGAAAAATAACCCCCAGTACACACCATTTCAAAGGTGAGGATTGAAACTTTTAATCCAGCTTTGAATTAGAGAGAATGCATCAATGTTGGGGAAGATAAAAATAAATTAAGTTTATCTGCTCAAGTCTTCAATGGATGGATGAGGATTAGACCGTTTATTATGGCACCTTCAATTTGATTTTATCAATCAATTTTTATATTAAGTTTTAAAAGAATGTGTTTGTTTACTTTCCAACTTACATATACAGAAATGAGGAGGCAGTAACATTCAGCATGTATTTACAAGCGTATTTGGTGATTTCACTTGATATTGTAATAATGTACTTTGAGCTCAGCAGCACTTCGGTCAGGTCCAATTAAGCCTGCCTTCAACTATTTCAGTGAATTTTAAAAACATTCTATGTGAGACGGCAAAATTGTCCCATAATATAACAAACAAATCAGTGCCACACACTGTTATAAATAAGAATCCTTAATTACCTAATAGTTTCTATTGAATTCTAATAAACTTAAATACATTGATCAACAGACCCAATGGGTCACCCAGAATATAGGCTAGGCCTATTGCTAGAAGCAACCACCCCCCATTGTAGCACAGCCTAGAGATAAACACTTCGCTTATATTAGTGCAAAATGAAATTAAATAAAGCAAAATAAACTTGCCTATTCGCCCCTTTCTTATCTCTTATCATCTTATCTTTGATCCCATCTTTCCCTTCTGCCTTCGTAAAATAGTTTATAATGACTATTTGTGTATTTTGTTTCCCTATCTTTCCTTCATAAAATAATATTCCTCATCCTTTTCCTGACTCAATTCTTTATCTTACTGAAGTCTTATTGCAAAAGATCTCTTTCAACGACACTGTTACTAGAAGATAGTCATGCTATGCCACAGAACAAGAGACATCAGTGAATTTCACTTAACAGGTTAGGGTAGAAAATCCTGGGCTAGAGCCTGCTATTAGAGGAAATACATTGTCAAGTAGAAGGTAACTCTCTATTTTTTCTCAGGCATGATACCTCCAACACAGCTCACTCATTTATTAAGTAGAACTGACAATGTGTAAATGGAAAAGCAAAGTCAAACCTCACTGGAAACACAGTTGAAAAATGGTGACCTTCTAGGGATGATTAGCCTCTGTTAGCTGGAGCAGGAAAGATGAGCTCTGACCTGCTTCTTTGGGCCCCCACTGGAAAGCCTGATGATAGAAACATGGTCCTTTTGTCTTAGGAAATTGATGAGCTAGTGGTAAGCTGTGCAGGGGTACCAGACCTTTTCACTGATACACCTGGAGATGGCTGTCTCTCCGTTTTTCGTGAGAGTGCATTGGGAGAATACCAGGGTCTTCTGGATATACTTATTCCTTGGGAAGGGATACTACACATGGAGGAAAAATCTTTGGAAGACAGTGTGGGGAAGAATCTAAGTTGCATCATCTACATATATAGACATTGTTGTGCTCTCTTGCTGGCCAAAGTTGAAAGTGAGCTCAAATACCCTGGAGAGAGGGTTTCTAGAGAAACCCAGGACTCTGACTCCACTTTTAGAAAGTGTACAGTGCACAGAAGTCACTACAAATGAGGGAAGAAGTGGTGATTCGTGTCCAGATGAGGCGGCAAAGCAGACTTGCTATCTTGTGTGTGTCGGCCAAGGTGCTGGATGTTGTCCATGTTCATTGAGAGGAATATAAAGTATGAAATAGGAAAAGAGCATAATCAGGTGAGAATTTTAGAAAGGATGAGTTGAAAATGATGGTCCTTAGTTTAATCAAAAAAGGAAAAGCACCAAAAGGCAGAGTTTTCAGAGGGTTGAGCTAAGTTAAGTTTGGGGTAGTTATGATACTAGCTGATTGTGAAAATTAGTGTGTGCCCACTTCTGCAAGCTTGAAAAAAGTCTGTCAATGAAGGTCAAAAATACAGCATGTATTTTATCACTCCTTTCCCATGCATTTTGTACCAATTTCACAAATTGGTATCTGTATAGGACCTGGCCTGAGTGTAAATTGCTACCTGCCTGTGGACCTGTGATAGAACTGGGAGATGCAGGTGGAGTGGGCATGATGTGTGGGTGAGGAAGGTGTGTTTGTAGGAGCCAGTGTTCATTTGGATGAAGACCACATGCTTGCCTACAGATGGGCATGTTAAAAAATATGCTTATGGGGGGAAAAAGTGGATAGATACATACAGTCACTCAAGTATTTCCCTGGAAAACAAGTTGTTCTTGTTTTAAATCAGCGCTTTCTAAACTATGCAGCTGTGATTCTTGGGACACAGTGCCTGCTAAGCTGTGAATAGGTGTTCCATGAAGAAAGCTTCTTGTGTTCAAATTAATTTGGGAAAAGCTGTAAATGACAACTGTCCTCTGAGAGTCCCTTGAAGGCTAATGAAGGTTCTGAGAAGTCTTACAGCAAGGAAACCCACTTCACTTCTTTTATAGAGCATTTTCAAACTTATTTGGTCATAAATTTCTTCATTCAGGGAACATATACATAATAACTGAAGGGATACCAGTGTTTCAAAAAATACTGTTTTAGAAAAAGCTGACATAAATGTGTCCAGAGTAGCAGAAACACAGGGTGATAATGATGAAAGTTATTTTGGTAAATATGACCAAATCCAATACAAAATTTTCAGGTCAAATATAATTCCTTGCAGGCCTAATCACTCCTGAAAATTATCTTCAAAGCTAAATGAGCTCTCAAGCTTCTTAGGTAGTTAGGCCTTTGTGCACAGCTATTAACTCTACATGATTTGCATTTTAAAAGAGGAAAGATTTCAGGCTTTTCCATACAAAGGGAGGAGCTATTGAAGTGGACTCTAGGTAGAGCTGTCCCTTCAGTGACTGAAAATTCTACTTTGCAATCTGACAAAGGCTACGTCTTTTGAAAAATGCAAGCTAAGACAGTGTTAATTGGTTTCCATGGTCATACCGACAGCCTCGTAAAAATGCCTCAGGAACATAAAGAAAAATGCAGACTGTATAACTGCAGAGCCATTTACATTATAAATGACAGTCTAGTTGAATGGAATGGAAAATAATAATACTGATGATAATAATATTGATAACAGGTAATGAATATGATGAGCCCCTGTTTTGCATCAGATACCATTTCAGATAGGTTTTGTACCATGTGTCTAGTCCTCACCTGAAAACACACACACACACACACACACACACACACACACACACACCCTTAAGGCTAAAAAACAGTCAATAAAATAAGATAAAATAAAAGTACAGCTAGTGTTTACTGAGCACTTACTATGAGTTGGGCACTGTTGTACATGTACATTACATTTCACATGAATAACTCATGTGTGCATCAGAACAACCCTGTGAGGTGGGCACCGCTGGTGTCTGCATTTCACAGGTAAGAAAACGGTCTCAGAGCCATCAGCCATCCTACTAAGTAAGCAACAGGAGAGCCAGGATTTGGGCTCAGGTATATCTCTAAATAACCTGCATTGTCTATTTTTCTACTGTCTTAGTTTGATAATGTCTATATACTTTGTATTCTCTGATTTTATAATAAATTGTTGTAATTTGAACAGTTGTGACAAAGTGGCTCATGTTAGAGCCTTTTGACAATTTTAGGCAATTGTGTCCCTAAAGGATATGAACACAGTTACAGAAAAGGACATAAAATCTGTTTCAGCAGCAAATGCCCCTACTTCTGTGCTTGATGTCTCCCTTCATTCTCACAGTGCAACCCTGAGAGACGTTACTTGAAGTTACTTTTGTAGACAGTTGTTGATATATTCAGCAGTAAAATGCGTCAGTAAACTCTAAAAGCAATTGACATTTTGTGTTGCATTTATGAATTTCTGTCCTGATTTCAATGCTATGTTGCTAAAGTTTTTAAGTCAAAACAATTTTTCCCCCCAACTCTACTGGATATCTGCCTGTTTCAACCAAACTGCTCTCCATATGCTCTCATTGGTACCTGCACATGGTACAAAGCAAAATCTGATGTTAGAATGATTAAAGCCAAAGTGTAGGTTTCAGGTGAGCATCCATTCCTCAGAAAGTAGAAATGGTATGTCCAAATCAAAGGCTAAATCAAACTTCTCTGCCATTAACCAATTTGGAGAACTGTGGATGTCACATGTTAAGATAGAAGCTCAATAAACTAAGCAAGAAGACTAAGAAGAAGGAAAACAATATTTATTAGAACATTTTTCTCTAATGCAAAGGAGTGCATGGAATGTCACTACACTTATTAATTGCCCAGAATCACCCTGGGAGGGAGATTAGTACTACTTCCATTAACAGATCTTAAAGAGTAGACATGTCTGGGGTGACATAGTTTGTGACAGAGCTAGAACTTGAACCCAAGTCTGGTATGAAAAGTCTGGTGTTCTTTCTATTACCTTACATTCCTTCCTGTGGGGAGGGGAGGGGGATAGAAGATTTATAGTTGGACAAAGTAGCTGCTTTCAAATGTGGCCACAGAGAAAAGGAATGAGACATATTCTATGCAACTCCACGAGGGACACCTGGGACCAAGGCAAGATGATAAAACTTGGGTTAAAACAGGGAATACTTTCCTAAGAGTGACCTGCTTGAAAATGGAAAAATGAATGTCCCCCTGAGTTTGAGTCCCTGCCACTACAGGGGTCCAGGTCGAAGCTAAAGTGCCAAGGTCTCTTCTGGTCTCGCAAATGATTTAATTCTAAGAGTCTAAACAAAATATATATTCTCTAGGAAATCCTGGATATCAAGACCCCTTCCCTTCTCTCCCAGTCTCCATTTTTCCATCTTGTCCCAGCTGTGTGACCTTAGGAAGTCCAATTGCTCTTCCTCAATTTGCATATTTGTAAAATAAGAATAGCATCTGCTTCTAGGCAAAGTTATTAGAAGATCAATATGACAGGACAGTTGAAATGCTTACCCACCATAAAGCTCAAATAGTGTTAGTCACCTCTCCCTACATGTCTGAGGTGTGAGTCTGTGTCAGAGGAGTTGTGCTGGAGAGTGTCCTGTCATCTTCACTTGAATCATCCCAAAAGCACAGAGAAGGCAACACTCCAGGATGAGAGGGTCTCCCCTTATATGTGTGTCTGGCTCCATCAGAGCATGCATTTGCTATGGACTTGTGTGTTTTCCTGCTTGTACACTCCCAAAGTAAAAAACACAGTGTTCTTATGCATTGCTTTCAGGGTTTATGATGTGTATTTTTAATTATTCCTATGCAAAAGATCAATTAAGTTAGCTTATTACATGACATGCACATTTCCTAACTTTTCCATTGGTGCATTCCATAAAGTATAATACTATTCCATTTTATAGTTAATCATGAATATTCTATTCTCTCTCAAAGAGGGGCTGTTGGCCACTAGTCAATATCTACTGCCCTTACTTAAAATAGAAAATGTTTTAGACATAACATAAGAATCAGTGTTGTGAAACCATCAGAATTTTCCGCTGCAATCCTACTTCCTGGTACGTAAAAAAAGCTAACTGGAAGGCTTTGAAAAGAGAACGAAATGTATTCAAAATATGCATGACTATTAAGATGCGTGGATGTGATTTTTTAAGTCATCTCTGAAGTTCAAGTAGCTATGGATAAGAAAAGGTGTTGTCACGGGAGTAATCATACATACAATTTTAAAGAATATGTCTGCTGTTTAAAGTAAGAAGACTTGCATAACTTTTTTGTGTGTGTGCAGGAAAAGACTAGTGGTAGGAAATTAAAACTCTAAGCAAGTTTAATTTCATTTGAATAGAAAAATATTATCATTTAGAACTCTATCGTCAGTCTATGGCCAAGGTTGGTTTCAGGTTATTGTAGGGGTTCAGACTTATTCACAGGTTTCTAGGAACAAACTTATTCTGATCCATTGCCCTGTCACCTACAGAATATGCCTGGGCCCCCAACATAGGAGATGCTAGTGACAATTTCATCTCTTTATCACTCTGAACACTTGTGGAGAAAACTATGACACAGCTTAAGGAGCCTTTCCTTATCATTACACTTCCAGCTCTCAAGTTACATAAGAACATGCCTCTGGGAGATTAAGTTTAAAACTATGTGGGTTTTTATGCTATTCTTTTAGTTTTAGAAACAAAAAATTGAAGTGTGTGTGTGTGTGTGTGTGTGTGTGTGTGTGTGTGTGTGTGTTTAAGGAGGTTAAACTGATAAAACACCAAAAAAATAAAAAGTTAAAGACCTCATAATTTGATTCTTTCCTTCTCTAAACACAAATATTTGACAATAAAAAATAAGTATTCATGTTTTGTGAGAAAGCAAAATAATCTTAAAATCATATAGATGAACAAACACATATCCAGTAACACAATCTATGATATATGTATATATGCATGAATATGTACACATATAAATTACATAAAGTAGGAAAAAATTTACACAGAAGTCTAATGTTTCTTTCTTTAATGGCCTCTCTCATACATCTGTATATTACAAAACATAACACTGAGAATTCTATTGCTTTAAAAATGACTGGATTGTAAAAGGAATAAAAATCAGATATTATCAGTGCAAAGGAATATTTAAAACAAAACTAAACAAGACAAACAACCAAAGAAACGCTTCTTATTCCTGACCTAATGTTCTTCTGACTCAGTATCTCAGACTACAAAGTCAGTAGAGGAAGATAAATTATATCAGAAGTAAAAAACATGAAGCACCAGAAATCAAAGGCTATGATAAGTCTCTCTTAGTGTCTGCTTCATAGGGAGAGAAATCCACAAATTTAACAAAACACAAAAGGGAAAAAATAATAACCTAACCATTTCAAAAACAGTTTTTACAATTATTTTTTTTTGTAGAAAATGCAATTCTTTGTTGTTAAATTTGTTTTTCTTAAACATAATCAGAATCAAATGAGTAGGAATCAGGGGTATTAAAATCAAAAGTGGAAATTTGTCTTGATATCTTTATTATCTTCCTATTTTCTTCCAACAGCCACACTCTAAGTTTGACCCTTATCTTCCTATTATCCCTCGAAGACATTGTATGAGTTCACTAATTTTCAGTTCACAAAGAATTTCTGGGCCCCTGATTCTGTTTCAAAGGCAGTGTCTAAATGTTGTGTAGTGTGCTGCTGTTCACGACAGTTATGATAAAAACAAGGGCGTGTGAGTCAGCACAAGGAGAAATAAAGTGCTATGCATCTCATCTAGAAAACACATGGCCTGCTAGTAGTTCTAAATTAGCTCGATGTTTGTCATCTCATAGGAATCCAGCCTCACTTGGGTCAGGTCTACCCACCATGCTAGGTTTGTAATCGGTATTTTCTAGGATATCAGTGACATTGAAAGCTAGACTTTTTAGCTCACCCTTACGCACTTGAAACTGAAAACAGCTGCAACAAAATTTTGTGGGGAATAACACTACAGAACTATGAAGATATTTAAATGTATTCCCAAGTAAACTTCCAACAACAAAATAAGAGGTGGTTAAGAGACGTAGCCCAAAGGAAGCGAGAGAGAAGACGGTGGCCTCATTAGAACCCACCAACACTTACTTTGCTACATGAATATAGATTACTTAAAATTATTTTGTACTATCTCTTAAGTAGAAAGGTAAAATGGTAAGGATCAGGACAAATCAGAAAAGAGGACAGGCAGCAGTACAGATTACAGCATAAGGCACAGGATCTTTAGTAAAATAAATTGTTGGTTACAAGTGGATCCTTGGGGGCTGGGTCAAATGGCAAACAAGCTTAAGATATTGTCTCTTCTTCTCTGAGCGTCGCCTCTCTGTTTCATCAAAAGAAGGACATCTTAGGATTGCGAATAAGGTTCTATACCATTTTCATATTCATTAGTACTGTACAAATATTGCCAGGTAGTATTTTCCATGTTTACATAACTATAAAAGTTATTATACAGTTAGAAAACAACATACTATTGTTTCAAATTTATAATGAAGTCAAAAAAGAAATATTTATTCTATTTAATACTCTTATTAGTATTAAAACACTATGCAACTTCCTAAAGATTGTTGTCTCATCTTCCATATCAAAACAAATTGTATACATACTCAAAAGTAGCGCTTATCTATTGTCTGTTTCAATATGAAGTCTATTTTAACTGACATTTTATATTTAATTGTATCGCAACAAAATAAGCTTTAAAAAAGAGAATAATCAACTTATCCTCTAGTATCACAGACCTGCAATGTTGCCTCCACACAACATATTTCAATTCTAGAAATGTACTTGATTTAAAACGTACCATTCTGTTAAGCAACAAAAATTATTTAATTATACACTCATCATTTCTATTTACTTTCTTACTTTCAAAGAATGTCATCGCCTTAATGAGAAAGTCCTATTTTTCTCCTACAAGGGCTGGTAAGCTTTGACAATCTGAAACATGAACTTAAATGTGAACTTGAATAACTGCTGTGTGAATATACGAGTAACTTGTTGCAATGGAGAATGGAAGGCATTTGAGAGTTGACATCTAAACATCTACAAGAATTGTGACTTTCACACCCAACCAGCCTTTAGTAAATACCACGGGCGATTAACTTTAACAGCATTGCTGCAGACAGACCCACCTGAGGCTCAGAGCTAGCAGTTGCTCCTTTGACTTCAGTAGTTCCCCCACTTTAAAACTGGTATAGCCCAGGAAGCTTCGCTGCAAACGAGAGAAGAAATGGTTTTCATTAACTTCGAGGTTCCTAATATTTTGGCTGTCATACCAATCACACAAAATTAGCCTTTAGAAGTATCATATGTTACATCTATCAGCCTGACAAATATTGCACTGACAGATAGAATCCTCACTAATATATCTACCTCATGGAGTGAAGTCGGGGGTACAAATGCATCCTTTTCATTAAAAAACAGACACATGGCCTGGAAAAGACCAGAATGTATAATACAGAAGCCAGTACTTTCCCACTAACTATTTTCTCCTCATGGGAAAGCTGGAGTAAAAGAAAGATGATACACTTTCAATATTTACCAATGCCGTTGTCGTTCTTATTAGAATTTCTCAAGTCACTGGCAGCAACAACTTTGTGTTCCAGATATGAGCAAATCTGCTGGTTTGAGCTATTTTTATG
Organism: Rhinolophus hipposideros; assembly: GCF_964194185.1. Taxonomy (NCBI): domain Eukaryota; kingdom Metazoa; phylum Chordata; class Mammalia; order Chiroptera; family Rhinolophidae; genus Rhinolophus; species Rhinolophus hipposideros. The sequence goes on from NC_138062.1 coordinate 17,206,687, forward strand.
TGGGACTCTGTGCAAGTTATAAATAGAAATGCTGTATTTCTCCCCCATCACAGCACTGTTTAAAAGCATTCGTTTCCTTTGTTATTTCTATACTAACATGGGACAATTTCATTTTGACACACAAGAAAGGATGGTATTTATTCAGTTACATTTTCTAAAATTGTGTTTTTAACCTATCATACTGGGTATTGCCTGTCTATGAATATCTACTGTCTATACTCTTTGACTCATAATATAAAGAATAAAATTTTAAATTGGTTTTTCTTTTCTAGGACAAAAAACCTTTCATCTCTTTTTAATATTCCTAGCTACTTCTGATTTAAAAGTCACAATATTATGGGAATACCATAAATAGGATTTCTCATTCTCTCCCCAAGATCAAGAAGCAAACATGGAAATACCAAACCTATATTATTACTGATACCATTGCTGCCTAACACATTGTAATGAGCTACAAGAAGTCAGCACTACGTTTTCCAGAACATTCTTTCTTCATAGGTGTGTTGCCAGGCTGTACGAGAATGAGAGACTGAAGGCCAATTGGGTCTTTTCAGAGGAAAGTTTGCACGTATCCTATACATCAAAGGCTACATCGACACAGAGCAATTGTTAAGAATCGGAAAGAAAGCCTTCTGGTCAGAATTTTTCTCCCTCTTTTCAAAGTTCTAACTGAGAAGAATTGTCCCCAAAGACTTAAAGGCAAACATTTGAAATGCAACTAAGTTCTAAAGTTGGAGATATCTCTCTGTTGGTAATGATAAACCCAATTCATTAACTTGAAACTCAAAGAGCTATTTAGACACTAAGTCATCAAAGCCAGAAGAATAGGAAACTAAATTATGAGGTGAAGAACATTAGGGGAAAATAGAGGATTTCTGGAAACAAGCTCTGATGATAGGTCAATGAGTGATGAAATGAACGTAAATCAAGGCAGAAAAGAAAGTCCAAAGCTGTGTGAATAAAACTTGCAGAAATTTAGGATGACTTTTCAGCATGGGGCAGAGAGGGAGCCTAGGAGAGATTCACCTGAACAAAAGCATTGATATGATCTCAGAGATATCTACTAGAACATTTTTATATAAAAGAATACCCTTTCCCCACATATACACTCTGCTGTTCATAATTCCTTGTCCTGTTGGATTTTTCTCTATTGACACATCACCAACACACACACACACACACACACACACACAAAATTACTTATTTTGTACCCCCCCACAAAAAAAAACCAATTGAGATCTGAAGCTCCACAACGACCTTTACTTTGTTTTCTGATAAATCCCCACTGCCTAGCATGCCGTAGGCATATGACAAATATTTCCTGACAATGAATGAATGAGTGAATAAATGGCAGGCACAAGTTTCAAGTCAGTTATTATATTAGATATAGGAAAAATGGTCTTTCCACAGATATTTATAAACTACTGCAATTCACTGAACTACAGTAAATCAAAACAATTTTTAGCGTGCAGATTGTATATTGTTGTAGTGAATTTCATTGTAGCATTTTGTATTTTACAGAGATGTCTCTCTCACTTCCTCTTCCACTGATAATCAGGGTTTTCAATGTACATTCACATCCCTCATTATCCTCATTCAAAAAAACTCTTAACTGATCAGAAGTTTCATGAGGCCTCAAAATTTTGCAATCGTTTTTCTTTTCCTTTGAGGTTTTGAAGGTATGAATGGTTTTAGAATTAATATAACAAACTATACATGTCATGAATGTTATTGTGGCATATTCAGCAAGAAAAGCAGCAGCAAATGCCCCAGATTGGAGAGACAGGTGGAGTAGCTATTTGCAGACATGGGCTACAGACACACCATAGGTCACAGCTGCAAGTAGCATTTGTGACTAGAAGCCATTGAATACCTCTCGTGTCCACCAGCCCGGAGCTCCTGGGGAAGCAGCATCTTGGCTTGTCCCTCCTTAAGCCAAGCCCAGCGCATGCTGCCCCGACTGCCACACCATGAGTCCTTTCGATGTGCCAAGAACACTGCCCATGAGTCAATCTTTTCCATCACAACTGTCAGCCACATGCTTAATCTCAAAGGATAATAGGGGAGCTTACAGAAATCATACAGCATGTTAAAAATCAATTTGGGAAATGGCATTATAGCATTACATTAGGAAAATGCATTAAGTCAGACAAACCAGAGGAGGTGTTATATAGGTATCAATATATTGCATTTATTCTAAAAATAACTGGACATGGGGACTACATGTTGCATAAAATGCATTAATAAAATTCCCAGATTTCAAGACAATGTATAAGTTTTTCACACTATGACACTAACAATGAAATTGCCTATATATTTACTATCTAGCAGGTTTTCACGTATTTGCTTCACCTCAATATAAACAAAAAGTAGGACTCTTCACACCCCTAAAGTTGGAAACATATCATTCATTTACATGAATATTCACTGGATTCCTGTAAAAGAATGAATTAGAGGGAAACAATCTTATTGATTTCTAAAACCTGAATTCCCGTGGAGGGAAAAGAGCACACAAGAATGTAAAATGAATAACTCTGTTCCAGAGAATGTGAAAGAATAATGTAATATTAAGCAATTTTATCTTTGCTCTCACTGTAATCATAATTATAGAATTTAAGAGAAATGTTTTAAAAATGTTTTTGTTATTTCAAATATAACTCAAGCAAAAATATTTTCCATCTCTTCTTTGTTGCTGTTTCTAAAATTCTCATCTGAAAAATTTTAAACTGAGAGCTCCAAGATCAAGGGAAAATAAGAAAGACAAACAAAACATATAAAGCCTCCCTAGAGGTGGAGCTCAGAGGTCTCAAGTGCAATCCTAAATGAGTTATTCTATTTTAAAAAAGGAATCTGGGCAATTAAATCCCTCCTCCCAGCTCCCAGGCTGGCTCTCCATTGATGGGCACTGCCAGGCTTGTTTCTCTTCTCTCTTACAAATCTGTGGTCTTGGACAAGTTACTCCACCACGCTAGGCCTTAGAGTCTATATGAAAAAGTTGCAGTAGTTATTGTTATTACAGTCAAAATTATGCAGGAAAGGCACTTAGTACGTCCCTGGGAAAACAGGAAGTATTCCATGAATATTAGTTTGCACAGTGATTAATGTAATACACCCAGAAGTCAGGTGACTTAAAAGTATTATAAGTCTACCTTAAATAATTTTTATAAAAAGCAGAATATTTAAAAATATAACCTATGAGAAACTCCTGCAATAAAACACACACACAAAAAAATAATTTCTCTCTCTCTCTCTCTCTCTCTCTCTCTCTCTCTCTCTCTCTCTCTCTCTCTCTCTCCATATATATTTCCTTATTTAAAAAATTAGATTCAGGAAAAATATAAATTAGAAGAAATTCTAGGTAAAAAGTAAAAAAAAAAAGATACAGAGGTTATACCTATGCAGTTATTATTGTTGAGCACATGTTACCTATAATTCCTTATACCTCAAGTTTTTATCAGAACATGTGGAATGTTTATCAGGGCCCAAGAAATGTCTACCTGGACTCAAAGAATGTTAAGGCCTGTGAAGGCACTGCCAGTCTGTAGACGAAGAAACTCGGTCCCAAAGGGATTAACTGGTTCACATCTGGTGACAGAACTAGTTTCTACAGTATGCAGAGGTCAAGTTCAAATCCAAGTTTCTTGCCATTTGGTCCAGCATTCTTTCATCCCCATCACGCTGTGCCTCATTTCCAGGACAGCTGCCAATTCCCTTTCTTTCTACAGGTTCTCTGCCTGCACAACATGTGGCTGTGTCCCTCTTTCTTACCTGCTCATGACAGCGCAACACTCATAATTATCATTCCGGTCCAAGCACCCAAAGCAGATGATCATTAAATTGCTTGATGCACGATTTCAATCACTCACATGGCTGAAGAGTGATATCAAGCAGGGTGGAAAAAATGAGGCACCTGTCTCAATCCCTGGCCGCTCTCTATGGGGAGTGTACACATAAACAGTTTATCTTCCCAGCCCTTGCAGGAACTCTGAGGCAAGTCACAGATATCCAGAAGGTTCACCAGGGTTGTACACCTCCCTGTAGCAGGTTGTCAGTGGTTCCCTGGTCGAGCACCACTACATAAGGAGCCAGGACATACAACCACAGACATACCACCAAAATCCCTGATCACGTATGTTCATCGCATAAAGTCTTTATTCAAAGTACAGGCTTCCTTTATAGTGCAATTTTCACGGACCTCCTAAGTTTCCCCAAGTACTGTCCAGAGCTGTGCTGCCCAATGGAGAGACACGCTGGAGTCCTAGAGCTTGTGCCTACTCTAAATTGAGAAGCACTCTCGTACACATAGTAAGTACACATCAAATTTATCAGATGTGGTATGAAAAAAAGGAGTGGGAGTCATTATTTATTATTTACTAATAATTGCATTGGTTACATTCTGAAATGATTATATCGTGCATATCGTACTGGGTTAAGAAATTTAATTCATCTCACCTGTTTCTTTTTACTTTTTTAAAAGCCTAGACTACCAGAAAATTTAAAATTATATATGTGGCACACATTCATGACACACATTATATTTCTGTTTTAGAGGTTAAACCATTATATTAATAATATTTTGACCTAGTCTTATAAAACTACATACAGGACCTGTGATGTAAGTCTTCAAAGGTCTTGGAAGAGTGGAAGTTGACAGTATGAGGCCGATACACAACGTGTCCCTCACATAACCTACAGGACAGGACCTTTTTCACAGCCCAGGTCCTTTTTTTTTCACTGTCAAAACTAACAGTTATGGTTTTCCTACCCCATAGGAAGGGAACGTGGATATATGAACTATTCTATACTGAAAAAGGACATCACACCTATATTTGTGCTCACAGGAGAGCCAGCATTTTAGTATCTGCCACACAGACGATTCTGGTGGGCAGTGTTAGCCTGAGAAGCATCAAAACCAGTAGAAAGGGAACCTCACCCTCACTGGGCAAGCACAGAAGGAACCTCTACCCTGTCCTTTCTCCTCACCAAAACACTGAACAGTAGGGGGAGGAAAGGGTAGGACACGACAATCAAACTATGCTCCGCCTCCACCAGGAGTCCCTAGGGGCACTCGTGGTCCAGAGAGGTCCAGCCTGCAGTGAAAAGTGGTGGGAGAAGAGGATGGAAGAAAAAATGTAAAATTAGAGAAGAAATTCAAGTTTTAAAATGAATAAGATATATTCCAAGAACCTGCATGAGAAGAGAAAAGAAAAGAAAAAAAGGGGGGGTGGGATTTTACACAATTAGGTCAAGATGTCATGTCATTAAAACTTCAGGCAAGGGGGATTTAATTAACATAGAGCAACTGGGGGGGGGTGCAAGCAGTTAGAGAAGAAAAAAATTAAACAACCTCATCTTTCTTGATTCTCAAATATTAAATGGAATTCCTTATAAATAATGTAGTAACTTATCAATAGTTCCAAATTTGAAAAGGTCTTCCATTTTCTGAAGGAAGTGTAAAGGGTATGATGAGAGCATGCCATGGAGGGTCTGGTTTGGCGGAAGGTGCCTGGGATGGTCACAGGCAAAAGGTGTTGGATCTGAGCTCTGGGTAGGGAGCGGGGTAGCAGGGAACAGTGGCCCAGGCAGGGAGAGGGTCTTGTGGCCTGGGCGATGCAGGCCTGGGGCTGGAAGCAACTTGTTAGTCTCTCTGGAGAAACTAAACGAAGCCCGTGTATTCTGAGCATAGAGATTGGAGGTAGCAGTGAGAGCAGCACAAGAGGTTAAAGGGAAAGCAGAAAACAAAGCATGGAATTTCATGTGAGTCAAAGAGAGGTATTTGACCTGTCCCCAGGAAGAAACCAGAAGCGTGTGCTAGGCATGAGAGAGCACCAAATGCTGTGGTCCTTCTACACTATCAGATGCAGAAACGGCTGACATTCTTCTCAGCCAACTCAACTTAAATTTTGGTGCATATTTTTGAAGGGCACCATTGGCAGGTTCGGATGGTGGCGGGTACCAATGAGGTAAGGAAGGGTACCTAGTACAGTGCTCCACACTCAGCCTGAAGAAGGCTGTCAACTGCCTGTGGGATGTCAGGAAATTTCAAACAGGCCTTCAGTTGGCTCAGCCCCAGGGCCTCTTAGATCCAACTTGTTTCTGAACTTTTCTCCTTCTCTGAATGCACAGATCCCTCTCAGCATGCTGGGCTGTCTTTGCAGGAGCTGCCACTGCCTACTCTAGCCTCGTCACCTACGCAAAAGTCACCTATGACCACCTTGCTCTTCCAAGTTCCACAAGCTGAAGATGCAATGATTCAGATGCTGCAGGCAAACCTCAGCAGAGCTTTCCAACACTGGACTGCACGTAGGTGGCAGCTTCTGTTTTGACCTGCCTCACTGTTTTGACATGTTTAAGCCGCAGGAAACAGAAACATATCCAGTTCTACGGCTGCTTGTGTCTCCGCCTCCTTCCCAAGGAGGTAGAGCTCAGATGTGCAATTTCCCTAGCCTCCTGTTGGTCCAGGAATGCTGGCCCTGAATCGCATCTCAGCCACCTGCTGGAAAATTTCTAGACTCCTCTCTGACCAGCTGAATGAAATCAGGATTCATTTGAGGATGATTTTCTGGAGACAAGAAATGCATTCCGTACAATTCAGCAAATACATGACAGCGCCTCCTCACATAGTCACACCCTGTTAACTTAACGTCATTTGTCAGCTATCCAGGAAATGATTAACTTAGAAGTGATGTGTGTGCCTTTTGGGAATAGAAGAAACACTTACCCCAATCTCTGGCAGAGGATCCTTATGTTCAGGTAGGACACTGGTTCGAACCTATGGAGAAAAACAAACATTTTCTGTGCGACTCTGGAGTAGAAACCAGTGCTGAAGCTCCACACAGGTGCTGGCTTTTATTTTACATCATCTGGTGTCAAGGCAAACTCTGGTTAATCATTACTGAAGCATCTGCGTGCAGCATCCACTGCAGGGCAAGAAAGCTGTAGTTCCTACACTTCCTGATTTTCCTAAGTACACAGAACTGCCTGGATCCTCTCTCTATCACCACCTGTCAAATACAGAGCTGTCTAGCCTTCAGGTGAATCACCTTTCATTTCCTCAAGAAGCAACCCTCCTTCAACAATCAAGAGTAAGGGCAGAATTAGTGTAGAGGAAGTTATTCCATGTATGCCCAATAATTATTTATTCTCTGAATGTGCCCCCAAACCCACTGTCCTTATAAGTTATTCCTCCCACTTGAGAATTCTCAGCCAAATTTTCAAATACCATTATCTAGATTCACTTGAAAATGAATTCTCAGGTTGGGGAGAGGGAAACAGTGTAAAATAATCAGTCATCTGGGGAGGCTTTTCTTATGTTTGAAAAGCGTTCCAAATGAAATATCAGCACCTTAGATAAAAAGTAGACCTAAACCTACTGAGCAGTGAGCCTCAATCCTGGCTGCACTGAATTGCCTGGGGACCTCTGCAAGCTTTTGATGTTCTTTCCCACCCCCAGATGTTGATTGTAATGTGCAGCTGCTGAGCCTATAGTTCTCTCTGCTGACGTAAGAACATCCAGCCTAAGAAAATCTTACACAAGTTTGAGCCAAACTGATGACAATTGCCAGGAAGCAAAATCTCAATGGACTGAGAAAATGCTCCAGAGAATGGCAGTTTTGCAACTTATTTTATACATTAGAATCAAAGGAGGAGACATAAGGAGGGTTGCATGAAATCCATTGGTGGTAGGTTAAGAGGGAGGGAGACAGCAAAGTGGAGAAATCTCTGGGACTGGATAAAAAGCAAACCGGAGAGACACATACTTCTTTTACACTGGTGGGTACAGGACAGTTAACATTTACAGCACAGAAATGGCATGTGGGCAACAAGATAACACTGTGGTCTTGTGCTCTGGTGCTGGTTGTTCTACCTTCGATGGGACTAGAAAAAAAAATTACTCTGACATTTCAAAGGTATGTTACCTTAGATGCACAAAGACAATAGACAACTTCAAAGGTAAAGACTGACCTTTTTCAAGGAAGCTACAGGCCTAGGAAGGGACTACGCACCGTGACCTACTTTTAGTTACGACTTTTTATGGTCAGACCACGCTGTGTGGTTATTCGGTCTCTGGGTTTGTAAGGCCCACCATGGAGACCTCCCCTGAACTGTCAGGTATAGCCCCACTTTTTTGTCCACATCGATTTAAGGAAAAAAAACGTTTCAAATGAAATCACGATTATCTTTCTCACTTAAGAAAAAGCTAGTAAAAGCAAGAAAAAACATAGAGCCTAAATCTAGTACATCTTAATTTGAAGTAAGGATGAGATAAACAAGTTAAGTGAATACAGATCAATATACAAGCACATTCGGTTTAACTGGAGAGCAAACGGCTTGGGGGATGGATGGGAGAAAGGGACCCAGAAACACACATGGACAGACATTGTAAGGGTCAATTTAACAAAATCCCTATGGAGGCGCAGCACTGCCAATCACATTTTGCTTCAAATCCTTTAAATCCTGACATACCTGACCCCACCAGGTCAATTCTCCCAGGTTGAAGGGAGGCTTAAAAGAACCCTCATAAATGTTGAAAGATGTGAACCAGCTCCTGATATCCATTTAATCTTTAACATTTCCTCGAAAAAAAACCCTCAAGCCCTAATAAAACAGTGCATTTTAACTTCCAGCGTAACACTCTTTCTTTCTTTATAACAGATCTAGCACTATCACTTGCACAATTTCTCAGTAATTATGACACAAAATTGTTCACCAGAGCACAAAATAAATGACAAGAGAGATGCAGCAGAGTAAACAACACAATTTGCAGAACTCATTCAATTCCGGATTTCATGACACAGCGCTCACTGGCTCAGAGCATTCGCAGTTTGGTAGCTGCATCAATGTTTTTGACTGCAGAATGTGCAGCTGTATCATTCAGTCTCATTACCTGGCAATCATTAGCTGGCCTCAAAGGACGAGGAAAGTATCTATTAATAGTGGGCTGTAATGGACCACATCGTGTGTGTGTGTGTGTGTGTGTGTGTGTGTGTGTGTGTATTTCTCTCTCTTTATACATATATATGTATATATATAGAAATATATACATACATATGTATATATATTTCTATATATATATATATATGTATATATACAGAGGGTGCCAAAAAATGTATACACATATTAAGAAAGGAAAAAACTGTATTAAAATTGTAATACTCAATATATCCTGATAGCAAAAGATGAATACAAGTCATGTGTATACATTTTTTGGCAGCCTGGTATATATATACATATATATATATATGTGTGTGTGTGTATATATATATATATATATATATATGGACTACATAGTGTGTGCGTGTACATCTATATAGGTATATGTATGTATGTGTGTATATATATATATATATATATATATATATATATATATATACACATATATATGTGGCCTATATATACAGTGAATAAATATTCACACCCATGCAACCCATACTCACATACATACATGTGCATTTATACATCATTTTAAGAAAACATTCCACATTCAAATAATATTATCCAAAGGGATATGCTTGAATTTAGAAATAAAGTGAAAAGTCAGAAATTGGTGTGTAAAAACATATAGGATACCATATAAAATGTGTGTGTGTGTGAGTATAAATTGTAAAATATAATGTTTGACAAAATTAGAATTAATACTGGTAACTCCTGCAACATGGTCACTAACCCCCTAACTTTATATTGTATTTTATCAGTGGAACACTATTCCTTATAAACATGAATAAACTATAAAGCAAATAAAGATTCTTAACGCGAAATTGTATGCTATGAGAAAGATCCAAAGATAATCACATGCAAGTTTGCCATATCCAACGTGTGTGTGTGTGAAGAAGAGAGGGAGAGAGAAAATGTGCTTTATGTTACATGACAGAAGTATTTTTGGAAAGTTCACATGTCATATTTTCCTAAATCGAGGCATTTTCAAATCACTAGCAGAGCTCCTGATTTAGAGGAATTAAAAGACAAAACTTTTGGAAATCAATTTTAAATTTTATAAAGTAAGATTTTCATATGAAACATTTTTTAATTAGTATATATGTATAATTCTAAAACTTTTACATTTAAGGTCAACACTACTGCTATTATGGTATAGACGTTATACATCAATGATGCATCTCTTATGTAATATATATTCATGGTCAGACCATGAATATATATATGAATATATAAGTTCAAAATTAAGAATGAACTAAGAATGGCAAGCACTGGGTTTCCTAGTGAATAAGGTCCTATTCCTTCTGTTTGGGACTTCAGAGTCCAGTGGGTTGGGTAAATGTATGAACAATCCAGTACAATGTAATAAATGCTATAATGGAAATGTAAGCATTTTTCTATGGGCATTCAGAGTGAGTAGTAACTAATTCAGTTACTACTGAGTGTCAGAAGAGGCTTCACAGAAAAAGTGGTATGGGTTCTGAAGGATGAGTAGGAGCTTTAGGCAAAGAAGGATTTGACAAAGCAAGCAAGTTGTTTATATAACAGGCATGCATCATAGAGTTATAAAAGTCCATTCGTGTTTGCGAAAGAGTATTGTGATGATGCTATAACATGGGGACCTTCAGGGAAGTGGCAAGAGGTAAATATATTTGAGGAAAGAGGTTAGGACCGTTTGCTGTGGAGGGACATTTATCACGTTATGGACTTGGAGTTTTATGCAATTTATAGGCAAGAAGAAATCACGGGGTGCATGTGGGTAGAGGAGTGACATGATTAGAGTCCTTTCAATGACCCCAACTCTGCTGTCACGTTGGGAGAATTATTTAACCTCTTTATGCCAGTTGCTTTTTGCCTTGATGTCAGTTACCTTTAACATGGGGTTAATACTAGACCCCACAGGTTGTTGCATTAAGCCTTTTCAGGACTTAGAACAATACATGACAGAGACAGGAAGGTTGGAAGAAAGTGAGAGAGAAAGAAAGAGAAGGAGGAAGAGAGGCAATGAGAAAGGAAGGGAGGAAAAAAAAGGGAGAAAGGAAGAGGGAACAGAAGACAGAGGAATGAAGGGAGGAAGACTGAGAGATAGGGAGATAAAGAAGGAGGGAGGAATATCATACACACACACAAACACACACGAAGCCCTGGACAGATTTAGATGAGACCTCTTGATGAGGAAGGGGTGAAGCAATGACTGTCACTGTGGCGTTTGGAATATTCCAGTTCATTGGCAACGTCATGCCTCCTGAGGATTACTGGCCTTCCTCAGGAATTCATTTTCCCTTTTTTGGTGTCATTAGCAGTTCTTCTCCCTGTTTTGCTTCACCATACCACTCCCTGTCCTTTTCTGGAACATAAGAATGTCTGTTTGACTACACATTTAAAGTTTTTATAACTTCCTTTCGTCTAGACTTTTATGATATCAAATAAAGCAAGATGGATCAATTAACAAGAGTGACTGTGTAGAAGATGATATATTCTATCTTGAATAGTTCTTCAGGTTCACATAAAACAAATTAATTTCCTTCTCTGTCAACTTCATAAGTTCAAAATTCTAAATACTTAACTTACATTGAAAAAAAAAAAACAAAAACAAAAATGAAAGGAAACCAGGTAGCAGACTCGTATAGCGAGTTATACTCACTGCTTCATCGAATCCCTACAGACTGGTTCATAAACTTTAATTGTTCCCCAGCAAAAGGCTGCTTGGGGTACCACTGCCGCCACCGAAGGTAGCAGTCCGATGCTCAAATCCATGGAGAACTCCTTAAACCAGTCAACCTAGTTACAAACAGCATGAGCACATACCCCTGAGGGTGGGAGCAGGGAGAGAAGTGCTGCGTTTTTCATAGGTGAGTAACTAAGAATGAGATGGTAGCATTAACTCAAAGGCCAGGACATCAGTGGCTGTCCAGATCCAGAGAAGGTGACTCTGCCCACCAGGATGTCCATGCCCGGGCCTCGTGCAAATAAATGCATCTTCTTAACTGTCAGTGACGTAGGAGCAACATTCCCCTGGACACTCAGCTGGAAGGCAGAGGGGTGGGGGCTGGCAATCATGGAGGAGCACGCCCAGGACACGGAGAGAGTTCAGATCCTCTCCTTAAACGAGTGTCACACCCGGTAAGGTCTTTGATAATCAATGTGTCATTGAAATTCATCCTCCTTTTTTTTTTCCTAATTAAAATGTTACTCTAATTCTCTGTGTATCTCAAATTAGAATATATAAGATCATTATATTTACTTGGAATGAAACACAGAACTGACTATTCAAACACATGAAAACCTGACTGGGATAGAAATGTTTAGTCCACTTTACAGTGTGGATTTTCTGGAAGGAAGCTGCTCAGTCAGTATTGTATTTTCTAGGATGCCTTGTATTGAGAGATAGCCAAAATGTTTTGTTCTTTTTAAAACAAAACAAAGAACTAAACAAAACAAAAAATACGGTTAACAGAATCTCAGAGCTGGAAGAAGCCTTAGACATTATCGGGTGATGTTTCTTAAACTTCAGTGTGCATACTCGTCACCTACTCGTCTGCAGCTGGTCAGGAGGACGGTGTGAGGGAGGACGGTGTGAGGACTAGCCCCTAGAAGCAAATCTCAGGCTCACTCCAGACTGACTAAATTAGAGTCTTCATTTTAACAAGGTTCCCAAGTAATTCCTGTGCAGGTTCAAGTTTGCAGAGGTTTGACCTTGAACAGTACTTATGAGTGAAATAGGTCACAGGTGAGACTGGTAGACAGTCAATTGCACATAAACATAATGGAGATAAGGAATGGGGTTTATTGTTCTGGTTATGAAAGTATTTAGTAATATTTTTTTCAATGTGAGGTATTTATAAAGCCCCAGATAATATTTTCAGTCAGAGTTGCCATTTCCTTTATGCAAATGGGGGGACTGCTCCGTTGTCAAGTCAGAGATTGATTTGGGTCAGAGCTCGTCTAGAATTTTGGTGAGACTCAGGGTTCAAGGCTAAATCTCCACCTCCCCAACCTCTCCACCTCCCCACTCACCCAATTCCAAATTTATATGCTGAAGCCTAACTGCTACTAGTAACTCAGAATGTGACTGCCTTTGGAGACAGGGTGACTATATTAAAAGGAGGCCATTAGAGTGGGACCCAAAAGCAATAATAGCATTAGTGTCCTGATAAGAAGAGGAAGAGACACAGGGGAGCAAACACAAAGGGATGGCCATGTGAAGAGTCAGTAAGAGGTTGCCCATTTGAAAGTGAAAAAAAGGGGCTTCAAAAGAACTCATCCCTGCCAGTACTTTGATCTTGGACTTCCAGACTCCAGACCCCTGTGAAAGTAAATTCCTGTTATTAGACCACCCAGTCTGTGGCCCTTTGCTACAGCAGCCCTAGCAGATTAAGACAGGTGGTCTCAGTGTGGTAGGGTGTGACCCCTGGGACTTCCAACTGAGAGCCCAACTGTTCTTTCCTCCTCAACCCAGAAAGAATGCCCGAGACTCTCAGATGTCTCAGAGCATTTTGCGCTGTTCCCCACACAGCTTCAAAATCTGGCAAATGTCTTTATAGGCCAACCAGCTGAACTGGAGTCCCCTTTAGTCTCCAAACCTGTCATTTTAGCTACATATGAAAATCAAAACCTTGCTGGGTTCTCTGTCTGCCAGCTGCCACCTTGGGTTTAGCAGAGCCTTGATACTCAGACTTCTGCTAGAGGGAGACTCCGTAAATGCCCTCAGGTGAACAACAGCTTTTCATCCCCAGTGTCGATTTAGCAGCCCTTCCTAGGGTTTTGTCTCTTGCTTGTTTTCTCCCTCCCTCTCCCTGGTTTCCTAAGCACTGTGAAACAGTGGGAAGTTCCAGTGTTATAAGTCTTTGGCCTCGTTCTCTAGCATCCTGCAAAGCTCAGAATTCAGCAAGTCTCTTCTGAGGAAAAAAAAAAAAGGCCATTGACTGGAGGCCTCTAAAGTCTCCATTTCTCATTTCATTCAACAAAACTGCTTGAAAGCTTTTCTGATTCTCTTTCTCTGAGTAGCAACAGCCCTGAGTCCAGGCGAAGCCCTGTATTGCAGCCCACTCTCAAAACGAGCAAATGCCCAAAGAGAAAAAAATCACAGGCTCCTGGTCACTCGACTCCCAAAGAGCTTTCTTTCTCTGGAATTTTACTTTATCTTATCAGTATTATTTTCACAGCTTGATGACATTTTCAAACGTGATTGTTTAAACATGTCTAACTTGTTGCTAGGTGTCATCCAAGGGTACACTGATTGCCCCAAGTACCACATTCTACCCAAACTGAACCTTGTAATATATGGAAGTTATTGGAAAGTTAAGAAATCTTTCAAATGTGGTTATGAGATGAAACATAATGTTTATCGGAATGTGGCTAAATATGATTGGAGAGAGGGAAAAATGCCACTGTCTGTTAGTCTGTCAATGAAGTCTTCGGTAAACCAGTTACAAATGTATGAACTACAAGTAGTTCTCAGTAAAAGCAGAATACTCTGCAGCCTAAGCTCTATCAAAAACTAATCCAGTAATATTGAATACGACATACTGTTTTGGTCTTTACTAGGTAAATGTGATTATCTCTCATATGTCAAAACATTATGCAAAATTATGCACAGAAGAACATTCTATAGCCTTCCAAGCCAAAAAGAGATAATGGAAAGACAAATAGAAGCCCTCCTTTAAGTTTGAATGCATCTAAACTTAGAGGTTTTCTATTTCTCTAAGGCAGTGAGGTTCACAGCACAGCCCTTGAGTCACACGGGTCCCTTTATGTTTAATTAGTGGCTCTTTAAGACTTCTAATTTCACTACATGAATGCATCATTATACTCGATTCTACCAATCATACAGGAGTCATGTGGTTCTTTAGGTTAATGGTGACTGCAAATGTGGCCCCAGAGTCGCATAACTCTAAGGATCCCTGCCATTAGGCACATTTTATTCTATTTCCCTTTCCAACTATTACGGAGATCATTACAGGCAGGTGAAAAATTACTGCGCAGCAAAAATATCTTTAGACATTCCCTTCCATTGTCAGAGCGTCTCTGAAAGGAACAGGCTCTGCTGAAAATAAGAGATGCTGACACCGAAGTCTGTTTTTCATGGAAGTCAAAGAGGTCTCTACTGCTGTTCTGACGGTAAACCCTCTGCCTTTCAAACTCTTGACTCCTGCATCTTCCCGAATGCCACACGAGAAGGGGAAGGTAGTGTTGTTCAGACCGGTCAGGATTCCCATCGGCGTTTGTGGGCCAAAACCTGTCCTGGGTACTTACCTAAAGCAAAACGGACAAACTTCGGAAAAGCTGTATAATTTAAGACCACAGACTTTTTTTTTTAAGCGTTAGGAGATGTTTAGGTGTTTTAAAAATTGGAAATAAAGAAGAAAGGATCTCTTTGCACTGCAAAAAGCACAATCTTAAAATGTGTTTTGTAGACACTGAAGACATTAGCTGATAATTTGCTAAACAATTGCTCATTATAAGTTAAGCACTCCATTCCTGCTGACTTCCAAAGCCCCGCATGAGGAAATTATTAACATATAAAGAATATGCAGGGGCTCAAATCAAATACTGTACCTGTGTTAAAAGTTTTGTGTCAGGTCAAACCTCAAAGCTCCATTACTGCTTCCATCTCCCTCCCTCTCCTCTGACATACAATCATAATGGTGCCATCACTCAGAAAAGTAGAAACAAAGTTATTGGGGCTGATCCTTTGATCCTAATACCTGACCTGGATTAAGTAGTAGTACTCTAGATAGAAATAATATAAAGCTTATAATTGGTAACTAAGAATAATGGCATCAAAGGAAATAACTCTACTTCCTTGATCAATGGATGGGTTAATTATTTCAGAGGCACGTGTACTGATTTTTTCACTTGTATTATTTTATGTAATTCCTATAGTTCTGAATTGTGTTGTTACTTCTCTACCTATTTTACAGATGAGAAAACTCAGTTGCAGAAAACTGGAGTTATTTGTCCAGGATCACTTCAATTGCAAGCTGCAGATCCGACATTAAATGGTCTGCTTTTTAAGTCTGTGCCCCATCCCGGGCAGTGTGCCTCTTCTGAGCCCACAATGATGGTGACTTTAATCTCTTCCTTAGGGCTGCTTAATGAGAGTTTCAAAAACCAACAATCTATTAGCCTTAGGGAATAGAAACAGACACCCTTGATCACATTGCCAGACTCAGAAACACCATCTTTCTGTATTAACAATTAAGACCACAGTCATGAGTTAATGAACAAGCTATTAGACAGAGAACAATAATATCAACATGCACACGTCTCTTAATCTGTCATTTCCTGAAAGTCATTAGTCCCAACACTATAAGGCTAAATAATTTCTAGGTAGCTTTAAAACAAAACAAAAGCATTGTGATATTATGAAGTATTTTAAATCACTTACGACCCAGGCTTTTGTAACCCCAGTCAAAAGAAGATCACCAAGCTCTGGGTAAAGATCAACTGACTTATATAATCAACCTACAACGTATATTTTTTGATAAATGGGGGGGGGGGGGAAATGGTATATACAGGCATAGAGGGTAATGCCTTTCCATGTATCTATCCAATGAAGTATTATGCAATAGGTGTATTCAAACAATATGGTGAATGTTTAAATAAAAAAAACAATTTATTACAGTAAAAGACACATTGCCATTGATCTCCCTCAAAATACTCCTCCTTGCTTCACTCTTATCCCATCATTCTTGCCCCTTTCTGAAGCAGTTCTGGAAGTCCTCTTTTGTGAGTGTCTTTACCTCATCCTCCATCATGATAATGCTCCGTGTCACACATTGCTTCTGGTGTACGGCAATTTCTGTCAAATAAAAACATTACAGTGTGTCCTCATTCAACTTATTCACCGGGTCTGGCATCATGTGACTTCTGGCTCTTCCCCAAAGTCAAAATGACCATGAAAGGTAAACATTTTGAATCAACTCAGGACACAGAGGCAGCCATGACAGTGCAACTAAAGACAGGAAAGGGGACTTCCAGAACTGCTTCAGAAAGTGGCAAGAACGATGGGATAAGTGTGTTCAAAGCAAGGGGAAGTATTTTGAGGGCTATTAATGGCAATGTGTCTTTTACAGTAATATATATTTTTTTAATTTAAACATTCACCATATTTTATGATCACACCTCATATGTCTCCAGGCAAAAATGGGACAACCACAGAAGCTCTATTCTATTATCACATTCATTTCTTTCCCTATGGAATCCTACCAAAATTTCTAATAATTTGACCAATGGGTTTCAACATTGGCTGCACATTAGAATCACCTGGAGATGCTTTAAAAATTGCCTGAGGCCAGGGCCCTACTTGTTTATGTTCCTTTAATTGACCTGTTTAGAATCACTCAGAATTTTGTCTCACTGCTTTCGCTTCCCATTGAATTTTCAAAACAACCTTAAGAAGAAACTGAGGCTCAAACTTTAAGTTGCTTTCTACCTGCAAGAAGACAAACTCAAGATAAGTAACTTTCTCCCCAGGTTATGTGTCTCATCAGTACAGCAGTTAATGTTTCAGCTTGAATCCGCCTTGTTCCATAACCAACTCTTTCAACCCCTCTGTTGTGCTGCCTGCAGCTTGGGCTGAAATAATAGTACATTCCACTACAAAGACAAGGTTTGGGGGGACACTGAGGCCAAGTTGCCAGTTCCCCTGCAGAAGAAGGAAATGTGATGGTGCCATCTGAAACAAGAATAAGGGATGACCCTTCTCAAAGGAACACTGTTATGAAATGGCCAGGAGTACTGCAGGGCTCACTCAGTGTTGTCCTAAAAGACCAAAGGTGTTCAATTCAATGCTGTAAACTCTTACCGGGACAGTAAGGACAATACTGAATCCTGTAACACGTGAGTAGCACCTGGGACACAAAATGCGTGTAACTTATAGCTTATTAAAACCATAGATGAACAGTTTTCTCGTGTGGTTCAGTCAGAGTATCTGCAAGGTCACAACTACTTTCATAATAATTTTAAGATGGTATTGTCCTTTATCACTTTTATTCTTTCACAAGTGCACAGTGGAGTTCTCCAGAGTCTACAGCAAATGTGATTTCATCATTTTGTATACAGAAGCTGACATGACATTGCAGGGTTCTCCTATCAATTGGACATTAAAGAGATTTGCAAAAATGTAGAACAATGCCACTCTCTCAGTGTATTATTTTTAGTTTTCTAAAAAGCAATAATTTTTAAAACGTGTTATTTCTGTTGACATATAATGGATTTATTATTTGCTACTTTATAACAAATGTTTTAACATTTTCTGAGTTTTAATTTCTAATGTGGTAAACACCATAGTTATTAAAACCCACACAGACAAAAGCTGTTTAGGATTCTCGATGATTTTTAAGAATGTAGAAGGATCCTGAGACCAAAAATTTAAAAAAACACTGCTTTGAGTGATCCTCAACATTTGGTATTTATCTTTCATATTTTCTAGGTCAGTCTTACCATTTTTAAGATTTTCATTGCATCGTCTCTTTCAGAGATGGATGAAATGTTTACTGTATGCACCCACCCATCCAGCCCCCTGAATCACTCTGGTTCCCTAAACTTGTCTTGCTATTATTTCCCTTCATCCCTTTGCATATGTTGATCTTCTGTCATTATAAGGGTGAGGGATACAGTCGTGAGCAAGGAATAATCACTTCACAGACTTACATTCTAGCATCAGGAAGAGATGGTAAATATCAACATTGAAGCAAAATAGGGTAATGGAATAAAGTGTTACCTGGATGGGTGCACTTTACCTACAGTGGTGAGAGTGGGTCTGAGCAGGTGACTTTGAATAAGATGTTCATGAAGGAAAGGAGACAGCCCAGGAAAAAATAAGAGGGAAATTGTATTCCAGGCCAAGACAACATCAAGTGCAAAGGCCCCAAGGCCAGAGTGGGCTGATAAAAGTGGTTGCCTTCAAGAGATAGAAGTGGGAGGTAGAGTCAAAGACATGCAGGACTCTAGTAATATAGGACCTATATTCTAATTACAATGGAAAATTCTAGCAGGGTTATGGGCCAAGAAGTGAGACAATCTTTTTCATGCTTTAAAAATAGTACTCTGATTCTACGTGGAGAACAGACTGCAGAAGGTCAAGAGTGGAAGGGATGAACAATTAGGAGACGTTTGCAAATTAGAGTTTGATTATCATTACGCTCTACTTTTTCTAGATTTAAGATCAAGCTAGGTATTTAGGTTTTATAGACATAATTGTTGGATAGCCTTGAGTCATTTAATTTGTTCCTGAATATTTACAGGAAGCACTTTGATGGTGACAGAGAAATAAAGTTAGTACATAAATTTCCTATATGTATAATTACATTAATCTAGGTAATCGGATAATAATGCTCCACTGGTCACAATAATATGTGTGGATGAATAATTATTTAAGTCCATTTAGTGATAAATAAGAAATGCTGTATTATTTGTAGCCCATTTACATTCCAGAAATTAAAAAATAGCACAGCTTTTGAAACACAAGAATATTCAGAAGCGTAGTACCTTAAAGCATGAGGGAACTCAACTGCCTGGAAAAAAAAAAGTATAAACAAACTGAGGGATGATAATAGAATTATAATTACTAAAGAAAGCCCCATGAATAAGACTGTTTATAGATGGATTCAGCACTCCTGTCAGGTACCTGTGACAGTAGTATTTAGAAAATACCTTCATTGTTACGTCTTTTCATTTGAGCCATATCAGCGAGCAATGATTTGAAAACCCATGAATAACAAATAATGATGCACGCATTAAAGCACATAAAAGGAAAGAAGAGCACCTTTAAATTTTCAACCAAATTCCCTCTTTCTAGCACAAGAGACCTATTAGCAGAATTTCTGAAAAGCATCTTTCCACATGGGCACAATTTTGCACATCATTGGGCCTGAATAAAATACACCTTGGAAATCCAAGTCTGGGTTCTGTAAGTCAAGGTGGTGGAACATTCTACATTTGCATTGGAGCAGTAGCTGTCTGGGAGATGGCTCTTTTGTTTTCTAATCAAAGTTTCTTTCTGTCTGTTTTACAAAGTAAACTGTCAGTCAGAACTAAGTGTGCGCACACACATACGCAGACACACACGTGTGCACCTAATCACACTTAAGTATTCAGTAAAGTGATTCCATTCCATCAAACTAACAATTCAACAAATGCCAAAATATTCCCAGTCCCTCAAACCATTTGGAACTTTTACATTATATCTTCTCGGATGTCTAAGAACTTTCCTGTTTGAAGAAAACATCTGAAACCTAGAATCTTCACACTTAAAATTCTTAATAGTGGGACTATCTCTGTCATCTATAATGCATATTTTGTACTTAAGAGTTCAGACTTGGTGTCTCAGTCTTAAACATGCAGGTAAAATTGGAGCTAATGGGTTCAGACGTTTGCAAGGAAACTGTTTAAAACCATGTGCACTGAGCAGAGTCCACGCACAGGGATAAGAGAAACAAGGGGCATTGTCATAAGCTCTTCTTATGAAATGCTGTATTTTCACCGTTTCCATTTACACTGAATTTTTCTTTGATGCTGTCAGGAAGAAACTTTCAACTGTTCTCCAATAAATGTACTCATTCTTGCAAAGACTGGATGAGCCACCAGTAAGGAAATTCAGGGGCTTTAATCTCATCATGTTGATGGGATTCTATCTTTAAGGACAGTGGTGTGCAGGTGAATGTTTAAGCACCGAGAGGTCATTTCGGGGGGGGCTATGATTGCAGTGTGGGACAATTTATGTGGTGTAAATACTCCCACCCCGGCTCCTTTAAATCTACAGACTGGAGACTGCCCACTGCGGAGATGGGAAGACATGTGTCAGATCAGCTCTCCAGGGCTAGCAGAGGCGACTCCAGCATGTCACCACTGGGTCACGTGGAGAAGTCACACAGTAGAGAGGCTTGGGACCCAGACCTCCCGGGACGCCATGTATTGTGAGCCTGGCTGTCGCTAGCTCAGGCAACTGCTTCAGAAAGGACTTAATATAACATAACTCTATTCCCAACAGTAATTTGAAAATAAAACCATCTTTAGTCTCACATCTCAGGGGATAAGACCATCTCTCAAAAATCGATGCTTTTAATTAATTTTAAATGAAGTGGAATTCAGGTATCTGTCTAAGAGGTGACCAGTGCTATCTATTCAATCGGATTCCCGGTAACCGCTGAGAAATTCTTTTCAAATCAATGGAAACTTTGGCCATGGGAAAGATGCAGACGCACACAAACAATCTGGCTCACCAGAATCGGTCTCACGACATATCTGAGCTCCAGGGTCAGGTTTAAGTGCCCTGGCAGCTAGTGTGGGATGCTCCAAAGTTTTCTCTATCTTCAGAGCTTTCGATTGCAGTCTTTACAGGCAACAGACCATGTAATACATCAATGTTTAGAGAAGTATTTTCACGGAATGTACCATAAAGCTGGAAAAAAATCCAAGGTTGCCAGTATATCCCCTGGTCCATAAATAAACCTATTTACAACCAAGACTTCTAGATTGGATTCTAAATTCTTAGGAAGCCGTCTATTAAGGAATTTTGAAAAAATGTTCCAACTTAAGCAAACAAAAATCTTCAAAGGGAATTAACCATACCGACAATTTTGCCTGATTAAGAAAAGCTAATTTTTAGAATAGCTGTCTTGTACAAGTTTTATCTCACAGCTAGTTCCAAACTTGTGTAATATGATAGTTTATGCTTATAGTATCACATTTCAGGGATGTCAAACAATTTTATACTTAAAAATAGAAATTTATGACATTATAATGAGACTTTATTCTTGGCTTTTTTCTTCCTTTCCTTCAAATAAAACATAAGAGGAGAAGACATAGCTAGATGTTTGGTGTAGGTTTTATAATAATAAATTACTAGGCTTCATAGATACATCAATATTCATTAAAAGAGCAATGGAAGAATGTTAAATGCTATTCTTAAAGCAAAAAAGAAATATTTATCAATGATTTTGGGAAACATATAGGTACACTTTTTGAAGGGGAACAAAAAGAAAAAAAAACACATATTGTAAGAAAGTGAAAAAAAAGAAATTCAGGACCACCTTCAGCATCATGAAAACCCACATCAGAATGTTCTACCATGTGTGAGCTGAGGAGTATTATGGCTAGCAGAGACATTAGAACTGATTTAATCTAACACCTTAAAAAATTGTAAAATAAATATTCTATGTTTTTCCAATTTCGCTGAGGTTTGATTAAAAAGAAAACAAGATTTGCATATATTTACGGTGCACAGTGTGATGATATACGTGCATGTATACCATGTGAAATGGTTACCACAATCAATATCACTAACACATCCACTCATACAGTATCTACCTTTTGGTGTGTGGGGAGAGCAGGTAACATCTCCTCCCACAGAGTCATTCAAGCACACAATACTGTGCTGTGAATTACGGTCATCATGCTATGTGTGAGGCCCCCAGCCTTCATCTTATAGCTGTCCATGGGCATCTGTGACCGACCTCTCCCTGGTCTCACTCACAATTAGCTCAGAGCAGAATTAGGCCTAGATTTTTCCTTTAAAAATGTACAAGACCACAGACAGGCACCCACAAGAAAACCTTGAAACAAGAGACCGAGCACAGGGAAGAACCCACTTCGGGCACATCACGCCCAGAGGTGAGGAGGGCACGTGGGTCTGTCT
Organism: Rhinolophus hipposideros; assembly: GCF_964194185.1. NCBI lineage: Eukaryota > Metazoa > Chordata > Mammalia > Chiroptera > Rhinolophidae > Rhinolophus > Rhinolophus hipposideros. The sequence goes on from NC_138062.1 coordinate 17,229,263, forward strand.
GAATTGGCTGGGACCACAGGTTTGCATTCCATCCTCTCTCTCCTCAAAGTCAGGTCCTTGGACGGACGCGTTGGGATCTCTTGGGAACTTGTTAGAAATGCAGAATCTTAGGTCCTGCCCGAGATTGCTGAATTCTAATCTGCATTTCACAAAATCCTCAGCTGGTGCCTAAATACATGAAAGTTTGAGAAGTCGGATGCAAAGGAAGCATTCTTTTAAAATGAACGCGAGTTTGCTAACGGACCAAATCTTTCCTTTCTATCCTTTATTTTTTCAAATTCTGTGTTGTAAAAATCAAGAAGACCAGGACATAATAGCACATTTAGTACATCTAGTACAGACATATAAAGATAATGTTTTATGATGTTACATCAAATAGGGCTCTCATATGAAAAAAGGAAAGAGGACTTGTACATAATTGCCATATAGTTCAACAGCTAACTTCACTGCATGATCTTGTCATTATGATAGGTACTAAATTCACCTGTTTTTGTTTGGCTTATTTTTGTTTGTTTGTTTTTTAGTACATACCACATTTAGGCAGTAGGTGAACTGCCCTTAAATACTAAATGTATATATTGTTTAGGAAGCAACCACACTTGTAGCAAACGCTCTCCTGAAATTCCTCTAGAATTTTGGCCACCTAAGGTCTCCCAAGAATAATGGAATAATGCTTACAACTCAAGTTCTGTCTGCTACTTCCTGGGAAAAATGCAGGAAAAAAAAAAAAAACCCACAAAAAATCAATGGAAAAGTCTCTGTAAAGATCCAAATTTCCCAAAGAAGCTGGAGGAGTTATAAAAAGAAAGGCATGTGTCCATTTCCATGAGAGCTTCTTCACTTCTCCCATTTTCTTTATTAATAGCAACTCAGATTAAACCTTTCAACAACAACAACAAAAAACTCTCATGAACTGGGTTCTAACGCTTGCTTGTGGTCCAGAATGATTCTCATCCCTAGCTTCAGCTCCAGTCTTGTTATTTTTCTAGTCCAAACTACATTGTGTTAACTTCTCAGCATACCCCCTCAACTGTCTTACCCTTTAGAATTTGGCCATTAATAACAGCATTGATTTTCTTCCTCACAACCCCAAGCTTCCCATGTATGCCTTACAGATGTTTTCGCTTTCCATATGCCAGAAGGAAAGAAATATGGGTGCAAACCTAACAGATATTTGTTGTACATTAATATTTCCTGTTATGGTATTCATGTTTAAATTCTCAACCACTAAAATGCAATCTGAAATTTAAAAATAGTGGCTTTCAACACCGTTGGGAGACATGCAGAATCAATCATAAAATGGCAGAACATGAAGAAAGGAGAGACAATTGACTTTTAAAAGTTGTTAATCTACTTTTATCAGAAACAAAACTGCATAATCATATGGGTACAGTTTAATAAGTACAAATTAACACTAATGTAACCACCATCTGTAGAAGAAATGAAACTTAACCAGCAACCTAGAAAACCTCCATTTTGAGCTCCTTCCCCCATACAACCTCAACCTTCTTCACCAGGGATAACCATTATCTTTTTGGAATGATTTCTTTTCTTTTGAGTATTACCACCACCAAATGTACCCCAAAACAAAAGACTGTGGGTTTTCTTTTGGCCTACCTTTCACTCAACATAAAATACAGAAATATCGTATGTATTCCTTTGTCATGCTTTGTTTACTCAACATTTTTCTGAGATTTATCCAAGTTTTTGCATATAGCTAAGGTTTAATTATTTTCATTGCCAGATAGTAATTTCTTGCCTGACTATACCACAATTTATTTATCCCTATTACTTGTGATGGCTAGTTGGACTATTTCCATGTACAGGCTGGAATGGACCAGAATGAACTGCTGCTCTGAAATTTTTCCACATGCATTCTGCAGCACGCATGCAAATTACTTTCTAGGGTAATTACCCAGGAGAAGAATTAGACATCATGTTTTCAACCGCATTAGAATGCAAAATTGTTTCTCAAAATAGTTATATGATTTACCTCCAACCATATCACAATCACACATGTTTATCGATACTTGAGATTATTTGACTCTTTAACTTTTGTTAACTGTTGGTGTGTAAGTGTATCTCATCCTAGTTTTAATTAATATTTCTCTGAGTACTAATGAGGTTGACTCTCAAGTTTATTGGTCACTTGAATTTTGTTTTTGGTGAAGTGTTGGTTAAATAGTCTGTCCTTTTATTCTATAGTTATTTATTTTATTTTTGTTTATTTGTATGGGTGCTATATACGCTTTATATATACAATGAATGTTAGTCCTGTGTAACTTATATATATTGCAAATATCTTCCCCCACTTTTTAACTTGTCTTTTCACTCTTTTTATGGTGTCTTTGTCACCTGACTCTCTTAATGTCCATAGTTGAAAGCATATGACAAGGTGAGGGAAAAGGTGTATATAATCATACACCTTTTAAAAGAGTGCATCTCAAGACTGTATCCAATATCATCTCCAATTTTGCATTCCAGAAGTCATCCATCGGCATTTACATTCCTGTTTTCAACTATATCATCCTAAAATTGCCTATGTGTTATTTTGCAAATGCTTGCAAGACTCTCCACATGTGTCTGAAACCTTTCCTTCCATAGAAACCTAACACCTAGATACTGATCTATATCTAACAAATAATTCACTAAAAAAAAATAAATGAAAAAACAAAACTGTTGATTAAGTGCCACATGTTTAAGTGTCACATGAAGATGGCTACAACTGGCCATCCAACTGTCCTGGTAGTTTATAATCAAAGGTGACTTAGAAAGAAAATCACACATCCTGCATGTAGAAATCCACTCATTTGTCCTAATATAGGCCCAATGAGTAGGTAATGAGTAAATTTGGTTTTGCTTGTTTGTTTTTCCTGCTTTTCAAGTTCAACAAAGTAAGGCTCTCAAGGCCTTTACAAGTACTAAATATTTGCTATTAATTTATTCTGATTATCACAAGCCATAAAAAACTTGCATTTCAAATATTCTAATTTCCATACTTGGAATTTGTGCCAAATGCACCAAATCCTACTTACTCCTCCAGACGCCACACCCCACCCCACCCTTTTCCACCTTGCCTGCTGCTCCTGGAGGCAGAGCCCAATGGACCACATGGAGGGGCTTCCTTGCCCTCTGGCTTTCACCTGGGTTCTGACAGCAGGGGCCCTAGCAGCAGTTTGGAGGGCTCAGAGGGGAGAGGGAGGTGCGGACATACATGCCCTTGGTTCTCTTCCTGCCAGGTAGCTTCTGGCGAGGCATATCCCTTCACCAAACTAGTCTTCTCTACTCAAGTCTGTTTTCTGGAAACTTTCCCCTGTTCTCTCTTTCAGGCCAACAGTGATAATAGCTCTACCATTATTAAACCAGGTTATTGCAGTTACCCTTTGTGGTTCTGCTTTGCAAATAGTCCCTTTGTAAATAAACCCTCCTGGAATTATCCTAATTTGCGAGTGCCATCTGTTTCCTATTGGGACTGTGACTGATACAGGCTTAATAGCCATGTTTGTGCGCAAAAAGAGAAGCAAAACAAAACATTAAGGTAGATTCCTGTAATGGCTGTTTTTCTGGACTCATATATAAAGCACACAGAAGCACAAGTACTGTTTTCTATGGAGCTAAAAGAATAACCAGGGAGCACAAAAATTATGCTGGGCCCTGGGAACATAATAAACAATGAAGAACAAAATTATCCTTCCCCTTGGAAGGATGGGTTCCTTTTACCACAGCTAAGTTGTAGACCCCAATCACTATGTGCCAGCTGGATGGCATTCTGAGGGTTGGTGAAAGGCACTTCCCTCACACAACAATACTTTGCACCCTCTGGCTTGACTTACTCATTTTCACTTCCACATTTTGAAACTGAAAGGGGACATCAGAGTGCAGGAAAGTGAATTATGTTTCAAGCGACCCCATGAATCCTGGCTCTGAATGGCATTCAGTTTTTCCCTTGCTGTTTTTATTTCTTTTTCCCTAAAGAAAAAAAGGCAGTTCAGTTGATACTTATTTGTCTGTTCCCCATTGTGCAGATCTCTTATTTTCTCATGCTTTGATATAATATTAAATAACAAATGTTTCTCTTTTTATTTGTAGTGCATGCAAAGCTAAAAAGCAATTACTAAACTGGAAAAAAAGAAACAAATTATAATTAGCTACATAAATAAATACCTCAGGATGCTACAAAGATGTATATTTATTTCTCGGCTACAAGACTGTCTTCTTAAGGAAAAGCCTTATTATTGGTATACTAGAGAAATGAACATCCCTCCAAACTAGGGTATGTTTATTACCACTAAAAGCACATCAAAAGGAGAGATTGTCTTAACTGAAATTACTACCTGGAACTACATAAGGTGTATCTGATGGAGGAAATGCAGAGGGGACCTCTCCCCACCTGTTCACCTACAGGGAAGGCAGCCTAATTTCTATAGGAAAAAGACAGGAAGACTTAGTTTGAGGATCTCTTGCTCCCCAACTTACAAGGAGCAACAGTCCATATGAGAGCCAGCCCCTCTCTCATCTTTGAGTGAGGATCTTCCTTCCTTAAAAACATGACCCCATGCAGGGTCCTTCTCTTTAACCTGCCATTTCCAAGGAGCCTCTGGCTTTATGCTTCCCCTCATTAGCCATCGATGCTATGACTAATCAGGAAGTGATCTGAAGGCCCCAGAAGGAGGCATCCAATCATGGAGGAGCTTTTTCTACTAGGCATCTAAATACCATCTGTAGAAAAAGAGAACTGTTGATGTTCGGTGTTTTCACCTCCAGTCTTAAGAAAGGACTTCGCCAACTGAAATCATACTCAGGAACTCAGCACAATTCATGGTGTGCTTGCCATTATTTTACCAGAGACCCTTACAATAAAATTAAGGTACACTTTTAAACAGAAAACTACTACACAGGTTTCACTGAGCTCACTAGTATAAATATACTAATTTGATTGCTTTTCTCTGGCCCCTGACCCCACCCATTACCTTTTTGAAAGCAAAAGGAAGTCTTTTTATGGCAGTGTTACTTGGTGCCTAATTCAACACTTACTATTTTTCTAAACAGATGTGCAAACACATACACGTATTTTATTCGAAGGGGTAAATTAGGATTAAGAAAGCCCCCAAAGGAAATTGCGTCACTTAGTTGTACTTTAAGAACGTTACCAAAGTACATGCAGACAGTACTCTTACATAACTGTATTTCATTTCATTTGTATTCCACGTAGATGAAAAACACAGTAGTTAACCCATCGGCACTGAAGTCAGTAAAGCCAGCTGTGAGTCCTAGGAGCTGTGTGACCTTGGTGAATCTACCTCATGTGCAGACAGACCTCAGGGTGGACCTCATGCTCCCTGCTTCCCCCTGCCTCTTGTTCCTGACGTGTGTCTGCCTCTTGCCTTGAGTATGGACAAGACCTGTGACTTGCTTCTAATCTAGAATATGGCACAGGCAATAGAATGCTACTCTTGTGACTGTTATATTACATGGCAAAGGTGACAAGATGCCACCTTGTGATCATATTATGCACATAAGACTTTTGGGGCAGACAGGAGCCAGGGAACCTCCTTGTATTCTTGATGATGAAGTAAAGGTCACGTTGGGGAAGCCCACAGGGCAAGAATCTTCTGGCAGCCTCAAGTTGAGAGCTGGCAAAAATCGAAGGCCCACAGGCATACAGCCTCACGGATTTGAGTTTTGCCAGAAATCAGAATAAACAAGGAAACAGATTCTGCCCTACTTGAGCCTCCAGGTGAGATGGCGACCTTAATTTCAAAGGACTCAGCGAAGCCCAAGTCCTGACCGAGAGAATTATATATTGTGGTAAGGTGCTACCAAAAATAAGACCTAACTGGAAAATAAGTCCTAGAGTGATTTTTCAGGATGACATCCCCTGAACATAAGCCCTAATGCAGCTTTTGGAGCAAAAATTAATATAAGACCTGGTCTTATTTTTAGTGAAACACGGTAAATGTGTGATGATTTGTTTATACATTTCTCTACTCCTCAGATTCCTGACATGGAAACTAGAAACCATAGAACCCCCCAGAGTCCTTGCGAATGATAAATGCAACACTGTTTACAACGCACACATCCCTCGCTCACAGAAAGCTCTCAATGATTGGTAGCAACATGGTAGTGTACTACAAAGGTAAATCTCAGAAGAGTGGATATAAGATAAGGCCTTAGGAAGAGGGGAGTTTGACTAATGTTAATAGTGAAGATACAATCAAATAGAGTACTAGTTAACCAAGAACTTGACACATTTAGTTTTATTACATCTGATTTTTGGAACAGTACCAAACAAAATTGAGAAATGGAAGAAATTGGTCTTGAGCGCCCTCCCCTCTTCTTTCCAGCCCTCCCCACCTTCTTCCCACACTCAGCTCTAAGGTACTCAGTTTCTCTTAGTAGGTGTGTTATGTTGAAGATCAGGGAATCTGTTTTAAGGTGGGGAATTTTATAACAGCTTGAACTGCACCAGAAACACAATTGCCTCTTCTGCCCGAATATTAAAATTGTTGCATATTTGCACGAGGAGTTCAATTAAAATGTGTATAAGAATATGAATATTTTTATAACATATAACAATTTCAAAACAGACTTCATACATTTTGTATAAAGAAATGTTGCCGAGAAAGCAGTCATGTTCCTTAATAGCAGGCTGCCCTATTTTGCTTACTACTGCCTTGATTCCTGAAACCGAGCTTTATTTATTATTCTCATTCTGATTTCAGATCATTTTAATTACCAATAAAAAGCAAGTACCAACACTGAATAGGTTATTACTTGTGTGGATGCTTTTAAAGCTAAAATAGATAGTGGACTCATTCCAAAGGTCCTATAAACCATTTCGATAAGTGAATAGTATCATAAAAAATTTTGGATAGAAAACCTATTATTAGTGGAGAAATGCAAAGCAAAGAATCACCAGTACTTTAAGAGTGTTGAGTACAAATCAACGTCATTAACTTAAAAGTATAAAATTTAATCTACCCCTCATTTTCATTAGAAGAAAAGTCATCAGTGAGAAGATGAAGGATTTCATTTCTAGCCTGTCATTTCAAATATCTAAATTAGAAGAAATCAGCATATGAATAGCATAGTAGCTGGTGTGAAACAATTTTGTGGTCTCAGTTTATTCCTATAGAGCAAACAAGATGTTTTCCAATATAACCACTCAAACAGGAACCGCCGAACTTAATACCTAACTGGTCAATTAACCAAGGATCTCAAGAACTGAGTAGACTACATAGCCCATTCGAAAGGAGTTATATTTCATATTTTGTAGTGACAGAGATATTGATACTCTGGAGATAAAGGGATAGACAGATATAGGACATTTATTTAATGTATGTAAGAATATCCTTTGCTTCTGAGTTCATGTAAATCCCTGTAATTGTGGAGGCTTTAAAAACACCTGCAAGTTTATAATAAATCAAACTAATATAAATTGGCCTTTCACTAAACTGGGGAATTAGAGTTCTGCCTGTGGTTTTTTGTTGTTGTTGTTGTTGTTTTTTCTTTTTGGTTTGTTTGTTTTTTGTTTTTAAATATGAGTTTCATAATCAGAATTCCTAGATAATCAGATAGAATAATAACTAATATCTCCAAACCACTCCAAATGTCATTTATGCCTACTTTTATTTACCCTATTCTGATTTATTTACCTCCTCCTCAAGATCAGATAGTTAGTTATTAGTAATAGCTCAGCCACTGATTAACTGTAAATTTGGTGAAACCACTTCATCTCTATGACCCTTTGTTTCTCTGTAGGAAAAGAGAGAAACCATTTCCTTTACTCTTTTCCTTTGTTCAGGGGCTCAGAAACCATAATACATGTGAAAACACAGGAAAACAGAAAAGCACTACACAAATTTAACATAAAATTACTATAAACATTAATATTACATTTCTGGCCCATAGATAGCTCATTGAGTATCACTTTTCCTAAGTAATAAGCTGCAACTTAATAACATTTATTAATAATGAAATTTCCTGTGCTTTCAAGATGTCATCATTTAGCTGTTTTTAACATTGAATATACCTTATCTTTCTAATAATCACCATATATATATATAAATATATAAATATATAAATATATATATAAATTTATATATACTGTATTTTTTATATGAAGTGTTTTAGGCCTGTCCCCTAACTACAAGGTTTAGCAAAAAGGATGGTACCATAATGGGAAAGTAGATGTGGCAAATTTTCCTGTTTCCTTCATGCCCATTTACAAATAGCTCAGCACAATCACAGAGTTCAGAATCAATGGATTCTACAAGGTGTATATTTATTTGAATGGAAAACGGTATCAGATAGAGCAAGAAAATCAATTCTTTTCCCAGAAATACATTCATCTGTCATCCAAGAAACAAGGACATAACTTTCTTGGACAGGATGACAAACACTCACATCACTTAAGATGTTGATAGCTTTTCTTTAAAACATGAAGATGTACAATAATCCTTAATTTCCACATTTTTATACTAGTTTTGAGTCATTCAGTTAGTACACGACACTATTTTCTCTAGGTGGAATACTTTAAAATAAAACATTGTTCTCTTGGTGTCTATCACCTCACTTGATTTGTATAAAAGTGCTTTATAAGTTCTCCTTAAATTATTCTAAGTTAAGTTTGCTTGGTTCTGCTTATTTCTATGCAGTCTTAAATTCACAACTTAATACCACCAAAGTGTACCTAAATCACTTATATTTGGGGAAATATGCACAATAATAAATTCTTTATGGAGGCATCTATGCATTGCAGAGTCATAATATTATTCTTTAGTAGAAAAAGAGACATTATGTAGCCACAGACGTACTCATAACTAATTAGGTTCTATTACAAGACACACTAACGGTGACAAATCTCTAGAAAAAGAAGGCATTTCCTGATGAGAAGGATCTGTATTCACTATCTGCTATTTCCTAATTTAAGAAAAAGCCAGAGTGGGGGAAAACATTGTTAAAAAACAACAACAAACAAACAAAAAAAAAACTTTGAAAAATAGTGACAAAAACATCTAGAGAAAAATGTATACCATACATTCATAGAGGTGTGATGAAGGCCAGGTATGGATAAAGGGATAAAGTTACATTATTCCATGCACATGGCCTTTTGGACTAGAAATAATGCACATGCATGCAAACACAGACTTGATGGGACATGAAAACATGAATGACAGCCACATTAATTAGAAAGTGTAGAATCTGAGCAGAGGTAGATAATTCATTTAATTCAAGTCACACTTGAATAGCCCGGTTCCAATAAATATCAGTGGTCTTCAAAACAGAGTTACAGTAATCCATATTTGATTTAGTCTAACAATGATCAAAAGAAGCAGAGAAACCAAATAGAAAGTGTATACTTACTAATTTAGGGCTTACGATTGTCCATTTTACCTACAATTGCTAATACTTCACCTTCTTCAGTGTATGCCTAGCCTAGGGAGTGAATCTTTGGGTGAATGGCCTCTAGATCTTATCTTCCTGTCACGTGATTGTGGCAATTCGGGCAAGCTGTTTTTCATCTCCGCTGTCCCCCTCAGTTTGCTGAGGCAAATATACAGTTGCAACTCATTAAGTCATGCATTTGTAGTCACAACAACAAAGAAATGGAATTGTAGAAAGAAACAAACGACAGTAGAAATAGCTCTAATTTATCAGACAACATTATCATCTTACAGGGTGCTGAGCTGGGCACTTAATTTAAACAGACACGGTCTCTGCAGCCTAGGAATTTATGAACTAAAACATAAATAACACAGTCTTGTTCCTTTCCAAGAGGAGGAAAACAGAGATCTGCCCTGTGGACTTCCTAATTAAATCCAAGCATTAGGGCACTAAAATAAACTGGTCATTAGCTTTATTTTATTTCACTTTTCTCCTTTTTTGACTCTTGCTCTCTATCATTCCATAATTTAAGGAGACTTTGGGAACAAGAAGGCTTATAGAAGGAATCACAAAGGCAAATATCCTCAAACATTAAATAACATGAATAGAAGAAGCCAAAATGAGACTAGAAAAAAGTGACATATTGATGATGTGGAAAAGGATGAAAGTCTCTTTCATAAACCAAACTAGCACCCTGATAAACAAAAAGGAGGTAAGAGCGATTATCTGGATGAATGATAGTAATCAAAAAGTGTAAATTAAAGCCAAGGACAGAAGAGAAATAACAAATATTTTAAAAATAAACTGAAAGAGAGGGCTTGGGAGCTGTTTAGCAAAATAAATTTTCTTAAATGGAATCATGGCTCTAGCAACTCAGCAAAAAAAGACCAAATGAAGACAAATATTAAGTAATTCAAGCCTATACTATATATATAATTGAAATAGTTGGTTTAAATTGGAATTTTTAAACATTTTTATATAAAGATGCAAACACTAAGTAGCAGTAGCATAAAATAAATAATGACAGGCAGAGCAAGTTCCCCAAATGGAGGTTTCCCCACTTGAAGGGTCATAAACGATAGGGCCTGGTCGTGCTAACCATAGCATTAACTGGGTTTAGTTTCATGACTGACACAGATGCAACAGGTAAAGACACCAGGCTTAATTAAATTCTACAACTGTTTTAATTTTTCATTTCACTTTGTGTAGGTAGAGTCTGTTCCTCCCTTAGAAGAACGTTGAAGCAACCTGTTAACAAAAGTGTAGTCTTGAAATGCCTAGGTAAGCCACCATGTCTTTAAAATGTGAAAGACTGAGTTGGGATATTTAATTTCATCATATTTAATGTCATTCCCTTGTATGCTCATATGGTAAATAATAAAATTGCCAAATTAACCAAATGAGGGCTTCAACAAAAGATTGATATCACTTTAATTTCAACTTGAATATATATTCAATAAATGTCTACTGTGTGTCAGCCACTAGGACCAAAGTTCTTCACCTAACTGCTTAATAGGGATAACATAGAGTCTTGAAGAGTCAGCGCTAGTATGCATTAGTGTTTCAGTTGAAAGTGCTGCATACATTCCAATTATCTGATTATTATTTGGCTAGCGCTCTGAGGGACTCTTGTCATTAGGAAACACTTGAAGTGTTGTACCACGGCCGACACCAAGTGAAGGACAGAGTAAGCCAAATCAATATTGGTGTGAGCACCTGCCTCAGGGATCAAAAAATCCACAATAAAGTTAATGTAGTCACCTGTAGCTGGATTAGCTATTATATTATTATGTTCCTTTAATTTTCAAATTGGAAAAATCCCAATAAAAATATTAACATTTAATAAAAGCATTATTATAAATAATCCATTAATTAAAACAGTGGAGCAAATACTTCCCGTGTGAACTTTTCTCCTAAGATCTTTCTGATACCATAATATAGAAGACTGAAAATGATATAGGAATGCATCTACGAGATAGGGAAAGAGTCCACTAAGTGAATATTTGTTTTCTAGATTTAGGTGCATGTACGACAGCAGAGATGTTTCTGAAAAGGGGGACAATCTCCCATAAAGAGTAGAGAGGGTCACACCCACCTCAAGGTTAAATATTGCCACCCTACGTCACAACAATACCATGATAACCGTAGGGAAAGAGAGGAGAAGTCAGGGAACTGTAATTGTCAGAAATATCTAAACATGATAATCTAAAATCTCTGCTATATGATTATAAGACAAAATCATAGCTGCATTAGGTGACTGCATACATCCACACGTTTTTGACAAAATACCCATCAATAACAAAAATAAAATATGAGCTCCATCGTGTGAATAATACTCTTCCATCTTGAAGCCTTTGCTTATGTAATACCATGGAGGTGGGGCCAGGGAATTAATCTGAGGAGGGGCCATTGTAAAGAGACCTGTCCCAACCCTGCTACTGAACAGAGGTTGCCCCAAGGAAGAGCCTTTGTTTCCACTAGCTTCTAAATGAATTGCTCCAATATTAAATCTCTTGGCAGAGGATAAGAAATAGATTGACTTTTAATGAAGTTAAGGCATTCAGCATCCAGTCACTTCAGTGTTTGGTCTTGGTTAAGGAAGACCTTTTATTTCTGTGATATTTTACCTTAGAGGAAGAATCATTAGCCAGTCAATTATGAACCCAAATCAGGTGAATTCTGGAGTCCCAGGACCAGCCACCTACCCCGCCTTCTAATTCTTCCTCAGCATAGATGATTAAGGAGACACTGCAAATCACTAGCATGTGGAAAGCCCTTTCTAATCTCTTTTGTCCATACTCACAATTGACAAGCGCAAAAAAGGGATAAAGGGAAGTGAAAGAACATTTTCCTCGATATGAGCCTGGTGACACACTAATCTAAAGTAACATAGCTCCAGGGCTGCAAACTAGAATGGGCTCAACCCAGGACCGTGATTGAAATATCCCTAGTGAACAATTTGATGTCAGAATCCTTCATCTACAGCCACAGAAGATTAGCAGAGCAAAGTCTTATCTGAGTAAGAATCCCCCGTGTCCACTTCAGTGAGCGCCTGCTCCCAAGAGTGGTTCTGCTGGAGGGAAGAGTGATTTCCTGCACTTCACAGCCAGCTCAGTGCAGGGAGCTGGAGGCGGCTGCTCTGGGAAGCTGGTGTTTACAGCTCAGCCTTGCCAGCACCAGGGAGGACCACAGAGCAGATGCTATTTTCCTTGTGTTTTCACACTCCTTTGGAAAGAAAGATTCCTCTTTCTCTTCCAAATGCCTACCATATTTGGCTCTTTATTAGCTATCGCTGCAAACTCTGTCTAGTAGCCAAGGCCGTTATGGCGATAGCCTTTTATTTACAATCCGAGTAAAAATAAATTAACTTGGGTCCATTTTCAGGCATACATCCTGAATTAGACATAAACTCTGACGTCACAGAAGATAGTCCGTTCTCAACATGCCTCTTTTTATTTCCCCTCAGAAAATAAAAGCTACAAATATACAAGAGATAAAAGAGACATTTGTAAATCACTTTCTAAATGAGGGTTAAAAAAGAAAGATGACATAAAAGGGAAGCTATATTTTGCATTGTCTGGTGGGCTCTCTGTAAGTTAGAATCTTGGGAAGAAAGATCTACTTTCTTATAGTAGCTTAGCACTAAATGGTCCTCTACGAGAATGAAAGTCAAACTACTCCCTTAGCAAATAGCTTAAAACTAGAGTGATTTGGACACAAGGAAAATTTCATGGATCAGCTTTTCCATTTTCTGGCAGAGGCATAAGAATATATATTTCTTTGAAAATACAAAATACAGGTTTTTTTTCAACATCAAAAATATATTAAAATAAAATATTTTATAAAGATGTATTCTATATAAACATAATACTCTTTGAAGTAGAAAATTTCATGAGGGGGGTAAAAGAAAAAAAAAAAGTAACCACTCTATCTGAATATAATATCAAGAATTGTCCTCTATTAAAATCCCATCATTTGATCCCCCCTCCTACCCCTCCTACCAAGATTCAAGGAATCACACATCATTTCTTTATTTTTCTATAGTTAAAAATAGTCAAACTGAGAATGTTACACTCAGATAATTCCAGATCTTTCTGAAATCAATATTGTCAAAGGAGTTGTAAAAGCAAAGCTATCATCATCATTATCTGACCAGAGTATCTGTTTATTCTCTTCAATGTAAGACAGAAATACTTTTTGTTTTGTTTTGTTTTAAGCTACTCAGTGCACTCTAAAAATAATCTGCTCTAGGACGCAGAACATGATCACGGCAATCAAAGCCACTTCTTATGCTCTTAGATGCAATAAGCCATAGAAAGCAAATTACCATGAGATGTGAGGCTGAAGAACTTGGGTTGGATGTCGCTTTCCACTGTTAAGAACAGCCCACTCTATTAGTCTTTCTCAGAGCGTTCAGGGGTGAGTCACATCAAGAACATACAGTACTCCCTTACTTTATTTAATTAAGCAAAATAATAAAAGTGGAATCATTGTGGTCCCATTCTCTAGTCCATGATTGGTGTCCATGTTTCAACTGCCATTTGTCTAAGACAATTTAAATGCAAACCTGAGCACATGATGCATAACGTTCAACATCACCTTTCTTGGTGACCATTCTTCCAAGTGTTTTTCTTAGCAAAAGAAACAAAAGCCTAAAACGTGAGTTAGTTTCTCTTACTCATCACCAATTCTAAGGTAACTCAAATTCTCTCCCCAACCCCCTAGATGTACCTCAGTCTGCATCCATGTTCTCATTCTTTATTAGAGCAGAATAAACATATTACTCACAAGCCATTGAGTCTCAACCATAAGAGGGCCTCATGTGGTGTAAATATTAAGTATCCTGCTACGTATTGGTAAGATACACGACAATACGGAAGTCATTTAAGAATATCTAAACCACTATTGTTTTTCAAGATTTAATAGAGGAAAAATGTTAATGATTATAAAATTTTACCTTTACATTGCAAAACCATACTCGTATGCTTGCGTCTCAATTTTCAAAGCAGTTTTACACACAATGGTGCCAATGATTAGCTCACAGCTCCAGATCCATTGTCTACACTCTGCCTTGTGATGCTGGGGGTGAGACTCTCGAAACCACACTTCTGCTTTCCCAGCTGGCTCTATGGTAGGCTCTACTAACAGGGCTGCCAGACGAAGACTGAAAAGACTGGAAGAGGAAGAAGAAACACATCCCTTCCTGGGGGCTAACTGCCAGTCTTCTTGCTGTTTCTAAGATCGTCACCCTTGCCATAGCTTTTTACTCCAGGAGCAGCTGTTTCTTTCTGTAGCACAAGCCCAAACCAGTTTGCAATATTTCCAACACATGCAGCCCTGCTGCACCCCTCTCAGAGCCACAGGCACTAGCCTGCTTGTGTTCCTTCTGCAGAGTGGGTCTCAGGACTACGGGACTTTTGGTCCAAGCCCATCAACAGAGAGCTAAATTTGAGCTTGACTGGTCTTTTCCTCCAAGGTGCTAAATTTTCTTAATTCCAAACTCTTCCCTTTGTTCCTCCAGCTCTAGAGGTAATAGCCACGTTTTATAGTTGCCATCTCTGTGATAATTTTACTTCGTTAAAACCGTTATGCCTACTTAATTACTTATATTCAATATCCATGTTCAAATAACTGAGATCGTTTCTGTCTCCTCACTGGGCCCTGATTGAGTTAATAAATATACAGGGGCAGTTGGGGCAAGTATTACTGTCCCCATTTCACGAATGCTCACAAAGTTATATTCTAGCCCTGGAAAAGGAAAACCGGGGACTTGAACTCAGTCTTCAAAGCCCAATCCTAGCATTCAATCCTTTCTTCCATGTGTAACCTGAATGAAGCATTTCTCATATATATTGTACATATGCAATCAAGAACCATTCAAGAAACATATATATAAGGCAGCCCAGATAAGCATGGCTATTTAAAGTCAGATTTTTGTACAAAGCTCCAGCTTAATTTTTACGTAAAAGTGCTTTAATTTCAATCCATTCTAATAGTTTTAAGGGTTTGGGTTAAGACGTATTCTTATTCCTGTAGTATAATAAATAGTCATGGTCTATTAAATTTGAGCCCACTGGAGAATGTCAAAACCATACTCATGAGCTCATTATTTCCTACACAGTTTTAAAAGTGGAATTTCAAAAGCAAAAGTGAAATATCAAATAAAACGTAGCTCTCAGTATATTTGCTTGCTGCCAGATATTCTATAAATATGAAAACAGATCTTGGGAGCTGCTGTTTAAAATGAAAGTAATGAGTATTTCCGGATGGGGTGTTCAGAAAGATTTTCCAGACATGGGCTTCCTTACTCTTGTTGGCAAAGCAGTATGTTTTTTCCTCCTGTCTGCTCAGTGAATGTGTTTCTAAAGGCTGCTTTGTGTTCCTGTAAATCACAGGAATTCCTTTACAGTACAACTGGAGGACCTGGCAGCAAAGCCTAATCAAGTTGAAGAAAGCTGCAAATACTTCCCCAATGGCCTTCATCCACAATTGGCAGCATGAAGACTACAACAAAAAAGTGAAAACAGAAACTACAAAAGCAAATACATCAATTCTTATTCTTCTCCCCTCATTTCTTCTTTCTAAATCCTCAGGACTGAAACACAGGAAAAACAGACTAAAGGTCCACTCACATATGTAGTACCTATGCTATATAAACATATTATATGTATCCTGTATGACACAGAAGGAACAAGTTTACTCTTAAAATATATGTGTATGCATATATATATATATGTATATATGGAGAGAGAGAAATATAGATATTATTTTTCTACACTAGACAATATTCCCAAACTATATGCGATGTCTCACCAGGAATTAAACAAATTCACCCAGTAATTTAAATGGATCCAACTTCAATTCCCTTTTGGAGTCTTAAAGTACATCACTAACAGAGAACAAAGTAAGAAATCAGAAAACAAATAAAAGAAACCCTCCCACTTCTACTAATTATTGTCTATTAATTAAACACCTACAAAAGAGCAACTCCCCACTTTCATAGCCACAACGTTATTCAGATTTGCCATTGAGAACAATGTTAAATGACATCATTTGAATTCTCTCTCTTTGTTGCTGAATATAGCCTGCTGTTAGAGGCAATATCCTACAACAGCAACGTGTCAAATTATCCATGGAAGCTTTAGCTGATGACAAGTGGGCTATCCAGTTATGAATAGAGTAACTTAGAAATATAAGGTGGTGTCATCCCAACTCAGGACTCAGAAAATTAAACCCTATGCACTTGATTTTGGAGGTTATCTGTGACTTTGGATCACAGAACCCAAATGTGTTACCACAGGATACAACTTAAAAGGTGAAAAGTCACTAAATGTATTGTTTACTTAAACAATACATATATCCTTAACCATACTTATATCCTGTGGTAACACATCCATCATAAATGAGGCTCTATCTATGTCTTCAGTCTTTAACTAAGGAGATACAACTCTGAATATTCTCCTTCCATTCTGTGAAAATTTGTAAAGGTACTGCATAGAAATCATGCTAATATATTCATTAGGGAATTGTCAAGATGTTGAAAACACTAAGATCCTCGTGGGGCAGTGGTTTTTATGTTGTGTGTATAAATGTTTGCCTTAATATTCCTAAAGGCTGTGAGGAAATCGCTGTTCCCCTAAGAGGGAATGAACGATCTGGTGGGCAGATTCCAGGACGTTGACTGGACCACGTTTTGTATGGCTGGAGCATTCAAAGGGTTTAAAAATCAGCATAAGTGATTTCTTTTCTCTTCATGTTCTCTATTCCTTCCTTATGGCTGGCTGGCTGAATCACTGTCCTGGCAAACTCCTCTCTCTGTATATCTACATATATTTATACCTATATCTATATCAATATCTGCATTTAACTATGTCTATAGCTATATACATATATGGACATATACGTCTGTGTGTGTGTGTGTGTGTGTGTGTGTGTGTATATATATATACATATATAAAGACAAGCACACACACACACATACGCATTTTCAAATGTACCCAAGATTTTCTGATTGTTGCCTTTGTTCAGCCATCCATGCCCATGTTCTTCAGGGCAAATACTGTGCAAAGACTATCTGGCATTCCTGATGCACTGGCCATAATATCACAGCACCCTACATCTTTCTCTGATTTCTAATCGTATTCAGGAATAGTATCGAATGCTTATTTTTAAACTGCACAGAATACCATTAACTAGTTTTGTGACTTTGGGCATATCTTGTTCTGTGAGTTTAGAAACATAAATGGTTTTTAAAGTGTTTTCTGGCTCCAAAATTCTATGCATTTTATCTCCATCAGTTTCTTTCCAATGCTAAGTGAAATTTTGTTCAACAACTCTTGGCAGTCTAAGTAATTTCCCCACTGGGTGATTTCATTGACATAATGCCACTCAAGGTCGTGCAGCAAAACCCAAAACATCCAGCAAAGCACATAGAACTCAAGTCAAATGCATGTGACCAGTTGGATACAGACACTTGGCACACAGCAGCCATAACCAACCTACACAGACAAATCTCAACTGCACAGTTGCAATCTGCCTTTAATCCAGCATATTGGGGAACATGTGCGGCAAGCTTCTTCGAGTCCTGGGACATGGACTTCGCAAATGTGCACGCTGACTCTTACCCTGAAAAATTCAGTGGCATGCACAGACACTTTGCATAAATCATCTTCCTGACTGTGCCAGCAACCTTTCCCCCTCTCCTTATGTGGCAATTCAGAACAGGTTTGGATGAGCACAACCCGTAAATGTAAGAGGAACAAGGGGCTCTCACCCATTTCCATTTTGTATATTTTATCTATCTGGACACTCAAGGAATAAAGTGGTCAGTACAGTTCAGGTAGAGGACAAAGACAATAAAAATAAGAATCACGAATTCCTGTTCTTCCAGAGAACCCAACTATCAAATTGAACTGGCATCATGGAAGATATAGACCAAAGAAAAATCTTAAATGCATTCTATCCAATATCCTCACTTTACACATTAGAAAACTAATGTGTAGTTTAGTTTAGAAAACTAAAACTAACAAAGAGGACCAAGATTTTATTGGAATAACTTTCATTTGGGGTTTACCTTAGATGCTATTATGCAAATAGGAAATTCTGCTTGTGCACCTTTCAGAATTTAGAGAATCAAGTGAAATATACCCAACTAACAGAAGCCTAGTGTATTGGTCATCTATTACTGCATAACGAAAGCTGGATATTTAATGGCTTAAAACAGTAATAATGTATTATTCTTCATAATCCTGTGAGTTAACTGGGCAGTTCTGCTCATTTCATCTGAGCCTACTCAGGGGGCGCAGTCAGCTTCTGGCTTGGCTGGGGCCAGATGCTCTAAAACAGCCTCGCTCCCATGCGTGGGGCTTCAGCCAGGATGGCTGGAAAACTCTGACATGTAGGACTCTCTCGCCATGCAGTCTTTCATCTGGGCTTTTAACACGATGCTGGAAGTATTCCAAGAGGACAAAAGTAGAAGTTATAAGGTCTCTACAAACAGAGGCTCAGAAGTCTTCTGTTATGTCACTTCTGCTGCTTTCTGCAGGTCAAAGTAAGTCTAAGGACTGGCCCAATTCAAACGGCAGGGAAGAAGACCCCACTCCTTCATAGGAGTTGTTGCAAAGAGTCTGTGGGCATAAATAATCTACTATACCCAGACAAAAGAAAGGAGTCAGCAGGTTAAATGAGAGGCAAGTCAGATTTCTTTTGTTTTCAACAGAATATATCCTTATGGATAAAGGTGCCTGCCACTAGAGGTCACTGATTTATGCTTTCAGATCATTCATGATTTTGAATCCTAACAAATAGAAACCTCACCCACGCTATGTTTCTGTACAATGTCTATATCATAACTGGCACTCACTAAACCCATAACCATAATAATGGGAACAGAAGTGGGCACAGGCATGTTTCACAGCAACTAAATTAGATTTGGTCAGTTTATTTGGTAAGTGCATATTCTTAACTACTATAAAACGTCATGACCTACTCAGCTGAGGAAAGCAATTCCTTTAAAAAAAAAATTGAATCCACTAACTCCCATGGTAGCTTCATTCATTGCATGTACTCTATTGCACAGAGAATCATCACATAAGAACACAAAGGAAACCAAAAGTTACCGCTTTCTGGCAAGACTAAGGCATCCGAGGCTGGTAGTGTCTAATTATGCAAACTTTGTGAAGCAAACTTTGTGAAGCAATTCAGCTTATCAGAACATGGAGCTAATGAAGTCAGAGTTTTGATCCTTCGATAGGCCAATTAATTTCAGGGAGGCAAACACCTCTTTTTTATATAAGGATAGTCTTGATCACTCCTCCCCCTACTGAATTCTTTCTTAATCTCAGTGGAAATGAACACTATTATTCAATAAAATGCATTTTTTTTTAGGCCACACATTCTGATAGATGCTACAGGGCTGCAAAAATGAGAACTATGTCATTTTATCCTTCCAGAATTTTTAAGATTGGTAAAGGGACAAAAAATACGACTATTCAAGCAATTAATTTACAATGTATACAATGAGAAAGTGCTAGAAAAGAGGTACAAATTACAATCCAAGTTCAAAGGAGGAAGATATTAAATTAGGGGATCTAGAAGTGTACAAAGGGGTGATATTTGCCCTCTACCTTTACATGGAGGGTAAGATTTTTGCAGGACAGATGTAGAGGAAGGCATCCTAGATAGTAGGGAGAGGGAAGACCAGTGAGTACTCATTCAACAAAAATTGATCCAGGTTTGTGAGAATGTAGGATCTAAAAAGAGAAAGTTCATGAGAAACAGGAGTATAAATGTAGCTCAGAGCTTGATTAGACAGAACTGACCTTGCTTTAGAAGGTAACGAGGAGCTAGTGACGTGAAATAACCAGAGTGGTATTTTTAGGGAGATTCTTCTGGCAGCAATAAACATGGTTGATCACAGAGGAGATGAGTGGTTAGGAGAGAGGTTAGGAATCCACTGCAATAAACTACATGAGAGCCCTAGGCCAGAACCGTGGGGGGAAAAGTCAAGAGCACAGTTTACATTGGTAAGGACCTGTGTGGTGCACTTTCCTCAGAGAAAGGAGTCAAGTAAGGAAGAAATATAAACCTTACATCAATGTTGGAAACGAGGAGGAGAAAATGTGAGGAAAACATGGATAGCCTCACTATTTTCAGTTATGAAGACTCTAGCTTCTAGAGAATGATGATCTACTTTGATGGAGTACCTGGAGAGTCTGGGGACTTCACCCTGATCCGTGCCCTGGGACCACAACAAGGAAGGAGGAAAAATGCAAACAGCAGGAAGACAGCATCTGAGATAAGACACACAACTTTGTGGGAGGATCTAGTCTGCAGGATGTTGCAGATTTCTCCAGCCATACTTAGTCCTCTTGGAAGGTGAAAGTAATTGGTCAATGGAAATTATCCAGGATGAATCGAGTGAAGGAGGTGAGAAGATCTAGGTTTCTGCTGAGTCCATTTATAAAAATTCTCGTTCTGTGGTTCTGGCCGAGAAAGGCGACAAGGGAAGCCAAAATGGGAGGGGTGGATAGACAAGGGCCGTGGGGTGGAAGTACTCTGGGGCCTGGACAGGAAACAAAGACCAGGGGACGGGGAGCTGGGAGAATGAAGGTGGCTGTGGAGCTACTAGAGTTCCATGGCAACGCATTACCTCTCTTGAGGGGGCAGGCGGCATCCTAGCCTCCTCATTCTCTTCAGACAAACCTCAAAAACAATGTGATCTCTGGATAACGAGGAGAAGACCTCATCTACCACTAGGAAGGCCCCCATATTCATGAACTTTTTGGGTACTAAATGAGATGTTCTTTGCATTTTGCATTAGCATTTTATGATTTTGGAAGGCCCCCATATTCATGAACTTTTTGGGTACTAAATGAGATGTTCTTTGCATTTTGCATTAGCATTTTATGATTTTGTACCTTGGTCTATAATAATTCTCATTTCCTGACCTCTTACTAATTTGTAATTAATTTCAAACAGATGAACAACTACAGAGAATAACAAAACAGAATATAACAAATATCCATATGCTTACCATTAATCTAATCACAATATTTTTGTCATAATCTCTTTAGTTCTACTTTTAAAGAAACATATAAAGAAATATAGTAAGCCTTTTGTGTGTCCTTTCTTGATCCCATCCTTTTCCTCTAATTCTAAAAACAGTAACTGTCCTGAATTTAGTTTTTAATTGTTCCCATGCCTGTTTTACGTCTTCAATAAACCTGTATGCATCCATAGCTTATTATTTTAAAATGTCTTATTTTTTGTACTCTATATAAAGAGTTCATTCATTTTAACAGCTCTAAATGTATGAATATATAATTTATTCATTTTACGCGATATTAATGAGCACTTAGCTCTCTTGCAATTTTATACTGACACAAAAAAAAATGTTGCGAAGAAATTTTAGGAGACTGGGTGGCAACCCTGTCTGAACATTACAATTGTCTAGAGAGTTTTTTTAAAAATGCAGATGCCCTATTCTCTGCATGCCTTTCTCTTTTACATCGTTACAGACCTCCAAGATAATAATATTTATAAGGTGCATTGGAATAAAGAGAAAAGGTCATTCATAGACAATCAAAGGGGACAAGCCACTTCTGCCTTACCAAGCACACCCAGACACCCCAAGGGCTAAGAAGAATCAAATCTCAACAGAATGAAGGCATTTCCCAATTTCCAGCACGACGATGTGCAGGTAACACTGGCTAGGTTAGTTCTGCTCTGGAGCCGGGATTCTCAAATTTGGCTGCACATTAGAATCTACTGGGGAGCTTAAAAAATATGGCTATGCCCAGGCTGTACCCCAAATCAATTAGATTAGAAGATCCAGCAGTAAGATCACATCAGTGCTTTTTAAATATCCCAGATGATTTCAACATGCAGCTCAGGTTGAGAATCATGTTGATTACTATCTCCCAAACACCCCCAATTCTGAGAATCACCGGAAGTGCTTGTGACTAATGCATTTCCCCAGGCCCCAAATGTTTTAGTGTCTAGCCTGGGAAGCTGTATACACCTAGAAGCGAATTGCTCTGTCTCAGCTGAACAGTGGTGGGAAGTGGTGGCTCTACTCCAGCGCCACTTGGAAGCCCTTATTCGTTGGAGCAATCAATCCAAGCAATGAATGTTGTCTTTCTACGTAACACCCATGTTTGAGTGGTCATTCTGACCTATTTACCGCAGTGGTCGGACAGGCTGGAATTGGAAAAATCAGTTCAGATCCTTCAGGAAAGGCTCCTATGTGGGGGCGGGGGGGTGTCTCAGTAGCCTTCTGAAGGGCTTCGTACAGTAGCTATTGTGGGGATTGTCACACCACTCCATGTACATGTCTCATATCATCCATTGTACCAGAAAAAAAAACCTTTGAGATTCCAGCCACAGAACTCTTTCTTACCTTTGTGGAACACTGGTGCAGAAAACAGGTGCTGGAACCAGACTGCTCAGGTAAACCCTAGCTTCACTAGCAACAGCATATGCAATCTTGGGCGACACATTTAATCTAAACACACCTTGGTTCCTTCATTTGTAAAAATAGTTCCTGCCTTCATGTTGTTATGAAGATTAACTAGATAAGTAATTACAAATGTCTACAATTTATGTATTTGAAAAAGATGTTTTAAAATTATTACTATTACCAGTTTACATTTCCCAGTTATCCCTTCATTCAGGTATATTTGCAAGTTTATCATCAGATTTCTTCCCATCTTCCTGCCAAAATTCCTTTATTCACATAGATTATAGCAAAGGAAAAATAGAGTGGTAAAAATACCAAAATATTAAACCTTTTATCAGATAACAGATTCTGTATGTTTCCCAAAATATATTAAGGACCACTCTCTCCTTTTTTTCCACCATTATCAATAAATAATGGTGAGAGATATTAATTTAAAAATAATACCTTGATTGCATCTACTTTAGTTTAATTCTTTGTGTTATTCTGACTCAATTTTTTCAAGGATCTCTAGGTCTTCGTATCTCATAACCCACTTTAATAACTTGTTGTAGAGTTAACATAACTCTTTTGGGCAGGAAATTCTTTTTTATGTCAAAGTTTATTTGGTCATGCTGAACTCCTAAGCCCATTTTCTCTAGGTTTGGCTTTTGTGCCCATTTAAAAAAATGGGAATTGTGATAACAATTATTACTCAGTATTTATTGTAAAAAGAACTTCAAATCTTTAAAACATTATACTAGAATATCACAATATGTTTCCTTTTGAGTTAAATTTCATATATAAGAGGGACTCTTAAAGAAATACTAAAGGAAATGTTATTTGAGATAATTTTAACCATAAAAAGGCCCCTATCATAGACCCTTCAGTCAGGATTCTGGTAACATGTATATGAATTCTGACCCTAATGTTAATATAAAGATATTACACACATACCAATAATTAAGATAATTTCAAAGGCCACTGTCTAGAAGGGTGAATGAACAGCCAATATGGCAGATAGAAAAACATTGTCAAATTATAAAATTTGCTCATTTGTGATTTTTAACAATATTTAGTGCTTTGTCTTATCCCTGAGAAGCAGCTGATCATCTGAAACCATCTGCTCTTTTGTGCTGGATAGAAAGATGTCAAGGTGTTTCAAAGTCATCACTGCAGAAGCAAACATATTGGAGATCCAGGAAACTGACAGAAAGATATCCTGAAAATATATCTCAAGTATTTTTATTTTCAAGTGATTACTTCATATTACAAAGCCAAGTGTAGTTACTGATATATCGAGAATAATTAATGAGAAATTCCCTCTGTAGGCTGTGAAGAATTTAGGTCATTTCAGGGATGGGATAATGTCTATGTTAATTCAGCAAATCCCACAGGATCCAGGTCAGAGATTTATCTACTACAGGGAAGAAAACTATAATTTTAACTAATGGTTGAAGATGATGATTGTGGTAACTACAATGATGGAATGTCTTTTAATTATGTTAATTCACAAAAAAGTGATTATCATTTGTACAATGTTAGGTGGAAAAAGTAGATCCAATGGCTATGGAAACAGTTTGAAAAAATCTACCAAAGTGACTCGAAATCTGTATCAGTACTTTCCTTGTAGGAGCTAAGTTTGCACCAGGGGTAAATAGTTATATATACATATACACATCTATGTAATTGTTATTTTATACAGTTTTGTACATATGCTAATTTGTGTGTATATTCTTTGGGTATCATCCTTGATGCTTTCTCTTTACCTCAATTACAATGACTGTATCCTATTGCACACCAAGTCTAGTTGATTTTTTTTTACTCCTGAGTACATCTAAAATCCAACCACTTCTATCCATTCCACTGCCAGTATGCTGGTCCAGCAACCATCATCTGTTCTATGTACTTACCCCAACCGCTTTATTCCATATCTACAGAGTAGTCAGAGTGATCATTTAAAAATACAAACAGGAGGATGCCTCTTCCCTACTTAAAGCTATTCAGTGGTTTCCTAAGTCAGATAAAATTAAATGATTCTGTCAGATAAAATTAAATTAAAATATCTTCAAGACCCTGCATAAGCTGACCCTACCTATACCACCAGACTAATCTCTAACAAAGGTCATGAATAGTGTTAGTAGGTGGGAGAGGCATTGCTATTTATCCAACCCTTGTCAGTTTGCCACTTCTTCCTTACTACCAGAACCCCAATTTTGTTAGGATTGGCAATTTCCCCAGTTTTCCTTGTAGTTAGAGTTGGCCACCAGATTTCAGTCAATGAGATGAAAGAGGATGTATATGCTGAGGGACTTTCTTCAAGTGGCCAACTGACTATTACCTACTCAAAGACACTTTCCCTAATTACCCTTTACAAAATTAAATTTTCTCCTGTTAATTTCTGTCTCAAAACCCCATTTCTTTACAGCACTTGTTGCAGTTTGGAATTATATTATGAATGTGTTGGTTGGTTTGTGTCTCTTTGACTCCTCTGCAAGTTCTGTGAGAGTAATGGATTTACAGCTGTATACTGTCCCCTCTCACAGCAATAAGCAAATATCAGTGGACAAGATAAATATTAGTGGACAAGAGAATTAATAAAATAATAAATTTCATTTGCAAGTATTTATCTACATTATAAACTGTACTATAAATCCATTATGTCAACAGACATTTGTCTCATTTTATTTTGTTTAAAGTATCGTGCTTTGTGATGTGGGAAATATAACAGTGAACACAACATGCCCCTAAGACGTCCACAGACTAGTGCAGAAGAAAAACATGTATACAGATAACCATAGAAGGTAGCAGGTAATATAAACATGGAACTGATGCTATGGGATTTCCAGGGTGAGAGAAATCCCTAAAGACTGGAGTGTATCCTGGGAGGTATCCTGGGAGACTAAGTTGACCACGAAGTTGAGTATTATTTCAATAAAGATAGAAGGTGAGGGTGAGTGGATGGGAACAAAAGCAGCTCAAAGGCACTTCCAAAAAGTGCAGGTTGATAAGAGGAACAAAGAATAGTCCACCAAAAAACAATCAAACAAAAGATGCAAAGCAAATATACCATTCCTATTTGTCTGTTTCGTTCCTATTTGTCTGCTTCGTTCCTATTTGTCTCCTTCATTCCTATTTGTCTGCTAAACAACGTTTTACTTGAGGCAGCACCTGGTGAGGACCCAGTTTGGTCTTAGGAATAAGAGTAACTGTGCTTGAATAAGGCTGATTGAAGGAAACACACCCTAGAAGTGGAAAAGAGAGAGATGCGGGAAAAAGGATACAGTGCCCTGCACAAATTCTATCAAAATCTTCAGTGGGAATTGGGGTTATATGAGAGGTTGGAGTAGCTAACACAAAAATTATACATGTCCAAATTGGGAATCAGAAGAGACAGAGAAGAAAGAAATCAGTTATAAGGATAAGAACACAGATGATCAGACATTTAACAGAAAGGTAAAAGAAGAAAAATGAAGAAAGTATAGCTTTAGGATCAATTTTAGTTACCTGTGAGAGAGCCTGATATTATACACATAAAGACACACACACACGTGCATTCGTGACCAATTTTCAAATCATTACAAAAATATTTTGCCGTGAATTGTCTACTTCATGTGTATGTATCAATTTAAGAAACTTCAATGGTTGCTCCCCTAATTTTTTCATGTAATTAACATAAATAGAAGGAATTGATGTGATATGCATGTGTATATATGGAAAGATCTAAGGCTATATTATGTATCATTACATAGAGCTATATTATTTTATATGTATATATTCATACACAGACATTCATATATTTCAAAATGCATTACATGTCTCAGAGACTACTCTTGTGTTTTTGACCCTCACATTGCCTCTGATGGATAAAAAATATGTATTCTGCTGCAGATTTTATAGATATGGAGGTAAATGTAAAGAGATGACACAACTTGCCTTAAGAAATAGAGTCAGTCAGTGCTCAAAGCGAAGCAGAAGCAGGATTTCAAAACTCATTGAGTCTGGGGTTCTTCCTATTACATTCAGAAAAGCACGACGACATGTTGTCTTGTAGAGGGTGGAAGAATGATTAAGGTCATGTCTCATATATAATGCCGCCCTAGATTTATACATCACATTTCTTCCAAAGGCTTTTCAGATATTATCTCATTTGTCTTCCAGCAGCACTGAAAGATAAGTAGGGGCAGGTGGGTTCATCTGCATTCTCCAAGATGGATTATCTGACGAAGGGAAGGGTGAAATCAGAGTGAACTGCTGAGCTCTGCAGCAGTCAGACTGGAATCCCAGTGGCTGTTTCCCTCCCAGCCTCTGTCTACGGATCTGGGTAACAGAATCCCCTGAGTAGAAGGGCATGGGGGAGTGTGAGGTTGGGGAGATTCCAAAACAGGGATATAGTTCTGTTATGTCACTGTTCTTCTTTCCAATATCTCTGTCTTGTGCTTCTGCTCATCTGAAATATGGAAGGACTGGTAACAGGATCTTTAATGGCACTTTTTCTGTTGCTCCAAATTGATGATTAATGCAAAGAATGGAAAGAATGTAAGTGCCCCATATTCTAAAGAGAACTGCAAACAGTAAGGGCTCGTCATCTTCAGAGCTTCCTAAGGTAGGTGAAGTAGCCCTAGTACCCCCAAACATTAGTCTCGTGACTTCTCTAACCTGTCTATTAAAAATAATGGGAAAAAAGAGAGGAAAGAAGTCATTGAAAGCCAAAGATTCTTGGCCTGATGGGAAGTAAAATCTCCCCCTGTGAAACAAGGTAGATAAAGGGATCCGAGAGAACCCTCAATAGAAATTGGGATTCCAGTGCCCCACTGGTTTCCCTTAGTGCAGAGTATTCCTGATCTTCCCTGTAGCTATCTAAGTAAAGGGAACTGACAAACAGAAGGCAGAGGGAGGCGATTACGGTTTTGCCCCTTGTACTTCCAGCATCTGGTTGCCATCATCAAGTGGGCATCTTGAAAGACAGCTGGACTGGAACTACCTTACCAGCACCCACTAAAAGGACTGCTAGCCGGGAGAGGGGCCTCAAGTAGCAAGAGGATCAGGTTCAGGAGATTGTGTAGCAGGAAACCCGCCGATGAATTCATGCATGCCGCCCATGAAAGAGCCAGCGCTGCAATAGCCCGGGGAGCAGCAGTAATCACCAAAAAGGAAATTCCAACAGCTCCAGTCAGGTAAGAGACAACTGTCCTTTTGCCTTTTTCTTCTTATCTCAGCACAGAAGGAAAAGTGAGAGAAAAAATGTCCAAAGGCCAGCCAACCAATCCTCCTCTGGGCTCCCAGCTGAAGAACTATAAGAGATTAGACTAGGAACCCAGGATAATTAGAACCCCCTACCCTGTCCCTGATGTTGGAAGGGGAATTTTTGTAAAAGAAATGAGATTAGAATTCTCAACTGGCTGGAATCTGTGGAATAGGAAATGACTTGAGAACTATGGTATTCGCCTAGGATGTCCTTAGGGATCTGCTACCCATCTGGGAAGAGGAATTTGACATAACAAAATAAGGGACCAAAGACTGGTGAAAAAGAAAACCATTTCATGTTTGTTCTCCACTGAGCTCAGCCTTCTCAATAAACTAGGCACACGCAGATGCAAAACTCAACTGAGACCATGGAGGCTTTAGCAATGAAAGAAGAACATTCTTTATGCTTCTCTACGGAGATGATTTACTAGAATAAAAACACTCCATAAGTAACAGGCGGAAGGGGAAGTACAAAGAAGGGAACCTTCACAACCCACTCTCTCAGCAGAACCTGCAGTTTTCCGATTCCTACTTTTACAGTCAGACGTGAGCGGTGCACAGTGAAGAATCTAAAAAGGTTTACACTACAAGGAACATTTATTTCAGACATGTGGCTACATCAATTAAATGTGATGAGTATTCACAACATTACTCATTTCACACAACAGCTCATTATAATGCACTTGCCTTGTAAAAGGAGGCAAAATTCCATGAGGCATAAAACCACAAAGCATGCATCACTATATTTAAAAAAAATATTAAGTTTTTACAGTGGTTTTCTTCTCCAAATTACTAATACTGGTCGAAATAATCAATTATTTTCCCACTTACTCAGGGTCACCTCCATTTGAACTTGCATCCTGATTATAGAAATTGGTTCTATAATTACCTTAATTCAATCATCATTTTAAAAAGTGTTTTCCTACATTATAAAACAACCATAATTTTGCCATAAAATATTAAAGACTAACTGGCTCTAATAAAATATTATTAGAGACAGCTATGTTTTAATGTAAAAAGCTCGTTAAATTTCTGCATGACAATTAGGTCAATCACATGAAAAAGGAGAAATAAAATGCAACATGATTATATAAATGACTGTTTTCAAGTTATGTAGGAAAACCATCCCTCAATCTATGTGCAGCTCAGCATTTTTATGGTGTCTGATGCAATACAAATAAGATAATTTTGTGTGAATTCAATTCACAACTGAACAAAGATTGTCTTAATGCATCCTGTGAGGGACATAATGTGGCGAGGGTTGATGTAGGCTGAGAAAGGCAAAGACACATAAGACATAGTCAAGGAGGAGAAAAGAGTGGAACAGGTATAAATGCCCTAAAATTCGAAGGGATCACCAACAGCAAAATGCGAGGTAATGAACCATATTCTTCCTGACTAAAGCAAGTCCTATTTGCTATATCAGTCAGGGCCTAATAAGAAACAGATGGCACCCTCAGAAGGATTTACCTGAGGAGGATTAAAGAAACGGACCACTGACAGAGGCGTACGAGGTTCAAGAGACACCAGAAGGGCCCCAGGAAGCATCCGGGTATGTAGCTACAGCAGCTGCTCCTCCCCAGCACTAGTGGGAAGGGATGAGGGTCCACATTTACTGGGGACCTGCTAAGAGACGGAGCCAGAAGTAGTGGCTGCAGGGCTAGAGGGGAACTGTGGCAAGAGAGAAAACAAGCAATTCCAGGACCTAAGCAAGGGTTACGAGTGGGAATGGGGGCTGCAAATGTCAGATTCCTCTCTCCTCCCGTGCTCTGATCTCTGGCAGGACCTCAAACTGGCTAGACACCGTGGAAACCTGAAAGCAGGCCAGTGCAGGAAGGGGGGGTGGGCGGAGAATGGCTGTGGGATGGGGAAGGCAGAGGCGGGACAAACCAAGGAACCAGCTTATTTGTCAATATGGAATTTAAGACGTAGTAAACGAGACCATTCTTAGTGGACAGTTTGAGGTTTCAAAAAGCTGCTTTGACAATGAAATGAGGTACAATATAGAAAAGTTAGAGATTTCAAAGATTGTATTAAAACACTGCAGTCCTCCAAATATCTGACATCCCAACACTGAAAGTCCACATCACACATCATAAATTTAAAAACAAATGCCCGACAACGTAAGCTTCCTTTTTCTGCTGCTTGGAACAGGATACATAGATCTAAACTTCTTTGGTACAACAGGCATGTTGTCACATTTAACTGACAAATCATTCTACATACTTGTGGTTGATTCCGGAAACATATAGAAGGAAATTTAGAGAGCTAGAAAATGTAATGTATAATTCTGATTAAATGAAATATTTTTGTTAAGGACAAGTGATGGTGAAGTGTACCTAGGATTAGGGAAATGAGAGTGAATCTTGAGAGCTGCACCTTTGAGGCACGGAGGCATTCACTTCCAATGTACATCCCATAGCGCTGTTGAAGGAAGATTTGGTGGAGAGGATGAAATGTTAAGAGCTATTTAATTGAAGACCTGGAAAAATGTCTTGATTATTAACACTTGCCCATGAACAGATCTTCCTCAATAACTCTTGGCTTTTGTGATACCACTGAATTCTAGGAGCTGATATCCATAGTTCCCTTCATTACTCAGCTTCTTGCTCTCCGCATTTCTCATGACTCCATTCAAGAGAGGGATTGC
This sequence comes from Rhinolophus hipposideros, assembly GCF_964194185.1. Taxonomy (NCBI): domain Eukaryota; kingdom Metazoa; phylum Chordata; class Mammalia; order Chiroptera; family Rhinolophidae; genus Rhinolophus; species Rhinolophus hipposideros. Next base: position 17,259,982 of record NC_138062.1, read on the forward strand.
ATTTTTAATTGTAAAGGGAAAATTGTGAAGGCTTTTGCTAATGGGGCATGAGCAAGACGGTGGTTCCTCTCATGAATGAGCCGTGATAATAAAGGCTAAATACAGGGCTCCCCTCTGAGTAAACTAAATGCATCTCTATCTCACAGAAACAAGGAATAAAAGCGATCCTCCCAGGATTCTTGTGAGGATCCTGTATTGCTGGCTGCTTGACTGCATCAATTTATTTCATGAAGCTTGGTTCTCTGGGGATAATGTGTATATGCCGCAGAATATACAAAAGATAACAAAAGAGGCAGAAAAAGAATTACTCTGATACCTTGGTATTGGTTACAATTATTAGCTCTTAATTGTAATCTGGGTATATGAAGGTAAGACAAATGTCTATCTTTTAGGGGATTCAATCTAAACAGAAACCATCCTAGAAACACGAAATTCATATATTAACTGGACAGTTATGTTGGATGGTGGTCTTCATACCTAACAAGGCCTACTAATCAGTTCGGCACAATTTCATAAAGAGCTATGAATAAGCCAACAATTTGCAGTGGCAATAGATACTATAGAAACACATGCAGAAACAAAAAGAATGTTCACAGGGACCATTTAGAAGGTTGGAAAAAAAAAAGACCTCTTTTGTGGATTTGTCACATAAATACTGTCCTCAACCCTTGCAGCTCCCCAGTGCTGTAGGCGGCTGTCATTTAAAACCATGTTATCTGAAAAGTAGTGATGGTTGACTACCTTGAGTTCCTAATTCACAGAAATACAGGGTATGGATGCAGCAAATGTGAATTAAACTAAACAAACAAACAAACAAAAACTTTGGAACAATCCTTAAACCAGCAATATACTCGTTAACACAAGGATTCATATATTTCTGTTTTCTCTCAGGGAATACAGATTGGACAACAAATAACCTTCCTCAAGCAACCTTTTCTTCTGAATACCTGAATACCTGAGGAAATTCTGTTTGTACCATGCTTTTGCCAAGGTCCCTGGTTTTGGCTTCAATAAACGCTATTAATTTCTTCTTGTATCACCAGAACTGAAGAGGTGACATGATGTTTCAGGTCATAAAACAGAATTATCTACATTTGGAATGCTTCTAACTTGATTCTCTAGGATGAATGTCCTATATCTGTTTATTGATTAATATTTCATATTAGTTTGTTTATCTATACATGTATACAATTTGCACATATGCAGTTATTAGGAGACGTCTAATTTGACTTCATTACATCCTTGTCTCCCACTAGTTATTTCCATCTTCATCTATAACTCAGAGCTCAAGAGCTCTTAGATAGTTAATAACTACATGCCTTTTCTTACCTTTATTCAAGTACGTTAAAGATGAAAGAGTGAATTTTCTTTAGCACACAACTTTCTGGAACTTCCCCTATTTCTCTAACTCATCCTTTATGTACAGAAACTGTGAAATGTTGATTAGCAGTAACAAAAACAATTACCTGGGTGGAAGCTTGTATGCCAGAAACTCTGCTATGGGCTCAGTAGGACGAATTTAATACACCTAACCTATGAGGAGGATTCTACTCCCGTCTCCATGTCACAGAAGAAGAAACTGAAGCTTTAGTGATATTAATGACCTTGCTAAAGGTCACATGGTGAGTAACTAGCAGTGCCAGAATGCAAACACAGATCTGCTTGTCACCAGGGTTTGTGTTCTTAATCTTATGCTCTACTGTCCCCTATGAATGCATAAATAACAAACGTCACTTAGTCACACTAGAGATGCTCGACTGAAAGTTTGAGACTTTGTGCCAGATGCACGGCTCTGTCAGTACAATAGGATTAGAGATTTACTCTTGTAATGCAATTGTATATACAGTGTATGCATTTGCCTACATCCCAGTCTGTTCTCTGGGCAGGGGCGGGGTAAATCCCTTATGGTTTTAATCTTGGGCTAATGACAGTAAACCAGAGCAACGGGAAACAGAGAGATTGAAATATTGCATGTTAGTCCTGTCGAATGAATAAAGAAGCCTAACACCCACCCAGTATATCTCCTGTCCCTCTCTATCAAAATATGCAAACATACAAAAGATCACCACTGTCTGAAGTAACCCTTCTACTTAGCCATACTGCCTTTGCAACCACACAAGCTCTCCAAAACCAAAGTCAAGTACAAATAAAAAATATCCCATTAAAACAAAGACAACTGCCCTTGCTTCTGAAATTAAAACAGCTAATTCGTTTCTCATACACCTTCCAACTAACATTGTAAAGTCATAATTATAATAACAAATTATTTGATATCAAGCGATGATTCTCCTCTGTATCTTTAATTCCAAACACTGAGTTAAATTCTGGTATTTTCAACAGTATCACTATCGACTTAAATTCAGTGTCTTCAAACCCCCAAAATTTCTTTCTTTCCTAATATCTAACATTTTAGATAATGACATCCCTATTCCAACAGTCATGAAATATTAGTAATTAATGTCTTTTCCTTTCATGTTCTGTATAACTGATGCCTATATAGCATGTAACCATTTACCAAAACAAAGTTGTGCATATTCATTTATTTGTTCATTCCAAAACCACATAATCTAAGAGACATTAAGGCTACAGAATGGAAAAAGATACTACCTATAATTCAAAAGCCTAGGTATGACAAAAAAAATACAGTGAATGTTCAAATTAAACAAAAATTATTACAGTAAACTACACATTGCCATTAATCCCCCTCAGAATATTCCCCATTGCTTCGAACACTCCCCTTCATTCGTGCCACTTTTTGAGGCAGTTCTGTAGGTCCTATTTTGTGAGTGTCTTTAGTTGCGCTATCGTGGCTACCTCGAGGTCCTCAGATAGTTCATAACGTTTTCCTTCCATGGTTATTTTGACTTTGGGGAAGAGCCAGAAGGTGCATGGTACCAGATTCAGTGAATAAGGTAAATGAGGATACGCCATAATGTTTTTATTTGACAGAAATCACCGTACCGGAAACAATGTGTGACATGGAGCCCTTCCCATTATGATCAGAAACTATGGTGAATGCAGCTGCCGGAGGTCAAACAGTGGAAAGGCAGGGATCTTCAATATGGGAAGTGGTGCATCGAACCTTAGTAACAGTGTGTGACAAGTTTCAACTTGTTCGGTGCAGTTAGTCGGATGTCAGCTATGGTTTGAGGGAAGGTGTGTTTTAAACTGTGCCATAATTCATCCTCCTTCAGGACAATGCTCCATGTCACACATCGTTTCTGGTATGGCGATTTCTGTCAAATAAAAACATTATGGTGTGTCCTCATCCACCCTATTCACCGGATCTGGCACCATGTGACTTCTGGCTCTTCCCCAAAGTCAAAATGATTCAGGACATCAAAGCAGCCATGACAGCACAACTGAAGATGCTCACGAAAGATGACTTCCAGAACTGCTCCAAAAAGTGGCAAAAACAACGGGGTAAGCATGTTCGAAGCAAGGGGCAATATTTTGAGGAGGATTAATGACAATGTGTCTTTTACTGTAACAATTTTTTTTTTTTTAATTTAAACATTCACCCTATTTTTTTATCACACCTCATACAATCTAGTTAGGGAGATATGTAGACTATTTAAACTATTCAAACTATTTAAGTAATTGCTGGAATGTATGTTTGTACAAACTCTTGTGGGATCAGAGAAAATGATGACCTAAATTAATGGAAAAGAACACCATGGAATGCTTCCCAAAGGAGACGCATCGGACACAATGGGAAGATAAGTGTAGGAAGAGAATTGGTAAAAGGGAAAAGAGTAACTGCAGAGGAACAGAGACATGTCAGATGTCTGATAATCCAAGGAGTGGGGGGAAGCCTATTGAGGAAATTATAGGACTCGAGCTGAGTGCAGGGAGTAAACGATGGCATTTGCTGAGATAATCAGTCTTGGTCAAGTCAAAAAGAGATTTATATGCCAAGCTAAGGAGCATGGACTTTTCTACATAGGTAAGAAAGGAGGAGAAGGAAATGGAGGAGGAAGTTTCCAAAGGAAGGAATGAAGGAAGGAAAGAAGGAAAAAAGAAAAAGAGGAAGAACAAGTGGGGATGTCAGAGTTTGTCAGCTCACCTACAATATCGCAGGTTGTTCAGGGAGCACTTATACCCTACTGCTAAAATAAGAACTCTTGGGGTTCTGATTTTTACCCCTTGTTGTCCACATTCTGATTCTCCCCAAGAGATAGCAAAACTGCTGAGAAGCCCACCTTATATCCTAAGAAGGAGGGCTTCTTCCTCCAATGTTTCCAGGAAAAACAAAATCCTGGTGAATCACATAATATCTCCTTGGCCTGGCTTAGGCGCATGTAGGACACTTATGGTAGAACATGTTGATGTGCTCCTAGTAACAGACATACTGATTACTTCGACAATCGTGGAGTTTATATTCATGCTATCATTTATATCTCCCTTTACGAATAAGAAAACTTGATACAGAGGGTTAAATGCTCAAGGTCTCTGACAGCCAATATTCAAACCCAAATCTGTTCACCCCCAATGTCCATGTTCCAGATATTTAAAAAAAAAAATGCTTTCATTATAGTCAATTATCAGCTTGGGACAATGTCCAGCAGTATGCTTTGACAAATCACCCACTCTCATGAAGCACACTAACCACTACACAATGAGTCTCCACGGATTTTGTCTAGAGTTATAAATTCATTTAGATGTTCTTAAAAGTAAATCACCCCTGTAAAAGTAGTTCAGACCAAATAGATTCCCCAAGTCTAATATCTATATAATACAATACCATGCATTAAGAAAAAGGAAAATGTAAATAATATAACGAATGCAGGAAACATCACCTGGACGTGGTTCTGCAATGAAAAAGTGTAGAGAGGTTCGGTAGGTATTTCTGTGGTGGGTAGATTTCCCCTCCCATGTCTTTATTTTGTTTCCAGTCTGACTTCTGACAGTTGGTAAGAATATGTGCCTCTGATTGAATCACCTGATACATTCATCAGGACAAAAAATAAGGTTGATGACATCCTTTCCATTTCTATCATCAGCAAGTGTTTCCTCTCCCAGAAGGAGTATTAGCACAGTCTTCGGGTACTGAAAGTGAATACCCAAGTATCTTTACTACACTGACTCCTGCTGCCCTGATGTCACCACAAATAATGTCTCGCATGATGGCATAGGTAGATTTTACTTCAGTCTGGGCCCTGAACCAAGGACTTATCCTCTGTATCTGCCTACAAATAAATAAATACATACAAGGGCACGCAGTGCACTTCTCTTTTGGACTTGAAATATAGAGGGTTTTAAACAGAATCATTTCTTTTCTTTGCCAACACAGGGATCAGTCTCAAATAGCTGCCGGCTCTAACAATTACTATTTTGAAAATAGGACTCTGTGTTATGCAGCATAGTGGAAAAAGCTCTGATTGAAGAGCCAAGACCTGTATGTGTCATAAATTCCATTTTTGCATCTATATTGAATAAATTGGTGCCCTTTCATAAAGCAGAAAGTGTTTGAAAAGATGAATACAGTAACAACATTTGACCTTTGAAGGTTCTGAAAACCCAAGATCATAAATCTCAAATACTTAGAGAAAAATATATCTTAGTGAAATTGTTAGAATTGCTCCTTTTGCGGCCTAAAATATACAAAGTAAAAGCACCCTTGTGGTAAAGTATAATAGGCAATAAGTGTTATTTATGATCATTTAAAATGTACTGATTAAGAAGAGCACAGACTCACAGACTCCTGGTTCATACCTAAGCACTTCCACTTAAGGGTTTTCACCTCCCCCGTGCCTCAGTTTTCTCATCTGAAAAATGGAGGTAATACTAATAGCATCTATCTCTTAGTCTTTTGTGAAGATTAAATGAGCAAATGTGTAAAGCCTAGCAAATAGTGTGTGAGGCAGTGTAGTGCTATTACGTAATTACTGTTATTATGATAAGGATGCTGATGATTATCATATTCAAAATATAAATAAAACGTATTTAAACATAAATATGTAAGGTAAAGAGTCATTTAGGAAACACCATCTTTTATCATATTGCCAGTTGGGAGTCTTTCTGCAGTCATTATTAAAATAAACAAAAAATAAAATAAAACAAAACTTTTCCAAAATTCATTACGGTATAAAAATATAAATATTATCATCATCACAGTAATAGTAAGACCAGAATTCAGTGCAGCTAGCATCACTGAGCAGCTATTATCCATCAGGCTTATACTAGAAGATTTACAACAAACACCTAATTTCATCCTTAAAACCGCCGTATGTAATATTTTCTTTTATTATCACTATTTTATGGCTGAATGAACTGAGGCCCAGAAAGAGTAAGTCATCAGCCCACGCTTACGGAATTAGTAAGTGTTGGAACCTGGAAACAAACCCTGGTTCTGATGGTCACAGCTCACAATCTTAACCATAATTTCAGAGACTATTGTTCTAAACAAAGATGCGTTTTTCATTCTAATATTTTTCCTTATAACTTTTTTGAATGATCTGGATTTCTTAGTAAAAATCATTTGGGTATTTTGGAAGATGTAGAATAGAGAAGATTCCTTTCTCCCCCTCAAAATAGGGCGTGTGCGCGGCTTTCCATCTTGCATTATTTTTGAGATGGTATGAGGAAAGCATAAGCCATAACTGAATATAATTTCATATATAGTCTTGCTCTCATTCTTCCACATGGTTTCCTTTTATCTTATTAATTTATTTGTTTTTATTTTATCTTGGATTCCTGGGTCTTGTCAAACTAGCTAAAATAATATTTTATTGATATAGTAACAAATATTAAGAAATGATTAGCTAACACTCATATTCTTTAAGGAAGTCATATTCCTGGTGATCTTCATATAACAGAATTTCTTTCCCGTCACAAGCTCCAAACACATAAAAATCATTATCGATTCCACTTGCTACCCAAGTCAGAGAGGTTCAAGCTAAGATTTCATTTCTCATTTGGTAAACTGATCCATGGAAGAGACTGTAACATAAGTATTGTTGCAGAAGAAATTTTATAATTAAAAAAGTAATAAATCAGGAATTTCTAGAAAAGGCAAGACCAGTTACCAAGAATTCTCCGGCTCTCTGTTCTGGAACCTTTACTACCCACTACCCCGGAGTTCCTGGGGACTCTAGGTGGCCTACATTTTCTCTACAAACATGTTCAAACTTACCCTAAACTAAAACACCTCTCTGTATATTCCCCCACACTCTTCCTTTTTTTTTTTTTTTTTTTTTTTTGCTACCCAGTATCTAAGCACTCAAGTATTCCTTAACCCCTTGGATTATAGCTTTCTGTAAGCACTTATTTTTTGAAAGGCTAGTGACCTCGTAGTCATGAAATCCAGTAATCTTTTCTCATCTTCCCTGATATCTCTGTGGGTCTTGGCAGCACTACTTGTCTCTCTATCTTAAAACTCTCCTCTAATTTGGTTTCTAGGACACTACATTATCTGGTTCCCTGTTATTTATGTTTCCTTAGTGCTTTTTATCTCCCCCTCTCTTTTTAATTTATTCAACACAAAGAGTGGGTTAGAACCTGGGGACATACAGATAAACAAGAAGGTCCCTGTTCCAGGAGTTCAGTCTGAAGGAGAGCTAGATGTGTAAACAGAGCATTATGGTCTCGAGTGAGATGTCTCACGTTAGAGCAGTGATTCCCAAAGTATGATCAGTGGCCAAGCAGTAGCACCATCACCTGGGAACTTGTTAGAAGTTCAACTTTGTGGGCTCCAGCCCAAACCTAGCAAAACAAAAAGCTGAGGTAGCTTCTTTTTATTTTTTTAATTGTGGTAATACAACATAAAATTTAACCATACACTTCTTAACCATTTGAAGTGTACAGTTCAGTAGTGTTAAGCATATTCATATTGTTGTGAAACAGATCTCCACAACCTTTTCATCTTGCAAAACTGAAACTTGAAACCCAGGAAACAACAACTTCCCTTTTCCCACTCTCTCCAGCCCCTGGTAACCACCGTTCCAGTGTCTGTTTCTATGAATTTGACTATTTTAGATAACTCATTATGTGAGATCATACAGTATTTGTCTTTTTGTATGCCTGGCTTGTTTCACATAGCATAATGCCCTCAAGGTTCATCCAGTTGTAGCATGTGACAGAATTTCTTCCCTTTTTAAGGCTGAATAATATTCTGTCACATGTACACACCACATTTTGTTTATCTGCTCATCCACTGATAGACTTTTGTGTTGCTTTCACCTCTTGGTTATTTTTGAACAGTGTTGCTTTGAACATGGATCCTGATATCTCTTTGAGATCCTGATTTCAACTTTTTGGATGTATACTCAGAATTGAGATTGCTGAGTCATATAATGATGTTATTTTTAATTTCTTAAGGAACTTCCATACTGTTTTCAATAGCAATCGCACCATTTTGCATTTCTACCAGCAGTACATAAGGGTCACAATTTCCTCTCATGCTCGTCATGAAGAAACAATAACATTTGTTATTTTCTGTTGTCTTCACAGTCGCCATCTTAAAGGGTGTGAATTTGCTCTTTATCATTTTACCGAAACCTGATTAGCTCTCATTCCCCATATGTCAAGTACTTCCCAAGGTTTTGACGTTGGTAATTTTCTCCAATTTTTCTTTCCTGAGTCTCTCATTTTGAAAGATGGCTCCTGTAAGGATGTTTTCAAATCTTTATTCCAACTATTGCAGTTACTGGTCCAATTCAAAAGTCATTTCCAACTTGCTTCCTTTTTGCACATTCCAATACAGAAAGTTTGGAAGAAAAAACATACTTGATTTATCAGCTTCCCTTGCTATTATTGGTGACCACGTGATACAATTCTAGCCAATGAGATGCAAAAAGTGTCTAGGACAAGTTTACTTTCCTGAGTACAAAGGATAGAATTAGATGATACTACTCCTTTCCCCTCTGCTGAGTGAGAGAAAATAAGAAATAATTATTTAAGCTACTGTTAGACACAGGTTTCTAGGCAACATAAGTCCTGTCACTTTTCCCAAATTCCATACACTTATTTCCGAATGGCTGCTTAGATAATTCCACATGGGTAGCCTATCTGCATGTCAAATTTATCATAACAAAAATCAAATAGATATAAAGAAGACGGTATATTTGTCATCTCGTTATGCTTTCTTAATACATGCAATATTTTACAGAATAAGTATAAAATATTTAAGTGAATTAATAAATTGTGATGTGATTAAACATGGTATAGGAAATAATCTCTAAGAACTTCATTGGAGAAAATAGTATGTGTATGTGTGTGTGTATACACACACACACACACACACACATATACATACATATATATATATATATATATATATATATATATATATATATATATACACACCTTCTGCTCACTTGACTATTTTTATCTTGACGTTATCATTATCAGCATTCAGGGATAGGATCTTATGATAATTTGACAACATGGCTTCGCTCCTCCTGGATGTCAGTTCATCAACACTGAAGTCTCTCATATGCTGTAACTCAGCTAACCTGAGACAGGTACCAAAAAATACTAACATATAATTATCATAGCTATTGTACAGCAAGCTCAGGGAGGCTCATCCAAATTAAAATGAACAATACAAAGGCCACCAAGGTGTTTTAACACCTATACACAGATACACTGATCCCATAAGCAAGGTGCCTTATTTAAGGCAGTTACTCTAGATATCCTCAGAGCCTCCTAACAGTAAACTGCCCCTCTTTCCATTACTGAAGGTCAACTTAAAGAGGAAGTTCCTGACCATATTTACAAGTGTGGTTATCCTCAGTAGTGGACTGAGTGGATCATTGGAAGTCATGATCAAGGTAAACTTATTAATAAAGTTAGAGACTTTCATACTGTTCCTGAGAAACTTCCTACAGTCCAGTGGATTCATCAGCAGCAGACCTAGATTCTGGTCAATGTTTCAATATGAACTTGAGCAAATTATTTAAATAAACTTTCCAACTTTCTAATACAACAAAGGTACAACATAGAAAATATAGTCAATAATGTTGCAACAACCATGTACAGTGCCAGGGGGATACCAGACTAATTAGGGATCATTGCATAAATTATATAACTGTCTAACCACTATTCTATACACCTGAAACAAAGAAATAAAGTGACATAAGATTGTAAGGAAGGTAGAAAAGAATTCTTCATTCACTACCTTAAAGTTCTGCTATAACCAAGTGCAAAGAATCCTATAAAAGCCTTTCATTTGGGGTATTTTAAATGATGTCTTAAAAATCAAATTGGACGATGACTCAGAATTGGAAGAGCGAAAAAGAGAGACAGGGTGATTCGCTGGTCAGTCTGTCAGGTATTAGTATGATCTGAAAGAGAATCGTAAGAAAGAGGGCTCTTTTCTTCTCTTATTCTTTTTCCCGTGTGGCTTCAGAAGATAGGGCCATCGACAGACTGCTGTTTGTAACCCAAGGAAGAAAATGAGAATCAGGTATCAAAATGACTTTACAATGGAAAATGTGGGCATGATTTGCAGTCATCATCTTTTTCAGTTTTTCTCCCCTTCTGGAAAGAAATACTCACCCAGGAAATGAATGCTGGAAGATCAGAATGTAGAGTATCAGATTAATGAAATACAAAACAAACAAACAAAGAAAAATAGAGAAAACAGGTCCTTATTCATGATGTTCACATATTGCAAAGGGAAACATCTCTGGTATACCAACACAGGCTTTGCACCCAGCCACAAATCACCTGACAAGAACATAGATGAGATATATGGTCAACCTTGAGAAGTCTGATATCATGAAACCACTATTCCTTCTCTGGGAAGTATACAAGTATTACTCAGGGAAGAATGTCCTAAGTCCAAGACTAATATCTACAGTAAATGATGATGATACCTGTATTTCTATGGCATTTTTAGTTTCCAAAACACGTGTATAGGTGTTAGCCTATTTTCCTTCTTCCAGTAGTAGACAGAGCAGATAATATGGTCTCCATTGAGAGCTGGGGAAATTGAGACCCAAAAAATATAACTTGTCCAAGGTCGCACAACTAAGTAGCAGATCCGAGATTAGAGCTTCTGGCTCTAAACTTTACGTTCTTTGTCCTCGATGCAGCTTCACACTTGAGAAGGAATTCTTGAGGGGATACGGAGTTGTATCTGTGATCCCAAGTTTGAAAATGTCCTTGCTACAGTTATTTCCAGCACTTTACATACCTGATTTTCCCACAGTGGCATTCAGAAACCCTGGTCTAACATCACTGGTGAGGATTTCAAATGCCTCATATGGTCTATGGCAATTATCCACCTCCCGTTTGGTATTGTCTTTTCTCAGATACATGTTCAGGTTGCAAGTTCAAAGTCAAAGAAACTACAACCAAGGGCAAGCAGCTATTTATTCCACATGTGTGCTGGGAAAAGCAGAATACGGAAGGCAAGAAAACAGAATCTGAAAGACGTGTAGTTCTGCCTTTAAGCCTACACGAACAGAAAAGTTTCTCTTTTCGAAGAGAAGAAAATTTCTCCGAAGATTAACATGGCCCTGAGGATATTTTTGGCTTTTGGGGGGCAACAAATGAACTGGATCCTGGAATTTAAAGTTTAAAGCCTTCCCAAATGTACACATATAGACAAATTTGTGACTATTACTCAGTGTACACATTCATATTTAAAACTGCGTATTTATGTATGTGTGAATACATGAGCGCATGTCTAGTGTTTCTGGTATGTGGCCCCAGTGATTTTGTTGCTCTGAGCTTCATTATGCCTCAACTTAAATTCAGGAATGAAAAGCTGACGCAGAAGCTATGACATATGCTTCAAGTTCCCTGAGTGGGGTGGGGTGGGCTGGGGTTTGAGGTGGATGAGCTCTTGTTTATATTTAAATCCTATACAATTAATATTTTCTTGAGAAACTGCTCTCACACATTCCAAAAACACTATTATGACTATCAGTGCCCTTTTAAAAAACAAACAAAAAAAAAAGCACAACAAAACAAAAAACAAAAGAGCAGTTTAAAAACTATTAGTATATTCTTTAAAATTTTTAAATATCACTATGGGTCCCTTAGCTGATTAAAAAAACCTCTATAGTGCTTATCAAAAACTGCTTTCTCTATCATAATTAAAAACTATTACCCAAGTTTGTGTGAAAGACCAATATCTTTTGAATTCACACACTGAATTCCTTAGGACATGATATGAGGAACAGCTGCCACCACAGCATTTAGCTCCACCCTCAATGAGCACATCTTAAAGCAGCCTGACTGAATGCCATGAAACTTAAGTAACCTGGCTCAGAGCAACATGAAAAGAAAATCTCTGTGATGTGGAAACAGATGTCCCTTAACATTCTTCAGAATATGACATCACCTCTTCCTTGATATACACAACTTTTCTCAGTTAAGTTTAAAAGTAATTCTCACATGAATTTAAATACCAACCCGAACCTAGTTGTAATTACCATTCCATTCAAATGACTCTAAGAAAAGCCTATGTTTCTGAGAATTTCCTTTTGTTCTTTCTGTGCAGAGTATATAAACTTATGGTAATTAAAAGCTATTCCTAGCTGAAGCAGACTAACCTTTTAAATCACTAGTTTCTGCTCCTTTCTGCACAGAAGACATGTTTTGGCAACACATCACATTTCAGCTTTGCAAAACCAAGCAGGAATGGGAAGCCAATGCAAGGCACGTGTCCTCACTACCCACGTCGGTCTGTTTCAGGAATCACCCCATCAGACAGTGTTCACTAAGCTTCCACCTGCTGGGCCAAGAAAGCTACTGAAGAAATGAGAGAAGCTGGCCAGCCAGGTGCCAAAGGACTAAGCCACTGGACAAATGGTCAAAAATTGGGGAATACTTAAAAATAGCAAGAATGAGGTAAATATCCCAGACTCAATGGAAGTTAAGTTAAAGCAGAAATAACTCTCAGTACAGGTAGGTTCCAAGTTAGACTCACAAATCTCAGTTCTCAGATCATTTCATTGGTGTTAGGAGGTAAAAAGATAAGTGCTCCAAGGTCTACCTTGAAGCATGAATTCATTACCCAGTTTACTGATTGTACCAGCATAAGAAGATGCTCCCATTTGTGATAACAGATCCTAGAGTCCCCCCCCAGTTATTTCAAGGAGTTCCCAGGGGCATCACCAAGTATTGCCCATGGTTGACATTCTCCTCTTCTGCTCTGAACAGCTCGGTGATGTTTTCATGTGCTGCCCTCATTCCCTACAGATACCCTAACAGTAGGTCCCTCACTGAAGCCCCTGCCCCTCACCCACTAGCATTCCTCCAGGCTGTCACTTGAACCTAGCAGTTCCCTCCCTTCCGGGTCTACTGACAGCCCTCCTGCATTGAATCAATACTGTGGTTCAAACACTTTGATTCAAATACTCCAGATACTCTGCTCAATTTTTGACTTTCTTCTCAACTTGGAAGAATTCTTTAAATATTATAGAAATTAATCCACAACCACTGACTTGCATATAACTTTCTGTATCTACTTTTTCTTTCTTGTTTATACCATATTTTCCCATGTAAAATGCATAGATTTCCATACAGTCAAATGCCAGCCTTTTCTTCAGTTTTCTTAAGAAAACTTTCCCTGCCCTCCACCTCTAGATTTTACAGCTTTTTCAATGATCTTACAGGAGCTTTAATGTAATTTAGTCTATACATTTATTTCATCCATCTGAGACATGTTTTTATACATGGACAATAAGACTGTAATATTATTTTCTTTCAGATGGATAGTCATTTAACCAGTACTTTTTTATACATAAGTAGCCCATTCTTTACCCACTGAGTCAAAACCATCTAAGCCATAGAGCTAATTATCGTGTATCCTGGAATCTGCTTCAGGATTTGATATTCTGCCACACTATCTGTCCATTCTTATGAACAAACCATACAGATCTGACTGCAGTTGGCTTTATGTTGTTTTGATGCCTGCAAGTCTTACTCATTATTTTTAAATATGTCCTGGGCTATTCTCAGATACTGATTTTTTAAAATAAATTTAAAAATCATTTTATCCAATCCCCAACATCCCTCTTCATAAAAAAAAATACTTTTGATATTTTATTTGGAATTATATTAAATTAATAAATTGAATTTGCGACAAATTCTATTTTATAATAGACTTTTCTTCCAACACAAGTATGTTTTCTCATCTATAAAGATCTTATTTTATATTTTTCAATAAGATTTTATATTTTTCTATGTAATTTACGCTATAATAAAAAGTAGAAGCCATTGATTTTTAAATATATTTATCTTGCAACCAACCAACTTACCAAATTATCATATTTGGTCTTTATCTACTAAAGTCTCTTAGGCTTTCTATATATTTTAATCATATCAATAGATAAATTGTTTTGTTTTTTGCCTTCCAAATTTTATACAATATAATTTTTTCATTGTATTTTCTATAGCCTCCAAGAAAATACTGAATAATAATGATAGTGGTTAATTTGGTGTCTAGTTGAAATGATTTTATAATTTCATTGTTTAGAACATTTATATTATCTTATTAGACTTTTACTTTATTCCTATGATATTATCTATTTTATAGTACATGTGGCAGCTAGATTTATTAAATGTCTCTCTGGCATCCAATGACATAATCAAATGAGTTTTCTCCATTAATAAAATGGATTATGATGATAAATGTACTGATATTGAGCCATTCTTGCTTTCCTGAAATAAACTCTACTTGGGCAGAGCATATTTTCCTTCTTCCACATAGGTACATTCTCTTGAATACTATTTCATTTATAACTTCTGTACCTATGTTTTTCATTGAAATTTGGTAATAGCTTTTTTTAAAAAAAACATTCAAAAGATTTTTGGGATTGAACTTATCTGGCTCTAATGTAGTTTATTTAGATTTTTTCATCATTATGGCCAGGGATATTGTTCATGTACCAATGATTCACAGAAATTTCTAATACTATAGCCACAAAGCGTGCCTGAAAAAGTGACTGCTCCCTACCTAGGCTGTGTTCCTGTGTTAAACTTAACTGCCTAAATTTCTGCTCCCTTATGGTAAGGGACCAGAGAGTGTCCTAAAATTTCTTGGCAGACATCCATCAAACTACATTTATGTAGACATGACTAAATTCTAATCTGTGGACAAAAGGCTCAAACTAGAATCATCCTGCAACAATCCTAACCACTCAGTCTTCTCAATGATATCTCATGATGCTTCAAAATAAAAGTGCTCACTGCTCAAAGACTTACGAGAGTAAAAAAATTAAAAGCCATTCTTGAGTGTTCCGTGGAGGTAGGGCTGAGGAAGAAGAGTCTAGCATTCCATTAGGAAACACAAAGTGGCTTAGGCTTTTCTATGTTTGTGAATAACAATTAATAAAGTTGCCCAGGTTTGAATGGGAAATAGCCTTACCTAACCACTTCCATTTTCATGGGAAAAAAGCAAATTATATCCAGGTATTATTTTTATCTTTAAGCAGGATTATACAATGTTTCTATAGCTTACACATTTGTAGACAGTGAAGGGTGAATATATTGAAACCATAGTTTGGCTGATCTCAGTGCATTAAGGTTGTAGCTGCCTCAGAGTCGAGCAGCTGCTCTGCTATGGCCAAAGAGTTTTGTAGGAAACATATTTAGCTTCATGAGTAAATTCATTTTCATATTTCACTGTCAAAGAGCCAGTCTTTCTCATGTAAACAGCATTATTTTTTTGTGGGAAGTCAGGAGATATTGATGACTCCCCTTTCTTCTTTCGTGGAGGCCAAACAAAAACAAAAACAAAAAAGTAACAAAAGCCCTGAGCAGGTGATACAGAACAAGTATTGTGCCAATGGCAGGAGCACAAAAGGAGGACAGGAATATGAGAAAAGGATAAACAATGTAAAGAGCAGCATAGAGTGTAACGCACTGGATAAGCAAACAACAGACAAGGAGAAATAAAAACAGAGATGGAAATGCAAATATATAGAGAGTAGCATAAATGCTAAAGGGAAGAATTTAAATATGTGGCACTTCGGCTTCTGGTTAAGATGCAAAAAATTACAAAGGGGTGTCACCCCCACTGTAACACTGAGAAGAAGTCAGATACAATACCAAATCATAACTTTTGTTAAACCCACCAGAAAACTGAGGCTGTCAATAAATCAAAATGAAATGAAGTCCAGGGAGTGACAGACCCTTCCTAGAGGAAGAAACACCCATGGCTGGTATTCCTGGCTGAGCAGCAGGAAGACCAGGGTCCTCCCCCAAAACCAGCGGACTTGTAATGACCCTTTAATGAGCACATGTGACCTGGCACTAGAGATTCGGATCCTGAGTAGCCCCAACCACAGCATGAGTTTCACCCATTCCCACAGGATTTTGCATCATGAACAAGGGTACTTTGATGTGCAGCAGGGCTGAGATACACCACTCAGCTGCACAAGGCTTTCTCCAATGCCGCTGGCAGAGGAGTAGGGTTTGATTTGCTCATGCAGTAGGCTGAAGCTTGGGAGACAGAAGGGGGAGAGCTGCAAGTTGAAAAAAAATTGCTCCAGGAATCTAAGGTTGGTTTAACATACAAAAATGAATTAACGGAATTCACTACATTAACAAAATAAGCAAGAAAAACATTTAAGCATCTCAATACATACCCAAAAAATCACTTGACTAAATTGAACACTCTTCACAGTAAAAACTCACAATCAATTAGGGATAGAGGATAATTCCTCAATCTGACAAAAGGCATTTTGAAAAACCTATAGCTAAGATGATAGTAAATGGTGAAATATTACACAATGTTCCCCTAAGTTTGGGAACAAAACCAGGATTTCCACTGTTCCCACTTCCATCAGTAGTAAACTGAAGTTCTGTTATACCAAGCCAGTTCAATAAGGAAAAATAAAATGCACAATGGCTGGAAAGGGAAGCATAAATCTTTCATTACTCATAGATAACATGATTGTGTATTTACAAAACCCTATGGAATCTAAAAAACAAAAATTCCTTTAGAACTAAGATGTGAATTTAAGACTGCGGGATACACAATCAATATACAAAACAAATGCATTTCTACCTATTAGCAAACAAGAGTTGAAAACTGTATTTTTTATAATACTGTGCATGTTAGCATAAAAAAATAAAATAAACCTAGAAATAAGTCTGTTATGACCACACACAAATGATCTGAACACAAATGCTTTGCCAATAAAATTTGAAGATCTAAATAAATGGAATCATATAACTACCATATTTATAGATCAATAGACTCAATATTGTTAAGATGTTCATTCTCTCCAAATTGATCTATAGATTCAAAACAATTGCAATCAAAAACCCAACAGACTTTTTGAAGAAATCGGCAAGCTGTTCTAAAATTTATGTGAGAAGATAAAGGCTCTAGAATAGACAAAATAAAAACAGAAACCTCAGTAAAAAGAAAGAGCTGGCAAAGACAAAGGATTTCAATTAAGTGATTTCAGGACTTACTATAAAGCTATAATAATCATGTTGTTGTCACAAAGCTAAACAAACAGATCAATGGGACAGAACAGAGCATCTAGAAATAGACCCACAAGTATCAGTAGACAATTGATTTTACAATCAAGGGACCAA
The DNA here is from genome assembly GCF_964194185.1 of Rhinolophus hipposideros. Classification (NCBI taxonomy): domain Eukaryota; kingdom Metazoa; phylum Chordata; class Mammalia; order Chiroptera; family Rhinolophidae; genus Rhinolophus; species Rhinolophus hipposideros. Next base: position 17,277,490 of record NC_138062.1, read on the forward strand.
CTAAATTCAGTGGAGAAAAAAGTATTTTTAACAAATGGAGCTGTAATAAATAGGTATCTACATAGGGAAAAATAACTTTGATGCCTACCTTACTTCTATCACAACAATTAATTTGAAATGGATCTTAGACCTAAATGTAAAGGTTAGAATTATAAAGTGTTTTGAAGACAATAAAGAATATTCTAATGGCCTGAGGTGGGAAGATTTGTTAGGGCACAAAAAGCATTAACTATGAATGAAAAATTGATAAACTGCACTTAATCAGAATTAAAAATTTCTAATCAATAAAATACATCCTTAAGGGAATTATAAGGCAAGCTGAGGGCTAACAAACTGATAACAAGTATATTCAACAAGAGCACTCATATCCACAAATATGAAGAATCATAGAAATCAACAAAAAGAAAACCATTTTTTAAAAATAGGCAAAAGACTTGAATAGACACTACATTAGAAAAAAAAAAAAGATAGGTAAATGATCAATAAGCCCAGGGAAAGGTGCTCAACACAATTAATCATCAGGAAAATGCAAATTAAGACCACAATGAGATACCGTGTCATACCCACTAGAATGCTAAATGAAAAAGATTATCAATATCATTACTGCTAGAGTGACTGGAACTCTCATACAGAACTAAGAGAAGGAGAATAAAGTCACACAAGAACTTTGAAGAACAAGTTGACAGTTTCTAGAAAAGTTAAGCATCTGCTTAACTTTTTATGCATCTGCCCTATGAACTAATAACTCCTCAGTGCTTACCCCCTAAAATAAAACCAAATATCTGCGCAAATATTCGTACTCAACTGTTCACAGAAACTTTATTCATTGTTGTCAAAAGTTGGGAGCCATGAAATATCCATTAATGAGAGAATGAATATCCCTATAATAGAATACCATTCAGAAATTAAAAGAAAAAGAGTAACTATTGAGTCACTCAGCAACAAAATGAATGCCAAAAACATTGTTAAGTAAAAGGTACCAGATACAAGAGAGCACATATTATACGATTTCATTCATGTACATTTCAACAAACAAAACAAATCTATGTTGGTATATATGAGAAAGTGGTTGTCTCCAGGTGTGTGGGGTAGCCCTTGACTAGAAGGGGTACAAGGAAATTTTCTGGAATGGTGGCAATGTTGTGTATCTTGCCTTTGGAGAGTTTAAGTGGTCATAGGCCATTGTCAACTCTTGGGATTGAACACTTAAGATCAGTTTGTGTTACTGTATGTAAATTATGCATCATCAAAATATAAATATGTTCATTGTAAATATATACCATTTATCAACAGGGACAAAGAAAGTGAAGTTATTCACAAAGGGTAGTGACGTTCTAGAACTCTGCACTACTTCTAAATGAAATCGGCGACCCCCTTGCAAACTCTGTCACCATAGACAGGATCATTTCAGAAGGCAGAGACCGAGGGTATGCAAAGCCTGAGAGGACATGTATAACACAAGAGAAAAAAAATAAATAAAACAGGGAAAAAAGAGTCCAGGGGACAACAACAAAAGTGTGAACCATAAACTTAACCATTTCATAACAGGAGACAACAGCTGTTTCTTCATGAATAGCTAGCAGTTGGCCACTTCATTATAAAATTTAGTCAGACATTTGCAATTAGTTACACATGGTTAATTTAAGTGCTTAAAGTTTTAGATATGAGTTTTTTTCTATATTTGAATACTGACATATTTCTCAATGAATAAATTTTAAATTCCAAATGAAGAATGCTTTTAAACTATCAGTTGAAGTAAAAAGATCATATTATGGGAGTGAAAATAAGGCAGATCCTTTAAATCATGTATGTAATATAGCGTAGCGTGGAAAAAATAAAGGACCTTTGACTTGGCCTATTTACATTTTCAGAATCCCAATTTCTTCATCTTTAAAATGGGCATCACAGTTCCTCCCTCAGAGAAGTTGTATGAAGCTTAAAGAAGAAACCACACATAACATATTAAACACAGTGTGTGGGCACTTAGTGATCAGTAATCTCATATTTTTTTCCTTACCCACTGCACCATATCTTCTAGACAGAGAGGAAGGCCAGCTCACAGAATCTGTATCTCAACAGGTATAGTTAGACTTCAACTTCCAAGACGTCAAAGTATACTAAATGTAAGTCATTTTCTTTTCCATAGAAAAACATAAAAACTGAACTGGCCACATCTCTGTAGGAAATTATTCTAGAACTAAACTGCCCTGGGCAAATAGCACACACAGCTCAATAAATTTACATCCAATCTTCATAAGGTCACTTTTTCTGAAAGGTACAAATGGGAGGATTGCTAGTAACTAGTAGTAAAAATAATGTCCTAGAACATGTATCCACACCTGAGAAATGTCCAGTGTCTACTGGACATGGTACTCTGCCCTACAAGCTGAACATCTGACAAGTCGGGGATAGATTTACTCCAAGAGCAAATGAAATCGAGCAATGTGTACTCCCGCAAAATACATTAGAAATTCAAATTTCTACCTGGGGCAAAACGATTTTGTGACCTAATCATGTTTGCAGATCGATGGCTGTCCTAAGCTGGGTGTTGCAAGAGCACTTGTTCAGTGCCTTCCAAACGCCAGTTGCGTGGGAAAGAAAGACAACATTTGATGATATTCTTTTCCTTCATAAATTTCTCCTTCCTCTGAGTTTTTTCTGTAACATATAAAAGACTCAGGTCGATTCCCTAGGGCTGAGCAGTGTAAATGATATGCTAAAAACAGTTCTATCCATGCTGTTTCAGTTTCCAGGAGTTTTTAAGTGGAGCACGCAACCAATATATATCCAGAAGATACCAACTTCACTTAGAATTGGGCTCTCGAATCCTAACATTGGGCTTCAATCACAAAGGGTAGTGACGCTTTGAAGGCCCCGTAAAACAGCTGGATATTAGAGTGGCCCATTCTAAGAAAATAATTTCCTCATGGTGAGGAAAATAACAAAAACATCACGTTACTTCTCATAATGATCCTATCCCTCTCATACCCCACCTCCCCATCTGTCAGAGAGGCAGACCTATTGCAATGAATGGGAAGGATGAAGGATGGAGTAGGAGGAAACAACAGTCATTCTGAATCAACAGTTAGACTCCACATTTGTTATAATGATTAATAGCATTTCTGCTAACGTTACTAAATAAGATAATCTTAGGTCCAGTTGTTCAGAGGAATACAAGAACAACAACTAGTTAGAAAATGGCTGCATCAAGGGCACAGATGAAAAGTTATCATTTCTCTTTAAAAATATCTAATATGTATATAAACGAACATGAAATGGAAATGTAACACATTCATTTGACTGGTTAACCTCAAGTAATGATAAACTCAATAGGAAAAAACAAACAAGTTAGTCATCTGACAGTCAACTAACTCCTATTCAGCCAGTAATCAAGAAAGAGCTAATTATCATGTCAGCCTAAGATGATCAATGGTTAATAGGATCAAATATTACAACTAATTTTAAATACATGCATACAATTCACCAATTTTCTAAAACACGTAAATGTTCACAGTCTCATTTCTTAAGCCTTAAAAATATTAGGATCTTAAAATATTAAGTGTTCATAATTATAAACTGTATTTTAAAACTACCTCCTGCCTCCCCTTTCACTACCACCCCTGACCACAAAAAAGAAAACTTAAGAAATGAGAAAAAAAGTGCCAAGATAAAGACTTTTGTCCCTGGGGACTATTAGCATATTAATGAACTGTGTTTCTATTTACACTTCCATCACCAGAGCTAATTGTTAGGTATTTTTAGGAAGAGGTTATTCCTTAATTAACAGCACTTGGTAAATGAAAGCTGGTGGCATTTCTTAAGTTATGTTCAAATTTCACAAGTCTTATTTCACAGCAGGGATTCCAGTTCATCCAACACTTTTATTTAATAACACCTCTGATGAAGGAAGAAAGTCTTTAACAGACCCTAAATAGTTTCCAGAAAAAGAAGCCAATGAAGAGCATAATTAAAGAATAAGCTAGGAGAACTGACTCTGGGTGGTGAACACACAATGGGATTTATTGATGATGTAATACGGAATTGTACACCTGAAATTATGTAATTTCATTAACAATTGTCACCCCAATAAATAAATTTAAAAAAAAAAGAATAAGCTAATTATTTATCCCTAAAGCATTAGCATACATACACATTTCAAATGAGGGAAATTGAAAGGAATATAGAAACACCTTTGGTGGGTAATATTTCTAATGCTAATATTTCTAAGGACTTAACAAACCCAAGAGTTTAGGGGCAACATTTTCAGTGCTGTGGCACAATGTTTCTATAACTGCCTCTCCCATAGTCTCTATCTTGTCTATGCCTTGGGTTTGGAGGGAGGATTTGAGTTTGATCATGAACTTGGAAGAACATGAGACCCGGTAGTCACTGCTTTGCTTCACTGTCATTCTGATTGTTTCTCTGCTTATTACTCCTTTGCACGGTTGTATCAGCTCCTCCCACCATCCATTTGAACCATCTTCTCCCTCCTCCCCGCCAGTCGGGGAGGAGGGAGAAGATTTCTCCTGTTTTCTGTCATTTCCCCTGTTTTCTGTCATTTCTCTCTCTTTTATGGCAGAAGGCAAAAAAATAAAAAAATAAAAAGCCAGGCCTTGAGGCCTTATGCCTAATCTATCAAACCTGGTCCAGATCTCCAATTCCCACTACACTTCTTTTCCACATGGTACCTCAAAAATCAAGGAAAATGGAAAGGCAGAAACCAAACTCCCAAGCAAATACTTCTTAGTGTCCAGTTTTAACCCCAATTTTTTGTTGTAAAATAGTTTTTCATTTTACTTCTCCTTTTCTTCGAAGAAGTCAGAAATAACAAATTTCATACCACTCAAGAAAAAAAAAAGTCAAGAAAGAAAAATACTTTAGTTAATATTCCCTTACTTGAATTTTACGACTTAGGCGGGACTCTGAGGCACCAGCCAAAACAATAACCATAAAAACATGCAGCAACTTATACTTATTAATTAATCTCTAACAGTCTTCTAAATATTTTATACATATTAACTTATTGAATCCTCACAACAATCCCACGAGGTAAATATTATAAATGAAGAAACAGAGGCACTGAGCATTAACTCTCCCAGGGTCACAAAGCCAGTAAACATAACAGGAACCAACAGTCTGCCTTCTTTGCAAACCTGCCAGACCACCCTAACTATTACCATTCCACATATATGCTCTGCATTTCACTGGGCATTTCTTCTGCAATTCTGAAGAAATTAGCTTTTCTGGGACTATGATGAGTGGAAATCTCTTCAATATAAAATATTTTTTTCTATGAAATATCACCACCATCCATCTATGTTATATATTTTGTGGTAAAAAATGGAAAGGAAAGGAAAGCGTCATGAGCAAGACAGAAATGCCTCAGTGAAGCATGGGTAAAGTTCAGTTTTCCCTAGACAAGGCATTGTGGGGTTCTCCAGGTACAGCGGCATCCCGGAACTCCATCCTTAATTCTCTTGAGACATACTGGCCGACCTGCCTTTAATGTATCTCCTGATTTGCCCTTCACTGCTGACCACCAAGTCTCCCGTAGCTCCCCTGCTTTGAAAACACACCAAAATGCATGCTAAAGGGAGACAGTTAAAGGAGAGGGCTCTTTTTAAATCTTCCCTTTCTCGATGCCTATCCTATAACATTCTCTCTACTCCAGAAATGTTAAGAATGGTTGTGAGAGATATTGCCTGGGTACTTAATTGTCTAACCAGGAAGTCTGGTTCAAGTGGAGGAAAAGTCCTATCAGGTAGGAAGACTGAAGAATTCAGGACAAAAGACCACTGAAACTTGACATGACTTTCATCGAAAGAGGCCAATTAAAGCTTTTGCCTCGTGCTTCCAGTTTCCTCCTCTGTTTGCTTTGGTGTCAGGAAACAACTTCAGGAAAAATAGAGGGGATTCCTGTCTAATTAGTATGTAAAGGAACAAATTGTGAAATTAGAGCATGGTGTCAGTCCTGGATTTTAGAGTAATTGCAATACCTAGAAAGTTTTGAACCATCATTTAATCTCTTCCACTTGCTTTCTACCTACAGTATTAGTATTCCTTCAGTAACTTCTTAAAACAACAACAACAAAAATATATGCCAAGAGATCAGGCTAGCCTTCCAGAAAAAGAAAAAAATCTGTTCTGGGAGCTGTTGCTCCTACCCGCTTGCCCATTTGGCACTCAGCCAAATGAATTTGAGGGGGGAAAAATCCTAGCAAACTATAAACATAAGACAAGCATAAACACAATATGAATACCCTCTTGGAAAAATGCCAGGGTCACCAAAAACTCAATGGTTGGGAAAGGCATACCTCCTTTTCCCAAAGGAAAGAAGTACAAGGACTTACGGTGTCATGAGACTTATCCTTGACATCGTAGACTGTAAGTTTTATTTTGGTCTCCTCATAGATGGGATACTCAGATGGGAACGTGACGCCCGTCAAAAACAGTGGGTCTCTTGTTCCCTGTAACAGCACAAGCAGAAAACTTTGATTCAGTAAGGCAGCAAATGCAGCGGGCAGCGGGCAGTGACACATGAGAAAGCAGAAAGTGTGTCTGGGTCTGTTTGTTTTTTCTAGGAAATAGTTCTATTAGAAGAAAGATCTGAGTGACCAAATGATACTCATAGGAACCAACATGGCCCAGGACCCACAAGTCTGATAAAGCTATTGATAGTAAATGGCTCTGCATAATTGTCAGAGCTGCTAAATAGTCTTGAAAAACTATTTTCATTATATGTAGAACCCTTCTTTAGGGTCAGTTGTCAGTTGATTTAGAATATATTTAATAAATATAACCTTTAATGTATGCATATAAACTAAAATTATTGACTGATCGAATTAAAATGAAGCAATTTTCTCATAAAGAACCATTTGGTAAGCGTATGCTGTCCATTTGTTTCCATTCTGTAATGATTCAATTGAAAGCCATGCTCTGATAGTGCCCATTTGTTTAGCTGTGTTTTTTCTCAGATCAATTAGAAAGCTAATAAAAGAAACTAAATATGATAGATTTGGGGCTATGAGATTACTAGCTCAGAATACAGGACACAGGACATTTCAATGTCTCAGAATTCATTTTCAGAGCATTGACAGCCAACATTTAATTTTATATCTATATTTAAATACCTATATTGCTGAATAGAATTAAAATTTTTGCTAGAGCTCTGTAAAGCAGTTGTCTGTGGAAGTTTCTGAAAGCTCAAGTTATTCATTTATTCAGCAAATACTACTGTTTGTTCATCACTGTATTACACTTTGGAACAGGAAGTGAATAAGACAGTCAAAAACAACTGTATATGTTCAAATATAAAATTTGAAGCGTGTCAAAATGTGTAATTTCTTTTACATTTTGGCAATATTTTAAAAAGAATTAAGTTGGAATAATACCTGAAAAAATTTTTTTCATATAAAGAAACCATTTTACAATTTTAGTCAAGTTTTCTTGATATGAATAAGACAATTTTTGTTTGTTCAACTACAGCCTGAACTACAAATTATACCAACATTGGAACCCAGATTTTCCATAGGGCAGACTCAGGGATGTGTGCAAGATCTGGGTCATTCCCATTAGAGAAATGAGTGGAGTTCAGTCTGAATCATTTCTTCCACCAACTGCATCAACACCCAGGGCAGCACTGAGCCCGCAGGGTCTGGGGTAGTTTGTTACAGAGAAACTCATCATTCAAAACAGACAGGGCTCACAGGTCTAAGAAAAGCAGGCACAACCCAGGGAGTTTATTTAGAGTGTACTTTCATTAGTCCCGGATGTTCAAATAAGTATCTCCCATCACCTAACGTTGTGAAATATGTGTGATAAGAACAAAATAATCCAAAGGGGAACATTTCCTCTTTTGAATCTGATCCAACAGAATAACAAGTTTCCTCTCAACATATACTGACCGTTATATTAATAACAATAAGTGTAACTAGGAAATCTTTCATCTGAGGAGTAATGTTTGCACCTTTGGCCTTGAAACATCACAGTTTCTCCAATTAATCACCTACCTTTCTTTGATAAAAGACAGACACACACGGCTGAGAATATAGTTTCCACAGACAGGCTGAAGAATGCAGGAGCAAATGAAAAGGACAAACACAGGGACCACGTTTAAAATTTCGCTGGGTACGTTACGACTTTCCTTTTCTCCCCCAAAGCAATATTCAAACTGTTTCGTTTAAAATTTGTGTATATATTTTTTCTGTATTTGGTACTCTATTCAAAGATTCAAAATGGGATTTTTCCTTTGTATTTACTAAAGAAAAATAAGGTCTTTTATAAAAAAGGCAAGTTCTTCCCCCATTTGTTTATTCTGGGAAATTACCAATGCATATTTAATAATCCATCAGGTATGCCTTCCTAAATGACAGAGGACAGTAACACAGCATAGCCACAGGCCATGAGCTAACTAACTTATTTCAGCTGCTTGCTCAAATTGAGAGAGAGAGAGAGAGAGAGAGAGAGAGAGAGAGAGAGAGAGAGAGAGAGAGAGAGAGAGAGAGAGAGAGAGAGAGAGAGAGAAAGAGTGAGAGACAGACATGCAGGCACACAGCATGCTCACCTCCACAATTTCTGTGCTGGAGTATCTTGTCAGCCCCTGCTCGGTGGGGTGGATTACTGAGATCTGCACCAGAGTATTCAGCTTCCTATCTCGGACAGGAGCCACCAGATCCTTGCACGCTGGCAATGGCAGAGCAAAGAGAAAGAAAAGAAATTGATACCATATCTCAGGGAAAACTTCGGTCCCGGGCTGGAAGTAAGCTGAGCTATCACGCTGAATGAAATCTCCGGAGACTGGGGCTGATTTTACAGAGGAAGTCCCTTGGAAGTACCTTACAGAAATAGGAAGTCACGTGCTAAAGAGCTGAATTGAGAGTTCATTTCCACTGACCACATTTGCAGCTCTTGCAAGTCTCGACTGTCCTGGGATCCCAGCTCTAATGTGTGACTTGGCACACACAGGTCAGGGACTTCAGTGGCTTTAAAGAGTCATTAAGCTCTGGGCTTTAAATCACACTAAGTAAACTGAGTCGGGCCATATCCGGAAACCACGCTGTTTCACATTGACACTGGCTGGATTAGTTCAAGCATTCCAATGCATACTTGCTCCTTACCTAGCTATTCACTAGAGCTGGCTTCCTACAGTCACACACGGGGACACACACTGGAAGACAGAGGACCTCCCTAGCACAGCAGCTCACAAGCCACCGAGAAAGGCAGAGGAGGGGTTAAAAACGACCTCTGTCTGGGATTCCAGCCAAGTCTGGGAGAGAGAAATGTGGAATACAGGTGGGTTAAATTCTCGCCCAGGGGCCACAAAAGTAAGAACTTTCCCTTGAGACACCAGGCTCATATTACAGACTCTCATCACCATACCATATTTACTTGAATATTTTCTCCTCCCACATATCATTGCCACAATTTGGGGAAGAAACAAACAAACAAACAACAACAACTACATATATATAGTCCTTTTCAGCAAGTCCAACTTCTCACTGTGTTTCCACCCTGGCGTTGAAATAGTAATTTTGCTACCTACAGTTGGATCCTTAAGTATGATGACAAGTGTCCTCACCAGAGGGGGCTCAAATTAGGCTCAGGTGGTGAGTCCGGAGCTGTGTTGGGGGAACTGAGAAGTAGCCCTGGTCCTAGATTCAAAGTGACAGTGTGCTGGGCTCTGCGAGTCTCTACCCCATGCCTCTGAGCAGCCAGTGCAGAAAAGGAAGGAAAGACAGGTGCATTTGAGCTACGGGACAGAGGAGCCACAACTTAAATCTGAAACTTGAAAGCAAAGAAAATTATAAATGTAATTATCACCTTTCAGTTGCTTACAGATCATCTCATTTTATAGAAGCAGGATGGGATACAGGAAAAAACAGGCGTTCTGGAACAAAACAGGCCTGGTTTTCCTCAAGTTATACCGGCTAAGCAATGCAGGGCAAATGATTTAACTTAACTCCTTCTTGCCAGACTTTGAGATCCTTTTACTCCTGGATGGTATCCTGTCCTAAGTTTTCTTTATTTAAACCACATGCTCTAGCTTGGGAAAGCATGTGTGGAAAAAACAACAGCTACAGTTTACTTCGCCTCCACTATTTTCGAGGCATTGCACTATTGATCTCTTTATTTCTCAAAACTGTGCTTTGAATTATTTCAGTTTTACGTATGAAGAACGAGTGGCTCAGAAATATTAAGCACTAACATTTACACGACGAGCACTCTCCCGTAGTTTGCTTACATCACACACCCTGAGCTCCATGTCTTCTCCTGGTACCCCAAATCTCTGTCCTGGCACACCAAATCTCCGACTCTTTTCTTTGGAAGACCCATTACCAAGACTCTTCTCAACCCAAGAAATCGACAGTTTCACAAAATTCTAATGTGGGGTTTCAATAATGTCAACACAGCACCGGAAGGAAAAAAAAAAAGTTAGATGTAGACATCACTGTTCTTTGGTCTTAATCATTTCCTCTAGGTGCTTCTAGGAGTGTCATTTGATCATTCTCTTGGTTTTGTGCTCACAGTGTACATACAGCTCTCTCTGTCCACTGATAGTGACATGCATCTGCCCTTAGATTTTTAAAGCTGGAATCAATATATTTCAAACACATGCATCTTGACCACTTTCTGCTTCCAGCCTCCTCGCTACCTTATAAGCTTATGACACATTTGCTCGAAAAAAGTTACTCCTTTTCTGATTTCTTATCAGGTTCCATTGTGGGCTGTGGTTATTTCCCAGAAGTGAGCATCTGTTCTCCATTGTACCAGAGAAATTCTCAGCCTCACTCCTGATAAAAACAGAGAAAAGCTCCATTACGTTGAAATGTCCTGTCCAAACCAATTTGCAGATCCCCCAATGCGATGAAGTAAAAACAATAACAATGACACTGTATTTCTTTATGTTCTATATCTAAAAACAGGCATAGGAAACAACACCACCTGAAGTCATGTCTTGGCTGCATGTACCTCTTTTCTTCTCAACAGCCCAGAGAATTTGCTGTTCCCTAATGCTTATGCAGCAAGATGTCATGCAAAGACCCCGAGTCAGTCAGAATCCCTGAACTGTACTCCCAGGTTCCCTTTCCTAGTTATGTGATATTAAGTCACAAACCCTAAGACACTCAGTTTCCTCGTCTCTCTACCTATTTCTCAGGATGGAGGTGAGGAAGAAATCATACCCTTTTTATGAATGGATTTTATTTTCTATGCAAAATAAAATTTACTAATATCATGATACTAATATTTACCAACATGAATACCAACATTTACCAATGTTTAGTGTTGTGTTAATCTGTAAGATTTTTTTTTAATTGACTCAGTCCTACTCAGCTCCTTAAAAGCTGTCAACCAGGTCTCATATTTCTTTGTAAACACCAAACCCAGTACATGAGTCATTGCATTTCATAAAGTGAAACCCTTACACACCACTGAGCTACATACACATACTGAAACTGCCCCACTGGAGGGGTGATAAATGATGAGCGATTGCATTGCTTCATGGGGTAATTACTCGTCTGGTCACTGTAAAGTCTAACATAGGAATTGCTCAGTAGACATAAAGAAGACTGAAAACTCTGTTCACCACTGCCCATTCCCCAAACAACACTCTGCTCTCAGAGTGGCCTGCGTGGCCTTCCTCAACTCATAAGACTGAAAGAATGCTTTGGGGTTTTGCTTCTGCTGTTTTGTTTTGTTTATTTAAGAATTCTGGACTCAAATGGGTAGTAATAAATTAATGCCTCTTGGCAATCGTTCATTCATTAGTAGATTTTTACTTTCATGTCTGCCTTTTTACTGGCTTTGTTTTGGACTGAGCTATTTAAAAGTATTCTCAGAGCCCAGAAAACTTTAAATATACAAGATATTGATAGGTTGGGATTCAAATGTGCTTGTGTCCACTAAATTGACAGTTCGTTTTTGTGTTTTTTTTTAATTTTGTTTGATATACTGAGAACTTTTCTTTAGGAAAAGTGAGAGCTAGGAGTGTCTATTTTTCCTGTTAACTTTGCTATAGGAACTAGAAATGTGAGGGTTCGCTTTCTGTTGTTAGTGGTTATGAGTGAGATGCCCATGGGTGTCTCTAGCTCAGATTTGTATGGAAGTCCAGGGACTCTCAGTCTCCTAGAAGGGAACCCTCAGTAGAAGAGCAATGATTAAAATAAATGGAGCTTCCCCATCTCAGGGGAGACTAGGGGCAGGCTAGGCACTGAGCACGTGGGACACCTAGGCTGCATCAAAAGAGGGGACCTCTATTCAAATCCATTGCCTGAAGGAATGAAAGCCCACTGGCTTGACTTGAGGATTTGTTCAAAGCTTGACATCCCAGTCAGTGTGTAGGGAGAAGCTAGAAGAGCCACAGAAAGTACACCTGCAACTACATTCTAGGCCAAAGAACTGGAAATTGCCAACCTCTGGTCTCGATGCTTAAAAATACTACTTGGATTCTTCGGAAGAGAGCACAGATCATCCTTTGCTCCTGCCATTCTAATATTTGAGAGTCCAGAAGTTAAGGGGCAGGAGTCTCGTGGGTTCTTGTTGAGTTAATGTTCTGTCTATCTCAAAATACAGTTTTCATAAAAGGTAAATTTTTGTTTCATTCAGCCACTTCTCTAAAGCTATAGGTAAGACTCCGGCAACCCAGAACAGCCCTGTATTTACTTTTCAAATTCTAAATGTTGGGTCAGGTTTCTCAGAAATGTCACATACATATCCTGCTCCCTATACTTCAGAAAATTAGATGCCACTAATCAACAGATATGTTAATTTGGATTATACTTCCAGCCCAATAAATTACTGGACTTCATTATGTGGTTTTACAGTTACTATTCTATACCAGTGATTACATCTAGATTAAATCAATTTACATCATGCATTAAAAGGTATATGTAGCACTTAAGAAGCCTAATAGCCCTTTTCTCTCTACTTACTTTGCCATTATAAAACATTTCCCTATTTTTAGTTCCTTCTGCCTTTTTGTTCTTTATTCTTCTTTTTTCTCAGGAATTTTAAGACAGCAATCTTGTGAAGACTAGGATCTTCAGACTCCTGAGCGGATTCAGACAACACTGTCTCATTCCCAGGGCACTGCATTCCATGATAACTGCGTGTTAGTAAAGGACAGAAAACACTCTGTGCCCGCCTCATACTGACCTCCACACGATGAAAATTTCATAAATCGTTAGGAATGCTATTGACTTTTGAATATTTTCTTAAGGCTATTTGTTAGAAAAATGTGACTGCATATCATGCTGAGCTGATTTATGGCCATTAAATATATGTCCTTTGATGTTCATTCTGTATTCTCTGTAGAATCTTTAATGGTTTCTAATAGCGCTTCACTTGAGTTAATGATCATTATTATGAGAGTTTGGAATGAGTGGGCCTCAGGAGGAGAATGAGGGGGCCCAACAGTATGGCAGAGTGGAGAAGAAGATACAAGAATATTCTGGAAGTGAGAATAGCTGAGGGACCTTGAGAAGAGTGATGTCTGCGATTGATGTCTATTATGTAGATTTAAATTGTTGGCCAGGATATATATTCCATGGTTTTCTTTTAAACCTAATATTAACCTAATATTAAAATTAGTTTCTAGTTGTCACTTAGCACATGACAACTGCTAGTTAGGTATGCCCCCAAAATACATTCATTGCTGGCCTCAAAAAAATATATATGTTTTAGGGTCTATGTTCCCCAAATACCTAAAGAGTTAGCAGCATTTAATTTGGCTGTTTGGGATGATTCTTTTTTTATTTTACCAGACTGTCACCCCTTGCAGGTGGGGCCTTTCTCTTATTCACTAGTCTAACCCTTGCATTAGTAAAGAGGAAGTACTCAATAAATGTTTGCTGAATTGAAAAAAAGTCTCTGATTGCCTCTAGTGTCACACCTTGCCCCTGTTCGTGTTAGCTTATTTTCAATAGATCAAGCCTATTTTCTGTAATATTTCTCATTTGGTATTGTTCTTTTGTGTTCTCTTCTCTGCTGTCTCAAACATCCTAACACGATTCTCTCATCACTCTGAAAGGTGAGGTTGTTGAAGTCATCATTTGTGTATTCATAAGACTTTGGACTATGGGTCAGGAATACAACCCTCTTAACAAACCACAACTTCTCCCTTCAGTTAAGCAACCATTTTTAAAGTCTTTATATAAATAAAATAAAAAATGTGTTATTTTCCCTTTAATTGTTACGTGGGAGATTTTAATTAACACACATTCCCCTAAAGAATACGTGACCCATGCATAGCTGCCAACATTAGCAATGTTTTCTTTTTTTTGGGAAAATGAAAAAGATTGGTGTGGAAAACATGATTTAAAAACTTGGAATTGTTATTTTTTTCTTTGTTAATTTTTCTTGTGTTTTTTTTTTAAGTCTCTGAGTTCAAAATATTAATGTTCCAAATTCAAAATTAGGGTCTTTCAAGAATAAGTATATCCACATAACTTGAACAAACAGCATTCATTTTAAATTTCCAGAAAGTCAGGGGATAAAAAGTAATTCAGTGGTTAACGTTGAAAGAGAAGAAATCAACCCAAGAAATCAACACACACACACACACACACACACACACACACACACACAAAATAAACAAACAAATAAAGCCATCCGAAATGAAAGAATTCCTTAGACATACTAAAATGATGCTAGATTTTTTTGGTCCTATACTACAACAATAAAATGCTAATTTGGTACAGATATTTAGGTTGTTCTCATTTAAGATTATACATGAAGCTGGCTAAGAAGATGGGGGTGGGAGCAGGAAGCACGATTTACTCTGTACTTGCCACGTGCCAGGTGGCATTGTATTTACCCTTGTGTGAGTTCATGTCCAGAGCAACAATGTATCTATTGCTGCCTCATGGCTCCATTAGTTCTATACCCATGTTTTAAACTGATCAGTTAAATTTGTAGGTCACCACATATGGTTCAATGATGAAGAATATTTTTTATTTATCTTTTACCAATAGCTCAGTATTTGGCAGCCTGAATGAATGAAACATCAATAACACCATCCCGCTCCCTCTGGTCTTCTGCATGATCAGTGGTGATTTAGCTTTGTAACAAGAATTTTAAGACTCTCAACACTCTGATAATAGAATTCAAATAAAATTTGAGGAAAGGATGAGACTAATGCCATAGGGAGGAAGCAGATGACAGAGTTATTGAGGAATATAGGTAATAATTTGCCAGAGGAAATTTAAGAGATTTTGTTACAGCAATATTGCCTCAGAATTCTTGCTACACTGAGAGCTGAGCACCACTGCTCCTAAATTTCATTACAATGAATTCTCATATAAATTAAACTGATTTCTTTGATGTAAAAAGCTAGATTCAGATTGTTGGGAAATAGGTTCTGAAATAAAATGTGTCACTTTTTCCCCCAAATAACAGAACAATATAAAAACATACCGCCATATTTTATAGGTATCTGTATATGTTAAATAAAAATATGCTGGCCTTTTACAAGGGAAAAAAAAGTGGCTCAGAAGATTACATTCACTTCTTTAGTTGGAAACATTATACGTATGAAAATAAACTACTCACTCAGTACCGTTTGTCAATTTAAGTATCCTTGAAGAATCTAGAGAGAGAGAAAGGCGGAACCTCTGCCTGGAACAATGGCACTCTGGGAAATACTCTTTGATTATCCCTGTTCCCGAGATGCCAGCTGTACAGAAGACAGCATATTTACATATGAAAAGAACAAATTTGGTTTAAATCACTATTGTCAGTACGAGAAGACTCCCATTCTCCAGCATGTCCCATTCCCTCTGTTTCTCTCATGTCAAACCTCAGAAAATTCTATTTTGTCTTATTTTTATGAATATTGTCTACGCGGCTGAGAATTCATCCTCAAGCCACTGAATTAAAATCAAATCTGTGCTTGTGTCTCTTCTGGTTTGATATCCCACACTAGATGCTATACACCCCAAACTGGCCTGGCAGCATCTCCGAACACTGCATGCAGACTCGGTTCTCTGTGTGCAGCCTCCAAAGCCACGTTCCACTTCACAAATAACAAGTGCTCGCAGCACTCTGCTGTTCTTTTCAGCAGGAACATATATGCTGCTTAAGAAAGAATGAAAATGTCATTCCAATAATGGGAGCAGGTCCTTCTGAATACTGAAAGAAATATCGTGAGTCAGTTAATGGAAATCTGTAGTGTCAGAACCAGGATCGCAGAAGGAGGAGGAAGAAACACAGGAACAACCTGAAGGCTATTCCCTGCCCAGAAGCCAAGATGACGACATTTTTTCCAGAACTACCAGTTTGACATGAGAGGCAACAGTATCCCCATTCAGGACAAGCACAGAACACATCAGTGGATCCAGCAGTGCATGTGGGTTAGTGGGATGGGACTGATTCCTTGATTTACTTCGGAACCTAAAAATGAGGCCATTGTGGCTGATGGGGTCAATTATAGGAGGGGCAGCAGGAAAGTCAGGGCCTGAGTCACCAAAGGTGGGTGGCTAAGAGAAGCGCGCCCAGAGTTGTTGAACTCCAACTGAGGACACAAGATGATGTCTAGGAGGTATCTGGAGGTTTGAGGAAGAGTAAAGGAAATAGGGATCTGGAAGCTTGCCTTCAGGGGTTGACAGTCTCCTGAGGGAATCTGAGGTCCTTTTGTCAGGGGGAAGTAGCAAACAATCTAGAAAGCAGTCGTTCAATCCAGATGATTTCATGTACAACACATTGACTCATGGTCTGGTTTCACCAAACCCTGACTGAGGCACTTTTTAGACATGTTTCCCCAAACCAAAATGTTTTAAAAGAATTGTGTTGTATATATTGCACCTAAGGACTTACATTTTAGAAGGTGGTGCTTAAATTAAGGTTGTTTTTTTTTTTTTTTTTAATTTCAGAAACATGTTTCCCCTATAAATGTATTGAGCTTAGTAATTAACTGTGGCATTAATAGCATTTTTTAAATGAAATTACTGCCCGGCTGATGCCAAGTATTTTAGAAGTCAATTGAAAGTATTAAATCAAAGCCATAGATAGAGTAGGAAATAGGGGGGAAAGGGAAAAATGGGAGTAATAGATGGTTTTGGGGGGATAATTAGCATCTTATTTTATTGTCTCCATCTAGAACATGCTTGGGGGAGGACAAGTTTTGAAGAGATTGAAAGAGATAATTCCCATTTTTCTTGAGTCTCTTGAGTTGTCATATGTCTAATTCTCCTGTAGACAAAAGAAAATCTCAATCTTCACGTTCAGTGTAGGGCTTTAAGGGTGTCATTTCTTCCATCATAAGATGGTTGACTCACAGGAAATAAAACAAAGTTGGTACAGATAAGCTAAAGCTAGAAATGACTAGTGACCCAGGAGACATGAAACAAGAGGAGGAGGATGAGTGAGTCTGTAGGTGGGAAAACATATATGGACTAGCTGGAGGGCAGCGAGGGTCTAATTATTCAGAACAAAACCTTAACACTACGTTGTTGAAACAATGTAGATCAGACAAGTTGAAAGTGGTTCTAGAAGAACCAGAGTTTGAAGGGAACAAAGAGCGTATGTTTCAGAATAGCTGGGGTTTCCAAAAAGAACAGTTTAAACCTAAAGCTCAGCAAAGTGCCTGCTAGGTGGAGAGTGCTTCACAGCCCTAGCTATACAGGAAGCAGTGTCAGGGCAAAGGAGTGGTTTACACTACCCACATTTAATTAAAGAAGAACCACCTTCTCGGCTCTCCCAGGACACGCGGTCGACTAGGTGAGGTAAGAATATGAGATGTCTTCTATTTGAAGGTCTCTGTTGCACTTCTTACTTGCTCTGTGTAAACAGCCAAAGGATCAGGGTCATAGGTTTCAGTCCTGACTGGGAACAGTACAGCCCATGCCCTTGTAGTACTGCCTTCTCTCAGGGTTATGTGGTGGAGACTGAAACGTGAGCTCAAATCTCTGGACCCCAGTCCATGCCTACTGTTTTAGTTGCCTGCTATCCATCTTGCTATCTGTGTATGTATGTTCTCAAGATCACCTCTGTAAGAAAATTGCTTGCTTTCTGATGCTATCATCATATAAAAATCTTGAAGTTCCTTTGTGAAGAATTTGGGGCATAAAATTCGACACAGGTAAGCAATTGTCAGCTATACAGTCTAGTTACAGAACTCATTTGTTCAGTTCAGCCTATGACTGATTCTTCCTCTCAGTTCCTTCTAGAAGAACCTCAAGGGCAGTAAAGCTCTATCTTTCTTAATAGAATTTACTAACAACAAAATATCAATGGTTAAATAATTGTATTCATTAAATTTTTAAATGAATTGCTTTTTACAAACAACTGTATTAGTAATAATTACAGAACATTGCAAAGGAATAGATAAATACATAAATTTATTTTATGAAGAAATGTGAGAGGGAAAAAGCAACGGCATCCATGCATGCGTTCAATTCATGGATATTTACTGACTGTCTAAATATGCCCAATGTGATTCTAGGTGACAGTTTCATAGCAGTGAACGAGATGACAAGCTTCCTATTGACAAGCTTCCTATTTTATGGATCTTATAGTCTAGTGGTCTAATGGGACATGAAGTTTAAAAAAATAGTTTAGTGAGAATTTTAAACAGGGTGAATAAATTGAGAGGTTTGGGGGTAGCATGCATGAATCAGGAAAAGCTTCTCTGATGAGGTGACTGAGCTGTGAGCTAAAATATACCAAGGAGCCAGCCTGGGGTGGGTGGTGGGGTTTGGGCAACAAATGCAAAGACTCAAATGTTTGGCCTGTTTGAGAAGCAAAAAGATGACCAAGGAAGCCTATGGAGAGGGAGCTAGCCATTTAGCACACAGGTAAGGTGATAATGGCCTGAGCAACGTCCTTGTGGAATGTGATGAGGCATTTTATTTTATTCTGAGTGAATAGAAGCCATTGGAGGATTTTAACGAGGGAAGTGAAGAAATCACAGTTATATTTTTAAAAGATCGTTGTGGCTCTTCTGTCAGGAGGGGACTATGCTGGGGCAAGAGCCGAGGCAAGGAGACCCCTGAGGATATCCCTAACTGGCCTGGGTGAGAGCTGAGAGCAGTTTAGAATTGAATGACAGCAGTAGCAATGGAGACAGGTGGTCAAATTCAGAATATTTTTTTCGACATAGAAGTGATAGGACTTGATGGATTTGATGTGAGGTTTGGGGAAAAGATGAGTCAAGAAAATCATAGTTTGGGGATCTGCGTAACTGAATGAATGGCAATGTATTTTACGGAGATGAGCATCAAGAGGAAATACAATGCTTTGAGGGGCAGGAATAGGAATAAAAAAAATCAGGTTTTAACTATCATAAGTTTAAAATACCTCCGAGATGAGCAATTGGAGCTATCTATTAGCCAGTTGAAAATGGGAGTAGGGAGCTCCATGGAAAAAGGAGGGCAAGAGTTACAAATTTTGGAAAAAGGCTCATAAACGTTATTTAAAGCCACAGACTTTGAAATTGCTTATAGTGAGAGGGTGTTTTAGCTTTATGAGTACTGGGATAATTCTGAATTTAGACAAGTTTTGACCTGGGAATGCCTTTTTGTTCAAACTTACTTCTGCCACCTAACCACTGAAAGTAACAGCCGAGAGCAATCTCTGTCTTGAGTACAGCAGAGGTGATGCAGGAGTAAGGGGCAGAAGACTTGAAAAGCTTTGGGCTTTCCAGTACCAGATACATGCATGACTGAAGTCAAGTCACTTAACCCCTCTGAGAGTCAGTTTCTTTTGTTGTGACATAGGGAGAGCACCACCTTTGCCAGCTGCAAAAGGTCAAAACCCAAGTAAAAAAGCATTTGGGAAAAGACTGTTGTGGACAATGGACATGACAAGGGACTTTTTTTTTTTTTTTAATCCTGTGCTCCTAGGCCTCTTCTCTTGCCCATGGCATGGTTTCTAGGTAGTCTAGCATACATTCAGATGCCATCTGCTCAGAAAGAAGGCTGACTGACAAATTTCAGTGACACAGACAAGCAAAGACACCTACTGAACAAAGCCCCCAGGTAGTCCCGATTCCTCAGTTACCCATTCATAGCAACAGACGCTAGAAAGGTAAATCCAGCGACCCAGCCGCTCTCAGTAATTAGACAACGGAGGGAAGAAAGTAATTAGGTGAATCACACAGAAAGAGAAGGAAACTGGATGGAGCATGTTGATTATAGATAAAAGTCACAAATTAAGAAGTTAGAAAGTGAACGTTAAAAACAAAACAAAACTCTAACAAATAATTTGCTAAACCTATGTGGAACAATCAGTTTACGTCTATGAAGTTAAACCTGGTCACTGACCTACTTTAATGAAAAGTTTCTATGATATATTATTCAGAAAAAATGTGACAAGAAGAATAGATATAATTTACTGCAGCAAAATTCAGTTAAATGATACAGTCATGACAAAAAGGAAGTGGGAGGAAGAGAAGTTTGAGATCTTATATACTTCTCATTTATTAGCTGATGTCAGGTATCTCAACCTCTTCAAAGAGTGCCAAGCTAGAATTTAGACCAGTGACAATAAGGATAGACTACCTTCCAACAGCAGCACACATTAAATCGTGAGTGCCCAGAAACCACTATCCACATGACAGACCTATTAAGAAGCTCTAATTGGTTTATTTTCTCATCTTTCAATTAAATCTCTATTTATTTCAGCAGTACAAAAACATTATGCTGGTCTTAGATAACTTTGTGTTGTCTTCCCTTTTCTATTCCTGTACTTTTAATAACCAACCACAAAGGACATGGTCTTTGGAGTTGAAATCTATATTTGTCTACTTCCTAGCCTTATGCCCTTGGGCAAGTGACTGAATTGATCTCTGAAACATGGATAGTGGGAAGTCTGTTGTAGGAGCAGAGATAAAAAGTGAAATGGGTACAGCCTACTACCTGGTCATCAGAAGGAGTTCAATAAGTGAATGCAATTATTATGAGCAAAAATACAGTGCCGAGAACCCCTGCTCAAAGAAGTACTCCCTGAGTGTGATGGAGTGATTCACCCAAGGTTATATTCAAAATGATGAAGGTTAACCAATCATTAAGCGTATGTCAGATACTAGTTTAAGTGCTTTATGTATATTAATTCATTTAATCTTAACAAGAACCTTATAAGGTAGATACTGATACCCTTCCCATTTTATAGATAAGAAAACAGAGATTTGGAGACATTGTATAATTTTTCTAAGGCCACGTGTCTGGGTAGAAACAAAGACGGGATTCAAATGCTACATAGCAGTAAGCTTCACACTCTCATCCTTAGCTGGCCAGTTATATTGCCTTCCTACTCTGATTATAGACTGAAATCCGAGCCTGAACTCTGCATAGATAGGCAATTGTCAGGGACACAGCATGGCTAACAAACCTTCTGAGTTTCATCTAGCATAGCTCCAATGCCAGTAGGACTCAATTCATCCTGACCCTAAATATAATTTACTAGCAGTAAGAGAATGTTTACAGGTTTGTGTTCATTTAGAATTTTAAAATAAATTCCTAATACGTGTGCAACAACTGTAAAATATTGCAAGAGGATTTCTAGAGACATAATTTATTTTTAGAGTGAGATAAGTAATAAAGGAGGAAGCTTAAATGAGCATTAAATGCATCAACTTGGAAATCAAGCTCTAGGATTTTGTTTCATGTACTTAGGATTTTGCCTGAATTGTCTCTTGTATACCTCCTAAACCGACTGAAATCCAGCTCATCCTTTCCGACCTGGTCCAAATGCTACTTCCTCTGAGATGTTGTTTCTGATGCCACCGTTATATTTAATCACTGCTTGCTCAGTACTGCCATAGTTCTTGGCTTATGCCTTTATTTTGCCCTGATCACAATCTGCCTGGCGTTAGAGCTATTTGTCTCCACCACCTCCTGGAAATGCTGGGGAAGAGGGAATCAATAAGGAAGGGGTTCAGCCTGATGGTTACAAGCAGGAGCTTCAGAATCAGGCACAATTCAACTTGGATCCTGACTGCCATTCAACTTCCATCAGACTTTTGGAAAGTTGACCATCGGGAATCTTAGATTTGTCATCCCTTGAGTAAATATAACATGGGCGAGCATGTTCCATACTCAGACTCCGTGGTTCAAATTTTGGGCTCATTACTTTATCAATTCATGTCTAAGTTGCTTTTCCTATCAAACAAGGATGATAGAGCAATTATCTCATAGTGAAAATTAAAGTAATTAATTTATGTTAATTATTTAGAACAAATAAGCACTCAATAAATGTTAGTTATTTTTAATGTGACTATCCTGTAGAGTTGTGGTGAGGAAAACATAGCTTTCTATTTGTAAAGAGGTAAGTATGTAGAAGATGTTAAAAGAAAAAGAAAATGGTACCTATTACTGCTCTCCCAGTACTTTGCACAATGTCTTGTCTTTAGAAGACCCCCCGACCCAAATTACTGTTCAGTGAAATGTATACTGTAAGAATCCAGAGCATGGCAACAAATTTATAATGAGGCATCAAGATAAGGTCAGCACAGGCCTTGTCTAATTCTTAGCTGTTGCTTCTCTTATTGCTTAAAGATGATCTGGCAGCTCATACGAAGAATATTTTTATCAATAGATTAAGTATAAAAATATACCTCTGTTCTTGATATTCCCTGTAGCTGGTCTTGCATACCATCAGAGTTCTACACAAGTCGGAATTTTATCATCATTTATAGAACACAGGCCAGCAGAAGGGTAGAAGTGTGAACAGGGGAGAATTGGTTAGTTTGGCCTCCTAAGACTTTGTTCTTTCAGAGAGACACATAAAACAATGGCTGATTTATAGCAATTCATAAAGTCTAAATGGACCTGACATGCAGGTTAATGAAGGCCCTAGAAAGCTATAAAGGCTGTGTCTATAAATAGATGAGACTGTGCAGCTCAGCAATTTGGGCACAGTTTTACATACATTCTCAAATTCTGAACACAGAAAACTGGTCACATGATTTGCATGACTTCTTTTTTTCTAACCGGGCTATTAGAAATAAAGAAGCTCTATCTACAAAATCCAAACTCAAAACACATAATCTAATATGTGATCCCAGAGAAGAATAAAGTATTAGAATCAGCACTCTCCTAAACAAAGCCTTAACAACCAAAGAGGATAACCTCTCCTATTTGAAGCCCCTTTAATATTTGTAGTAACCTAAGGACAACCTGTCATTGTGCCATGACACAGTGTGACAAAACTGAATTTTAATCATTGAACTCTGGGATAGTACATATAACATTAGTGCTTATTGTTCTGAATCGATGATGCATGTGGCGTCATTATAAAAATATGAAAATATATCCTTATAAGCATTTTACTGACTCTGGACATAGTAAATGAAGGTACATGGCAATAAGCATAAGCAGGGGGATGAACTTAAGAAATATTCATAGAAATTTCTTTGTATCACTGTCAATATTAGTCTTCTCTATTCATTTTCAATAATGGTTTCAAGAAAGAAATTCACCCAGATTTTTAAGAAACAATCCCTCTTCTTAAATGCCAGCTTTGTTGAAATGAAAACAATTTTATTAAGCTGTAAGCAAAATAAGCATTCTCTGCGGGGTTTGATTATTTCTCTTTGTCAAAATAAAAAGAGTTTCAATACACTCATATGAAACAATGAAAGAAATGTGGAAGCAGAGTTGCAGTTGTTAAGGGAGAAATTATATAATTTAAATGCAGTCAACCGTTAGACATATAGTTGACAATGGACATGAGATACTCATTTTTCTAGTACATGCCTATCTTTTGCTAGCAAGATATTTTTAGCTAATTAGTTTGCTCAAATGACTCTCTTTCCCCATTTGCTTGAATAAAGATGTAGCAGGGGAACTTCAGCAAAATATAGTGATTTTATAGTGGCATACAGACAAGGCAGAAACAAATTCCTTGATGGAAAAGAGCTTATTCAAAGCAATATGACACCTAGAAAAATTAGTGAGGTTGTTTTCCCAGTGTAAAAAGAAAAGCCATTGAAATTCTCAGCTTATTTGAATACTGTGGTGAAGACCTAAGAATCAAATATTAAAAATTTAGTTGGAAAATTAAATGGAAAAAGCACCCTACCTTATTTATTCTGTTTTTTGCTAAATTTTTTACTTTTGTTTTAAGAGGTTTTGCTTTTTTTCTAATTAA
Organism: Rhinolophus hipposideros; assembly: GCF_964194185.1. Taxonomy (NCBI): domain Eukaryota; kingdom Metazoa; phylum Chordata; class Mammalia; order Chiroptera; family Rhinolophidae; genus Rhinolophus; species Rhinolophus hipposideros. Next base: position 17,301,571 of record NC_138062.1, read on the forward strand.
TTAAATATGCACATTCTTTAGCAACAATAAAAATACTTAAGAAATTATTATTCTCTCATTATACATTATGAAATGAAGTTAACTACATAACAGGTGAAATGCTGAAGAATTTGTGGGATTAAACACTGAAAGAAAAAAGTAACAAAAATAAAAAATATACAGTAAAACCAATAGTGTCCTTGAAGAGTAGTTCAAAAAAATATTTTTTCAAGAAATAATACAGTTGAGGATCTTAAAGTGCTAACAAGAAGGTCAACAACTCAATCCCCTGAAGACTCTAAATAACTTTCTTTTGTTTAATTGTCAGGGATTTCTTGCCCTATGATAACATAAAGTTATCTATTATTAAGAATTCTAGTGCATTTTTTGAATGAATACGAAAAAAAATATTTGAAGTTATTTTGTTTGTTTGTTTCATTTTTATTTTTTTTATTTTTATGGGAGAACTCTTATTATGAATCAATTCTTGCAGCTGCTCATCTCTTATATCTAAGATTCCAAGCCAGAAATATAAGTAATGACAGCATCATTACTGAACTTGACTGGGCTTTCAAAACAAATAGTATAGTCAGGTCTTTAACCAAGGCTGATCACTTTAATTGAAATAGAAACAGGTGTTTAGCCCAGACATCCTGTCTTTTGACAGTCGGCCTCCATGTTTGCCTAACATCCTCTACTCTATTGCTTCTGCCTCTTTCAGATACCTCTGTTGTTCAGGATGCAAACAGGAAGTCTTTATCTGTATTTTGAAACACACAGACCACTCACACAAACTTTCACTTTTCAGAAGTCCTGTCAAAAAGGTGAAAAAAATAAATAAATAAATGATTTTTGTTTTCCCCTTAAAAATGAAAGATGGGTAGATGAAGGGTCAAGTGGTAAGCCTTAGAGTCAGTGAGTCAAGAGGTGCTAGGCCTCTTTTGCTCCTCAACTCCCTTTTCTGAAAACAAGTTCTTTCTATATCTGAGAACCTTCTAGAAAAGAAAAAGAAAAGTATAACTTCAGGTGTTATTGTAGAATTTTCTTGAGTTTTGACATTTCTGCCTGTTTCTCGTTATCTGGGAAAATGAAAAATCTGGAATCCTTAATTTATAGCACCTTTTAGCTCTATTTGCAACAAAAATGAAAGATTTAAAAAAAATTATACCCAAATCACAAACACTGACAACACTAAAAACTAGTGAGGCTATTGAGCAACAAGAACCCTCATACATTGCTGGTAGGAATGCAAAATGGTACAGCTGCTTTGGATGACAGTTTGGTAATTTGTTACAAAACTAAATATATTCTTTGCCTATGATCCAGCAATTGTGCTCCTTGGTATTTACCCAATGTGTTGAAAACTTATGTCTACACAAAAACTTGCACACAGATGTTTATAGGAGCTTTATTCAAAATTGTCAAAACTTGGAAGAAACCAAGATGTCCTTCAATGGGAAAATGGATAAATAAACTATGGCACATCCAGATAATGAAATATTATTCAGTGCAAAAAAAGAAATGAGCTATCAAGCCATGAAAATATAGAGAGGAAACTTAAATGCATATAACAAAGTGAAAGAGGCCAATCGTAAAAGGCATCATACTTTATGATTCTAACTATCTGACATTCTAGAAAAGGCAAAATTATGGAGACAGTAAAAAGATCACTGGTTGCCAGGGGTTAGGGGAGAGGGATGAATAAGTGGCACAAAAGATATTTAGGGTAGTGAAAATACTCTGTGTGATACGATAATGATAGATACATGTCATTATACATTGTCCAAACACATAGAATGCATAATACCAAGAGAGAATCCTATGGACTTTGGGTGATAATGATGTGTCAATGTAGGTTGATCAATTGTAACAAACGTACCACTCTCCCAAGGAATGTTGAAAATGAGGGAGGATATGTATTTGTAGGTGTAGAAGGTAGGCAGGAAATCTCTAGGCATTCTACTCAATTTTTCAGTGAACCTAAAACTGCTCTAAAAGTAAAGTCTACAAGAAATAGAAAACAAAAAATTAAAAATAGATGTGTATATATTTATTTTCTCAATAAATTATGCCTCAAAAGGTAAGCATACTTCCATCTCCAACATGGAAGAATAAGAAGATATTTTTAAGTGAGTGAAACTAAAAGGGGCAAGAACCTTGTAAGTGCCATAAAGGAAAATAAACAAACAACAACAAAAAACTCCACGTGAGGTCAATCTCCAATCCCAGGAGTAAATAATTAGGCACATGGATTTCCAAAATGTTGATTAATAACAACATCCAGTCATTGTATGAGATGAGTGCTGGACACTGGATTTGTGGTCAGCAGACCAGGTTGAGAAGCACGACACTGTCACCACTGAACTTTAGGTCTTTGGCTGGTGCACTGATCTACTCCCTGACTTACAAATTTGGGAAAACACTTACCTTATAGAATGAAATTGTTTTCTAGAACAATATCCATAAAAGTTAGCAAGCTATATAATGATATAAGTAGTGTACACACAACTTGTAATCTCTGTATACAAAGTATTATTATATTTATCCATATAAGTAAGATGAAATTTCTTACCAAGGATGAATTCCAACTGTGGTTCATTTGGAGTCTTCTGAATACCTATAAATGATAGGTAAGAAATCAGATAAAAGATATTTAACTCATTATCAAAAATACATCAGTGAAAAATCACATGATCATATCAATAGATGCAGAAAAAGCATTTGATAAAATACAGCAACCTTTTATGATAAAAACCCTTAAGAAAGTGGGAATGGAGGGATCATATCTTAACATAATAAAGGCCATATATGACAAACCCACTTCTAACATCATACTCAATGGTGAAAAGCTAAAACCATTCCCCCTAAGATCAGGAACAAGACAAGGTTGCCCACTTTCTCCACTTCTATTCAACATAGTGCTGGAAGTTCTAGCCACAGCAATCAGACAAGAGAAAGAAATAAAAGACATCCAAATTGGTAAGGAGGAAGTAAAATTATCACTATATGCAGATGATATGATACTATACATAGAGAACCCTAAAGACTCCACCAAGAAACTATTAGAACTGATAGATGAATTTAGTAAAGTAGCAGGATATAAAATTAATATTCGGAAATCAGTTGCATTTGTATATACCAATGATAAAATATCAGAAGGAGAAATTAAAAAAAACAATTCCATTCACAATTGCTCCAAAGACTATAAAATATCTGGGAATAAATCTAACCAAAGATGTAAAAGATCTGTACTCAGAAAATTATACGACACTGAAGAAAGAAATGAAAGAAGACATAAATAGATGAAAACACATTCCATGTTCATGGATAGGAAGAATTAATATAGTTAAAATGTCCATACTGCCTAAGGCAATATACATATTCAATGCAATTCCTATCAAACTACCAACGACGTTTTTCACAGAAATAGAACATATAATCCTGAAATTTATATGGGACCATAAAAGAACCCGGATAGCCTCAGCAATCTTGAGAAATAAGAACAAAGTGGGAGGTATAACGATACCTGATTTCAAACTATACTACAAGGCTACAGTAATCAAAACAGCATGGTACTGGCATAAAAATAGACACATAGATCAATGGAACAGAATAGAGAGTCCAGAAGTAAATCCATGCCTATATGCCCATCTAATCTACGACAATGGAAGCAAGAATGTACGATGGGGTAAAGACAGACTGTTCAATAAGTGGTGTTGGGAAACCTGGAGAGACACATGCAAGAAAATGAAGCTGGACCACCTCCTCACACCATATACAAAAATAAATTCAAAATGGCTTAAAGACTTAAATTTAAGATCTGAAACCATAAAATATCTTGAAGAAAATATAGGAAGAAACTTCATGGACATTACCCGGAGTAAGATTTTCACTGATATATCCCCTCGCGCGAGGGAAGTAAGAGAAAAAATAAACATGTGGGATTACATCAAACTAAAAAGTTTTTTCACAGCAAAGGAAACCATCAATAAAACAAAAAGGGATCCTACTGAATGGGAAAAGATATTTGCCAATGATATATCTGATAAGGGATTAATATCACAAATCTATAAAAAACGTACTCAACTCAACTCCAAAAAAACAAACAACCCAATTAAAAAATGGGCAGAGGACTTGAGGAGACATTTTTCTAAAAAGGACATACAGAAGGCAAGAAGACATATGAAGAAGTGCTCAACCTCACTAACCATCAGAGAAATGCAAATAAAAACCACAATGAGATACCACCTCACCCCAGTCAAAATGGCTATCATCAATAAATCAACAAACAACAAATGCTGGCGGGGATGTGGAGAAAAGGGAACGCTAGTGCACTGTTGGTGGGATTGCAGATTAGTGCAGCCACTATGGAAAACAGTATGGAGGTATCTCAGGAATCTGAAGATAGAACTACCCTATGATCCAGTAATTCCACTCTTAGGCATCTACCCGGAGAAATCCAAAACTCCAATTCAAAAATCTGTATGCAGTCCTATGTTTATTGCAGCACTTTACACAATAGCCAAGATATGGAAACAACCGAAATGCCCATCGGTCGATGACTGGATTAAGAAGCTGTGGTACATTTATACAATGGAGTACTACACAGCCATAAAGAAAAAAGAAATCTTATCATTTGCAACAACATGGATGGATCTAGAGAACATTATGTTAAGTGAAATAAGTCAGAAAGAGAAAGACAAGTACCATATGATCTCACTTATATGCGGAATCTAAAGAAAAGAATATGTGTATGAACTAATCAGAAATAGTTTTGGGGACACAAAAAACCGAGAGTTGTTAGATGGGTGGGGGGGAGGGGGTTGGGGATGGGGGGAAGGATGAAGGGATTGGGGGGCGGCTGGTGACCACAGGATGGCCTCAGGGTTTTTTGAGAATTACTTTGGGGAACTTATTCAATAGTGTTTGGGGATTTTGCTGGGTGTCCGATGGACATGTGTCCTGTTTGGGAGACCACCTCAGGGATGCTGTGAATGCCTGGTCATGGCATTGTACACCAGAGGCTGGACATTAATGAATGCCAACTATAATTTTATGTGTATAATGTGATGGCTTGGTGTGAGGTCGGGGTGGTGGTGGATGGGGGGAGGGGGGTTCACGGTGTGAGGGATATAAAAATAAAATAAAATAAAATAAAACTATAAAAAAAAAATACATCAATGAATATTATGCTTCCCGTTGCCCAGAATGTATTAATTCATTATTTAGCAGAAAGAATAAACTCAGTTAATCAGACTTATAAGCAGTGGGGATCTCGGGATAGGACATAATATTTGTAGCAGAACTAGAGATGACTAGATTTGATTGATCTATTTAGCTCCATGGCCATAAAGAATCTCAGAAATATTGTAAGTCATGTCAAATGCAAAACATTTTTCAACTGTGTCTGTTTCTTTTGGATGCATGTAGACAGAGGTGGAACTTTCAAAAAGGGTGACCTCAGTAGAGTACACTCCTAGATGGATTTTTCTTTCAAACCACTCCAACCAGCTATAGAGATATCCCTTAAAGGGGATATCTCTAGTTAGGGTATAAAGGACATTATGCTGGAGGTTTTACTGCCAACTTAAAGATAGCTCAACATTCTATTAAATGTTTCTATTTTGTTTTGAGATTTTTGTTTAAATTTAATAACTTGGCTAAATGATTTAAGATGAAGTGGAAAGGAAAGTGAGTCTGAGCAAAGGTAAGGAAATGGGATCATTTAAAGGTTAAAAGGTAACAAGAGCAGGCTGTGGTAAGTAATAATGTGGTAAATGCCCGAAGACCACATACAGTGCAGGGGCTTCCTAAGCAAGAGTGTCTATGGGGACCCGGATGCCATTTGTTACCACTCATGGGTGGCCAAAGAAGCAAAACTAAACTTACGGAAAAGTAAACCAGCTGGCAATACATGTAAGAATATTATACAGTATTTCCTTGTTTAGTTTTATTGGTGCATTCATCAGGTACAATTTAAATTTACTAGCATCTGGTCACTAATATATTGTTAGAACTACCTCTTTGTATAAAAATCACCTGTTCTTTTATTTACGGAGTTCACAGTTTTTGTATAGTAACCATTTATTTTTTTCTCCTGCTGATATTTAACAATGCTATGGTTAACAATTTTAGACTTTCCAGAAGAGATTAGAATAACAGTCACTACGTAGGTCTTTGAGTATTTTAAATTGTGTGGATTTTTTAAAAGGTTATTAACAATTAACTCCGCTGTTAAGTACTAATGACCAAATTTCTCAAAACACGCATCCAACAAATACCATTTTCTAAAGATTATTTTTATAATGTAAATTAAATAAGAGGTCAGGCATACATTTGCCAGTGTTAATAATTGGGCAACAGGAATCTTCTGGGGGAAAAAAGAAAAAGACACAATTCATACTAAACAATAAAACCCAAACTCTAGAATTTTAAACATGAGAGAAACATACAATTCTTCCAATGATTTTAATTATGTGAGTAGCACAAAACCCCATTGTAACATTCAAATGTAAATCTTGGCCAAATCTCCAAACTCTCTCTATTTATGTAGCTAGCGCTCTCAGGTATGGCAGTGACAGTCTAGGCAGGCAGTGCAGCCATTTTGCCGTAATGCTTTCCATTTAAATGTCTTAAGTTTTAAAGAGAAAATGTCTATGTTCTAAAAAATACCTCCGCAGGTGATTATACAAATGCTAAATAGAAAGCATACTTAAAAAGTATTTGTTAGTATCTTAATACATATTCAAGAACTCTGATTCTACCACTAGATATATTTAATGATTTCATGGACTATCATCTGTTTCACCCAAGAGAAAAGACCACAACATCACAGACTCACAACACCAAAATAAGTAGTGCAAAGAAGAAACATTTAGTTAATCTCATGCCATTTGTTAGAATGCACATTTCTGTGAATACACACGCATGTGTGGGTTTAGTTAACCCAATCTACATTGTCTGAGTTCCAGGAGGGGCACGCTGTACTTACTTGTCAACTGGAAGTCCCCAGTATCATTTGTCTGGGGTGTGGGAAGGAAGTGCTGGCCTTCTTCTGATGCGCCTTCCTCTTTGATTTCCATGATCAACTTTCACAGTTGTTCAATCTTCCAAGTTTTCGTGCCCAAACGTCACTGCCAATGATTGCTGGTTTTAACTAGATGTGTCTCCACTCTGAAAACCAGATATCCCACTCTGAAATTCTGCATTTAGGAAACATCAACAACAAAAACCCTCGGTTACTTCAGAGTTCAGTATAAAGCTCCGAATTAAAGGTGGGTAGAGATTCTAGGTACCTTCATATGAACTTGCCGCCTGCCTATCCCACTTCTACTTTCAGGACCAATCCATGCAGTTAATGTATCACAAACTCGGGATTAAATGGATATTCTCTCTACAGTAATTTTATGGTTCTATGAGGGCCTGCTAAGTCCTGAAATATATATACTTTCTCTTCTAGTTGATTCTGTAAAATAGCACATAGCTATAGGGGCTGCTAAAATATACACCTAAAAAAGCAGCGAGAGCAGATAGCATCTCGTCAAGGCATTAGCATGCTTTGCCAATATGACTATTACCATCATTCCTTCCTTTATACTCATCTCTCCATCCACCCTTGTTAGGACATTATTCATGAGCATAGAAAGATAACTTGGCATGACATTCTCCTTCCAAGATGAACCAACAGGTTGTGCAGGGGAGTTTCCAACCTCATCATTATCCACAGAATCTCTTGCTGCTCTGCCTGAGGAAGGTTTAATTGTTTAACGATTGGGGTAGATGGTGAAAAGAATGAATAATAATTCTTAAAAGCTCAAGGGGGAATGAAAGCAACAGCAAAATGATGAAAATTAACATGGAGAAAGAAAGCCTCTCCAAGAATGTAATACCCTGTTATACAGACAGCCTTAAATAGTTTCAAAATTCATTTTGATATTTAGCATGATGTACATGCCCAAGAATGAATTAGGGGGGGAAAAATCAATGTAGTTTTAAATCAAGTGATCAGCTGAATTAAAATGTATAAAAATCTTTAAATGTCTACCCAATGCTGTTTAATGAGATAGCAGCAATAGAGTTTGGGTTTGGAATACTGATTTGGTCTCCAACTTCACAAATCTACAGCCTTACTCTTTGTTGTTCTTAACAAAGTAGTTTCATTTATAATTCAGCTCTAGTTTTTAAAGATCATCAGGCAAAAATTAAACAGAAAGCATCTTGAATCTTTAGAAAATAGCATAACAAAGTTGCAGATAAATGCAAATAAAATTGGCTTCTAAGGATATAAGCAGGAATACTTACTGGGGTAAAGGGCCCCTGCATCATATATTAGACAATATCTGTCATTTCAAAAATTATATTTTGAATTAAGATAATGCTTTCTAATTCTTTTTTGACTATTTAAATTTGGAAGTTTTTTTCTGATAAAAACAGACATATTCATTGCATCACATTCTCTCAAGAGTCTACGACAAATGCACTAGCATTAGTGGGGTACTATTTGTGGAAAACTGCCACAGATGTAGGATTTGGATACAAGATTTGGTTAACCTCACTATATTTCTTGACCAAAGACTCAACCCCTAATCCTGATCAGTCACTTAAAAACTGAAAGGAGACCTAAATAAGGCAATATGAATGAATCCTAACAAAATCAAAACTCTGCACACTAATGATGAATAATTAATAAAATAAATGCCAACTCTATGTGTGGGTGTGATTTGGAGGTGAATGAAGAGGACTGAAGCAAAAGGTCTCATTCACAATGTCCCATTTTAAGCATACTGTAATCTACTCAAAACTTGTTCACTGACTGAGAAATAACCACTTTTGGAGAGAATGGAGCCACATATACAAAACAAAGATTATATGACAACATTTTATAATTCTACTCATTTTCACTCTACTTTTGTTACATTTGAAGTCAATTTTCAGATTTGATACTTGCTACTAAGGCACACACCTCAGAAAGAATCAGTTGCATTACTAGTAAATTTCTAGAATACTACTGTATTTCTAGTTGGTAAATACAACATTTACCTGCGGTTATAGTTAGGTACAATACTTCCTTTTCTCCGTGTCTCTATGGGAATTTTTTTGGTTTGAAAACCATGCACAGGAATAGACTAAGGTTTCTGCATACCCACAACATATTTAAAACAGACAGCTAGAGAGACTAAAGTTAATTCTTAGAGCATAAAGAAGCCATATTACGTATACTTTAAGAAGGAGAGTGACATGATCATATTTGATTTATAGAAAGTGTACTGGTGTCAACATAGAGAATGTAGTGCAAGGTGGCCACTTGATAAGGCTACAAATTCTTTGGAGGTTATTTTAATATTCTAGGGAGATAAAATAAAAATGAGGGTTGAAACCAAAATAAAAGCAGATGACTAGAGAAGAGAATCTGGATTCCAAAGGAAATTATTACATAGAATTACCTGGCCTTGGTGATGGCAATACATGTGATATTAGAATTGAGAAAAATAGGAATTCAGGTGAAACATGGTAAATTATGGACCAATGAACTACGTGTATTTGGAGACTAAAGAAAGAGGAACTGTAGTCAAGAATGATGAGTTTAGTTTTAATCGTGTTGTTTCTGAGTGACATCTTTACATTTCTGAAAGAAGAAAAACTATCCACCCAGGATTTCCATACAAAGTAAAAAATAACTTGTGAAAAATAAGAGAAATAAAGACCTTTATCCAGACAAATAAAAAATAGCAAACTCATTATCAGCAGACCTGCAATTGTAAAAAAATATTAAAGGAAGTTCTTCAAGCATTACTTAACAGACAGATACATGGATCTATGAAAGAAACGAAGACCACTATAAATGGCATAAAGGAAAGAAAATGATAATTTCGTCTTTTCTTGCTTATAGTGACTATAAAAGGCTGTGATTGGCACATTTTTTTTCTGTTAAGTGCAGACAGTAATTATTGTAGGCTTTTTAGGCTATCCAGCTTTGTTACAACCACTGAGTTCTGCTGCTGTAGTAGAAAAGTACTATTGACAATATATAAACAAATAAGCATGGCCAAGTTACAATAATACTTTTTTTCCAAAACTAATTGGTATTCAGGATTTGTTCTAAGGCCACAATTTGCAAACGACTGGTCTAGAGCACAAATAGTAGTGATGTATTGTATGCTTATAGCATATATAAAAGAATAATATATAACATCAATAGTAAAAAGGATGGGAAGGAGGAATGAGAGTTATTGTTGTGTAGTGCTTACACCAAAAGTATAGTATCAAGTTATATCACTAAAGTATTGGAAGGTAGACTGTGATTAATTAAATGTACATAGTAATTCCTAGCATAAGCACTAATAATTTAAAAAAGTATAAACAATAAGTCGATAGTGGAGATAAAATGAAATGACAAAATATGTAAATAATAAAAGCAGGGGGAAAAAAACACATGAAATAAATAGAAAGCTAGCAAAATGTTTTTTTATCCAACCACATCAATAATTATATTAAATGCTACCAGTCTACATGCAGGCACACACACACACATAGGCACCAAGTAAAAAAACAGATATTAACAGCTTGGATTGAAAAAACAAGACCTGACTATCTGCATCATAGTTATATTTAAATATAATGACATAGATAGGTTAAAAGTCAAAGGATGGAAAATACATACGATGTAAATATAATTCAAAAGAAACCTGAAGTGGCTATACTAATATCAGACAAAATATATTTCACATCAAAGAATATCAGGAGGATATTATGTAATAGTAAAACGGTTAATTCACCAAAATCCTAAATGTAAAAGCACCCATAACAGAGCTTCAAAATACGTGAAGCAAAAACTTAAAGAACTGAAAGGAGAAATAGACAAACCTGCAATGCTCTCCCTGGAGACATCAACATTTGCTCTCAGTAATGGGTAAAATGAGTAGACAGAAAATCAGTGAGGATATAAAAGACTGAACAAGGCTACCAACTACTTGACCTAACTGACATTTATAACACAATTCATCCAACAACAACAGAATACTGAACTTTTGTCAAAATACACATGGAACGTTTACTAACATCATATCCTAGCTCTAAAACAAACCTTAACAAACCTAAAAGAATTGAAATAAAAACAAGTATATTTTCTGACCACAATGAAATTAAACAAGTGCAAAATCCCTAAATATTTGAAAATTAAACAATACCATTTTGAATAATCATATATATATATATATATATATATATATATATATATATATATATATATATATATACTCTTGTGATTCGGAGGTTATTTATAGGATACGCACACACACACACACATACACACTTGAATCAGAATAAAATCACTACACTACAATGCTTATATTCAGAAATAAGTTCTTAAATCAATGATCTAAACTTTTACCTTATCACTAAAGAAAGACCAAATTAAACCTAAAACAAGTAGAAAAAGGAAATGTGTGTAATAAACATAACTGATGAAGACTTAGTTTCCAGAATATATTTAAAATGTTAGCAAAAACACCCAATGGAAAAAAACTATCTAAATATGTATACAAGTAATTCAAAAATAGCAAACACAAATTGCCAAGAAACATATTTCTTGATCTGAGACCTTATTTCCCAGTATAAGCATTGTAGTATAGAGATTTCATTCTGATTTAAATATGTGTGTGTATATTCAGAGATTCTCAACTTCACTAGTTATCATGGAAATGAAAATTAAAACCAAATGAAATGAAAGTGCATAACCATCAATAAGTAAACATTTCAAGTCTCAAAACCTCCAATATTGATGAGAATTTAGAGCAATATAAACTTCTATGCACTGGTGGTGTTCTAACCATAATGGAAACTAATTTGGTAATGTTTAGTAACGTTGAAAAGCAATTCTACTTTTAAGCTATATTCTAGAGAAATTCTTGCAAAGCATACCAAAAGACATAAGAATGTTCATAGCAAATCAACTTCTAATAAGAAAATATTGAAAACAGCTAAATGTCCATCAATAAGAAAGTAGTTAGATGTATTTTTGTCTATTCATTCTATGTGGTGGATCTTCATTTCATATATCAATATTGATTAACTTCACAAACCAAGTATAGAGAAAAAAGGAGAAAGAGTGAGGAGGGGCAGGGGACAGAAAGAGAGAGAAAGATATGATGGAAATATTAGAAAATTTGAAAACATGTAAAATACCACTCTAATTTTGTATTACATAGGGGTACATACACAAGAGGTACAATCACAGAGAAATGCATGATAAACATTAAAATCAGAGCAGTTATAATGTCAGGGAGGAAGGTTTGGGGAGATGTGATCAGGGAGGGGGACACAGCGATCTTCAACTGTATTGGGAAAGTGATTTATTAAACTGCGTAATAGGTACAAAATAGTTACTATATTTCTCTTTATACCTATGTCCTAAAAAAATTCGTTATTAATTTAATTAACTAGAAAGAGGCAAAGGCATGAGTTGAGAGGAAACAGGGAGGAAGAGGATAGGAGCTTTTAGACAAAGGATGGAGTTTTGAGCTGACCTTTAAGAGCACTGGATGACAGAACAAGCAGCAGCAGTTGTGTGGGTCCGGCTGGACCTGGAGACCACCGATTTGAGGGGTCTCAGTCTGGTGAGCTGTGTGGTTCTCTCCAGCAGTGCTCAGCAGCTTGGTGGAGGACAGTTTAGTTGGGGTTTCATCTGCTGATGCAGTGACAAAAGAATGAAGCCAAGAATATAATACTACAAATGTGACGTAACAGCTTCTAGGCTGGATTGGACCGTCATTAAGGGGAAAGATAGAGCATATTGGGAGATGAGGGAAGGATTGTAATGAGAAGTCCAGGAACAGCCATGGGGTGAATGGGTGGTGAAATGGAGTGGTATTAAGGGTCACTAGAGCCAGTAAGACAAACAAACTGTGCATCAAGGATGTTAGATGGCTCAGTCCTATGGAAATTGAAACCTTCCAACAGGGTACGTAGCAGGCAGGACCTGGATACCTGCAGACAAAGTGCCTGCTAGAAAGTCTGAAGGGAGCAGGAGTTTGGCCAAGGAGCATGATAAATAGGAGTAGTGATATGGTAGAGCCAGACATCTGCAATCTTAAATGAGGTCATGACAGTTTAGGTGGCCCCTTGTGGGACTAGGAAAACTGTAACCCTGTCTTCAGGCTCTGTGGTATGGGGCCAATCTACAGGAGAGTGGGGAGCAAAAAAACAGAAAACAAGGTTTCTGCTAAGATAAAGAAACAAAGGAAACATTTCTTAAGAGATAGAAGGTGAAACTTGTTTTTTCAACCCATGGACATTATATAATATTTTAAAAGTGAGAAGATCAAGGTGAGATTGAGTCACGGCCAAGTAAGCCCAGAACAAAATGGGATGACACAGGGGCAAGGAAAAATGACAGGAGAGGCTTGTGATTTAGGTGGTAACCCAGGATGACAGGGAAGCCATGCGTCATAGGATGGGCTCTTGTTGGGGTCTAAGTTAACCTCTGGTTAAAGGTGTTTCCTGGCCCGTGTCGGCTGAGGTCCAGGCAGGGAGTGTGGGAGGCGTGAGGACACTATGTACGTATGGCTTTTGTTTAGGTTTCCAGATAGAGCTTTGATAGGAAGTGCTGAATCAGTTATAATTTCCCATCCACCTCTAAAAGAAACAGACAGCAAGTCTGTGCTATGCTGATGGTGTAGCCTTTCAGCAACTAGACACTAACTTTACTCAATGCACATCAAGGTCGCAAAATGTCTGAAGCCAAGACATTCTGATAAACCAGATATAAGTCACGATGCCCAATGACTCGAAAACCTCCTAAACACCTGAAACTTAGAAGATGGCGTGTGGATGGGCAGGGCTTCCGAGAATCAGTTGAATGCTACATAATGCCAAGAAGAGCTAAAACCAGGAATATGATCCAGATGGGGATTTACCTCTGCCTTCTCTGCTCTTTGTCCCTAGTGGGAAATGTCAGGGTACTTTGAAGGCTACCATCATTATAGGATAATTACATTCAAAGTTTTGCAACTACCATGTTTCCCCCAAAATAAGACCTGACCAGAAAATAAGCCCTAGCATGATTTTTCAGGATGACTTCCCCTGAACATAGGCCTTAATGTGTCTTTTGGAGCAAAAAATTAATATAATACCCGGTCTTATTTGGGGGGAAACACGAAAGGCTCCTATTCTCAGTAACAGGTTTATTCTTATTTTATACCATTCAAAACAGCAAAATTAAATTTAAAAAAAGATTTCGGAAAAAGGTTCCCTTTGAGAAAAATGGCATACATTGGCAAATTTGATATTTTACTTGAAACAACAATCAGGCACTTTTTAAGGTCAAGGCCCTCCTGCCTTCTCACGAGGCCCCTGACCAGGAAGAGAATAACTTCCATCAGAGCAATGGATTAGCATTCAGGGGCAACGTATCTGCCCAGGAAAACCAATTGTGTCAGAGACAATTGAATTCTCCAGGCCTTCAGGATGGTTTTGCTGCCAATATTAAATTCAATGAAGACCTGCTTTGTCGCAGAAGAAAAAAGATGAGAGTTGTCAGGGCTCCAGTTTGATCAAAAAGTCCAGCTGCTGGGGCTCAGTATTGAACGAGCCAGCGATGTTCTTCTCATCTTTACCCTGAGGAAGCAGCACTGACATGAGACAGAACAGAAGACCTGTGGATGTAGCAAGATCAAAGAGCAGCAGTCTTTTAGGGCTTTGACACTTAAAATGTGGTGGTCTCTGGACCAGCCGTGCCTGCATAATCTGCAAGCTTGTTAGAAATGCAGACCCTTGAGTCAGACCAAGTCTACTAAGTTAGAATCTGCACTGTAGCCTAGGTGATTCCTCTTCCCATTTAAGCTTGAGAAGCACCACCTATGGCACAGAGGACCATGCACATTCCAGGCTCTAAACTGGGAGAGGTGAATAGGGAGTCTCAGCAGACAGAAAGTCAATATGGGCTAAAGGCCAATGCCACTTAAGCCAGGTGCTATGATAAGTCCTGGCCTGGACTTCAGTCCCTTCAGCCATTGGCTCATGTCCTACCTCCAGTGCTTCCTTTCCTCCCAGGATCTCCTAATCTTGGTTACCTGCCCCAGGCCCTACCTATCCTCACACTCACCTATTACTTGACCTCTTTGTGATGGACTCCTCCTAGTGATCTGTCTTAACCCAGCCTCGATTCTATTCCCAGTCTTATTTTCTTTCATCTTTGCTCTCTCCAGCCTCAGCTCTGCTCCCTGACTCTTGGCAGTCCACAGGGCTCTCGGCAGGGTCAGACCAAGCTGTCTCTGGGGCTGAACACAGCCAGGTCATGGCATGCCACACAATGAAAAGTGTTGGAGGTTGGTGAGGACACATATATGACAGCTCACAATAAGTACTACTGTCTTAATGCCATCCATGGAGGACCATCTAGAGTCTAGCAATGAAGTCTGGACTATAGGTTTTAGGGCCCATAGCGGTTCAAAGAATTGTGCCACAATGAAAAAGGGAGGAGGAGATAGGGTAGAGACAAGAGAAGCAATCCAATAAAATATAACTGACCAGAATGATACACTTTCCTTTCATCCGTGTAAATCCTGAATCAAAGGAGGCACTACTAATATCCACCCACAGTGTTCACAAAGTTCTATCGTGTTTCTCTGAAAATAAGACCTACCTAGACAATCGGCTCTAATGCATCTTTTGGAGCAAAAATTAATATAGTAAAATAAGACTGGGTCTTTATCATATCATATCATATCATATATATCATATCATATAATATTGGATCTTATATTAATTTTTGCTCCAAAAGATGCATTAGAGCTGATTGTCTGGCTAGGTCTTATTTTCCAGGAAACAGGGTATCTTTACCACTGCTTCTAAAATTCATTTTAGCCCAGTTTTCTATCTATGTGCCTTTTCTGAATTCATAGTATGTGCCATGCTCTGTCATCACTTTATATGCATTAATCTTTATAACAAATTTAAGATGTAGTAATGTATTCTAGGACCCACCTAGTAATTGGAGAAACAAAGATGTGAAAGTGAGTGTCTGATTTCAGAGGCTTATGTCTATTCTATTTACCGTATCTTTTAATTTTACCATACAAAGATTTACAAGCTTCTATTTTCCCTTAAGAAAGAAACTAGGGCAATGTGTAGAGATAAAGAAGGGAGGTCTAAGAGACATTTATTTATGCTTTTATTTACATCATTTTCTTTTTAAAACATAAAAGTCTCTGGAAAACCTATAGCTTATCAAAATAGCATTTAATGCCTTGGGGTCAAAATCCCCAGGAAAGAGAAAACCAGGTGATGATACATATTTTTATAATTCTATTTATAATACCCTGTCTGATTGAGACATACTCATCTCTGGTTCTTTTATTTGGTCCTGGTGTGAATATATATTCAGTAGACAAGCCAGCATTGAAAAAAAAAATCAGAATGAAAATTCTAAATCATTGAAGTTTGAAAATAGAACCTGACGATTGAACACATACAATTCTCCAGATCCAGCATTCTGGTTACTTAACAGAGAAGAAAGATTTTCTTCCTTTGCTTCTTTGAAACCCAGGGCTCCCTTTTGGAGATCGCAACCCAGTAAAGAAATAATCTCAAATCACAATTAGTATTAGATGATCATTGAAACTAGCAAAATCTTGATGTTCAAAAGGATAGAACACAAAGCACCAATGCAGAGACCGCCATTCAGCAAGCAGAGGTTCATTATAAATTAGAGGTCAGTCTGTTACCCAGCTATTTCAAATTAGGATGAGAACAATGCTGGTCTCCACTGTATACAGGTCAAAAAGCGAGGCTCTGCTGATCCCTGTGACAAAGCCACCTTAATCCTGAGAACCCAGAGGGCTTTGCCTCAGTAGCACATCAGTCGGAGCCAGAATTTACATAGTCTCCCATGGTGACCTGAGGTCCTCTGGGGGAACTCTTGGACCCACATGGGGAATACAGCTAGTCAGCCATCCGATGTGTTAGGAATTGTTCTGTTAGTCATAAAGAGGAAAGCAACCTGAAGAATTACGGGATATTGTGAGGATGTGAAACATACTTCATTTAATCTCAATCATCTCTCTGCAATGGGTTGGTTACATATGTCTGACTATCATCACTCTTTATACTACTGGGATAAAAATATTTTAAAATAATATAGAATTGAAGAGACTTAAATGAACTAGGTGTCATCCCATTTAAGAGATGAGAACACTGAGGCCCAGAAATGGGACAGAAGAGCCTCATGTACCCAGATGGCTAACAGCCACACTGGGATTGGAAAGGTTTTGTGTTCTGAGGTGAACTTTTTATCCTTCTCTCCAGAGTGTGACACTATTGTTGCTACTCACACGTCATCCAAAGGATAATGAAAATTTGATGTTCTGGAAAAGATTGAAATCTCATGGAAACTTTTTTCTTCTATAAATACTTCATGTGATACATTGGGTTTTGCATACTTAACAAAAACCTGGTCTTGAGCCCCAAATCTACCTTAAAAAAGAAAAGTTGCTGTCACACAGCAGAGGGTTTAAAAAAAAAAAAAACAGTACAAAGGGTTAGATAGCACTGCACTAGGTGCTTGGGTAATTTTTAATGGCCTTGTCTGTCATCTGAAAAATGAAATAAAGGGCAGGAGTTTACTGTCCACACTTAAGATCACAGGATTTTGTTTTTTTCCCCTTGATACTTTTATTTAACAATTGCATATTCCAAATATAATGCCACCTAGCAGCCCATTTCAAGCCTATCTCAGGAAACAGAGATGTATAGAGAGAATATTAATTTGGCTGGAGGGTTAATTTTTTTTCCACATGTACTAAGACTGAGGAAAGGCTGCCTCAGTAACGTCAAACGTCTTAAAATCCTTATGAATACTGTCACACACATATATCCAAGGACCGTTAAATACCATGTGCTCAAGCAAAACTAAAACTGAAGATTTGATTATATCCTTAGGGCATTTCTAATATAGACATCAGAAGCTATTAATTCACAGAGCTGATTGAATTCCTTATGATGATACATTTCAGGTTCAAATTAGTATTAACTAAATTATCTATAGTTTCTCATGATTAATTGCTCATTTTCTTCTGAAATTTGAAATTTCAAAGTAAGACAGATAATGAATTTAATTAAAATTTTATCGCCTGCTTTTCATTATGACAGGCAAGAATAAATGTATAGATGTGATTATTATTTCACTTTAGCTTTCCAGAGAAGTTCAGCAAGTGCCTGAGGTTATCTATAAAGAACATAATATGGCATAACTGAGTTTTCTCATTCATACTGCCTACTGCATACAGATAATGAATTTTAATTCTTTCACTACAAGCAGTTTCCCTCCACTCCAATATGCACACAATCACACATTCTACCTTAAAATGTTTACTCAATAAAATCACATTACAATGTAAGTCAGAGCAAACAATATATAATAAAAAAAGAAAGAAAGAAAATTCATTTGATAAATTTGAATTGGGCAGAATGTCTACAAAAAGAATGAGGCTGAGCAGCGAAGTTCCAAGCCATTGTTGCATCTGCAAATCCACCTCGCATTTCTCGGCTGCCTCTCATGGAACTAAAGAAAAGCATGGATTTAACAAATCTCCGTTATAATGTGGGTTGATCTTTTGTGATCATCTGGAGTATATGAAGGATTGCCACTGAGACAGTATGAGATTCAAGCTCAGGTTTTATGTGAAAAGAATGTCATTGATTTATGCCTGAATACTGAATAAAACCACATGTGTGGACTTTCTTGCCTATCTTCTCCATCTCAGGCTGAAGCTCTCCAACTTTTATGATTGCTTTGATCCCACGTGGATGGAGACGTAAGAAAAGGAAATAACATAATCATTCATTCATGTGACATGTAACTGAGTAGCTACTGTGTGGAATATACTGTTGTAAATTAAAAAGTTTCCTTTTATATTGTCATTGTCAGAATACTATTTTCAATCCTTAAACAGCACAGTGAATGTTAACACCCACTTCCACACCTTTCTCTCCCTCCTGCCGCCCCCCTTGCCACCTTCTTTCCCCCCAACACACACATTTTAGCACATAACACTGTCAGGTTCTTTTTCCTTTAGTGAACCACTTTGAGAATTTCTTCATCAGTTTTTGTTCCCTTGTCCGGCAAGTTAATAAATGTGTCTTTGTTTGACATTTCTTGTTGTTGCTTGGGGGTCTTTCTTTTATAATCTAAACTCTGTTAGTCTAGTATGAATATCTGAGTCCCTATTACATGCACTTACTATTACAATAATTTATCATGAGAGAGGTGATACAGCAATGTGGTTATGGGACCTATTATGAGTCCCCACAACCTAGCCTCTGCCTCTTACTCTGGAAACTTGAGCAATTGATTTAACTATATTATGCCTTAGTTTCCTCATCAGAAATGGAGAATATGCTAATACCTATCTAGTTAATCGTGGAAAGAAATAAATTAATATATGAAAAGTTTTTTTGTGTTCCATTTCTAGCAGAGATGCACCAAGGCAACTAAACCTATATCTCCCATCGATTAGAAGTAAACTCAAAAAGCAAGCTGCTGGACGATGTTGAAAAATAAACAAAAGCAGGAAAATTGTGAAAAGGAGCTAAAACGTGGAGAAATTTTAAATAACATGAGGGTGCATTTTTCATTTTCCCCTCTGATTTTTTCATGGTTTGAACTGAAGGCAGCCCCACTCTTTTGACATGGGCCATAAAACTGACAAATTTAAAAGAATTAAAATTATATGTGTGTTTTCAGAACATAATGGTGAATCTGAAGCACATTATGGTCAGTAAAAGAAGCCAACCTCAAAGGGCTACATACTGTATGATTCAATTTACATGGTATTCTGGAAAGGGCAAATTATGGAAACAGAAAACTGACTAGTGGTTTCTAATGGTTGGAGTTAGGCAAGAGAGGCTGAACATAAAGGAATAGAAGAGAGAAGATTTTTGGGTGATATATGTGTACTGAATCTTGATTGCGAAGGTCAATATATGACTTGACAATTGTCAAAAATTTTAAAACTGCACATCCAAAAGTATGAATTTTACTGTATAATTTTAAACAATAAATATAACACAGAAAAGATACTAGAAGTTATAGCAAGTTGTCAATAAATATTACTCGCATTATTACTTTTAATAACATTTGCTATTATTAGACATGGCTAGACACAGGGAAAAAGGCCCAAGAGAGGTATCATTGGAATGCTTTGATAATAACTAATGTGAATCAATCAAGAATGCAGAGACATAAAAGGAAGCAAAAAGAAATCTGTTCCATGAAGGAGTAGGAAAAACAAGCTGAGAAATAAATATTTATTTATAAAAGAGTCCAAATTACTAAGATTTAATTGATAAACTCGAGTTTGATCCAAATGGGCATCAATAAATTAGGCCTCCCTTGAGCTTGGCGTTGGGGACACAGAAGCAGTCAAACGAACTTCTGTGAAGGAATAGTTCCCAATATCATGAGTGCACCCACGTCACAAATCAGGGAGGGTACCCAAAGTAAGGTAAGGCCACAGGGAAAGGGATGCAGGCAGGTGTCCTGAGAACCAGGGCACCTAGATTATTGGTTCAGAGCCAAGCTCCTGACTTCAGGGGACATGGCAGCCAAAACTCAGGATGCATTCAGAAGGCCGATGGGTTCAGGCAACTGATGTAACAGCAGCCTGCTGCTCATGGCCTAAATTCATTGCACCAGTAACCCAGACACCAGTGTGGGAGCAAGTAGCAAACCATCAGATGTTCACTCCCTTGGTGAGATTTTTAGTAAAAGGTAACAGGATGGATGGAATAGAGGATAGAAGGAAAGAGCCATTAACATATGTGGCTGAGCTTTCACTGGCTCTGGGTCAGGGTCACTTTCCACAGATGGGGAATAGGGACAGTGGCTGAAAACAACAACAGCAGCAAAAGTCAAAGGGGGTAAGATAATCTCAGGAGATACATGAGACTGCTTCGTGGAAGACAGTCTTCGTGGATTGGGCATGAGGAGATTTGTACATCAAAAATGTGGGGATAGATGAAAGGAAGGGAGAAGAAGGGAGAGGGGAAAAAAGGAAGAATGAAAAACAGGGCATACTGAAAATAGAGGCAATGTAAACAAAGACAGAAAGCCACAATATGGAATAAGCATAAATATTAATAACAGGAAATTAACTAACCCGATGGGAGCAGAGCGCAAGGAGAAGTAGCAGGAAGTGGGTGCGTGATCACTGAATGAGCTCTTTCTTGGGAGGCATAACCATGCCTGCTTTGGATGTTGGATAGGGTGTTTGTAAACCAGGAAATAGAACAATCTGGGTCATCCAAATTCTTGGCGCTACTAGTTCACAGCTTCACTCAGTCAAAAAAGTGTTAACTGAGCAAAACGATCATGCCTAACAGCATGGAAAGTACTGTGATTCCGAAATACCATGTCACTATTATTCCTTTAAGTGCGATTTACAACCTGCAGAGTAGAGTCCAAAATGTCTACAAGAAAAAAAGAGCTTGAGTAAAAGGATGAATGAATCTGTCTTTGAGTTTTTGCCTCCAGGGTACAGAATCAATAAGCACTTTCTGAATGTTGAGAATTTGCGATATTCTGTGCTAGATAGTATGATATATAGTCTCAAAATTAGCTTTGCTTCCTTTTTACTTTCTTCTCTCCCTTCCTTCCTTTCTAGAACTTAGTGTGTAAGTCAAGACGCAAATAAGAAACCACAACGCAAAATGGGATTTAGAAATTCTATTTTAGAGATGGGTAAATTGAGATTGAGAATAGTTAGAAACTTTGCTCTGGGTTAGACAGGGGACAAGTGATGGGGGTTGGAGGACTTAACCCAGGCCTCAAAACCTTAAAACCATTGTTTCTACACTAAGCAAAATCTAAATCTAAACCCTGAAAATTACAATGTATAGAGATGAAAAGACTTGTCATTTGGTTGAGAAAATTTCTCCTGGAAGAGGAAACAGTCAAGTTAAATTTCATGCAGGATAACATGTTCCCCAGAGGCCAACTCATTTTTAGATAAGTGATTATTCAATCTGGCTGGAATATTACCATTTCTATTTTTCTCCTTACTTCTATGTTTCCATGTTGATGTATTTTCCTGGTTCTCCTGTTTTTTTTCAGCCATTTTCAATTAAGATTTCTAATTAGATTCCAAATTTAAGACACAGCTCTAGTAGAAAGCAAATGGCAAGGGTAGTAATTAAGGGACAGCTGTCTCTTGTCTTTCTGGGGATGAAACAAGGCTTTTTGTTTCATATCCTAGGGAATTTTTCGTGATTTTTTCTTTTTCTTACTAATCACTAACTGAATTGAAAGACATTGAATTGATCTTAAAATGTCAATGGCCTTTCTTCCATCACAGATACTGAGAACCTCTCTTCTGAAATAAGCATAGGCTAACTCTGATACTTTGGGTTCTTGAAACATTTACTGCTGTAAATACAAAACTCCAAATTTTATATAAAATTAAATCAGTCTTTAGGTGCTAAAGTAGGTATTACCCGAAGTCATTTTTCTCACTGTAAGACTTTATTTCAATTATGCGAATTTTACAAATTAAGGAGAATAAGCATTTTCAGTGGAAAGTAATGATTCAGAGCAGCTGAGATGTAAACAGTATTTTTTGTGGTTTCCCTTTGATTTAAGAGAAAAAAACATTACTAATATTGATATTGAAAATTACTTAGTAAGCTCTTACTCCAGTGCTCCTTATTGGTACTGAAGGTCATATTTTCACATGTAAAGTTTCATCAGAATTTGAAGCAATTAACCATATAATTCAGGTCAAGAAAAATCTCTGCCTGAAAAAGTGAAACTATTGACATAAACAGATTACTTTTTCTGGATTGAACTGAATTTAGAATCTAGAGATTCCAAAAAATTATCTATTATAATTCAATGTGTAGAGCTATAAACTAAGCGAAGTTACCTAAAGGAAAGCCAGCCTCAGGAATATGTGAAACCTCTTCAAATGCACACTTCCAAGAAAAAAACTTGAAATATTTCCCGTTAACCTGGAAATAGCTCTGGGAAATACCAAGTTAACTTATAGTTCATACATATACACATATATGTATTTACTATAGAATTCCTGAAACCTGTAACATGTTAATGTGAATTTAAAGCTCCTGAGAATGTTTCAGTATTCAGACATTTTCAAACTTTCTTGACCCCCAAACCATTTGCTGCAGAACATATCATGGAAGTAGTAGTCCACAGGAATGAACACAGTGAGAACCTCTTTGCACAGTCATAGGCAGATGTGGAGGTTGGGGTTAGGTGATAGATTTGAAAGCATCTATTACAGTGTTTCCGTGAAAATAAGACCTAGCCGGACCATCAGCTCTAATGAGTCTTTTGGAGCAAAAATTACTATAAGGCCCAGTATTACATTACATTATATTATATTATATTAATATTATATTATATTATATTATATTATATTATATTATATTATATTATATTATATTATATTATATTATATTATATTATATTATATTATATTATTATTATACCCGGTCTTATATTAAAATAAGACTGGGCCTTATGTTAATTTTCGCTCCAAAAGACACATTAGAGCTGATGGTCTGGCTAGGTCTTATTTTCAGGGAAACACGGTATATGTCCAGGGTACCAGGAGAGAAGGCCGTAAGACATTGCACAGAAATGCCAAGGACAGACAGTGCCAGGCAAAGCTAGTCCTAAGACCACCTTACCATGGCCATTGTGGCCCCATGGGACTGGACCAGTTTCCATATTCATTGTCATCCTATTTTCAATCCAGCTTTATCTTATATCATTCTACACCTCTGTGACTTTGCTATAGACACCTTACCCTTTCATCAGTCATTTTCTTTATTCACTGCTCTCTGGGTCTCTCTTCCTCACAGTTCAGCTCTTAGTTCAACTGTCATCTTCCAGAGAAATACCCTCTGTTTAGTCAGGCCACAGTAGATTTCCTCCCTTGCTTCTCAAAATGTTCTCCCAAAGCACTCTGCTATTTCTCTCCATAGCATTTATCATAGCTTTTATTCATATATTGATACTTGCTTATTTATTTCATGTTATCTCCATTGGACTCTAATCACCATGAGGACAGGGATGGATTATGCCAGCTTTGTTCAATCCTGTAAAATCACCAAATACCTCATAGCTGACTGTTTGCCACATAATAGGCCTTTAATAATGTATGTTGATTTAATAATAAAAAATACTAATTACTTAGTTAATTCTTCACATTTATGACAGGCCTGGCCTAACTGAAACTCTCAAAATTGATTTAATGTAGATATAGAAATTTAATGTAGATACATAAATGACCAATCCTCTTTGGGATATGGTCAGCCATGATAGCATGCACACATATTCTCAGACAACAAACTGGTATTTTGTAAAACATTTTTTAACAACAGGGGCTATAAGTTTGAATTAATCATTGATTTAAATGAATATCATGGGTTAATTACTGAGAATCACTCTCGTACCTGTTTTCTTGTTGTATTTCTCAAACAGCTCTGCTCTTTGATTTTTGCTTTGCAGATTTCAGAGCTCTGTAAAGAAAAAAAGGACAAAATGTTAGCATTTAGTGTTTCACTGGGAACTTCTCTGACTGAAGCAGCCCTGGCAAATAGGTTTAATATGCTTGTAATGCCCATTATTTCAAACTTGAGGACTTATGTCATCATCATAAAATGCACGGAACAGAGCTATTTCTTCTTTGTATTCCAAGCCCATCTGCTTCATTCAGCTCACAGAACTCCACCAGAAGGAACTATAGCTGACCCTTATTAATTTGCTTACATGAGCCAGGCACTCTTCTTAGCGACATGGATTAACTTCATTTATTCCTCGTAACTACTGAGCAGGCAAGGGTTAGCTCAGCAGGCCTCAGTCAGGCAAACCTTGCACGTTCCAAAGAAAGGTCTGTCTTCAGGACTGGCCTTGGCCAGCTCCTAGAAGATAACCTCTGGAATAGTCTGCCAGGTAGAGTTTTCATAGGCCTGAGGCCTTGGTCTGCGCTGTTCCACATGACCAGCTACGGTTATGGCGAAAACCTATTTTTGCTCGGGGAGCAGGGGAATCTGAAGTCTGAACAGCTGAGGTCAGCCATCTGGTGCTGCATTCTTATATGATTGAGTCCTAATGAAACTGCATAACTGACCCCCAATAAAACTAGAGACCAAAGCTCTGCCGAGCTTCCCTGGCTGACCACACTTCACACATGTTGTCAGACATTGCTGCTGGGAGAATTAAGCACATCCCCATGTGACTCCACTGGGACACCTGGATGTTGGCAGCTGGACTTGCCTCGTGAGCCATTTCCTTTTGCTGATTTTCATCTATATCCTTTCACTATAGTAAACTGTGACTGTAAGTATAACAGCTTTTCTGAGTCTTGGTAGCCTTTCTAGAAAATCACGAAGCCTGAGGGTGATCTTAGGGATCCCCAACACAACCACCCTATGAGGGAAGTACTATTATTATCCATGTTTTATAGACAGAAATCAGCAAAGAAAGGTAAGGTAACTCAGAGTCCCTTGGCTAGTTTGAGTGTCAGCATTTAAATTTGAATCCATTTAAATCTGGTTTTAGGGTTTGGGCATTTTACCAATATGCTATGTGGTTTATCAAAATATCTTAATGTATGTCATTCAAAAAATGTATCAAAAAATGCCACCTGGTTATTTTTCCTATTTTATAATCAGAATGATAATTTTCAAACTGTAGATTTACTATCAATTACCAAGATTTTATTTTATCTGTTAAAAAGAGAACAATAACACTTACTGAATTAAAGTGGTTTTTTAAATACTGTACTTTATTCAAAACAAACTTTCCTCCAGTGCAGATGCAACATAAGATTTTTCTCATCCACATTCTCACACATCTCTCCCCATTCTACGTGATTTTTTATCTAGGAGGATGAAAACTCCAGAGTCACCTTTAAATCACACAAGGTCTTATTTGATTTGGGGAAAATAAAACACTGTACCATGATTTTTCTTAAGATTTCTACTTTTTGAATCTGATAAATCCAGAGTTGCTTTTAAGATAAGTGTTAGAAAAAACAGTTTCATAATAGGAGAAAGCATGAAACTAATCACTCGGTGCTACTAAAGAAAATACAAACCATTTATTGATTTCTAAACACAAAAGAGAAAAAGAATACACTAGTTACATAGAAAAGTCATGTTTGCTATGATAAGCTTTTATTCAGATAGACTTTGCAAAAAACACTTTGGTCTAATTAGTCATTGTCATTAGGTGTGTGAGGTAGAAGCTTTATTCTAACACTTGAACAAAATCGTAATTCATTCTTTCATGATTTTTTTAATCCACCGAGAACTAAGGATTGTACTCTGTTGTACATACAATGGACGACAGTGTTTTGTTCTCGTCACCCAAACAGACTGCACATCTCTTTGATATTCTGAAGTGTCATTATATCTGCAAAGGTAATTAAATCTACCTTTCAGTGTGGATGTTTAGAGATCAGTGTAGTCTCATACTGTCCATTGTGTTCAAACAAGTCCTTGAAATAACTTTCAAAAATACATCTAAAGCATGTAGAGGAAGAACACTCCACACAGTGGTAATGAAATATGTTGAATGTAAACTGGATAACTGTGCAAGTCCAAAGAATAAAAGTTTATGATGCAGAAGGATCAACTCTATTATGCAAACCTGAGTCTTTCACACTTGTTTTGTCCCCATTGTTTTGTCAGCTCCCAACATATAGAAAGAACCAATATTGACCCGAACCCACCAAAGTGCATAGTCACCTTAAATAAATATTCCAGAGTTAATGCAAACAAAAAATCTTATTTAAGTTGTATCATTACCATGTCTTACACAATAAATGATCAACTTGAATGTTTGCCTTATTTAGGATATAACTATTTTCTTTAAATAGAAAATACAAAATTCCATTTCAAACAACTTCTAAATATTAAACTGAATTGAACATTATTGATTAGGGTTAAAATATGGAATATGAAAAAATTGGTAGAGGCTCTACTGAACATAACTTACGCTATAGAGATTGATGCCTTCTTTCTTTGCTTCCTATACCCATTCCCTTTGGGGCCCTGACTGGGGCCCCATCATGTTCTGTCTCTCATTTTACCCCAGAGTCCTGGTCTGATGAGGATATTGCTAAAGTCAAAGCTGGCTGTTTACCTTTCCCATGTTGCCCATGAAAGAAAGCTGGGCTTGAGATTCCTTACTGTTGATCTCCGACAGCCTAGGTGATTTCAGGTCAAGAGCTCCCATCAGTGAGAGGTTTGGAGGTATCACATCAAAGGCAGGAGCTAAGTGGGGTGGTGTTTAGAAAAGATCAGGGAGAGAGCATGCTATGTGTGTGGTATGGAGGTCCTCATGGGTTCTTAAAAACTAACCCATCTGTCCTCTAAAAGATTCAGCAGTTAAAGCCTGCACCACAGATGACATACATATAGTTATTAGAATCTATTACAATCAACTGTCTCTAAAATAGATGTGAAAATCCAATCCTATCTCCAAAAGCAGGTTTTAAAAATATTACTTTGTTCCCTAATTCCCATTCCTTACTGTAAAGGCAAAGTGAATTTATAGCTGACAGAGTATTCTCAACATGATCTTCACATCAATTAAAAACCTATTAAAAATTCTATTAGAATTAATAAAATAATTCAAGAAAAGTCTCAGGGTGCAAAGTAAATTTATAACAATATCTTTACTATATAATATAAATAAACAGGAAGTACAATTTTCAAAATAAATGAATGTAACTCTCAATAGCCTCAATAACAACTCGAACAACTACAGATGTAATAACAAAATCAATAAACTACTTATGAGTAACTCTGTATAGAAAATTATAAAAAGCTATAGAGAAATAAGAAACTATAACACATACATAATTGAGAAAATATTTACAATATAAAAATCATTTCTTCCCAAACTATATTTTCAGCATAATTCGAAACAAAATTCTAATGTAAGTAATTTTAAAGCCTGTTAAGACTTTCTAAAATTCATTTGAAGAATGAATCATGAATCACAAAGAAAATTCTGAATGTGTATTAGCAAGAGGTTTCTCTGTCTGATGTTAAAATACATGCGTATTGTCGTGACACAACATTTAATGGTGAAGAACTGACTTAGAAACTGATGTACAGATCAGTGGGAAATACAGGTATCTCAGAAACATCCCACTTTATGCATTCACTCAACAAGTATTTAATGCCTGTCGTATGCTAAATACTATGCTAGTTATTAAAGGGATAACACAATTCCTGCCCTCAGAAAGTGTGATGGGAAAAAAATTAATAGCTCTTTTAATTATGATATAAATTGATACAAATGGGCATAGGCCTTTATGGATATATATAAAAAGGGAACTTAAATTCAGTGTATGATAAAATGAGTACCACAAATTAATTGGAATGAAAGGAATTGTTTAATAAATAATGTTGAGATAATTGCCTGGCTTTTTGGAGTAAAATCAAATATGGCCCATAAGTCATAGGTATAATTTCCAGATGTACTACAGAATTAAATATAAACAAAATACAACAAAAAGTGAAGAAAAATATAATTGATTATTTCTGTTTTTTTGGAGAGGTCAAGTATACTTCTGAAGCTTGTAAGTTCTAAAAGATTAGGAAGAAAAGGCCTGCAGATGGGGCTACAAAAAGAGAAAAAAACTTCTCTAAGTTAAAAATAAAATTTAAATGAAGGAGATATGAAATTATTTGCAACATGTGCAGTACATTAAAATCTATATTATATAAATACTAAGTACCAAAATATCAAAGGATACTTCACAATGAAGAAACAACTCATGAATGAACACAAGTTAAAAATGTTCAAGCTCATTAGTACTCAAGGAAACAACCATTAAAACAATGATCAACAATATTTCATCTAACAGATTGACAAACAAGAAAAAATGTCCATGCTTGATGCCATTTTGATAATACTTTGAGTGTCGCTTTCCTATAACCCCTAAGAGCTCTAAAAGTATTCCTACCCTGTCGCAGAAAACCTAGGAAGCATTCTCACCATATATAATTCACACAAAATGCACATTTCAGGCATACCCTATTTTAACACTCACTGAGCCATAGTACCCTTTAGGCAAGTGACTGTCAAACATTCATTCATCATGGCATTACCGATACCAAACCTAGTACGTAGGAGAAATGCAATAAATGTGTTCAATGTATAGCTGAATTAATGAGCTTACTTCTTCATCATCAGAGTAAATAAAAGTATGGTGCTGGCTTCTCAAAAAATATGTTTTCATACCCTTGACTGGTAATGCTAATTCTGAGATGCTATCCTAGGGGAATAATATTAAACACAGAAAAACTTCTATGCACAAAAAATTACTAAAATAGGACTTAAAATAGGAAACATGCAGAAAGAGCTTAAATACAATAGAGGACTGTTTGAAGATATTGTTATATAATTTGACGGAATATTGTGTCACCGTTAAAAAGAAGAGTTTAAAGCTCAGATTTGAAAAGGCTTATCCTGAAATGTTAAATGTATAAATTAGGATTTAAAGTTGTATATCTCATATATAATAGATGTAGCAAAAGCACGGAAGACTCAGCATAAAATCCCATCTTCACTAATACTTTATATCTCCATGAACAAGTTACTTAGCCTCCTTGATCCTCAGTTTCCTCAATTATAAAATAAAAAAATATAGTAACAATATCACCTATCTCAAAATGCTATTTTTAAGTAAAAATCAAATTAGATAATTCAAATAGTGCTAACAGTACCTATGATATAATAAGTATTCAGGAATTGTAGCTACAGCTTACATGTGAACTATCAAGCAAAAACAAAACCTATGCATACCAGATAGCATAGGTGCTAATATATCAATGCATAGGCAGTAGATTTTTTGCTGCTCAAAACCTTTGGAACGTCTCCCCTATGTTTGGGAAATATTCTACCTGACAATTTTACACATCACCAGGATGGATGCTAGAAATCTACTTCTCAGTCTTCATTACATGTTAAGAGTCTAAATTATCCCTAACGGGACATATGGTGAGAATGCTAGGGTGTAACCATGTGACCTAGGATTTGCTAGTAAGATTCTGTTGTACAAGACTTCAATTCAGAAACACATGCTTCACAGAATCCATCTGACAATCCATTCTGAAAGGTGACATCAGACACATTCGAGGCAGAATATCTTCAGGCCCTTGTCAGCAATGTGGGCTGTGGAGGCTGTGCCAGCGGCAGTAACTGGGGTTTGTCCTAGAGCAGGGCTCATATTTGGTTAAGCTTGAGCTTCTGAGCAGGCAGCCTCCAAGCCTGAGCCTCTGTTCATTAAGACTTTAATGGATCCTATGCATTTTTGCTTTCATCAGCCCCTTTCTCCATCAAACACACATACACACACACACACACACTCACCCCAATATATGTATGAGGTGTGATCAAACAATATGGTGAATGTTTAAATTTTTAAAAAATTATTACATACAAGAAACATTGCCATTAATCCCCTTCAAAATACCCCCACACACACTTCAAACACACTTATCCCATCGCTCTTGCCCCTTTCTGAAGCAGTTCTGGAAATCCTCTTTCATGAGTGTTTTTACTTGTGCTGTCACGGCTGCCTCAATGCCCTGAATCAATTCAAAACATTTACCTTTCATAATTATTTTGACTTTGGGGAAGAACCAGAAGTTGCACAGTGCCAGATCCAGTGAATAAGGTGGATGACGACACACAGTAATGTTTTTATTTGATAGAAATGGCCATACCAGAAGCGATGTGTGACACGGAGTGTTGTCATGATGGAGGATGATTTACGGCACACTTTAAAACACACCTTCTCTCAACCATAGCTCACATCCAACTGACTGCACAAAACAAGTTGAAACTTGTCAAACACTGTTACTAAGATTTGATGCGCCGCTTCCTATATTGAAGATCCCTCCCTGCCTTTCCATTGGATGACACTCAGCAGCAGCATTCACTGTATTTTGTAATCACAACGAAAAGGCTTTGTGTCACACATTGCTTCCGGTACGGCAATTTCTGTCAAATAAAAACATTATGGTGTGTCCTCATCTATCTTATTCACTGGGTCTGGCACCAAGCGACTTCCGGCTCATCCCCAAGTCAAGATGACCATGAAAGGTAAACGTTTTGAATGGATTCAGGTCATTGAGGCAGCCACAACAATGCAACTAAAGACACTCATGAAAGAGGACTTCAGAACTGCTTTAGAAAGTGGTGAGAACGATGGGATAAGTGTGTTCGAAGTGAGGGGGAGAATTTTGATGGGGATTAATGGCAATGTGCCTTTTACTGTATTTTTTTAAATTAAACATTCACCATATTGTTTGATCAGACCTCTTATCTCACAATTTCAAGCTAGAAGGGGACTGCAAAGATCATAGAGGAAAACATGTCATTGAATTCAATTACGCACCTGCCATTTCAATCACATCTACTTCATACCCTTACCAAGTTGTTTTGGTCCGTGATACAGAACTCAGTAGTTCACTATCTCGGGCAGAAAAATCAGACAGTCTATCTCTTGATAGCTTTGCCTGCTAGAAAGCTCTTCTTTAATGCTAAGTCAAAATAGATGTTTCTGAAATATTTTTTCCCTGAATGCTTCTCCAACATCTGCGTATTCTTTATGTTCCCATTTTAGATATCCAATATCAGTGCTTTGGAATCAGCAGCCCAATTCAAATGGCCTTTATATCAACTCCACACAATTGTTACTTTGATTCTGTTTCAGTCTACCACCTGTTGCTCCAAAGCAGAGATGTCAATTGCTAAATCAAAGGCACTGTCTCTTCTTTCTCTTCAGATTACAAACTCATCTTGTCTTTGACTCCCATCATAGGAAAACAAAATTGCACTGGGCCATAGTTTTAAAAGAAATTTGGAATCCAGTACAAAATGTAGGCGTTAGTGTTTTGGAAAGGAAAGCTCTTCTACTTCTGTGCTTTCCTTGAAGCGGTTAGCCAACATGGAATAGTGAAAACTTTAGAAAATTGGCAATCTGGGAACATGGATTCTACGTATTCTAAGTCCCAGTTCTGCTACTAAATCCTACGTAACCTCTAAAATCCAGAGCACTCTATCTCTTTAGGGATAATATAGATTCAACATTTGATGACTTGATTTCTAATAAAGAATTACATCCCTAAGTCAACCACTATATGAAGAAGTAAAATTAAAATAAAACGATTGAGCAATGTCATTTAATTTATATTAAAGAGTTTCCTTTAATCAGTGAACAAGAAAAGTATTGAGTGGGATTGAAATTAAAAGTACACTATCAGTACTTATCCTCCCGATCACCAATAGGTCTGCATTTTTTCTGCTCTTGGAAACCAACATATCTACATGCTACATGATCACAGATAAGTTTCCCTCACCTAAAAAAATACAGAATAGTTATATGGACATAAATGAAGACGATATCTGTGTCTATATTAACTGAATGTCCTTTCTCATTATTCACTTGCTCAAAAAATACTAGGTTCTTGTATAAGTTATGGTAATACTAGGCTTTATGATAAGCATGAAATTGCAGTCACTTATTTAAGTTATTAACCCATTGACACAATTTTTGGCTGAGGGGACAAAGAAGGAGTTCTGTTTTATGAAGTTATTCAGGAACCAGGTGGAGAGACCCCACCATCTTGTGGCAAGTGGCTTAGTCACCCTGAATATGGACATCCAGCAAGAGGATGAGGGAAGAGAGAGAATGAGGATGATATGAGAGCCCTTTATGGGGCAGGTCTGGAAGTGTCACATGATCCGCCTGGATGCCCAAATAGCCATAGCTCTATATCTCGTAAGGGAACCAGGATCTCTGATGGACAGTTGGCCAACTCCATCACAGTCGCCTATAGTTAGAGATTTTGTGAGGCTCAATTAGTCCAAGGCAGGTTGCATACATTTGTCTATGCCAATGCTAGATGCCTAAATAATAAAGTAGGTAAAATAGATGATTTGGTAATAAAAGCTTTGGTAAAACTGGCATCAGAAATAGATGAAGACAAAAAGATAATCAGAAAAATGTGGTAATTATAAGCTGTAAGTGTTTTGGGGAAGATAGACAACCGGGGTCCAGAAAAAAAATGTGGTTCTGGATGCGAGTATCAGAAATACCTTCAGGGCAAAATTCATATTAAAAAGGAGAGTTTATAGGGGTGTGATTTTCTTTTTCTTTTTTTTTTTTTTTCGGGGTGTGATTTTCATAGACATATAATAAAAGATAAAAAATACTCCTCAGGCTGACATTCAGAATATTTTATGATCTGCCTCTTTCCAATCTTCTTTACTAGTTTTCTACATGGACTTGTCTCAGCCATTTCCAAAACGGCTTGCTTTGTGGCCTCTGCAAATTTCCTCTGTCTGGAGACACCTTTCATCAGGTTGCTACCGCTGGAACTCTACCAACCCTAAAGACTCCTCATATATACACCATGAAGAATATTGTTCCCCCTTGGAATTCCCACATTATTTATGTTATGGTGGCTTGTTGTATGATTATTTATTGTATGTTGTCACGTGAATCTGCTTTTTGATTCTTGACACTATCGTATCTCCTTTTATATATTAAGAGATTAAAATGTTATTGAGTGATTGAAAATGTAAACAGATTTCCACATTAGTGTTTTTAAACATTTTGCATACCAGAATTCCTTGGAGATTCAAGAGTCTCAGTCAGTGTAATCGGGGTATTCTACATTTCTAAAAAGCTCCTGATGATTTGATTTCATTAGCTTTGGGGAAAACAGAAGACTAATTCTGCTGAATCTGAGGTAAAACCTCGTCTCAGACAAAAACACAATGAGCTCAGTGGTTTTAATTACCCAAACGTAGGCCTATGATATAGCACTGGAAAGTTCAGAGAGTACTGGTATCCACTTCTTAGAACAAGTAGTTAAAGCAGCTCAAAAAGGGCACATCCATTCCATTTCGTGTGGTTTAGTGCACAGGAAGTAGTAAAAGAAATGACTGCGAGTGAGCCATAATCATAACCGTCGCAACAGTATTACCTTTAGTACCCTCATGAGAGTGAGGAAACAAAAGAAATAGTTAAATATTAGAGAAGAAGACATATGGCAGCAATATGTGGATATTAGTTGAGAAATCATTTTAAATTAAAATAGAGAAAGTCAACAGCCTACAAGAATTCTAGCGATTGCTTACCAAATCCCGTACTATCAGCCCAGGAAAAATGCATACTGTGGATCAAAACCAGTCATAGCTACATAATGGGAAACAATGATATTATCGTACGGGAAAAGTACCTATTTTCACCCATTTAAAGTTCAACCAGCTCTATCACTTTGAGATAATATAGCTTTGAAATCTTGCTCTTTTGAGTAATTTCGTGCACAAGCAATAAATAGTACCAGTCAAATGCCATAATCTGTCACCTGCTAAAAATCATCTTTCAAAATATGGAAAGACAGGCAAAGTGAAGATGACAGGGAAACCTTCAAAATAGCCTATAGATCAAGTGCTATCTAAAAATAAAATGTTTTCCCCCAAAACACTTGTAAGATTATCTTTCAAGGAATGTCAAAACAAATAAAAACACGTTTTTTTTTTTTCAATTTATCAAAGGAAAGGAGGCAACTGGAGACTGGCTGAACTGATGGTTATGGTCCTCCAAAGAGAACACTTAGGATTTAGGGTCCTGAAATAAAAAAGACTAAATCTGATGGGCTGACAGGCTGCTTTCTTTGAAAGGAAAGATTTTAGGAGACACTACATACTGTCCCCTAGAATGGAAGAAGTCCAGAATAAAATAATTATACAAAAATCCAACCATAAGAGTTAGCATATTTGAGGATTTACTATATTCAAGGCCTGTGCCTAAAATTATTATCTCATAATCATCCTTGTTTTAGATGTTTCTACATTAGAAAGACTGATTAAGACCCAAAAACATTGAAGCCAAAACTAAAAGAAGGTCAAGAACTAGGAACAGATCAGAATGGCTTTTCAGGAAGATGGGATCTAGGAAGCTACTGAAACAGATGGTTTTGCAGAGTTCATAATGTGTGCAAGAGAGACACCACAACTTGAAGATCTAGAAGGCTCTAGAAAGAGATTTCTGAAACGAGGGTTATATTTGAGCAATCAAGACACAAAGATCGGTGTCAAAAAATCAGAATGTTATTATGGTAGGTCCGTCTCAGTGTGGCTCGATAATGGCAGATGACAGGAAGTGCTCCGAGCACTGCTGTGCTGCAGCAGCTGATCCAGTCCAGAAGACTCGCCTCTCCCCAAAATCTGCACCCAGTGACATCCCATTAGTAGAATGAAATGAGCCATGGTGGTAGTATTTATACTCCGAAAATGGGCAAACACGACAACTCAGAACTTTGTTTTGTTTTGTTTTGTTTGTTTTCTACAGAGCCAGTTTGGCAGCACAGCACTGCCCTGAAGGAACATGTCAAGACATATGTGAACTATGACTCCAAAAGAAGGAATACAGAGGAGATGTACTAAAGAAAATCCAAGGAGGATAGTGATACAGCTCCAGGCCTGGAGTAGAGTTGTTGAATCAGATGACAAAATATCTCTGAGATAATATTATCCCATTCAGGGAGGTGAAGATAAGTGAAATTCCTAGGACTGTTAGATGCTTTTGGCATATCTAGAAATGGATGATTTTATATTTCTCACTATAGGAGCCCCTCTAAAAAAAAAAAAAAAAAAGTTGGAAGAGTATGTTAGAAAGTCAAATGCCTGAACTAAAATAAAAAAAGAAAGATACTCAGGTGGAAGTAAACCGTACCTGAGCTACATGAAGTAGAGAACAAAAGAGGCCAATTTAAGAAGCATTTAAACGATTTAATCTTCTCCTGAGCCTTCTTCCAAAGTGTGAGGAAACAGCAGGCGGGAATGATCACTAGAAGCAGACCATTCTCCTTTAGAAAATATGAGGAAGAAGAAAATATTTCCACTGTCCCTAAAGAGATGAAAGGTACTTAAAGCCTGAAAAATGTGAAAGAGGAGAGCAGAAAAAAACTTGTCAGGCAGAGCATACAATCCTCATTAGACAGACATTATTACAACCACGAAGGAACCCAACTCTACCCAAGCTTCTGAGTGGACCACCCCCTGGCTGAGATCGAACAGAGTCAGAAATCCAGGGAAGGGAAATTTGGAAGTTTAATTTCTTTGGTTTATCTTTATATATAATTTCTCTTTTGTTAGTGGTTGTATAACCACTAACACTAAATTATAAAAATAATTTATTGATGTATTTTTGTTGGAGCATCTTATAATTGTTACATGTTATAATTGCTTAACTGCTGATGAAACATATTGGACGTGTGGCTAGGTGCAATTGGGGATGAAAAACCAAAACCTGAGTGGATTTTTGGTTCAGGGTACTGCAAGGTTCATCCTAACCCATTTCAATACCCTCTAGAGTAGTGTCTAATAGCTGGTTTTATGATGATGCAAATTCATTCTCCTCTGTTCTGTCCTGGGGTATCCATTAGACACATGTGGCTATGAGCACTTGAAAGGTACCTAGCGTTACTAAGGAACTGAGTTTTATTAATTTAATAATAGTTCATTTGAACTTAAATAGTCATATGTAGCTAATGGATACTGTATTGGAGAATGCAGCTTTAGAAGTAAAAATGAAGCTTCCCACCAGGCACACAAAGGAGCAGCGTCCTACTTAGCGTTGTAAGTAAGGAGCAGGACTTCCTGGGACCCAACAATGTCTAGGGGCCAGACTAACTATGGGGAACTGTGGGACTCATTGCTAAAGCTAAATGTGTTAAGGGTACAGAAAACAGGGGTGGGGTGGGGGCTTCCATCCCTCAGGACTCTGGTTTCTAATAGAATCTTTCTCCTCCCTCCTCACTCACTTGAGCTTCTCACTCCATTTTACATGAGAAGAAACTGTGCCTTCTTTTCTGCTTCCGACCTTCTGGTAAGCCTGTAATAGTGGGCTCTGCCTCTTGCAGGTACCCTGCATTTGTCCAGATCTAGCTGAGGGGGTGGCTAAATTTAATGCCATAGTGAAAAGTGGAAATTCAGTCTGGCATCCAGGATATCATATCATCCAATCAAGCTTTTAGCAGTAATACAGCTGTTATTTAGAGCTCCATTTGTCCGTTTCTGTGCCTGCCAATCAATTCCTTCCAAAGCATGGAGGGGAAAGAAGGACAATTTATTGACCAGGTCCCTCCCCTTCCTCAGAACTTCCACACTCAATATTTCTGATCATTTAATGGCTTCAAAAGTAAAAGGTAGAATTTGTCTTTGGGGTGAACTGTTCTGAGAGAGTTGTAAGAGAGGGAGTTCAGAGAGAGACAATGTGAATAATACTTTTAGGCATATATACACTCTATGTAGGTATTATACTAGCTTGTATTAAGGCAGACATAAGCCAGAGGAGCAAATCGTGTGAATGTGCTCTGTACTGAGATCAAAGCCTTTCCTGACCTCCTTGAGTTGGTCCAATTCCGCATTATTTACTTTCATAGCATCTATTACTTCTCCTTTGTGACACATTATATCTTAATCTGTGCTATTCATTAATGAATAGTGTACAATTCCCATTAGATTGTAAACTATATAGCTTCATAAAGCAAGAGACTATGTGAATCTTTTGATCGTCGTTTTATTTCCAGCACTTGGAAAGATGACTGACACATGGATAATATACTCAACAAATGAATAATGCAATATTTTATTTAATGACATAAATGATTATCTTTAGTATGAGCAGAGATTACGATGGAAATTTAATTTTCGACTTCTTTTATACATTGTCTCCAGAAATAAGGGTCCTGTGAAAGAACAACTCTTATTTGCAGGAATGTAATAGTCTCCAGGAATACAAAACTAATAATGGCCATAATGATAGAAACCAATAATAATGCCTGAACCGATGCCATGCTTCTGCCTCCATTCCACAGATCAATGTCAAGGGTCTGACCACAGAGTTATCTTGATAATTCAAAAGTATATAATCATGGTGCTCAGGCCGCAAAAACAGTTTCCGTTTGTTGAGTGTCATTATGTCCAGACACTGCTGAGCACGATAGAATCAGAATAGGAACAGCTTTGTGAGTCAGTTTTTTGTGTGTGTTTTTTTTTTCTTTACCGCACTGCCAGAATACCTCCTTCCCCTGGCATTCTTTAGGTTCATAGAGCAAAGGCCAAAGGGAACTCTCTCTGAGTGGATATTACTAATAGACTGAAGAAACAGTGATATCTGATACTTTTAGGTTTTCACTTTTGCATCACGGTTTCCCGAGGCCTTAATCAAGTTTGTAAACTTGAAATCTTGTGCTTTATGGACTAATAATGTAGAGGCTGTGTGTATACTTTGAATCAAACTGGAAAGCCAGGAGCTAAGACAGGATTGGTGCAGCTGTACAATTACAGGCAGTGGGAAGACAGCTGGTGAGCAGCACCCAAAATAGATCTGTGGAATTCAAGAACACTCAGCAGAGATTCTCAGAAATTCTTGGGGAGAGACCTAGATTTCTTGCCATTGTAGAGAGGAAAGATTCAAAATTATTGCTAGTTGGGCTTTAAAGGAAAATGTGGTACTAAAAAGGTGACCTACCCAAAGAATCCAGGCCTCTAAACTAATTAGGAAGAGTAGGGATGGGGTCTAAAAAACTTTAGTCTGCTGCTTCGGAGCATGGATCTTAGTGATGGAACAGTTAATAAGAACTAAAAAAAAAACAGCACACAAAAAACGTGGTGCATCATGAGAGGGTTACGATAAAAATATCAGAAAATGTTTCCTGCCCTGGAACATCATGTGTAGTTCTTATCACAGTAACTTCATATGAGTATTTAAAACTTAAGGAGATCCAGGAAACAGCACCTAAAATCATCATGTGAATGAAGTACGAAGGCTGCCATATACAGTCAGATTAAAGTAGAGAACTTGGCTAGTTTGAAAACAGACGTGGAGGAATAGCATTAACATAAAAATAAGCAGCTTAAAAATCAATATAATTACACATTTAATAAAGATTCGTTCAACAAATTTCAATGCATTAGGCAAAGGAGTATGATTTAAGGAAACAAGGTCATCAACATTTTATTAACACCAATTAGAAATACGTTCTGGAAATATACATGTATCTGACCAGAATCCGTCAAATTTTTTGAAAACTAATCCATAAACTGTCATTAAAGGAAACCTCAATATAGCCTATATTTAGGGTTGACAGCCACAACTTCCAATAACCAGACCTGAAGTCATCCAATGGCAATCAAACACTAGACTTAGAAGGGTATGAGTATATCATCAATTAAGTTCCAGAATATTTAGGAGAAAAAAAGCTGTTTAAACAACAGCTGATGCCTAAGTTTCTGAAAGAAAACATCTGTAAATCAAGGAATTACTCAGGAAAAAAAGAAGAGTCTCTGTGTTCAGATATTATGAAAACAATTGCAGTTAGGAATCTTGTATTTAATTTTTGATTAATAATGACTTCTATTTTTAAAATATCTCTGCAATCAAGGGGACTGACATTATCAGAACCTTAATTTGTCGTTTGGGGCATTAGAGCACTGACTACTCATCAGAGAATCCTTGTTCTGTGTGGGATTTTAGGAGATTAGTCGCTTCTTTCTGGGGAATGGAAATAGCTTTCAGGGAAGGCATGCACAGATACATTTTTTAACTTGACACTAAGGGAGATATAAAGTTACTTTGATAGAGGAGACTTTGATCTTAGGCCAAAAAGCTGAGAGAAGAGAACAAAGCAATCAGAATGGAGGCTCAGTCTCAATCTTCACTTAATTGTTTTTACAAACACCTCACTGGAGTGGAAATTTTCTCATTAAAAAAAAAAGGGAAAAAAAAACTTCTGTATTTAAGTTTTAGACTGATAGTCTATCTCTGAGCTACAAAAAAAAAAAACAGAAAAAAAACAAAAAACAAAAAACAAAAAACAAAAAGCACCACAGTAAATAGTGACACTCATTCAGAAAGGACGCTGTTTTATGTTTTATGTAAACATCATAGAGATCAATACTCCTTTGCCAGCTAAGAAAAATAATTTATATTTCATAACATACTTCAGAGACACTATCTCATTTGATCTTCAGGACAATGGTAGAGTGTACAAGAGCGGGTATCATGATTTCTATTTTACAAAAGTAAAAACTGAGTCTCTGAGAACTAGTAAATGTATCAACAGCTGCTTATTTTATAATGTCCACTACATGAAATGGTTTAATTAGGAGCTCAGCTAGGTTAAGAAATTGGGATTTGAATAAATCAGTCTAATTCTAAACCCATGCTCTTCACTCAATTATAAATTTCTTGTCCAAAGTAACAAGCTTTTACTACTAGAACTAAACATTAAACTCTCAATCTCAGGTTCTCCTCATACAAATTGCCTCCCATATCCATCCACAACTCAATAGC
This sequence comes from Rhinolophus hipposideros, assembly GCF_964194185.1. Taxonomy (NCBI): domain Eukaryota; kingdom Metazoa; phylum Chordata; class Mammalia; order Chiroptera; family Rhinolophidae; genus Rhinolophus; species Rhinolophus hipposideros. The sequence goes on from NC_138062.1 coordinate 17,341,962, forward strand.
AGTGTGAATAAGGCTACACATTCACCAATTGTATAATTGCTCTTATGCACATACCTAGACATCATTGCTCTTATGCACATACCTAGACTACACAGAAATCCCAATTCTTCTGTGCAATTACCGTGTTTCCCCCAAAATAAGACCTAGTCAATCAGCTCTAATGTGTCTTTTGGAGCAAAAATTAATATAAGTATTATGTTATATTACCTGGTATTAATATTATATATTATATTATACCCAGTATATTATATCATATCATATTATATTATATTAGACCCAGTCTTATAGTAAATTAAGACTGGGTCTTATATTAATTTTTGCTTCAAAAGATGTATTAGAGCTGATTGTCTGGGCTAGGTCTTATTTTCAGGGCAATATGGTAGGTGCAGCCATATGACTGAGATCTGGTTGATAGCACGCAGATAAATGCCTTGTGCACTTATTCCAGACTTAGACTATAATATCTTCCTTCACTGTCGTCCATGTCCTCTCCTTCTCTCCCCACTAGCTGAATGAGGAAGACACCAAGGAGGGCAAAGCCACCAGAGGAAGGATCCTGGTTCTCTATATGACCACACAGAAAAAATACTGTTTCATACTCTCGACAGCCAAGTATGAGAATTCCAGTTGCTCCACGTTCTTACCAACATTTGGTGGTGGTGTTAATCTCATTAGTATTAGATATTTAGTCCAGATGTAGTGACAATTGTGGCTTTAATTTCTTTTCTTGATGACTTATAATTTTAAGCACTTTCCATGTGTTTACCATTTGTTACATGTTCATTTGAGACTAATCCAATCTTTTTCCCATTCTTAATTGCGAAGTTTATCTTTCTCTTATTGTGTGATAATAGTGTTTATATTGTGGATACAATCTTTCGTCAAATATATTTTTGCTGGGATACATTTTGTTAGGAATATTTTCTGTGGTTTGCCATTTCATTTTCCTAATGGTGTCTTTCAAAGGGAAGTTTTACATATTTATAAATGCCAATTATCATTTTTTTCTTTTTATGGTTTGGATTTTTTTTTTTTTACTCTATATTAGAAATCATTTCCTGCACAAGTTCAAGAGAACAGTCTACTCTGTTTGCTTTTAGCAGGTGTATATTTTAGCACTTGAAATTTGGAATATAGTTCATCTAATGAGAGGAAGAGCTGGTATTCATTTTGTTACACAGATTTATCCAATCCAAGCAACATTTATGGCAAATAATTTCCTCAATAATTGCCCTTGGTGCCTACATCAAAAACCAATTGACCACTAAATGTAGGTCTATTTCTGGACACTATTTTCATCCATTGACCTATTTGTCTTTACTTATGCCACTACCACACTGTCTGAATTAGAATAGCATTACAGTAACTTCTGTGCATTTCCATATAATTTTAGTATTAGCTTGTCAATTTCTATGACCATTCTTAAATAAAGACTCCTGGGGTTTTGATTTGGATTGCATTAAATGTATAGATCAAATTTGGGAGAACTGACATCTTAATAAAATTAAATTACTGAAGCCATAAATATGGATTAACGATCTTTAAATTCTCAAAACAAAATTTTATAATTTTTATTGTAGAAGTCTTGCATGTATTTTATTAAACCTCCAGGAGTATTTTATATTTGGGGGATATTTTTATAAATAATATATCTAAAATGAATTTTCTAATTGTTTCTGCATGTATATAGAAATAGATATGTGTAAAATTGGCCTTGTGTCCTATGACTGTTCTATATTCACTTATTTCTAGTAGTTGCATTTTAGATTTGGCAAGATTTCCTACATACATATATCTTCCATGAATAAAGACAATTATATATATATATATATATATGTATATATATATATATACATATATATATATACATGTATATATATAATTTTTTTTCAATTACACTTGTCATACAATATTATATTAGTTTCAGGTGTGTAACATAATGACTAGACATTTGTATAATTTACAAAGTGATCACCCCAATAAATCCACTACTCATCTGACCCCATACACAGTTATTACAATATTATTGACTATATTCCTTATGCTGTACTTTACATCTCCATGACTATTTGTAACTACCAATTTATACTTCTTAATCCCCTCGTCTTTTTCACCCATTCCAACATCTGGCAACCATCAAAGTGTTCTCTGTATCTATAAGCTTGTTTCTGTTTTGTTTGTTCATTTAATTTGTTCTTTAGATTCAACATATAAATGAAATCATATGGTATTTTTCTTTGTCTGACTTAGCAAGAACAATACCCTCTAGGTCCATCCATGTTGTTCTAGATGGCAGGATTTCATTATTTTGTATGACTGAGTAATTAATAGTCCACGGTGTATATGTACCACTTCTTCTTTATTCATTCATTCATTGACACCCAGGCTGCCTCCATATCTCGGCTATTGAAAACAGTGCTTCAATGAACATATGGACGCACATGTCCCCTTGAAGTAGTGTTCCGGGTTTCTTTGATACATACCCGGAAGTGGGATTACTGGGTCCCTCTTTGTCTTTTGTTATAGCCTTTATTTTAAAGTTTATTTTCTCTGGTATAAATATTGCTACCTCATACTAAATATAGGCTTTCATATTTACAATATATTTATATTTATAAATTCTAGTGCTCTTCATTCTTTCCTGTCGATACAAGTCCTTGTCTGGTATCACTTCCCTTTAGCTGGCAGAACCTACTTTAACTTGTAATACAATTCTGCAAAGAATTCTCTCAAATTGAAAATGTTATTTCAACCTCAGTTTTGTGGCATATATTCATTGGATTTGAGTTTTGTTTCCTTTTTTAAACCTTTAAGGTAGTGTTTTATTGTTTTCTAGCTGCCATTATGTCTGACAAAAAATTGTCCATAATTTGTATCATGGTTTTCCTATATGTAATGTGCTCCTTTTCTTCTGGATGCTCTCAATATTTTTGCTTTATCTTTGTTTTTTCAGCACTTTACTATGATATGACTGAGAGTGATTTCTTTTGTGTCCAACCCACTTGTGGTCTTTTGAGTTTCTAGACGTTGTAGGCTACTTGTGTTATTTTTTTTAAAATTGGTAAGTTTTTGGCCATTATTTATTTAGACATTTTATTGCCCCATCCATTCCTCCTATGTTTCTCAAACTCTATTTTTATGTACTATATCTTTTGACATTACTTACCATGTAACTGAGACTGTGTTTACTTAAAATAATTTTTTCCTTTGTTCTTCAAATTGGGCAATTTATGTTGATCCGATCATGTTCACTCACCCTTTCTTCTGCAGTTTCGTCCCACTTTAATTACACCCAGTAATGTACTTAAAGTTCAGGTTTTGTACTTTTCAATTCTGGAATTTCAATATGAGTTTTTTAATAGTTTCCATTTCTCTGCTGAGAATCTCTACCTGTTCACTCATTTTTCATAGTTGCTTTAAACTCTTGAACATATTTATGACAACTATTTTAAATAGTTACTATAAATCACCTGTTATGAGAGCTGATTTTAGTATTTTATTTTCAACATCTTAGTCATATATGTTTTCGTTTCTGTTGACTATTTTTTCTTTTGGTTTTGGAACACATTTCCTTCCTTCTGCACATGAACAGTAATTTTTATTTTGTTTTGTTTTATGCTAGACATTATAAATCGTACATTGAAAGGAGTCCCAGGTATGGTGTTTTACTTTAAACAATATTGAGTTCAGTTTTCACAGGCAGATAAATAGGACCTGCTCAATCCCACCAGGCTTGGTTTTTGTTTTGTTTGTTTGTTCTTTGTTAGGAAAGATTTTTTTGGTTTTGTTTAGACCTAGGAGGTGCCCCTTACTCTATGGTCATTATTTGCAAAGCATGATTGACCAAACATAATGTGTAAATAGTATACTTTGAATTATTCACACATCTACTTCAGTCCATTAGAGTAAATAATTAAGTCTTAACTTTATCACTACAATGAATTCCTTACCAACAGATTTACCTGACACTATTCAATACAATGATGTGAAATACAACTTTAAGACTGACATTTAAAACATAGATTGGAATTATGTAGATTCACTGCTACTCTTTAGGGAGACAGAAGTATAAACTGGTAAACAGCAAAATAAACAAAACAAACAAAACAAATCCCAAAACAAAAAAACAAAAAGGAAGAACAAGGGATATCTGTATCTAAAAAAAATATATATTTATAGGTATATAATTGGAGTAAAATGAATCTATAATTAATAAGGTGAGACATTTTGTTTCTTTTTTTTTTGTTTTGCCTTATTTTGGCTTTCCATAAAATATCATATATGAATGTTTATGTCCACTGTGTTTCTCTAGCATGCTCATCTAAAACAGCTTTTTTTAACTGATATTTTATTAGCCATGTCACATCGTTACTCCAATTGTGACTGATACCAGGTGATGAATAAACAATTTTTTATCCCAGCTTTCCTAGCCTACCTATATAACTGACGCCAAACCAAAAAGCAATACAATATGCCCAAATTATGTTTAGCTTGACATTTAGTAAAACGAATTTCCAGCCTAATATGTTTTTGTAACAGTGTTTTGGAGAATTTACATTTTTAAAAAAGTACAATAAAGAATCAAGGTGACAGCTGTTAATGATGAAAACCTCAAATTAATACAGAAGAGAGTAATAAGCTCCAAGACTTCCAAAGAGGCTTTTAAATCCACAAAATGTGTCATAGTGTGTAATCTCTGCCTCACCTAAACTATATTTTAAGGAAATGCTTTACTGTCTAAACACAGGATAAATAAACCAAAGATCAAAGTTGTAAATAATTATATCCACAAACAGTACTTACAGAAGCAAAACCGTGTCTAAATTTTTGTTTTGCTTTCAATGTCATTGACTTTTTCAGCATTACCCTGAAACAACTATATTTTTCAGTAGTAGTAGACTTCATCTTCTCCTGCCAGTGTGTTATCACTGGCTTCAGTCATTGCATTGAAGCCTATAGCATTTTGTGGCGTATTGCCAAACAGAAGGATGCCAAGCTTTATCTCTATTATGTGCCACCCACTACACACCTGAAACATGTAGAGAAAATGAAAAGAAAAAAAAAACACTTCAAAATAAGCTTAAGTAGATGACTGCTTGTAGGTGCATGATCTGAGCCTTATTTGGCACAGAAAATAAGAAAAATGTTTACAAATGAAAAGACAAAATTACAGTCAAATAATATATTATTTTATGAGCCTTGAAATCATGACATAACCAGCTTATTTCTATCTTACAACTTTTTTTTTGTATCTTTATATTGACCTTTCTTGCGTGATTTCATCAGGGGAAAAAGTTGGTGTCCAAAAATGTCAAGCCAAGCAACATAAGACCTCAACTCAGATCAACCAGCCTTTACCAATCACATCATTCTTCTAATGGGTAATAATCACTTCCCACAAAGTAATGCGACACAGAAATAAACTGAGAGACGCATAGCTACCTTAAAAATTGAAGATGACTGTGATTTTGTGAGAAAGCCAACTGTCATTACAAAGAATCTACCCATTTAAAAAGTCCTATTTAAAGAGGAATTAATTTGAAATGATCTGGTTCAGATTAGAAGATAATCTTCACAATTATTGGAATACTAGAACATAAAACTGTGAGTTAGAATTGACAAATACAGACAGACTGACCCAAAGGCAAACTTGTGTGTCTTTTGTCAATATCTAGTCTCAGATTTTAAGACAGGGAAGCAATTTTCCAAAACCTACAAAACATTTTGAAAAGTAATTTGGAAAGACGTCTCTCCCTGTAAAGACTGGTTATCAACATCTTTGTAGTTGGATAATGCAAAAGCTGTTCCTTTATTCCCATGATCCGCCTTGGATCTTCAAGGATAAATAAAAATATCTGTTCCATAAAAAAGACATTCAACCTTTCTAGGGAGCTGTAACTGAGGTTTAATACCACTCAGAAAAGTTCTGGTTATTTACTTATCAAGAAACAGACAACCCAGCATTCTGAGAGAGAGAAACATTCAATAGAGACCTCAACCATGCAAAAATCACAAGAACCAAATACTTGAGAAAGAGTTATTTTAAGCATATGCCACCTGATTAAAAGGTAGTTTAATCAGGAAACACAATGATTTAAATTAATGCAAAATAAAATTTAGAATAAGCTTTAACTGTGTTGATCTAAACATACATATAACCAATAGTCTGCTATGTTGGACAGACTCACGGAGGCCAACTAACATCTCATTATATTACTCAGGTTATGAGATAATTTGGCTTTTAGCTATCTTTTGCCTAAGATATACTGCATAGGAATTTGAATTGCTGTTACCAGGAAACTGAATACATGACTGTTGAGCCATGTCATGGAATTAGTTATCCTGAGAATGTTTTATCCATCACTCCACAAGGGTCACTATAGCTGAAATGTACCACTTACCAATTCAAGAGTCCTCCAGGCATTCTTCCCTGTAACCAATAAAAAGAGATCAAACCTGTGGCTGTTAAGAAATTATTTAAATCTTACTATATTTTGAATGAGTAATCTATACACTCCCTACCTTTACTTCTGACCAAAACCCTATCACTCCATAATGTGACTTTCACTGAGGTCACTTATAAGTGTCTGAAGCCCAAATCCCCTGCCTGGTCCAGGAGTCCCAAACTCTGTAGACTTAGAACATGTTATCCTCTTTGGGAAGCAGATTGGATTCTGGAAACATAGCAAACTAAACTCAGGAGCAACCTTTCCCTCATAACAAGTTCTAAGACTTCTGTCAGTTCTGAGTCAAATCAATAGCTAGCTCTCTAGAAACTAGGGAGGCCAAGCATGGGAGAAGATGCATGAGCTTTCCTCCCTCAAGAGTAAGGCTTGACAAGATTGTGAACAACTTCGTTGAAGCCCAAGGGCACAACACAATCAACTGTACTTTACAGACAAACTTGGAACTTACAAACCTACATACTCCTGATAAGGTTGACTTAATGAACTCTTGTTTCTCCTGGATACTATGGGGTAGAGAAAGTACATCATGGGGGTGAATCTTCCTCGTCTTGAGGTCAGAAGATTACAGAGAGACTGGAGAACTGAGTAGGTTTTTAAGAAGCAATTGTAATTGTAAATTCTTGCAGCTGCAAATTCATTCTCTACTTCTTTAAAATATAAACCTTCCCCCTGTCTCTGTCAATGTTTACAACCCAGGCATGCCATCCCTTTGACACATAACCAGAAAGACAGCGCCCGTATCTCCCAGTCTCTGTGGGAAGGTAGGAGCCTAACTTCTAAAAGCATAAATTAGCAAACACGGATGGCCTAAATACATTGCACATGGATCAACCTCCCTAGTAACACCTTCTAGTACTTTTCCACTAGCTCATCAGAGTGCTCAGAAACTCTTCTGCCTTTTGATTCAGTCGAGGTAAGTTCAATCGCTCCCCCATTGCAACAGTCCTCACTAAAGTCTTCCTTGCTTGTTTAACTTTGTCCAGTCGATTTTTCTTTGATAACCTTGGTATAGCACTTCAAGCATAATATAGTGGTGGTAATAGTTATGGTTAGTAAAATATTCAATAAAATTTCTTGACCCTATAAAGCAGCAGTTCTCGACCAAGGAAAATTTTGCACGACGGGACATCTGGTAGTCTAGATGACATTCTTGGTTGTCGCAATTAGGGAGGAAGAAAAGGGTAAGTTTGCTTTTGGCATCTAATGAGTAGAGGTCAGGGTGCTGCTCAACATTTATTATGCACAGGGAAACACCTAAACAAAGGATAATGCAGTGCAAATATTATTAATGCATGGTTGGGAAACCCTGCTATAAACAATTAGGATCCTAAGGGCACTCTGCCCTATGTCTCAGCCTGGCCAAGGAAATTAGGTTATGTCAAAGAGCCTGGGCCAGAATAAGTTAGATTATAGTTCCTAAAACAAGAGCAGGCAACTGAAAAATAACTATAAATAGCTCTCCGAGAGCACATCATTGGGAAAAACGAGTAGAAGCAACAGCATTTCTAGAATACTGAATTATTACTTTAACACCAAATGAGTCCATATTTTGCATTGCTATAGAACATGGTCCGCTTGCTGATGATGCGCTCATTCTACCACTTCCTAAGTGTGGCAACAGGGACCAGTTACTTAGTTCTCAGGCTCCGTTTTCTCATGGTATAAAAGAGGAATAACGGCCCCTGCCTCTCGGTGCCAAGGTAAAGATTCACCAGTATGATGCATGTTCACTGCTGAGTCTGCTGTCTGACTTACAGTAAGCTCTCAGTAGATGACGATCATTTTAAAACAGCAATAAGAAAGGAAAATGGGGATCCCAGAATTAACTACTTAATTAATAAATGAGGAAATAAATGACATCTAATTCAGCCCTAAGTTTATCATTTAATATTTTAAGACTGAGCGAACTCTTCAAATATCATTACTTTTATGAGAATTTAAGATCCAGATAATTCAATTTGTGGGCTCACTGAGTCACTTCGGACTCACAGTCACATAAAGGTATTTCCTAGTAAGAATCTAATTAGATGTTTAATTAGTCTGTATAGGCTAATGAGCTGCCACTCTGCAATATCTCCTTTCGAGGCTCATCTCAGTGAATTTGTGTACACAATAATAACCATGATTAATCCAGTATAGATTGCCACCATCTATCAAACTGACAAGAGTGGCTCTTCAGTTAGCCCACAGCCCCTTTAGAAAAATTACTAAATTTTCAGATACTCTCTCAGTAGCTGGTGAGTTAACTGAAACAGGTCACCAGATTTCCTTTTCACTTACTCAAAAAACGGTTATTGTAGCAATAATAAAGAACAAGCATAGGTTTAATTCACACATTGATCTCATTTTATTTGGCAAGCACACAATAAAACAATTAACCACCTTTCCTCTTACCCTTTTGCACACAGCTAGAAAGCCCATATCAGGGCAAACTGATTTAAAAGGGTTCTATGTAGTTCAGATCTACGAGTAAATGAACTTGGCTTGTTTTGTAATGTTAGGCTCTGGTGCGTTCTCAACTACACATTGAGTAATAGACCTTAGATACTGTCTTATTTTTACTTGGCCCACATTTAGAGTTTCTATAATGTGTATTTGTCTCATAACTTGGCAATACGCTAAAGAATATCTGTCGAGTTATATTTTGAATTGAAAATCGCATTAGTATATGAGAAGGAAAAACCATGAAATCCCTTAAATCTCCACTCAACAATTCACTACAAAATCAATATACGCAGTGTTTTTAATCCACCAAACTAAAGGAAACAAAGGTCAAAAACAATGGCTATCTTTCCCCACAATTTTCAAAGCAAATTTTTTCTTCAGCTAGACTTGTCAGCTCCAAATTGAACAGGACTTGCATGTCTGAAATCCTGGGAAATGCAGAATAATATCTCGCTTCATTTTCTATTCTATTTAAAACAGAGTTGTATTAAAATTTTCTAATTCCTTCCCTCTTTACGAGTTCTAGAGAGTATATTTTGGTGAGTTCGATATGCTATTCCTACTGTAACTTTCTCAGTTTTCAATTTTATTCTAAAATTTTGAGTCAAAGAATAAAATCTTCCAAGTGTTCGTCCTCTTTAATGTACCTTTGAAAAGGGAAACATTACGTGTAACCCTAATGAGGTACAGATCAGAACACGATGCTAAGAATTAAAGAAAAAAGAATTATGAAGGGAGGCAAAGCTGCAGAATTACCCTTTACAATAACCCTAACATTAAGGCAAATGAGCTTTTGGACATTCCATCTGAAACAGAAAACTTATTCTCAGCTAGAAATCTTGTACAGATATTGTTTGGAAAGACATTTTCTTGGAAAGACAGTACCAGTCATAGATCCTGAGCTAACAAAAGTCAGCATGTTTGTTTGGAAAGCAATATCATTGTATAAGAAGGTAAGTTCTTTATCAGTTTCATCATTGGCTTTCAGCGTTGCTTGCACATTAGAATCACCTCTGGAGCTTTTAAATTCTAGGGTGCCCAGACGGTCCCCTGATCAATTAGATCAGACTATCTAGGCTGGGAAACAGGCCTCAGCATTTTCTAATGCCTCCCAGGAGATTTCAATATGCAGCCCAAGTTGAGACTCAATGCTTTAAAGAAATGAAAGGTTTCATAACAGTTGGCATGATAGCATAGAGTTAAAAGGAATATTTGGATATATTTCCATAATTGAAAATATAATTGGTTAGAGAATAAGAATTACCTTTCCAGCCTCTCAAATAACATTGACAATGAGGTTTAAAGCCACTACCGAAATAGGTTTGTAAATGTTTGTACTTTTTCTGACAATACTCCAGCAAAACACTGAGATCATTCCTACATGTACACGAATATTTAAGTTTATGCAATGTCATGCAAGGACTCTGGTCCTGTTCCCCAGATAAGAACGCAGGACATAGTGAGGCCAAAAAGGAACACCAATGGAGCCATAGATAGGGGAGTCATACAACTATATTCTCAATGGCGGCTGGGATGGAGACACAGGAAGTAGACATCCTACTTACCCCAACGAGGGGTCTTCCTGCACCCCAGTCTCGCGGATGGCCGGGCGAGACACAGGAAGTAGGATCCACACTAGGCGCAATCTGCCATCCACCTGTCTGCCAACCAACCCCTTGCTAATTGCAATCCCCTCTTGCTAGCTCAGCCACGGCAGTTATATCAGTGGCCAAAGGCTAACTTGTTACAGCTGATGGTCAACTAGTTACAGCTGATGGCCATCTACTACCCGAGGCAGCACCTTTTCACATAAGGCTGAGAGTCTGGAAACTGCTCTCTGGGAATCTGTCCCCACATGCAGTTTGATTTGACATAGCCATTTATAAGACTCTAAAATATGAAGCTAAATATTACCAACCCTTTCAACTGACTCTCAGTAAAACAGAAAATTCAGTCAGTTGGTTAGGCAACATTTTTCCTCAAAAGCAGAATAGTCATGTGGCATTTAGCACAAGAGTATCATAACATAACAGAAGAAATAACCATATATTAAATCTTGTTTAAAAAATACCATGACAAGTATATTAACTTATTAAAAAAATAAGAGCACCTTTTAGGTGTGTGGCACCATCCTGGCCCTGGGGGGATATAAGGTATCTGAAAAGACACAGCTCCTGCCCTCACCGTCTACAGCCGAGCTGGTTGACGTGTAAATCAGGTCAAAGACATTGACCCCTGTTATTCACCCACCATAAACCCAAGATATCATTAAACATCAGTAATATATCAAGTTCTAAATGAATTGTCATTTGTCGATATAGCACAACATTTTCCGATCATCTTCATTGATAGTGTATTGAGTCCCTATACCCCATCTTCTAAAAGATCAAGAAAAGACTGATGATCCAAACATTGCTAATAGAGCTTGTACAGGTTTATGCAAAAAAAAAGAAAGTAAGCAATTCTTGTAACTCCACTTCCCCCAAGCTTTCTGTTCTCTCCTTGCTGTCTTACTGTCTCTCATTTTCATCATCACCATCAATCTTGTTGTCACAACTCTCTAGGCAGAATCTCTAATATATAATTTAAAAATATTTCTGAAAGCAAAAACTATGGCATTGAAAAATTATTGTTGATCTACTTAGAATTTTTTTTCAGTTCTCAATTATTTTATATGTTCCTTATCAAAGTAATTTGTGCTCATTATACTGTTAAATAAGTACAAGAGAAAATTATTCCTAACCTACCACCACAGGAAGCATATTTAACATTTGACATCTTTACAAGCTTTTCTCTATCAAGCTTTTACAGTTAAAGTCATACCGAATTTAAAATTCTGAATGACGCTTTTAAAATTTCTTCACATTATATTTTAAGAATTTTTAAATCTCATTAAGAACTCTCTTTAAACCTCATTTGAAATGGTATGTGGCTGAAATTCTTAATATCACAGAGCACTTCCAAGAGCTTCAGAATATTAATTTAATGAGCAAATATTGACACACTGTCTCCTAGTTGTGAGGACACAGAAGGGAACAAAGACAAGATTCCTTCTCTGTGGAGTTGAAATTTGAGTGGGGAAACACAGAGACTGAAAAATAAAAAAAATCAAAAAGAGAACTTCAGCTAGTGAATCTTGTAATAGTGGTGGGATTCTGACTCTGGAGAGGGAGCAGATTAGAGAGGGGAGGTGCTCAGGAAGATCCATCTCCAAATAGACAGTGTTTGATCTGAGTTTGGAATAAGCAGGACTCAGTCAGGTGAAACTATTAAGGCAGATGCAAATGTAAGAAGAGTAGAATAATGCCACCTTCCTGGACATTCTTAATTACCTGGAATAGATCGTCATGAAAATACAAAGAGTAAACAAGCCATAAAAAGGTCCATTCCTTGCCAGTCCTCACATGCTTTCTTTTGAGTCAGCTCTCAATCTTCATTTCTCCTTTCCTGAGAAGCCACTTAGAGACCAATTCCTTTGTTACATCACTCAATAATCACAAGAGAACTGATATGACCAAACTCCTCCTTAAACTTCTAACCAAAAGACATAGTGAACATTTATAATTTAATCTGATTAAAATTTGTGCTGTCCTTTGTTTTTACCATAAATTTACCCTGATTCTTGATATTTCAAACTTGTATTGCTGTTCCTGTTCTCGTCAATGTAAGGAGTGAAATGTTTCAAACTTATACAAGTGATTAAGAATTGCAGTTAAGAGCATTGGCTATGGACAGATTCTCATGGTAACACCTGACCTAAGCTACTTAGGCCAGCCACAACTTCCTTATCACGATAACAATACTGTGAGTTTTAAAAGAAATGGTAGAGAGAACTCAGCTTAGAGCCTGACACACACAAGCCTTTAGTGAATAGGTAGGGTAGGTAGAAAGAGGGAAAGAGACAGCTAAGATGTATAATGCATACATGCACACATACAAACACACACCCCTTGAGATTATTTCAAATATTGCGTGTGTAAAGATCTTAGTAGAAGATTTAATTTAATGATGCTATATTACTCTGTGAATGTCCTCTTGAAACTCTATTGCTTAGAAGACTGCATGTAAGCTGCTGACTAAGAAGGGCCGTCTACCAATTTTCACTTGGATGAATTATTTAATGCGGAATTTGGGGTACCTAAAATCCCAAACTCCACTAACCATTCCTGGCAGACATCACATCAAATTTCAAACACAGTCTTGGTGGGGCATGGAAAAGCGATGCAAAGGGTCTTCTCGGTTTTCCTGTGTTTCCTTCCATTCTAAAAGTCCTCATTAGGTGACTTCCTCCACACTAACAGAGATATTTTCAGAGGAGGCTGGCTTGAGGCCCAGCACTCTGCATTTGGAATAGAATTCCAAAAGGAGGTGGGTGACTGAGTCCTCACTGAAAGGAAGGGAGGGAATTCAGAAATCAACAAAGTAACTTTCACATTGTCTTCCTCAGAAAGCACCCTTCCGCCATAGTTACCTCAGAGCAGGGCTGACCAGGTGGGCTTGAGCCAGAAAGTCCATTCTCATGTGACATATGTGTACATAAGAAGATGATGTTCAAAGGGTTTCATGACTAAAACAAAAATTTAAAAACCAGAGCCAGTAAATGTGGCCCTTTGTAAACCGCAGTGTGATTTACAAATGCTAGTTTGTAGTATTATCACTGCTGTTTCTTGGTTCCTGTGAAAATTTAAAAGCTTGTTTTATTGGGAAATTGCTTAATTAGATAATAAATCTCAAGAGAAGGCACTGTTCCAAGTCAAAGGTTCAGTTTTGTTTCTACCATTCTGTGCAATAAGCACATTTAAAATGCTTCCGAAAGGAATTCCTAAAGGGATTCATGCAGTGGAGAAAGCAGGAGCAGTGGAGTAAACTTTTCCATCACAAATTTAATTCACACAGGGTGAACTCAGGCACCCATCATCTGCAGTAAAGAAACTCCCAGCACTTCCTGATTGTGATGAGGGTATTCGGGGATACAGGCCCCGCCTTCTTTGGTTGGACCTGAGAGCCCTAAGAATCTCAATTCAATTATTTCAACCTGGATATTTAATGCCTGTTACAGCCAAACACTAAAGGAATATTGGAAAAAGTAATAACAATAGGAATCCAACTTAACTCAGTGTACATTATTTGTCCTGAAAAAGAGCAACAGAACTACAGGATACTGTAAGGCTCTTAAATAAATAACAACAGCTAAGATATATAATGCTGACCACGTGCCAGGAGCCGGTCTCAGTGTTTTATGTGCATCAGTTCCTTCATTCTTCACAACAACCTTATGGGCTCAGCACCATGATTATCATCTTCTTTGACAGACGATGCCCAGAGAGAGTAAGTCACCTGTCCAAAGTCAGGGTTGAAGCTAAGATTCTAACCGAAGCAATCAGGCTCCAGAGATCACCATACAACGTTTTAGTTTTTAGTTAAAATGAAGTTAGGAAAAAGACTATATATTTTTATCCGAATTCTGCCAATTATAAGTATGCCTTTGTGCTTGATATCTTCCTTTTGCCCCTCCTAATCCACACCCCACACTTTTCTACCTTGCTCTGTGTTCCAGCATCTGGCCTATATGGATAGCATCCAATGGGCTTCCAGTTGGGTTTGACATTAGCTGGAGATTTGAGGTCAAAGGGACAGTAAGGTCAGGGTATTTATTTTCCTGGTTCCCTCAGACAGGCCTTTATTGGTTAGCTCCTGTCAAATGACTCACTTCACTCTAGATTCTCTGCCTTTCCCTTCCTCTGCCCCTAGGGACCGAGAGATAACAATAGCTCTCTATTGTTACAATCGCTGGGGCACTGAACTATATTTGTTATTTTCCCTAAACCTTGCCTATATCTTTGCAAATAGTCCCTTTATGACACTTTCCTCAAATCACCATTCCAAGAATCTGAGCAGAAAATGCATTTCTGTACCTAGTGTAATTACTTAGGACTGGACAACAACAATAACAAAAACAGCATAACCCTCACTATTCCCACTCTCCAGCCTCTTCACAACAGGCCCAGGAAATAAATTCGACAGCTGTCCAAAAAGAGCTCTGTGACTGCTACTAAAAGCCTATGGGAAAAATGAAAATTATTTTTCCTTTTTAGTTTTCGTAAGAAGCCAGGAATTGAGGTCTACAAATAGAACAACATCTTTATTCTAATAGTCACATAAGGGTCTGTTAAGCATCTGAGTGTCCAGCATCCGGGCACTAACAGACTGATCCACCCTGGGTGAATGACCTTACTGAAGTCTTGACTCAAGTACATATCATAAATCAGACACTTGGCCTAATTAAATACAAAAATATCTGATGCTCTGCATCTGATAATACTAGACAGTTGGCTTCCTGGATCCAGGTATTAAAATATCTCCAGGAAATGTCATCCCATGGTATAGAAAGACACCAGGTGTATCCTTGTTTTCCCTTCAATCCAATTAGCCATTCATCAGAAACTATGTGTTCTTATGAGCATGTCTCAAAGACAGTGAGCATCAGAACTGCCTTCACATCTCTTCTTCAAAACATCTCAAGTTGATCTTGGCATTTACTTTACCAGCCCACCCTGTGATAAGAATGGAGGTCGTTTTCACGGAAAAGGATGTAAGAATATACCCTGTGCCAGAATCCCAAAAAACATGGTTATCCACCCACTCCTCTTCTCTAATCCACCTTAATAGTGCTGATGACTCTTTTTGCTTCACTCCTGGTTCTCATGTTGAAAGTCTGGCCTTATAGCCCCAATTCAGTGGGCTTGATTGTGAAAGACACATTTCCTTTTACCATGACTTGATGTTTACCAAGTTAAATGTGTGTGGAGGTAAATTGCTGTCTTTGCTTACAGACTTCATTCTTTCATCATTTGACAGTGTCACAAAGGTCTTAAAACTTATTGAGCATGTAAAATTACCAGTGGGATGTGTGTATCATGTGCCACAGAGTCAGCTCTGACTCCTGGTGACTCTATATATGAGTGATGTCCACAATGTCCTGTTCTCAACAGCCTGTTCTCAGTTTTGTCATTTTTGCCACCAGTGATGTCTCAGGCTTAATTTGCTTTAGGACCCACTTGTTTATCTTTGACCAGTGGGATAAATACAACCAATTGACATATCTCTAAATTATAGTTTCATAGAACAATGGCTGGAGATGATGCATAATACATTGACTGATGAGAGCAATAATTATTGGGGAATCTCTTAGGGGTACTTCTGGACTAGAAGGAAGCAATGCCCATGACCAAAGGTTAAAAGACAGGAATCCTGGATCTTACTTCTCAGATTCTAGCTCTGCTGCGATGTTGGTGTGTGACAACTGAGACCCCCCACTCTAAAATCACAACTATCTGTACGACCTTATCTTTTAGAATCATCGGCATGAACAAAAGTGATTTATATGTACAACACAGTGATATCAAAAAACCTCGTGCTATTTTACCTTGCAGAAATCAGTCAGAAATTAATTTAAGTGATTGAGATCCTCACTGTACCAACACAAAGCCAAGATACAGTGTTTCTTTCCAATTATACATGCTATTTCTCCTTTTACTCCTCCAGTGACCATTGCCTTCTGGTAGTCACACATTCACATAGTTCTCTCCCACATTGATTAGGAATAAACTGTGTATCCAAAAAGATATTTCGTAAATGGCAGGGCATGTGTTCTAACATCAGTTCGTAAAAGTCATTTAGCTTCAGCCTGTTCTTGTAACACTCACTCTGGGAGAAACCAGGTGCAGTGTGAAGAGGACGCTCAAGAACATCAGTGGAATAGCGAACATGATGAGGAACTGAGGCCTCCTACCGAGAGCCAGCACCAACTGCCAGTCACATGAGTAAGCCATCTTAGAAGCACATCTTCACATCCCAGTCAAGCCTTAAGATGAATGTAACTCCAGCTGACCTCTTGACTGTAATTTCACGAGAGATCCCAAGCCACAATCACTGTATGCTACTCCTAAATTCTGGATTCACAGAAACTATATGAGATCATAACTGTTTGCTGGCACACTCCATAAAGTTTTGGGGCATAATATGCTACACAGCAATAGGTAACTAAAATACTCTTCTTGCTGATTTTCTACTCTATACAAGGTTTATCTTGTATGTATATCCTTTCCCCGACCCTAACACACACACACACACACACACACACACACACACACACCCATATTCCAAGGAAGCCCTCTATACAGGAGTAGAGCAAAATGTCTAGGAGCAACAGAAGGTCACACACACTTTGATAATGACACAATACTACAGAATTAATGCTCTAAGACATCCATGTGCATAGCTGCACAGTTCATAGTACAAACAATGAAGACCTATCTGAAAAATGTCTTCATCCAAGAAATTATTTACAAAAATAAATACCACGTTTGATTTTCATAATGTATATAACCCTAATTTATTTGCAACAAAGGAGATTGTTCTATTGTCTTGTGGTAGCATAAATGGAATACTGGTGATATCATTTTATTACCCAGACAGTTATAAGTAGTGAGTTACTCTCCTGCCATTAATTCCTGCTAACTGCGGGAATTGAGTCATATTATCTCATTGATATGGAAACAAGTAAGTTAGACGATTAAGAGGGGCATCTGACTGAAAAACTGCAGAGGTCTGGTAGTACATTTAAACCAAGTATGAGTTTCTTCAGCTGCAGTAAAATTTGAAACAATTATTCATTGTAAATTTGCATGATAACACTATACAGAGTGCTAAAATACTAACAATACCAGAAGAACCCAAAGCAGATAAATATATCATTCTTCCCCACCTGTCTGCTACTCTGTATAAAATCAATTTTCATTAACATTTCAGATCAATATTAAAATGTAATAAAATTAGAGAAAAATACATTTATTACCCAGAGTCAGTTCTCCTTCCATCACCATATATTTGATCCCTTTTCCCCTCATCTAACACCCCTTCCCCCTGGGTGGTGACCACATAATGTGATATATGGATGGTGTATTACAGAATTGTGCACCCGAAGCCTATGTAATTTTACTAACAATTGTTACCCCAATAAACTTTAATTAAAAAAATAATACATTTGCTGTTTTGTATCACAATATTTCTAAGACTAAAATAACGAAAGAGATGAAAAATCACATTTCCAAATACATCTAGACACCTGTAGAATTTTTTAGTAAAACCACTTAAAAACTGTTTTCAGCATGTGATTTCAACATACTAAGAGGTCTGGAAACACAGATTACATTCTTAATGTTGATGTAAATTTCTCTTAGAAAACTCAGGATTCTAAATTTACCTAAAGAATATTAAAAGTATTGAATTGTACTTCAGATGAGAATTTATTCTATACAAACCTAGCTTCTTCAAAGGACAAGAATCTTCTTTTATGCAAGTCCATAAAACACTTTTTTTTAGAGCTTTAAGAATTAAGAGAAAAATTAAAACATTAAAAAAGAATGAAGTTCAAATGTTTTACTTTTAAACAAATAGCAGCAGAATCTTACCTAATAAAAAAATGGCATGAAGGGTAACGGTTATGGAATGAGAATTGCTTTTCTGAAAAAGTCAAATGATCAAAGGCTAACTCATTAACTCTTGGTTCTAGAACTTGCATACCTAATTCTAAAATTTTATTTAATATTTCCACTTAATACCTGCGTGTAATACATTTATAAATCATCAAAGTGTGAAAATAAGGAACATTCACTTCTGTTTAAGTTGACTGAGAGAGCCTTATGTGTGGGGCAATGGAAAAATAAATAAAGTGTAAGTCAACAAATGTTTTAAATTAACTTTATGTATTGTTGTATCACAATTATACTCTTGTGAACCAAGGAATGTAAGATATACCTAGATCTTTAAATGATTAATTCTTTAAATACAATTGTGAATGGATTTATGCTTAGGATAATTTCAAAAGGGTTATTTTAACTCTGAGAAATCATTGATGATTTAATTCTGAGAATTTTATGCATTGGCTTGTATCTACTTCTGATACATTATAAAGCTATTATTTATCATTAGGTACCTCATATTATCTGTTGAATGAGATAAATGAACAAATAAAGAAGAGTTTAGCAATTAGTTCTGGCGATGTTTTGGCAGCAATGTACTCCATTTGTTTGAAAACTACTATTTTCCTTATGTTGATCTTTGTGTTGTTGACTTTTGTTTTTCACTTACATAGAAAATTGTTTGCAAGGACCACATTTACGACTCCCACCCCTTAAAACTTACACTGAGTATAATCTGCACAAGAATTTCTCAGAAAACTCCAAGTGATACTTGCTCATCTACTATATAACTGGCTAAAAAAGAGTGAGACTCAGTTCCTGACATCAAGGAGATAGAAAATATAACCAGAGAAATCAAGTTAAATTATATGAAACGATTAGGGAGAATTAAGTGCTCTGATGTATAGCAGCATTTCCCAAAAGATCCATGAGGTATTAATAGATGTTTTATTAAAAAAAATAAGTCTTCCGTGGTCAAATAAATTTGGGAAATAGTTCTTAAGACATTAACCTCTTGGCAATTCACAATGTCCAGTAACATATTAATGACTGAAAAGTTTTTCAGCAAAGAAAATGGCTGTACTTGGATTAATCCAGAATATTCAAAATTTCTTTAACCAGGGAAGCCTTAAAATTTAGTTCCATTTTTGATCATTAAAATTTAATAAATGAAGAGAAAAATAACACGAGTATTTGACTCATTATTTTAACAAGTATTAGCATTTTGCCATACTTGGTTCCCATTGTTTTAATCTAAATAATAATAGGAGATTACTTATACAATTAAGGCCACCCCAGGCCCCCATCCCCTTTTCCTCCCTCCTTCCCCAGTGGTTACTATCATCCTAAGATTGCTATACATTCTTTTTGTTCATATATTTACTTTGACTCTATGTTTGTATCCATGGGTAATATATAGGATTTGTGGGTATTACATTTGCAAAAATAGTATCATTTTTATACACATTGTGATTTACTAATTTTGTCCATCATCATGTTTATGAGCTAGATTCATGATAATGAATATAGATTTAGTTCATCTGTTTTAATGGAGGAATTGTGTTCTTTGTATAAATAGACCACAAAAATTAATTATCTGATAACCTATTAAGGACATGTGGCTTGTTCCCAGTGTATTCCTACTACAAACAATGTTGTGGGGAGCAACCTTGTACATACATCCTGTATGTCTGTTGAAGAGAGATTCTAAAGTATATGCCTATAAGTAGAATTGTTAGATACGCAAAATCAGGACCTCCTCATTCAGACACTCTGACTGGCCACTGGCTCAGTAATCTATGTTTTAACAACACCTCCACTCCCCACCCCAAGGTAATTATGATGCACATTCAAGTTTGCTACCTACTGGTTTGGAACATGATGAGTTACAAGGTGATGATGAGAAACCAGGTGAACAAGGTGTACGAGGAAAGGTCAGAGCTAAAGACGTAGATGTCTCATTTAAAGGACTGAAATTCTCCTTTTCTGATGTCTTTACTTGCTTCCAGTTATTGGTTTTATTTTACTGTATGGCTTCCTAATTTCAGAATCATCTCTCAGCTTTCCAGTTCTCCCTGCAGCCCATCTACTCTGCAAAGCAATGCCAAGTTTGCAACCCTTAATCACCCACCATCCTTCCCACAACCTCACTCCTGCACTGTTCTCCTCCTGCTTTCAGCTCGGAGGCTCCACAGGGAAAGTAATTTGTCTGGCACAATTTCAGCGAACATTAAATGCTATGTACATTTACAGAGGTTTATAAATAATAAATGAAGGTAGGAATAGCCTAGAACCCAGCTTTTAATAGTAGGAAGCACAAGCCATTAAATACAAAACAGCAACAGTATATGTATATCTAATGACTCTTCCCTGGTCCCCAAAACACAGAAGCCTGCGAAGAACACACTCTTATCTGTACTACTGAAGAGCATTTCCATTTCAAAAACCAATTTCATCTTAACTCCAAGAGGCGTAAGTATGAAAAAAGAGATAAGCAGTAACCAGCCACAGAAAACGTTTACCTATTTTCAGATTTCTCCATTGTGTTTTGGAGGGAGTTTTATTGATTCTTTTGGTAGAAACGGAGATGGAGAAAGAATGAGAGATCTCATTATAATAACCTTCCAGAGACCTGAGCAGTGTATTAATTTTGGCCATAACGGTCAATTCCAGCTGCAATTCCAGGGTCAGCTCTTCCATGGAAACAAGGGCCAATTGTGTAGACCTCTGAGATCAGTAAGTCTACCATGACATGCTCTGGAGCAGGGAGCATATGGGAGCACCACTTGCATTTTACACTGGTGCTAACTGCCTTGTAACATCTGGGAATCCACGTTTAATAAAGCAAAAGCAATCTCCTGAGACTTGAAACATGGCACTCCTATTATTTATAAATACAAAATAATTCTGGTGTGTTTCTTATTGTGTTTTTCCTTTTAATTTATAATTTGCACATTACATGTATGAACATGTAAAGTAGACCAATAAAATGCATCTTTCATTATCACTTTAGGGAGGGAAAGAAGGAAACAAGCCATCAGGAAGAAGTCTCCACCCAGTCTTCCTAGTTGAAATATTTTTTGCATGAGGATGAATAGGTTTTCCTGGAAAATTAATTCTGTGACTTAGGGAAGTCCTTGAATATCACTCAAAAGGATGATGAATCTTATATAAGCAAAACATGCTTATTTAGCATCAAAAACCTGAAATGGCACGAGGCCAATCTGCCACACGTAGCTGCTTGTCACATCTGCCGTCTAGGACAAGTAATTTCTCTTTTATGAGTCCAAGCTGATGATGTAGCTTTCGATGTTATTACAACATGATTTACTATTATCTAATCCACACCTGAGTAAAATGGCACTGTCCTTCTCTGAACAGAATAAAATTTCTCTTCAGTAGATTTTTTTAACAAGCCTGTATGGAGGTCACATTTGCTGTCAATTCCACCATCTCAGGCTCAGGGCAAGATAAACCAAATAAACCAAGATATTAGGCAGAAGTAGACTGTTTATCCACAAAGGAGCCAGAATTTGCTAGTGCTATCTACAAAGGCCGGTTCTCAGTGTCTTTTCAAAATATTAAAGCATTGATTGAGCTGAATAGAACTAATAAACATATAC
Source organism: Rhinolophus hipposideros (assembly GCF_964194185.1). Classification (NCBI taxonomy): domain Eukaryota; kingdom Metazoa; phylum Chordata; class Mammalia; order Chiroptera; family Rhinolophidae; genus Rhinolophus; species Rhinolophus hipposideros. The sequence goes on from NC_138062.1 coordinate 17,363,979, forward strand.
ATTATTCAACCACTGTTTAACACATGAGAACATTTGAAATAAATACTATTTTTGTTTTAATTTACTGTTGTTTTCAGAGCCAGACATTACATCCTGAGTGAAGCTGTACTAACAGACAACAGAAAACCTTCCAGATCTTAGGGGGAAAACATTGTCTCACTATGGAGTATGACATTAGTTACAGGATTTTTGTAAATTTTTAATAACAAAATTGACAAAGTATCCCTCAAAGAAAAGATAATCTTGTTATAGACACCAATTTCTATTTTCAATGTATCACCATGTTAATTTTATTTTCTGGTTATTGTAAAGATATATCCACCCGTGCCCACTACAACCTCCATCCTGATCCAAGCTAGAGTCTTCTGTAGCCTAGGAGTAACATCTCACACCTGATCTCTGTGTCAGTCTTGCTTAGCTCCCATCCTTTCTCTGCAGAGCACTCAGAATAATCTTCTTCAAAACTACAATTGCATAATATGTTCCCTTGGCTGAAGAACTTTCAAAGGCTTCTGAATAGTTCTCAGAAAAGTGAAGAACTACTGAGGACCTGTACATCACTGTGATCAGCCTCTCCATCCTCTGCAACACGAGAACCCTCATGCTATTACTGCTCTTGGCTCTGCCTTTTCCAAGACTAGCTCTGGACCCCCTGGCAGAACACTCTTCTATCCCATCCTTTCTCAGTTCATCTTCAATCATCAGGTCTCTAGCCAGTCTGCTTTACCTCGCCAGGGAACATTTCCCTGACCATCCCACTCCACCCCAATGAAGTCAGATCACCCCGTTATATGATCTGATCACCCCCAAAGTCCTCTAGCTCATAGCACTTACGAAGGTAGCAACTTTGAACTGCAATTATTTGATGAATGGCTGTGTCCCTCACTAGAAGGCAAGCCTCAAGAGCGAGGGACCCATGTAGTGGAAGCTCACCAACCTGCCCCAGAGTAAGAGAGTCACTCAGGAAGTATTTGGTGGATAGTAAATGCTTAAATAAATTCTTCACAAGACAAAATCTAGGAAACATTGAATAACACAGAAGAATAAGAGTGAAAGTAGAATATGTCAAAATATTTGAGTAAGATATACTTGGACAACTAGAAATTTAAGTAATCCACTGTAATTATGCAATGGATAATTGGAAGAAAAGAGTCTTGGGAAACTCAGATCTTTCGATTTTATTCAGAGGCTATTCATCTGTTGACGTGCTGCCTCGTGGGCTTTCAGAACACCTTACAATTTTGTTTTGCTATATGTTAACAATTGTAAATCATTGGTATAAGTTATATATATATATATATTTAATATATGTATATATATTATATATATATGCATAAATGCTAAGAAAGAGATTCAGATTCCACTAATTAACGCACTTATAAATGAAACACATGTCAAAAATAGAGCCTCAAGAAATACGTGAATCAGAAAATCATTTCAGTGCTATGATGCCCCAAATTACAGATCTAGAAAGTCATTGTGCCATTCCCCCTTTTAATTTTTGGAGATCAATGTTCAAAATGTATTATAAATATATCATGGAGCTCACAATGTGGATGAGCTCAGTTTCAGTGGCATGAACGTGTGCTATATAACACAAATGTTCTCACTGCTCCACCCCAAGGCTCTCCTTAGACAGCCTGCTTACAAAAGAGTGTAGGACATATTTGTGCAGGGTTCTAGGGGGACAGTGCAGTGACTCTTCATCTCATCTTTATCTGGATTCAAGATTCAAAACAATAAGCTCTCAACCATTTGTCTTGATTTTTAACAAGTAGAAACCAACGTTGCCCTGGAGTCTAAAATGTACAAAAGTAGTTCTGAAAACAAATCAAATAATGAAAATAACGTTGAGCTTTAAAGTCCAAGTTGAGCCAACAACTGCCTATGAATATTATAAGAATGTTTTTTGACGTTTTTAAGAAGCCATAAATCCATTTTCAATCACTCACCCCTATTCCCATATTACACTTTTTAAAAGACTAGACCTAGAAAAACAGTTTGACTTCCAGGAACAAAGTGAGGTAAAGAGGGGCAAAAAGGTAATACAAATTTCACCATGACTCCATCAGTAAATGCCTGACCAGAGGAAATAATGTGTTCATAAGAAGTGGAAGGAATATGGCCCACTTTTAAAAGTTGTGGAGACAACTGACGAACATTCCAATCCCCCATTTGCCTTTTTGAACACACAGAGAAACAGGCTAGTGTGGTAGTCACAGGGCCAGTCACCAAATATTTCCTTTTTGTTTTCCTTTCTGTGCGCAGAGTAGCTTTGCGTTTAATTAGGATGGGATGGCCAGGAACTGGCTTCGGCCAATGAAATGTTAGAAGCTGTGGGTGTCACTTGGGGGAGTTGCTGTAGCAGCTAGAGTACATTTGCAAGGCTCCTTTCCCATGCCACTGCACTGGCATCGCTGCAGAGGGTACAGATTCCTTCATCCCGGGCCTCTCATTGTAAAGATGTGCATTCAAGCCGCAGTCAACCACTGTGGACATGCGTCTTGAGTGAGAAATACACGCCTTTGCTCTTCTAAGCTTTTAAACGTGGAAGTTGTTCATTTCTCTAGCATAACCTAGCCCATCCCGAAGGACATGTGTTTGCATACACAAGTTACCAAAAATAATGTTAAATGTTATACTATGATGCATTTTATTGATCTAGTGTAGCATTTGTTGTACTCTTTTTCACAGCTACGGCACAATTTACTTGCTATCAAAACAGTACCATTTGTTCTTAAAATACATTCCCTGGGGAAGTAAGGGTTCATCCTCTCATGTTTTCTAACCTAATGTTCATATTAAAATCGCTAAAATAAAATAGTTTTCATACATTATCAAAAGGAGTATATATCATCTTGAGGGATTGTACAAATGACTATATTCATGCACGATTTGTTTAGCAATGCCAAATATCAGGGACACCATGAGTCAGTTGATGATTCAACAAAAGTCCCCAAGCTCCTAGAAATGCAAATTTTATCTGCTGTCTGATGATGTCCTTTGAGTTAAATAAGAACTCAGAGATAGAGAGAAACTAAGGGAGAGTTTAATTCATCCACCTACACAGAGTGGGGCAAATGTGTTTTTCTTGTTTTCAGATAATGTCAACAATTGTTACGTCATTTCAACAAAAACAAAGTTCCAAGCAGGGATTTCAGGCACTTCAGGCAATCTGTTACCTATTTCTGTGCCCATGGCAGATCTCTAGACTTTTCTTGGGAGGACCTATACATGAAAGAGAATAGCTATGTGTCAGTGAAGCAAAAGTGAGCGGTTTGCTTTGCCATGGCCACTATTCTTCATTTGTTAAGAAGAAATACAAGAAAAGTAATTCAGCCATAGCAGTTCTGTCATCTGTACCATAGAGCTAATAATATCACTTACTTCAAGGGATTATGAGGATAACATGTGTTAATTCATATAAATTACCTGGCATATAGTAGTGGCTCCATAAATTATAATTGTTATTATGGTAATAATAGTTTTCAAAGTTATTATTATTATCTAAATCAATAAATTACACGTGTGTGTGTATTTCCCATGTTCAATTCTCAATCATCCTCTTTTTTCTATTCCATACTCTTTTTTCCATGGAAATCTCATTTAATTTATGGACCATTATCAACTCTAAAATAAGATTCTTGAATTTACATATTCACCCCAGATTTCCAGGCTGATATTTCCAATTTCATCTAGAACATTTTCAACGGGATGTCCCATTGTTTTCTCAAACTCCTTATGTCTTCATCATTTACCATATCCCCTTTCCAGTACTGGTGCTACACTTGGGTGAGGATGGCCCCTGTTTTAGGGCCTGACTTTATTGGGAGTTTTCTCTGGCACTTCTCTGACTGTACCCCTCCCCACAGAGCAAGGATCTACAGAACCAAAAGATCTTATCACTATATAGTTATGCTTTAATCGTCCTGTTTTTACAAGGGCAAGTAAAATTACTGACAGATCAATTGCATAAAACTAAATTTCCCGACTATCTGTATAAGAATTAAAATAAACATTCACTACTTGATTCATGAAATCTAACAAAGTCTTATATTTAATATTTCTATAAACAATGCTAGCTGATTTGCTAAATCTCATTTCTGTGTATGCCTTGATAATTAGCTGCCCCCCTCATCCCCATTTTCTACTTCAGAAAGCATTTCTGCTTTAACTTCTAAAATCTGGAACTGAACTATTTCTAAGCAGGGAAAAGATAAATGACCATTAATTCAACTGATAATTAACCACCTGAAAATCAACAAAAGACTATCTCATCATCATTTGCTGCCTTTCTACAACTGAGGGTTTTATTTCCCTCTAAGTGGAAAAAATATTTCCTCAAATCAAAAGAAGTGGCAGCTGCACACAGAGTAGTGTGCCCTGGCATCTCTTGAACTGAAGTTGCCTTCTTTCTACACTTCACCAAACAGCTCCTATCAGAACTAACTGAATCTAGACAACACCGAGCATGAGGGGAAGCGGCTGTGGCAGAACCTTGAAGCTGGGAACTTTCCTTTTATTATCAATGGGCTTGACTCTATGCAGATGAAATAACTAGGGGAAGCTGGCACTGATTTTTTCTTTTTTATTTATTTATTTATTTATTTATTTATTTATTTATTTATTTATTTATTTATTTATATGACTCTGGCAAGGATCTGTCAGGTTAATTGGGCAGGTCACTTGAACTATTTTAGCCTTTACTTTCCTTATCTTGCAAATGCATAGACCTCTCACATCTAAAACTCTGCTCCTATATAAGTGAGCTCTCACTTTGTGGGAACTTGAAACACTCTCCGAATTGCATTTTTAGAAATAAGTGCTCGATATGCTTCTCTGCATTTGCATGTGTGTTATGATTCATGAGTTCACCTGATTTGGGGAAACATGATAAAGACAGACAAAAACAAAAACAGCAGCTAACCAAATAAAATCACTTGAGTGATGAAATGACACGGGGTGGGGGAACTGATCCACTGCTTATAAGATAAGACCTACCCAAGGCAGCAGGTGACATGGCATACCAGACCTTGAGTCTCCAATTACTGGCCGTAAGTCTGCATTTCAGCTGATCAGAGTGCACCGTCCAGGACTCCTTATGTTCTTTCTCATCTACAATTTTCCAAATATTCTCTTTCTTTCCTCAGACTTGCCCCATTTGTCTAAAACATTCTTATACCTATTTGAAGACGCAGTTCACCTCCTTCTAAGAGCCCACCCTGACCACTCCCTGGAAAGATTACGTATATATATGATTGTTTTGGTAATTATTTATATAACTGTTTATCCTACTAAACTGGAAGAATCTCTATATTTCCACACAGTGTTGGGCATAAAGACAGAACTTAATGCAATGTAGTAAATAATATATAATTACTCTTAGTGAAAATATTTTTAAAACCTGTTTTTGTTTTTTTCTAATACTTTCACATGTCATTGGTCTCCCATGAAATTTCTAAAGGTTAACTTTTTATCTCACTTGTGCTCCTATATGTCATTATGATCTAAAATCTGTGTGCTGCCACAAAAAGTAAATGGACAGGCATTACTGCTATTTAATGTATTTGAAATCAGTAGGCACAGTTTTATCTAATGTGTTTTCTGTGTTGGCCCAAGTACCCAGAATAAGGTCTAGCCACACTGGACATTTTACACAAAACTTTCATCTTCCCTTGAATCATCTGTTGATGTTAAAAAACAAATGCTGGTACCCAAATGTAACTTAGAATTAAATCTGATGTTTCTATTTATACTGAATCTGATGTTTCTATTAATTGAATCTGATGTTTCTATTTATACTCTTATAGATCATAGTAATCAATAATTCACATCTATAAGATAAATTTTACAGATAAAGTCGGAGGTGAAAAAAATTCACCATCTAGAAAGTATAATGCATTTTTTTAAGTGATTAATTTTGGAGGCTTGGTGAATACTACCAGGTTGTAAATGTCATCAGCTACCTAAAGATACATTCTTTTTAAAACCAAGCATCCTGTTTTAATGTAAGATTTAAGGTAAAGGCCATGAGCCACTTCCTCAACACTGAAATCAATCTTTAAAAAACTACATTGGAATTCCTCTATCGCTCCTTGAACTTGGTTATGCTGAAATCCAGAAAGAGGAGAGCCTGTCCAGAGAGAGGAGAGCCTGTCCAGAGAGAGGAGAGCCTGTCCAGAGAGAGGAGAGCCTGTCCAGAGAGAGGAGAGCCTGTCCAGAGAGAGGAGAGCCTGTTTCCCACACAGCCGCAGTCTGCCTGTAGAAATGTCACTCTCTCTTAAAGTGACATTCCATTTCTGCTTCCCACTCTCTCTCTGAAACCATTCCAAACAATCCCAAGTAATTTTCCAGGGGTTTACTAGTCATAAGTCCCAGTAAATAGGGGATGATTATGGTAATTATGCTTAATTAACAGGACAATAAATGTGACTTACAAGTAGTAAGGGAAAACTTTTAAACTAAGCACAGTGGTGTATATTCAAACTGAAAGCTGTGATCAGTAGGTGTGGATTTCTAGATTCCTAGGAAATGAAGAGTGGGAGAAATAGAACCTAGGTAGGGTGTGAGAGTGTGTGGATAAGGTTCTTAAGGGGATATGAAGGTACATACCTTAGATGGAGGCTAAGTATATATATCTAAGATGTTGCCTAAATGAACAAAACAGAAGAATAAGCAGTTTCAGAGAGCAGAGGTTATGCGCGCCCCCACACGCACACCTATAGAGACAGAGACAGAGAAGTATTGAGAACTTCCTTACCACACGAAGCCTAGAAATATTTAATAATTATTCCAAAATTTATCTACATTTTTCAAATCTTAGTTACAAAGAAAACACAATAGAACACTGAAATAAGCTAGAGTTCAGGATGTATAAGTTCTCATCTAAAAAGAAAAGATCCTTTCCCATACTTTCTTGAAAACTTGTTGTACCTTTAAAAACAACAACAAAACCTTTATCTAAACTTGAAGATTCTGGGAAATGATCATCACGAATGACCTTTATAGGAGAGGCATCAAAAAGCACCACTTAGTTTTGACTGCCAATCAACCACCTAAATCCTAATGTAAGTGGCTTCCCATACTCCTTCTGTGTAAGCATTAGTTTTTGAACATGAACATATTCAACACCAACTGCTAAATTGGTTAGCTCCACATGGCAAGAAGGGCAGCCCACAATCTAGTGTGTGTTAAAATGGTAATACATTTAAAATAATTTCTTGCAAATTCTGTGATAGGGCAGAAATTTACAAAAATAATGTCACATTCTAATTACGTTCTAGTAAACTCATCAGGATGGCATGCATGAGAGTATACACACATATTAAAAACAGATATAACAGAAATTTACAAAACCATGAAGTTAAATACTTGAGCTATAATCTTTCAAGCAAACTCACATTTACTTTGCCTGAATATCTTTAACACTGGGTATCATAATTCTTTGTGATCTCATAAAAAGAAACCTTGAATGACTATGCCAGCTGAAGAAAATATGACTCACATTAAGTATAACCCTAAAGAATTTGAAGGGTTCTCTTATTATAAACATTGAGAAGCACATAAATTCCACCTTGGTGAACAAGCCACTTTGAAATTATAATATTTCCAAGATGAGTGTTTATTTATATGCCCATATTGCAAGCACAGGCCTGGAGGTTAAGGGAGGTAAAAATAGTACTTTCCCCAGAATCGGTTTAGCAAAATAATTTCCCTATTGAAATAAGACTTCCTTCAACTTCCTTCAGAAAAACCTTTTTGTGATGAAACACACATTCTTCTACCAATAAACATAAAAAGAGTATCAGTTTAAAAAAGGCAGGGGGAAACTGAGAGACAAAGTGCTGAGGTTAGAAATTATATGAACTTGATCCTGGCCCTGTTCAGGCCTCTTTTTGCACACAACACACACACACACACACAAACACACATGCTACAACTACGCCAACAAACACACACACGAAGACATTCATTTATTAATCACAGCTCTAAGATAGCAGATGTGGACCACAACTGTTCCTTCATTCTCAAACCAGCAAGTTTGGATGATCTCCAGGTTGAGAACACAAGAACCACTTCAGGCTGCTCAGACCACCTGCTAGATGTTTGCTATACTTGTCACTCAGATACCTGAATGTCTGTGGAAGTTATAAAACAGCCAGACAACATTTATTTTGCATATCTACATGACAATATAACAATAACAACAACAAAAAAAGTATCCTACTGAAGGAAACATGTTTAAAAGTATATTATTTGAATGAAGCATTTTACCAGGCAGAATGATGCTGCTTTTTAAAGATTTATCTGTATTAAGTCAACCAGTCTGTCAATGATGTTAATTCTAATATGTAGGTGATCAGTTCAATAGAAGGCACAGTAGGTGAGCTCATCTGCATTGAGTGATGAAACTGACCAGCCAGTTCAGTCAAAACATTTGATCAGTAGCCTGGTGAAGAACACAGTACAATTTAAATTACTGCTGTCTCCTTCCCCTTGCTTTAATTTATTATCTCTGAAACAGGGTCTTGCTGACGTGAGAACAAAACCTATATTATTTTATGTAGATCAGTGAGTCTCCAAATTTCTTTCCTGGCTTTCCCTGTAAGGTTGCCTGTGACAGCCCGGTGAATAAGAGACAGGCCAGATTAAATCAACTCCCACATCATTCCCCAGCCCCAGTGTTAAAATTTCCCTTTTGAATCTGTTTTATATTTCGTGCTTCCGTTTAGGATACCTGATTAAAGAATTCTTTGGGGGAAAGGTAACTGACAGGGAGAAGTGGGTTATATATTTATGATAAAATGAATGAATCCATTTTAGATGACTTTTCGAACTACTAACATAATAGGTAGTAGAAAAAAATTTACTAAGCTTTTCATAAAATGAGCAATTTCAGGGGGAGAAAAGCATGGAGTATGCAAATGAAATGTCTATGGTAGATGATGGATGCGCGTCCATCCCTTCTTCTGTTCTGCTCCTTGTCAGAATTGCTGAACATAGAGGTCAGACACGAAACTGTCTCAATTCCCTTGCTGTGAGGTTGTGGATGCAGTTTAATTTCTGCCAAGGTGATGCCTCCTCCTGAGGTCTAGGAAAGGCCAGGGAGATGGTGACGCTGAGAGGGGCAGATGGGCTCTAACAGAGGTAGGTGTCAGCAGCAGCTGGCCTCCGTGTTTTCCACTTGCTCAGTGTGGATGGGCAGGCTGTGGCTTTGGCAACAGCAGTTCCTAACCTCTTGGGGCGTGTAAAAGCTTTGGTGCCCAAAGTCATGTGGTGGCATCCTGACTGCCACTCCTCCGGCTTGTTGAACATTTTGTAAGTACTTAATCCTTTGATTTAATCCATTTTTTTGCCTAAAGTACCTAGATCTGTTTCTGTTTCTTGCACTGAATGCTAATTAAAAAAAAAAGCCATTATGTAGGAAAAGCAGTGTAAATGCTATGCAAGCATTTTTGATGATACTGAAATGTTTACAGAGTAACCCTCATGTTAATGCCTCTCTTCCCTTGCTTCTGTCCTGTATCAACTCTATTTTTATCTCGTGCCAAACACAGAGCTAAACATTACTTCAAATTCTAAAACAGATAATCAATCTCTCTCTCTCTCTCTCTCTCTCTCTCTCTCTCTCTCTCTCTCTCTCTCTCTCTTTCTCCCCACTCTTTGGGTATTCCTCTTAGATTTTTCTAATTTCCAAAGGCTTCCTGCAGTCATACCTAAAGATCTAGGAATTTTGGTTTTCTCTCTTCTTTCTCATTCAGAATAATTTGGCCGAGCTAGCTTCTACCCCCAACTTGAATAAGCAGATTCATCTATAATCAGTAGCAGAAAGGACATCCTTAGAACTTTTAATGTGTTTCTGTTTGTTTGTTTTTATTAGCATTTGCCTGATATCTTACTCTTTGCCAAATAGCTTTTCCATTTTTTTTCTTTCAAGTAAGTATAATTCTCTTCCGAGCCAGAGCTCTGCTACAAAAACAACAGCAACAACAAAAAATCCTTTTCTTCATTATAGTGGAAATGACTAACTGACTATCCAAGATTTATTCTTTATTTTTATAGCGTGGAGTTGTTGAAGGGAAATAGTGCTCAGATAGGGCTGACCTTTCCTGGTTCTCTTTTATCAGCCTTATGACAAGTCTTGGTCAATGGGATGTAAGATGGAGTGATCTGTGGTCTAAGGTGGTTATGTACTTTTGAGCCTCCTCTGTTTACTTCTGAAATGACCTTGAAGGCTATGGGTTGAAAATGAATGCATTTGAGACTGAAGATGGCAGGAATCCTGAATGACTCTGTGGAGCAGAGTTCTTAAGCTTGTTTTCTTCATAGAGCAAAATGAAAAAAAAAAAAATTATCTACTAGATGCCTCGTATTTTAAAATGCTAATATGTTATTTGAGTCTAAAAAAAGCAAATTATCTTGAAATTTTTACTTCTCAGAGTAATGAATAGTATCTTTTGAATTGGAAAACTTTGGGGGAAATAATGAGCTTTTAGCATTAGGGTTCTCTTGTCAATGGAGTTGAAGGAAAGACTAAAACCACAATCTGCCCACAATTAGGGGGAAACACTTCTTTAAAACTAATGAGCATAAGAGTAATGTAGATATTCTTATACAACAGGTTTTCTCAACAGAAAACCTAGTGATATGTTGGCACTACTGATATTTTGGGCTGGATAGTTTTTGGTTCTGGGCACTGTCCTGTGCATTAAAGAATGTTTAGCAGTGTGACTGGCCTCTACTGACTCGATGCCAGTTATACCCCCCACAAGTTGTGGCAATCCCAAACACCTGCAGACTTTGCTAAATGTCCCCAGGGGGTAATGGGGTAGGAGTGCAGAATCATCTTCAGTTGAGAACCGCTGTTACACAAGATTAACATTGTTTTAATATAAGCAATGAACAAAAAAGTTAGCATTTTTCTCACTTTATTATCTCTCTTGATAATAGCTCTTGCTAATACAGCTTATTCTTAATAGTTAGACTGAATTAAAATGTCTCACTCAACAATACCTGATTCTGTCTATAGTTCAAGTTATGCAACATCTGGCCTGGGCCTATTTAAATGATTTGCATACAAACATAGATAATAAGTTTCTTATATTTACAGAAAACATCAAGTTACGTGAAACAGAAAATGAATTAAAGGACTGAGCTACATATTCCAAAGGTTTTAAAAGGTATTACGGTGGGTTATTTAACAATTAATATTTGGATCCATGCATCGGTTCTAATATTCAACAGCATATGTATGAGTAGGGAAGCAATTTACAAGGGAAAATGTATAGATGTAAGTTCTCCAAAAGTTTAATGAGCCAATATTTGAGGCAGCTGCTGATATTAATTCAGTATTAGGCTATATTAATAAACATGTACTCTTCAAATCATGGGCTATTAGTCTCATTTGATTCTCCCCTACTAGATCTGGAGTATTTGATTTGCTTCAGTACAGCAGATTTTAGAGGAATGCTAAAAAATTAGAATTTGTGATCAAGGAGAATGATTAAGAGTGAGAGGGATACAGGAATTATATTTAATAGGTTGGTTTAGAGACTTCTCTTGCCTCAAAAAGGAGTTGCCATGATACAACCAAAGGAAAAGCCATAAAATGCTTGAATTTATGTTTTTAAAAAAATTACTGCCCCAAGGATTAAAAAACAAAGAGTTGGGAAAATAAATAAGAGAAAGTTGGTTTTTGTTGTTGTTGTTTATTTTTGTGTTTGTTCTTAAGTTCTTGACCCTGTTTAATCTTTAAGTCCAGATGTATTGGGGAAACTGAAAATAGAGGAGATCAGTATCCAGCATCTTACCTGGAATCCTTGGGGGTAAGAGGTGCATGAGGACACCCACCTTACACTGGCATAGGCATTACAAGGTGGAGGAGATTCTGAGGAATATCAGGAATATCAGATTCTGAGGAATATCAGTCTGCAGTTGCCTAAACCCAAAAGCTTCCTGCAGCAAAAAATGGTGTGGGAGAATATCCAAATATTTCTGTGCACCATGAATTATGTAGATCTTAGGGAAGAGGGAAGGAGAGAGGGAAGGAAGGAGAGACTGAAGGAGAGAAGAAGAGGGAGGGAAGTAAGGAAAGATGGAGAAAGAGAGAGAGAGAGAGAGAGAGAGAGAGAGAGAGAGAGAGAGAGAGAGAGAGAGAGATTATGAACCCCAAAAGGGGGGGTTGGACCATGACAACTGATGCTAAAGCAGAAAGTGACACTGGCCCTATGGCCCTCACCTGGCACAAAAATAATCAGGAGATGCCATAAATAAGCTTAAAACCTGGAGCCCAAGGATTTTGTTCATGGTCAGGTCAAAGGCTATATGAGGAGCAAGTCCCCTTTTTCCCCACTCTTTATTCCAGAATGTGATAAAAGCCCTTCAGGACTTACGTGTCACCGAGAGTGGGGGAAAAGGGAGTGACTCTGAAGTGATTGAGTTCAAATTAAAATAAGAGTTCATGCAGAACTGATAGTGATAATGTTTACTTCCATAAGGCGGAACAGATTCAAGGGACTCGAAATAGATTAGTATAGAAAGATAAAGTCACAGTTTTGCACCCCTAAATTTTGTGACCTATAAAACTTAGACCCTCCACTTGAAAGCAAGGAGAGCTCTCTCTGCCCCTTACTTTCAATTGGTCCCTTGCACTTATATCCATTTACTAGCTAAGAACAGAATTCTGGATAAGCTTGGCCTCAAAGCACATCTAGGTGGGTTTCAACCTTTTCTAGAATATACCCAGGTATTTTGTTTCACATATAACAAGTAACTTACAACCTGGCACATGCAATATAAAATTGCAACCATCAATAGAATTGTTAACATTTTTATCACATTTTCCTTTCAACATTTCAACTTTGGGTTCTTTGTCCTCGGTCCTTCTTAATTTCAAACCCCTTATTTTAGGAAGAAAAACCGTTTCACAGAATCCCCCTATTACCAGACAAGCCTCAGTTATTATTTTAATACAAGTGGGGTGAAATGAAAAGAACTCCATGACACCATTTTATCAGTTTGGGATTAAAAAACAAAACAAAAACAAAACAAACAAACAAAAACCCCACTATGTGAGCACATCACCTTTTTGTCTCAGGCAGAGATAAAAGTGGAGACCCTGAAAAAGAAAAAGAACACTCCTTTCATTTACTGAGCCCAACCTATGTAATTTCCAAAGAGTGGGGTCAAATTTGTGAGAAAAGGAGTAACATGGTTTGTTTCAGACTCAGCGAAAGTTCCCAGTGGAGACTTGACCAGGTGGTACCGAGAAGAACAAAATCTCTCAGTGGCTAAAGCAGCACATGTGGGAAGATTCTGAACTGGAGTTAAAAAGCCCAGAAATCCTGCTTCTCAACTTTCTATTCTCCAAACTAGGGCCGCTGCTCCTTTGTCTGCCTTTCCCACCGGTCCTAGAGTTCAACAGCAACCTGGGCACAGAAAGCTCTGCTGTCCAGGTAAAGCCAGAGGCAGTCTGCCTGGCTACAGGAAGTTTTACTTTATACTAAATGTAACTAAGCTGTGTTGAATATCTTTGTTTTGCTAGGAATGATGTTTAATACTTTATATACACCATCTTGTTTAATGCACCATGAGATTGATGTGTGTGTTTATACATAAATACACACACAAGGCATGTTCCTCCTTTGTGCGTGTGTAAACATACAGAGGGTGCCAAAAAACTGTGCACACATTTTAAGATAACATCTCTTAAAATGTGACACATTTTTTGGCACCCCCAGTTCATATATATATATATAATATATTACATTATTATATTATATACACATAAATTATACATAATTTATTTACATTATGTATAATTTATTTATGTGTTTCATTTTACATATAGGAATTAACTTTGTGAAGGAAAATATTGAGGTTAAGTAATTTGACAAAGATCAATCATACAGCAATAATAATAATAATAATAATAATAATTGAAGAAGCCCAATTTGGAAGATGGGTATTCTAGCCACAAAGTCATTATTTTTCCATTAAGGAGTGTTCTTTTTCCATTTCTCTAATATTTTGTTTAAATGAATAAGAATGATTTACCACTAGACTAGGCAATAAGACATGGTAGTCATAGTTTTGTGATGCTAACGGTCCACATTCTATGGAGCTCTAGAAACTTCCTAAAGCCAGCATATGTTTAGGCCAACAGCAACAACAACGCTTACTAATATTAATAACTAATATTTATATTAATATAATAGGTAATATTTACAGAGCACATGGCAAATTCCATGGTGACAACCTTAGCTTGAATTAATGAGTCCACGCAATCCTTAGAACAGCGAAAACAATGAGATGGGTACCAATGTCACTCCCATTTCTGAAGAAGAAAACTGAAGCACAGAGGAATCATCACATAACTAAGTCGGATTTAAACCCAGAAAGTTGTTGAGAAAAACAAAGAAATATCTCTCCAAATGAGGATGTTAGGTAGTCCCGAATGTCTACGGGGGCTCTGGTTGGCTATCAAACCTGGCTAACTTCCCCAATTTACTTTGAATTGAGTACAGGTTTGTAGGCTGGAGGCCAGAGAAGACAGGGGCCAGGCCACACACCCTTATAGACCAGCAGAGCCAGTCTAATTCAGGACCATAAGAGTACGGCACTTTTTTCTTTTAATTTTATTTGTGCCAGCTATCAACATACTGCCTCACAGCCCCAAATCCACCCTTGAATAATGCCTGCTCTGGGAAAATGGAGGTGAGCTCTTTAAATATATCTCTTTTGTTGTTTTCCGCTTTGTCAGTGGGGAAGATGTTTAGTGAGTAGAGAGCCCTGCAGAGACACTGCTGGAGAAAAGGGTTTCCTCCTGGTTCCCGTGTGCTTGCTCAGCTGGCTCCTGCAGCACGACAGGCTTCGCAGTCACTCAACTGTGTGTCCCCAGCCTCTAGCTTCTCCAGTGCATGTGGCTTCCCCAGTGTCCAGTTCCTCCAGGAACTGCACACCTGGCTGCTTCTCCAGCATCCAGCACCAGAGAACACGACGGCCAACAGCACTCACCACCTAGTAGCTTCCCCTGGCTTACGTTTCAGGTGGTTTGGGGGCAGAGTGCCTCTGGAGATTTATCACCCTGGAAACAGAACATGAATTTCCCCCAAGCTCCAGAAGGCACATTTCCAGGAAGCTCTGCCAGAGTCGCACCACAGCAACTTCTCTGCCATCCTGTGACCAGGGCTTTGCCTGTTCCAACAAGTTCTGGATTTCAGGCTTGGAGGCAGGAGGGAGGAAGCCCTCCTTCAGTGCTACACCGCAGGCCTAGAGGAAGTGACTGCTCTGTACAGCTGCTAGTTCTATATTAGTTACGCTAATCTTCTGTTTTAGTTGACACTTCTTTATGTTAACTTTCTCTGTCCAAATTAAAGTGTGGTTCCCATCTCCTGATTAGGCCTTGACTGAAAGAACAATCAAAATCTTTCTTCCCCACCATAGGAAAAGAGAGTGTTCTTTATCAGAAAGTGAATAAATTGTGTCATTTTTCATTTACGGAAACTGTCTAGTAAGAAAAACTAGCAGGTGATTTAGAATCTCATCTCTGATACAATATTTAAATTTCTGCTAATCCTTAAATATTTTTTCTTGCCGTTACCTAATTAATACACATGAAGCAATTGCTTAGGATCGTATCTGAACTTAATTCAGGACTATGGGATCAAATATTAAAGAATTAAATTTTATGAAATGATTTTCCCTTCTTGGGTTGCAAATTAATTTTGGCTTCCAGAGCTACAGCTCTATGATACTTGGTTTTTTAAATAACCAATTTCATATGAAGCTCATTTCCCTCTCCAATTAGGAATACTGTAAACCAATAAAGCCGTTTTCTTCAGATCAATAATACTTAGTTTGTTTTCTTCTAATACATAACTCTGAACTAAGATGCTATGTATACCAATGAAAACTCACTGAATAAATTCATCTTTTACACAGTGTAAACACTGTAAATCTTCCTTGTTCAAAATGAGCATCAATTAGGTTTGATTGTGTAATAAAAAAAGGTAGCAGATGTTCAGAGAAAAGAAAAAAATGCATATTTACATGCTCAAAATAGTATCTTTCTCATTATCATGGGTGAAAAAAAACCCTCCGGAAATATCATATTTCTTGAGTCTAAAAATCTCATTAATAGAAAGTGGAAGCCCGTTTCTCAAAGTTTTATGCATGGGCATAATTCAAAATGCATCTTGTTTACACTTACAAATTAAAGTATAATATTCTTACATATAAATGTATTAATCTCAACAGAAAACCTTACATTACTGTTGTTCACATTTTCATTTGCTACATAAATGCTGTTTTCAATTAAGTTTAGTGGCGCACTTTGTTCGATGGTTTAACTCCATTGTTACTGTACCACTTCTTAGCTAACTGCAAATTTGGTACATATGAGTGATTCTATTTTCAAGTAAATGAATTTTATGCAAACTCATTTCCACTGTCACACGATTAATTCCCCTTTAGCATTATAATCTGTTAGATTTGTGGATGATAGGCAGAAAATGAAATGGAACTTTTCTTTCTGATGGAGCTAAATCCATTAGTGAAACTTTAAACGATGTAGCTAAAAGGTCATTTTACTTCATCGTAACATAAGTGTTCTTTTGGTTCTTAATCTTAGAATTCAATTGTAGAGTCAGCATTAAAAAAAAAAAAGCCCTCTCTATGATGCTCAGTATTGTTTGTTCTCCTTTATTGCAGTGCATTCTTTTTCCTCCACAAAATTTAAATTGCATAAGCTTTTCGGGGATCCTAGTTATTTTTAACTTGAAATCTTGACAGATTATATGTTATATAAAATTATCAAAATGTTTCCGAAACATTTTAAAATTATATGAAAAAGTCCGATCTGTTCCATAGAAATGGATTTTAAGTCTGATGACGCAAATGAGATGCCAAGATGCTAAAGATAATAGGCATCAAAGTAAAGTGTGGCCATGGCCACCAGGAGCCCGCAGCATGGCTAATGTAGCGCCGTCTCAGCATGACAGTCTAAAACAAGGCAGAAGTGGAACGCTGTGAAGAAAAGTCTGAGCGAGTTTGTCTTGAGAAAGTTGTACCCCGTCACTAAAAGCTAGTGAGGAGCCTGCTCAGAAAGTGTATGTGTGACTACTGCAGGGAGTGTGTGTGTGCGCGTTTGTGTGTGTGTGTGTGAACACAGTGCACTGAGGGCTGATTTCTTCCTCTAAAGTCTACAGAGTGAGAAATGGAATGAATAACTGATCTGGCAGCATAACCAGAGCATTGCTAATGTGTTGAAGTCAACCTAGCTCTCAAAGTTCGCCAGAACAAATCTGTGTTTTCTACAGATCAGATGTGGGAACCCCCGGGACAGCAAGCTGGCCTAGAGGTGCTTTGACTTCTTGAGGGGAAAAAGACTTAGGAAAGACACTGGAAAGAGGTCACGTGGAAGGGCCCACCACAAAACCACAGGTGGAGTGGATTGCCACAGTTGGATGGAACCATTTAGAAGCCTTTTTCCCAAGTCACACAGATTGCCATCAGAGGAGACCTTCCAAAGAACCTCTGGAAGCATACATGGGAGAAAAAAAGAAAAAAAAAAAAAGAAAAAAAAAATATATATATATTTTAAACACCCCTCCTAGGATGAGAAAGAACAAAACAGATTATGAAATTATCATTCAAGAATGATTTTTATGCCCTTATATTCCTCCCTCCCATCGTGCTTTGACTCTGGTAGGGTTGGAAGCAACAGCTCCAGAGAGGGAATGAGGGAGGAAGAGACCACTGTGAAGACAGAAGGGGCTGATCAGACTATTGATTCCTGCAGGAGGGTGGTCCCTGAAACTGTGCCTCAGCTGGAGGAGGGGACCGAAGGAAGACTGAGTGTCCACTAATATACGGGACTAGACAGCCTGTTTTCTGAATCGAGATTGTATTTTGTGCATAAAGTGACCTTAGGAATTTCTGTTACTCAAGAGTAATGAAGTTGTTGAAGTTTCCATCCAATAGTAGAGGAAAAACTTCTACTGAATAGATTTTACATGGACACTGGAAAACAGAATCAAATGGAGTTTACGGTTGCATGCTGGGATTTGTATTTTTTCAGTTACATATCTTATTTATACAAATGTGTATTTTGAATCTCAGGGACCCATATTATAGATGTATATAGAAAAAACCCCAGAATGTGTCTGTATTAATATCCAAAGTGTTATGGGTACTGCTATATTAGAATCTAACATATCAAGGAGACAGCACGTATACTAATTCTAGACACAGTGAGTAAAGATTCAATGTAGTTGCAGTGCAGTGGTTTTATACTTAATGATAATAATGATAATGATAATAATAATGGCTAATATGTGCTAAGCACTTATTTTGGGCCAAACACTGTCCTGAGAGCTTAACAGTGGGAACATGCATGATGCTCTCATCAGTCCTAGGAGGTAGGTAATTCTATTACTCTTACTGTAAAGAGAAGAAAACTGACACACAAAGGTAACTGAGTAACTCACTCAGTGTCACTGAGTAAATACTAAGTGATAGAGAAGGTGATAACCAATCTCTGTGATAACCAGAGAAACAGAGGCAAAGAAGACCCTGGGAGTCTATTGCAGAACCCCTTGCCTGAAAGACAAGCTCTTATGCAGACAACCATTATCCATTCGTTAACTCTCAGAAAGCCTCCTTTACCCTCAATGACATTTATTTTCACAGACTATTTTATCTTGCCTGAGCAAAGATCAAGAGATATTAGATCAAACACAGATACATAAATGGCTTGTAGTTCAAATAATTTGGGATGTAAATTTCAGAAAAAAATGACCGAGATATTCATCTTTTAGAATCAGTTTTCTTCATTATATCTAATGTTTATTTGATAGTGTAAAATACCACCAATGAGTCCTCTTGACCAAAGTACCACATTTTGTCACGTTTTTGCCCAAATTTGTGAGGGAAAAATAAGGATGTGCATTATACATGGGGGGGTACTAATTCCATATCTACATAAATGTTTTTAATTCTTTTATTTATGCTTATGAGTTCAAAGTGTAACTCTAGAAATCAATAACAATATCCGTATGCAAAATAATACCCTGCAATACGATAATCAGTTTTGTTGAACTTACTACAACGAACTTGCAATGAGGAAGATTTCTTGGCCTTCTATAATGCGTAAATATCATAAATTTGTTACTGGTACATAAAATTTCTTGTACCTTGTTTCTGTTCTTGTGTTTTGCAATTATTTGTTACATAAAATTGCTTGTACCATACTATGTTAAAAAAATAAATGCTAAAATACCTTGATTATACAAAAAACAAGTACCTAAATGCAAACAAATAAAATTTGAATTAAATATTAAAACAAATGGTGTTTTTCCATGAAAATTTGGACCAAAAATGTGGGGGTGCATTATATGCAGGAGCACATCATACATGTCAAAATACAGTTATGTCCCAAATTGAGAAGCCTAGGGGTCTCAGGTGACACAGTGACAGATATCATCAAATAACATGCCATTTGTGAGTTAGGAGGATTGTAATGTTATGTTACTACAGAGATGTCTGAAGAGTCAAAATAGATAGTGAAAGTGGACGTGGTTAAAAGCTGTTCAGTAACAATTTGTAAGCTATTATTATTCATTAGAAATATAGGAATTCTCAAACAATGATTTAAAGTTTTTATTTCCTTTGTTAATTCAAAAACACAAAACAAAACAAACAAAAAAAGGCCACACCACTCAGCAGCCATGCACCTTGAACAACATAATCCCTTGAGGACATAGAAGAAGCAGTTCAAGGGGATGCTGAATTGCCAATACCTTTGATTTTCCAGTTTATAGAAGCATTTTAAGACTTTGTGAATAATATTAAAATACTACATCAAAAAGCTGAGCAGTAACTTCCTGCAAAATCAAGAGCTTACCCACAAATCAATGTTTTGCAAATAGTATTTCTGGAGTCTCAGAAGTCTGAGAATACCAGCCAGACCTTTTTTAATAAAAACCATCTGAGAAAATAGTGAGTATGCTCCCACCAAGCTCTGGGGCTCTCTCAGATGTATAGAAGGACCCTTCTTCAGCTTCTGAACCCCCAGATCCTTGCAAGATTGCCTGGGCAACTAGTTAAACATTAACTACTTACAAATGGCTCCAATACTGTGCACTCATTTTCTGCAACCCAATTAGCAACATTTGGCAAAAGAAAAATGACCTTGACCTTGTGGATCATTGGCAAATAAGAGAGCAAAAGAGCCAACTGGGCCATTGGATGTCACTGAGTTTATACCCCATTTCATATCTCAGGAAAACTAAAGAGCAGAAAGGTTAAGTCAGTTGGCTGAAGTGACAGTGTGCTGGGCCAGTCTGAAACTGGGGACGGCAGAAAAGACTGCTTTTGCCTTTCCTAAAGGAAAACACCATCTCTAATTATTCACGTTGAAATAATGACTCCTTACTTTGAATTTTGTTATATTTCCTTATCTGCGGAAAACAGATTTGGGGACCAGTTTAGAATGCAATATGTTATATTTGGTCTTTTCTTGAGACAAAAATTTTATGAGAACCCTTAAGAAATCATTGGTTCTGCAATATTTAGGTAACAACAGCCCAATTCATGCATTAACCAACGCTATTTGAGAGCCTGAATGTTTCCAGATTGAGAAAAAATGGCTAAAATCCTTCAATGTTCTTAGAGAGGGAGAGATAAGCTAAGGATAGTTATCAACATAAGTCACATTTGGGGTGGGGGTGAAACGGGACATGCTCTGACACTGGTCAATGGTGAATTGGAGAGAGGCCCAAAGGAACAGCTTTGGAAGGTAAACACATCTCTCAAAGTCCTCTCCAATGACTGTGAAGATATCTCCTTGCAATGTTTAAATGATGGAGAGCCAAGTCGCCAAGTACCTGTCACTACAGAGCAATGTTTCCAGCAAGGATGAAAACTGAGAGAGTCATGAGCTTGATGGCAAATGAGTGGAAACTGTAAGTAGTAATCTGAGCATTTTAAGCTTTTCTATCAGTAATGGAACAATAGCCAAAACATTCCAAAGAATATAAATATCCAAACAGAACCAAAAAATGTCATCCAAGAAAAAGTCTCCTTCCTGGAATATAATTGAAAAGATCAATATATAAATCAGTAGAAGAGGCTAACTCGGATGGATGGTGCTGTCTTATAGAGGAAAAACAATATGACACGGGGTGAACATATTACAATTTACAATGCATATTAATGGGGAAGGAAACCTAACTGCCTCCATAACAATCCATCTAAATTGTTTCACTTGGAACATTTTTCTGGTATTGGCAAACACTTTAGTATGAAGTAGTTATTTTGATCAAATGCTTTATAGATATACTAAGGCTTCACTCTACAGAATCCTTGAAATTTTAGTCATTCTAGATTGTATATTTTCCACAGAACAGAGGGGTCATCTTTCTAACTGCAAAATACAGTATATACTTTTTTCATTTAACATTCCGACAGAAAATCATTCTAAAATGTATTAAACTTTATGAGACCTCCCTTAAAAGTACATTGGGCATAATGTAATTTTCTGTGATGACCCATCATTGTAAATATTAATTATTATATTGTGTTATAATTAAATTATGCCTGTGAAGCCCTGAGAAATGTATACTCTGTATTGCCCTTAGAACTACAGAATGTCAGAATTAAACAGGACATAAGGACTTGTCCAGCTTTCTCAATTACAGATGAAGAAAGTAATGTCAAGAGAAGAGTCAGGTGATTTAATTAAGGGGACATAAACAGTGACCTACCCCAGGTCTCCCATTATCTTATTTAGAGTACTTTCAATTACCTCACATTGCACATCATAATCTATGCTTTTCATTAGATCTTTTGCCTTTTACTTTTTTTTTTTTTTTAATAATTCTTCTCTCTCCTCTTTGCTGTATTCTTTGCTCACCCTCCTCACTGTTGCTGGTGATTCAAACTCCCCCACCCCACAATGCATTTTTTTCAATGCATCTGATGATGAAGTGTGTCATCTGGCCCAGTGGGAGGGCCCAAGCTCACCAGAAGGCGATGGCTAGAAGTCAGGTTCTGGGGAGTGCCAGGTAAAACGTAGGAGAGTGAACTAAAATTTAGAGACTAAACTAACTTGGATCTCAATTAACAGATCTGATACCACAAGCAGGAAGAATAGGGTCATGGGGGACAGGGTATAAAAGGAAGGAAGAGGCAAGTCAGCAGTTAAGGAAAAAACCTACTACAATCCAGCGAGTATTGGATTTTGGCAGCCGGAGACAGAATCAGGATGCCATCTTGCCCCTTAAGATGAACTTTAGTTGATTATAATGGATTAGAATTCTATTAGCATGGCAGCCAGGAAAAATCTCCACCTAGTGTCACCATGACAGTTCCAAGAGAGCCAAATAAGGACACAGATGGCCCCTCCCGACAGACCCGCCTAAGAACGCCTATAATGCCACCCTTAAGTCCTAAATATTCCACCATTTCATTTTAAGTGTAATACATTCCCAAACCCCACTTCTCTTTGGGGCAGCTGCTCTTCTCCGAGCCTGCCTACTCTCACCATCTTAAAAGCATACTATTCTCTAACAAACCTACTGCTTGTTTGGCTTACTCAGTGTGTCCTGGAATTCTTTCCTGCAACGAATACCAGGAACCCATTTTCCAACAGCATACAAATGTTGGAGGGGAAGATACAGAGCCAAAGTGGGGAGAGGGATCAGGAACCAAAAAAGCCAAGGAGGAGGCACAAAAAGAAGCAAGCTGAGGGAGATAGTTTATGTGAATTCCCATGTCAAAGATGCCTTCTTTTATCCCCATTCCAGGGTGATTACAATTTGAAAATACATACAATGGGAGGGAGAGAGGGTGCCTGCTTCTTTTTATAGCCCCTCAACCAATCTTAATTTGAAAGTGGGTGAGAAAAGAACTCATCCCCTGTGTGGTTAGATGTAGAGGTTATAGATATCTGAGTGGGTAACCTGCTGGACTTAACCAGGGGTACTAGACACTGGTTATAAGGCCTGGGGCCTGGGCTGCTTCAGAAGTCTTGTCTGTTGGTCTCCTGGTTGGTCTCCTGTTGGTCTCTTGTCTTGTCTCCTGGTAACAGTTTTTTCTGGCTTTGTCCCAGAGCCTCTGAGGTTTCAGAACAATTAAATTCCAGGTAGGTGAGGTGTCACCACTGGTTTCCATGTCAATAAACAGATAAGGCAATGACCCAATGCAGCAGGAAGAGAGGAAAAGAGCTGCATTTGCCCCTGTCCTAGCAGCATGGGGAATTCTCCCTTTCTGAAAGAATTGCCCTCTTGTCTAAAACTACGTGACTGAGGCTCCCAAGGGGGTAAATGACGTCCAGGATAAGACAATGACAAGGCCCTTGCCTCTGATTAAAACGATCCAGTAATACAGCCCGTGCTCCAAGTGGGGGTTATAGGCCAGGCTCTTCTTATCTCAGAGAGGAAACCCTTCCCTACACTGTGGCCAGAGGAGAATCTGCTGTGAATTTCCCTCACTCTTTTCTGCCATGGCAGAAGGAAGATTTGCTTTGCTGCATAGTCTGGAAGACAAATTAGTATTCTCTATAGGAACAGACAGGATGATTCATGCTCTGTGGTACATAATTAAGGTCGTGAACTCAAAATGAGCAAACCAGGATGTTAGTAATCTTGGTAGAGGTGTGGCTTAAGAGGGCAGCCGTACCTCATTCTTTTTTTTTTCAATGCCTTTGAGGTAGGAGAGTTAAAATTCTCTGAGATAAGGGAACTTACCCAGAACAGTTCTTTTCAAGTTTTTTCTTCCCTACCTCTTGATCTCTCACTTCTATCATGGAAAAAAAAAGTATACACATATATATGAATCTTTTATTTCACTGCCAAGAAACTAGGTTTTCCTCTCATCCCCTGTGCTTTGAAGTGTTCATTCAATGCAATTATTGGGGCTCTACACTACACCAGAGGATCAAGCATTAAAGCCACATGTTACGACAATGTGATTCTTGTTTTCACAAAAGCCCACAGTCTAGGTGAAGAGACAGAGATGTAAATAAATTACATGGGTTCTTACCCGGCTCTGTCACTATGGCGAAAACACTTAAATTCCATAATCCCAGTCTCTTCAAGTGTAAAGTGATAACAACACTTATCTTGCCAATGGTGTTATGAGTTTGAAAGAAGTCAATGTGTAGAAATCACTGAATATAGGCTTGGCATTTATTCAGTACTTCACAACAATTAGTAAGTGACAACATAAACTGGCAAGTGTTCCAATCAGGGAATGCAGAGTAGGAAACACAAAGGAAAGCGGAGGCTACTCATCCCACAAGTGGACATTTGTTGCTTTCTGGTTGCCCAGCCAATTTCCTTGGCTAAGTCCCCATCCCCCTGCTCAGCTGAGTGTTTCTGGGGCTGTGTACTCCATTTCCGGTTCCATGGCCGGGCAAATAGCCTTTTCAAAACTTCAACAGACTCTGTGCTACAAAGGGAGCCTAAATACTAAATTATAGTGCCTTACAAAATGGAAAGAATTAGTGGGGCTTTTTCCTTTTGTGTTTTCCTTACTGAGCTTGCACAGAAGTGAGAGGGAGGAAAGAGAAGAGGACGGAAAGACAAGGCAGGAAGCTGGATCCCAAGCTGTAAAAATGACCAAGGGGCATTTTACAGCATGGATTGGCTAATAGTCTACCATTAAATTATTGGCACATAAGTGATATAAGTCCTTTCTATCCTGTCCAACCTGTTATAATGTGTCCCACATACAAAGGTGCCATGTGTTTCTGTTTAGGTGCTTTTCTGAAAAGGGAGACACGTGTTAAGATCCGTATAAGTGTGGGCACAAAGTAGAAGCATAGCACGCAAGGACTGGCGCACTGATCTGCAAACTAAACCAGCTCAGGTGAAGCAGAAGCCCAGAGTGACATGTGGCCTCTGTAGTGTAGTAAACTTCAACCAAATGCATGGCCAAAGGGCACAAGACTTTCTTAGGGCAGAATAGTGATATGAGCCAATTTTATCTATTTTTGAAGGAAGGGACGGCCTCGCTGATGCTGGGGTTTTATTTTAACTCCTGTTCAGGTTCATTTGAATTCTGATGTCATAGACAGTTTGCGTCCCTTATTTAAATCCTTGCCCTGGTTCTAAACCAGGAGCAGATGATAACACGGTGGGGTGCCTATTTCCAGGGGAGCAGCAATCGACACAGATGAACCAGTTAGGTCATGGGATTTCTACCACAAAGTCAAAGGGAACTTGTGGAAAGGACCTGAAATCACTCTTGCAGAATGTAGGTAAGGAAGCTATTGGGGGTTGAATGTCTGTGGCAAAAAACCAAGCGTGTACAATGGGCTCTAAAGAGCATGCTGCTTAAGTTCTGATGGTCATGTGAACCACCCCAAAATTTTGTTAAAATGTAGAGTCTGACTAGTAGGTAGGGGGTAGAACCTGGGATTCTGCATTTCTAACTAGCTCTGACATGAGTGTAGGGCTGTTGGTCTGGGGTCCACATCAGGGAGCAGCTAAGGCTAAATTCCCTCATGAAATAACGAACAATAGAGGAGACTGGCACTTACTAAATCAGTTAACTTCATCAGAGATAGAATGCATTGCTAGTAGGAGTCTCCGGGGGAGAAAAAAGAAGGTACTTACTGGAACCCTGCACCAACTATCAGAGCAGCGTTCAGAGAAACTGGATTCCAACAGTAGGTGGAGATTAGACCAGCTTTTGAGCCTTTGGTAGTCCTCACATATTACCAAAAATGAGGGATCTTCTTGGAAAGTGTAATCTCAAGGACTAGAGAGAATTCAGAGAAGGGGCCACACTGATTCTCAGAGAAATAAACAGAATATAAAGACTAAAACTAACCATTGCCACTTCTCGTTTAATGTTTATCATCTGTCAGGCACAGTTTTAAATATTTTATCACTGAATTCTTAATATTGTACCAAATCTAGGAAGTAGGGACATTTTTTTTTTATCTCTAGAAATGAGGAAACACAGACTCAGAGAGGGGAATTTACTTGCCCAAGGTCACACAGCTATTAGTGAGCAGGACAGGTATTTGAACACAGGTAGTCCTGCTCTACAGCCCACACTCATAACCACTATGCTCTCTCCATCTTCTATCTCTGTAGCTCCACTCAAACAGTTTTTGTTATGGAAACAAATCATAGCCATAATACAAGATGCAATGCATGTTTTCGGTCCTCTAAGCAACAGTAGAAGCCGCAGACCTTGCCTTCCTTCTCTGAGTATTACCTTCCCCTAGTGTTCAGGGCATAGACTTTCCTGGTTTCTGTTCTATTTTTCTAGAATCCCTCTCAGTTTTCTTTTCAGTATCCTTCTTGCTTATCTGACATTCAAACACTGGGATTCCTCAGGGCTGAGGCAGAGTCTCCCATGTTTTCCCACTCTGCAGTTTCTTCCAATAGACAACATCAATCCCTTCTTTGATTATCAACTCTACTCAGATGACTCCAGGTCTCCACTCTCTTCTGAAGTCCAGGCTCAAATATCCAAGTTGACATCTCTATCTGTGTGTCTGAAAGTTAGATCAAATGTAGCAGACCTACAGCTGGTTACAAGACTTCTGCCTCCCCCTGCCCTCTCCACATACCTTGTAGCAGAAGCTGCTATCTGTGCCCTCTCCATATCCCCTTGGCTTTCCTACTTTAATTCATACCCCTAACTTCCTAACTCCAGTACTTGAATTTCTTGTCTGCAGGTTTTCCCTGGCCACTGGAGTCTGTCCTCTCTGCCTACCCTACATGGTAAGCAGGAAGTTCTGGGAATAGATGCCCAGTAGCCAACTAGTGACTGACAGGAGAGAAGCTGGGCGTAAGTACTTCCGGTGGGGTAACGCTGAGGCACATGCTCCATACTGCCTTCTGGAGTTCCCCAACAGGCATAAGCTCCTGTACTGCACAGCAGTCAGCCCTTCGAAAATGCACCTTTTATGGCCTACGTTCCCTTCTCTGTCCCACTTCCTCACTTCCTTGTCAGTGTTTCCTGGGATCAACTCCCAAACACACCACCTGTCTTTAAACCTGTCTTAGGGTCTACCTCTGGAGAAGCCCATACCAAGATGAACCCTCCACGTAATTGTATTTGAGTCTTTGCTTCTCAGTGAATGGTTGCACTGTCAGCCTAATCCCACGGGCTCGCCACCCAGTGTCATCCTTCACCTCTCCTGCTCCTTTCCACTCCAGACCCACTATCAGCAAGCCCTACAACTTCTCTTCACTCATTAGCTTTAAAGTGTCTATATCTCATTTCCTCTACCACCTTCTAGTCCATTTCTAGTCCACTATCATTTCTCACCTGGAATAGTAAAAATATCTCTAACTGGTCTCCCACACCCACTCTTGACTCCCTCAAATCAGTTGGCAGTAAGAATATTATACAAATCTTTTCATGTCACACTCCCCAAGGACCCCCAACTTAAACCCTTTCTATGACTTTTAGGCTATCAATGGACAAGCTTATCCAGCAGACAAGGCACTACCATATTTGTTTTGCTTTGCTTTCCAGCTCCATCTTGCATCACACTATCCCTCACACCCTGGGCTCCACCTAGTCTGGACTGTAAACCGGCATTTTTGTACTTTCAACCCCACTAATGGATTTTAGTGAAGTGTGAAAACAATTTAGTTGGTCGAGATCAGCATTTTATTTCAATGAAATGGGAGAAGAGAAACACATCAGAGTGCTATTTGTCATAACTTTTTGTTTTCAATTATATGTGTACGGCATCGTGATGAAAAACCTATTTATAACCAAATATCACAGTCAAAAGGAGTTTGCAAAATGATGCCTTAAATATACCGTGTTCTCTCCTGCCAGGGAGCCTGAGCAGGTGCCCTTCCCTCGGCCTGGAAAGCTCTGCCCCAACCTCTTTGCCTAAGAATTCCTAAACATGCTCCTGATGTCAATTGTAGGCACATTGGGGTCCAAAGACCTGGAGGGGGTATGGGAGACCAGTTAGACCAGGGTCTGAAAGGCTCTCCCCCAGGCAGAACCACATGGAGCTGAGGAGAATGCAACACTCCCAATTGGAGAATATTAAAAGTAAAAGCCAGGAGGAGTCCAAATAGTAGAATGGCTCCCAACCATATCAAGTCATCTAAAAGATGCCTGCTGGGAGACAGAGTGGGAAGTGGAGCCCACTGGAGTTCCTCGGGCCATCAGGTGGTAGTCATAGGGACTTTTACAGGACATTCTGACACACTGTGAAGGCCAAATCTGAGGTTGACAAAACATGGCCAACATATCTTATTTAGAATGCTACTTCAGCAGCCCGGGAGAGAGCCGGTAAGCATATTTATAAAGACAGCAGCTGTCGGTGGAGAAAAGGGGCAAGCCTGAAAGATAAGGAGGGGGAATCCGCGTGACTTAGTTACAAGGCAGCCTATAGCATGTATTTATTAGACACCAAATAATTGTAAATGAGCGTTTTACCGTTGGTTTACAGTCTCCAGAGCCAACTTTAATCGAGTGAGGACCCCAAGGCTGGGTGAAAAACCAGGTTACAAAGCATTTCTATGCATCTGCCTACTAGCAGAAAGTACATATATTTATGTTTTTCCTACTCACTGAGAGAGGAGAGACCTGAGGGAACACAGAGACAGGACTGTGGAGATGGCATGAATTTAAACCTCTTAACTGGTAGGTAAAGAAACAGGCTCGGCGTTTCATTGTCTTACAAGCTAAGAGCACAGCTGCAATCAGGACCCAGGACCTCAGTGAGCCACAGGAAGGCTCTGTCCATGATACCACACGGGGTCAAGGTGAATTAATGGACAGGAACCCCATGAGCCTCCCTGGCCCACACCAGCAAGACCAAGACCTGTCTCTGACCCAGAAAAGCTCTGTTCTCCTTGCCAGCAACTGAGGGCGCCAGGGGGGGTTGGGGAGGGGTGGACACCACCATATACAGCACCCCTGCCTCACTAAGGCAGGTCATTGCTGGGGTCCCTGACCCCAGACAGGAGTTTAATATACATATAAGTGGAGAAATTGCTATTGGTTTTTAAATGAGGATGTGGATTAGGGTTATGGTAACTGAAATAGAATAAAAGGGCTAGATATAAAGGGCTAAATACTAGAGACAGTTTGGGGAAAAGGTGAAAAAACTTAATGTCTGACTAGGTATAAGGGATAAAGAGGAAAGAAGTACTAAGGATGAAGGTAAGCCTTGGAGGCTGGAAGGAAAGCTGGTGCCACTGCCCAGAACGGGTCATTTGGGAAGGAGAGGCATCTCAGGTCACAGGAAGAGCTCAGTCTGGGGTAAGTTAACTTTGACAAGAGGGCAGGATATGCATGTGGAGATTTCCTGCTGATGTGTTATTTGGGAAAAATGTGTTTGTTTGTTTTTTATCACTTAAGACAGTTGTATTTCCACTTTGAGTCAGAAAGATGAACTTGGCTGTTCTAGCAAGAAGGATGGAGGCCTAAAGAAGTGCACAGATTGCAGGGGAAAGTATCCCTGGCAGTTTGGTCACCTAAGTGGATACCTGGTAAACCTGCACTATCTCCCCATATATTCAGACAAGAGAATATAAGACAGGGGTCTGACAGGAGCTCTTTCGTGTCTTTTTCTGATGCCTCAACACTGATACATCACAAAGCTGCTCCTCAAAACTGCCCTGCAGTGACCACTGGGACCAGCAACCAGCCCCCAACATCATACCCAAAGTCAGGTTTTCACACAGCTGCTCAGCCTCAGAGACACTTTCCAAGAGGCTGTCTGGAGAGGTTTGCTGGAAGGCTGGCCATTTGCCAAGGTTAGGCGACCGACAGGAAATTGGGGGAAAGGGTTGTGGAGAGGAGAAAACAAAGAATGGATCAAAGTTGGACCTGAATTTATGGTCAAATGTTAAAATAAACATGGGTGAGAAGCGAAGAGGAAGAGTGTGTAACACTCCTTTAGTTCCCAGAAATGGACCTTCTGTGAAAGTCAGACTTACCGCAGAGAATTACTTCAGAGAACTGAAGAGATAAAAAGGCCGTGAAGCTCATGGAGTCCGCCAGCCCCCACCTCCCACAAACACACAGACACACGGCCTCCACCCAGGAGGAAACCGAGCCAGATAAGTTCCACGACCTGCTGGCGGTCACACAGGCAGCTGTCAGTGGCAGAATCCGGTTGGAGACGCGGGACGGCAGACACATGCACTCCTGGTGTCCTCCTTCCTGCTCACTGCACCCTACATCACACACCCTGCTGAAGACGTGGTCAGGGTAAACATAAACCCCAAATCATGGGGGGTCATGACAGGCATGCAGTAGGTAGCAGAATAAATGAGAGAGCTAGTAAGTCACAGGGACTATCTGTGATGAAAGAGAAGATGGAGTTGAGATCACTTATATTCCATATAAAATATAAAATGGAATTGAGATTCCAAAAATAGGTCCATCGGAAATGGCAGGGCTACCCCGGAAAACGGTCTCTAACATCTGTCCTTGCAGAGCTTCTGGTTTCCTCTACAAGCTCAGTCCTCTGCTTCCCCTTCCAGGTTCTGGTCCTCCCCCAGAGCCACACGGACCCCAAACAAGCATTTCAGTGACAAAGTCAGTCCTGTTTCTTAACTCTATGTTTGAAGCATGGTTGCTTCGGGCCAGGTCTGACCTGCCCACTAGTTCCTCTGCATCTGAGGCTCTTTTTCCCTCGCAGGCTCTTGCCTAACAGCCCTGGTACCAACAAAGGCAACCACTCTTTTCAACCCTAAGACTCAGGCCTCAGTCTCTCCTTCTGAATTCTATATCCCAGCTGTCATCTCAAACCTCTGGAAACCTCTGGAAAGGCTCGAATCGAGGCATCATTGCTCTATCTGAGCCTTCTTCACAAACTCGACCCCAAATTCCGTGCCCAGCCTGTGTACTCAGATCACTTGTTATCCATTTTGTCTGTTGTGCCTTGATATCCAGACTGACTCTTCTCTGCCCTCTGGGTTCACAGCATTGTTTCGTGCTGTACCACCTTCCTTACACCCTCACTCTTCCAAATGTCATCATCCTGGTCCAAATGAGACACTGACCACAATTTGATTTTGGCAGCAGAAAATAAGGAAAGAAGAGAGATGAAAGTTAAAAGTTAAGAAGGAACTAGGGCTTCTTTTAGAAACAATCATTACTAATACACCTAAACATGAAGTTTAAAGGTAAGGAAATCGTACCATCCATAGGAATTATTCAGAGTAGGCTAGGTTATGCTGCTGTTAACAGATTTACTTGGAAATCTCAGTGGATTAACATGAAAAAGATTTATTTTTCCATCTTGGTATATATTCAGTGGGTGTTGGGAGGTGGGGAAGAATTTGCTCTATGTAGGAACTAGACGAAAGGTGTCTCAACTTCTCGAAGCTTCTTCCTCAGGAAACAAATCTCTTTCTTGAGTTCCTGGCAAGAGAAGAGAGACTGACGGATCACAAGGGGTTTTCACAGCCTCAGCCTGGAAGTAACACATATCACTTCCTCTCACAGCCCATCAAATAGAGGTGGATGCAGGGTTCTGTCCACCTGTAAGGGGTTTGAGAAGCCCCACTTCTCCACGAGGGCCAAAGGATAAGGGAACTGCAGGCCAGGAATGCTAGTAACGTGGAGGCACAGTGATTCCAGCGGATGCAGCTGAAATCCTAAAATTCTGGCCCTTGTTGCACTAGCACAAGGGCTAATGCTCTGGCAGTTGTGATACTTCTTATTTTTAGTTGACAATAAGCAAAGTAGTTTAAGTTTGATAAAAAGGAAATGATAGTGCATGTGTTAAAAGCTGAAAAAAACCTAAGGTATCAGAAAATGGTCGTGCTGGTATATTTTTATTTCACTGTTGTTTTTCATTAGGTTTAATTTTGTGGCTTGAACAGGTTTTATTTAATGTTGGTTTTTAATGTGTACCTTGTTTTTAATGAACCAAAATTTAAAATGGAACATTTACCTCTCATTTTTCTATGGGTAATCACATATGTATTCAAAAGTATAAAATAGCAAAAATGTCTTGTTAAAAGCAACTTTTAGTGTTTTAATGACAGCTAGCTTGCAAATGGTAAAATCATATACCCCAGTTATCAATATTATGAATTAACTCTAGAGTGTCACCTGCATTTCTACACATATTTCAACTTGTAATGATAGCCTATAAGAGATGAAACTAGGATAATTCAATACATGTATCAATAATGGCACAGTTTACTTAGACCTGGCATTAAAACAGTTTAAATTCTCAGTGTCTAAAGTGAATATTTTGCCAACAATAGGCAAGAAATAATGAGAAAAGAAATCTGTTGAATTAACCTCTATTATTGCTTCCTCTTCTTCCTTATCTGTTGAAAAAGTTTTGAGTTATTTATTTACATTGAACCCATGGACATGGCTTCTGTACGCTTTAAAACTGTACAGTAGGATTAGGGTGGCTGTAAATCTGTCCATCAGATTCGCCTGGCGCCATCTGAGAGGTGGGCAAGGACTGGACTCTAGAGCTTCATCACATCTCACGACATCCCATCTGATAAGCAGCAGGAAATACAAAGAAACAAATATTTCTCCTCTCGTTTCACAAAATGGGGTTTATCAAGCAATGTTTCCTCTACTGAGACGACCACAGAAGTGACATGTTTTGGCAAGATCTAATCCTCAACACCAGAAACCAACAGTTCGTAAGGCATTTCTGCAAGCTTTCTCTGCCACAGCCACACGTCTCTTTTGTGCACACCTAGGCCCCCAGGAGAGTGGTGAATTTGACCTGGTCCTCTCTTTCTGCAGCCGTGAGGGTGTACGGCCACAAAGCACAAGCCAGCCCTGTCTGTAGAATTTAAGATACTTCTTAATCCTGAAAGCTCATAAACGCTAGTATTGATTTTAAAAAAAAAGAAAAAAATCAGTTTCACACAGGTTGATAAAACCTTTACTGTCATGTTGGTCAAAACTGAAGTAACCCTTTTATTGTTGTGTTTCTACAGGAAATAGTTGCTAAACCAGCATTATAAATTCCTGAGAAAAAATATTTAATAAGATCATACTTAAATTTAACAGAATGTATATGTTAGAGCTAAACTCACTAATAACATAACTCACAAATTTTTACCAGATTAGAACTAAAATATTTTTTTTTATCTGATCTGCTGGAAGACCAAAAAATAAAAATTAAGTCAGACAGAAAAGGTCGAAAACCATATGATTTCACTGATATGTTGTATATAAAACTGAAAACAACAAAGGAACAAGAAATGCAAATAAAGAAACAAAAACTCATAGACACAGACAATAGTTTAGTGGTTACCAGAGGGTAAGGGCAGGGGTGGTAGATGAAAGAAAGGGGGATCAAATATATGGTGATGGAAGGAGAACTGACTCTGGGTGGTGAACACACAATGTGAATATATAGATGATGTATTACAGAATTGTACACTTGAAACCTATGTAATTTTACTAACCATTGTCACCCCAATAAACTTTAATAAAAAAAAAATCTCTACTCACTGACTTTCCTAGATATATTATCAGATATATTCTCTGTTGGGGAAGAATAAAATATACTACTGCTTAAAAAAGACTTGAGATGAAAATATTTTTTTGAAGTAAAAATCAATTCACAAAATTATTTCACTTGAATAGATATACATTTCATATATCTATTCGAACTGGAAAAACTGAAGGGAAAAAGATTCTACGACTTGCTCAAGTTTCTAAAGGTGATTTATAAATGGAGCAAGAACTAGAATGTTTTCCTCCTAATTTTAATTCAAATATCTGATTTGAGGTGTTTTGGTACTTCTTCTAAAGATCTGTAGACTGAAATGTTTACACACATTGTAAGAAAGATTCTAACTGAAGTTTAAAAAACATCTTTAAAAAATGTTTCTATGTACATTTCAAGTTTCCAGCATCATGTCTAGATTTTTTTCTTTCTCTTCTTTTTTTTCCTTGAGACTCTCACATGGGGGAAAAAAGAGAGAAAATGAGATTTAATCGGAGGATAGTTCTGAGCTAGAAAGAGGAAAAGAAGACCCTTAACACAGAGAAAATCTGAGACAGATCTTTAAAGAGGGGGGTAGGGAGACGTTACTACATTGGTTTCTTTTATATGGATGTAAAGAAAAAGTTACCAAGTTTTGTGTTGCTTGAACAAGGACAGAGATTTTCTTATGAGGCTCTGAAAGGTTTTATAGTTGAAAAGTAATGCGAAAAACAATCACTTCTGCCACTGAATGATTGTTATAAGGCTCAGCACCTTCAATAAAAAGATGCTTCTGTTCAATTTCCAGTCACATCAAATTCTCATTACAAGCAGCTAAATCCCATCTCTCCATGAGCCAGACTGTATCAAAAGTAGCCGCTTTATGCATTAAGTTTTGTAACACACACTTATATCCCATATCCCAGGTCACAAAGCAAATTCTAGGACATTTTCCCTCAGTTAATGACAGGCTTGGATGCTAAACTTCAACGAGACCGGAAGCAGAGAAACACTGGTGACCAAGGTGCCCTCGAAGATAAGGAAGAAATTCTGCAGCTGTTTGTAAACCAAATTGTCCAGTTCCCAAGTGTTTGCATAAAATCCATCTTTGTCTTAAAGAAAACTTGCTGAGAGTTTAATTGAGAATCCCTAAGGAGGGAAATTAGAAAGGCAATAAGCCCCCTACTTACATCCTCCCCTCAAAAAAAGAAAGTCCTGGGGTAGAAAACTCAAAAGCCTACTTAATAATTTCCAAGTCATTCTCTCTTTTCATGTTATTTGCAAATATTAGATATCGCTGTATTTCCTTCTAAGGTCTGGTGAGAAAATGAAATTAAAGGCCAATGAGATTCAAGTTCCCAGACTAACCAGGGCAATCAGGATAGGAAGGTGCAGACTCTAATAATGAACGCTAGGGGTCAGGGAAGAGCACGAAGTCAAAGCACGACTCACCTCACCTGTCTAGAGGCCAAGGGCCTTGACCTTACACAGTTATGCCCTTTAAAGAAAGCTGTTTTTTCGCAGTGAAGAGCTGTTCAAGTAGGCAGGAAGATGAATATTGCTTTCAAAATGGAAAATAGGTCAACTAACATGACAGAATGAAACCTGTATACTGTCAATTTTTCTAAGGCAGTAAAGCTGAAAATGAAAGGTGAAATTCAAGGGCATGAGAATGATATGTTTTCTTACTGGCAGCATGTCCATTCTCACACTTGGAGTCTATAGTTTGCCGTGCCCAGGAATGTTGGCTTCATTTTACGACGTAACCAACTCCAAGTCATTAACTAAATGGTGCATGTTTATTTATACTGCTCATGAATATATGCAAAGGGTACTCCAGAATCGGCTCATTGAAGAGGAGTTAGGTGACAGAGCTGGAAAAGAAACAGCAACATTTGGCAATGGGATGGTTTGAAGATAAAAGGAAATACGCTATTCATAAGGCAAGAGCAGTGATAGTGATTTTAAAAGAATCAGAATCCAGTTTATAGTTACATTACAAATGACAATTATGAATTCATATACATTAGACCCAGGGAATAGATTGCAAAAATGGCCATAATACTCTGTAGTGCCTCTGATAAAAAAAACTGGAGTCTATTTGCTCATCCTCAAATTACAGTTAGTGCTGTAACTTGCTTTGGCTAATAAAAAGGGGCAGAAATGATACAGTGCCAGCTCTGAGAATAAGCCTCAAAAGAACTTTCAAGCTTTCCTCCCACCCCTTTCTCCGTCTCTCTTTCTCTCAGAATCTGTCACCTCCATTTGAACAAACCCCTAGCCTGGTGGGTCTAGCCTTCTGCATAATGAGAGAGTCACTGCATAGCTATCTCCATTGCCCCAGCCAACAATCCACCAATCCCAGAAGCAGAACCACCTACCCAACCAGCAGCTGACCACAGACCCATGAGGAATCCCAGATGTATCAGCAGAAGAACTGTCTGGCTCATCCCAGACCAAATTGCCAACCCACAGAATTATGAGCTAAATAAGAAGTTGTTATTTTCAGCCACAAAGTTTTGTGGCGATTTGTTGTGCAGCAAGATAATGGATGGAGTTCATATATTCTAAAAAGCTTCATATGTCTATTATTAACTCAATTTGTCAAACCTTTCTTGACTGGTAACTATGTGCCAGGCACGCTGACAAAGCTCAGTTGTATTACCCTGGGGAGACAGAGCCTTCTAGTGCACCGTCCATCCTGGGGATGCCGGGAAGGCTTGCAGAGGCAGATACCTGAGTGAGAACTTGAAATAGATTTATGAGTGGGAGAGGTATTTCAGTCAGAGGAAATGGTAAAGGTAAATAGAAGTGAGACAGCAAGGTATAAGCAGGAAGGTGCAGGAATTTATATTGTAGAAGCAGGACGTAAAGTTTTAGTCAAGAAATGGCCAGAAATGAGACTAGAAAAGTCAGTAAGAACCAGACCATGGAAGACTTCGGATGCTGTCATAAATACCTTGGAACAGGGTATGTATATCAATAGAGACCCAGGCCCATAGTTCTCAGACATTAGGACACATAAAAACAATCCAGTGGTGGTAAGAACAGAAATTTCTAGAGCTCTATCCATAAATTCTAATCCAGTAATTCTGTAATGGAGACCAGACTTGGGGCTTCAAATTTTTAAATGTTACATGGTTCATATGTAAGCCAAAAGGGTCTGTGCAGATTGTTCACGGACTACACTTTGAAAAACATCACCAGGCAATGTGAGATCTCCTGAAGTGATTATAATAAGAGGGTGACTCGGGCATTCTCTGTATTAGTTTCAGGTTGGCATTCAAGGCTGATTTTTCTAGTTGTGGTCTGATAGGTAAATTGAACGCACCCAGGAAAAGAGGCAAGAAAGAGAGAATCTGAATTAGGACTGTGCTAATAAGGACAGGGACCAATGTGTGAAATAATTTAGAGGTTAAATTGCCGTGGAGTTTTGATGATTAGAAGGATGAAGGGAGTGGAAGGGGAAGTGTCAAGGATGGCCCTCAGATGATGTTAGAGTTTCAAATACCTTAAAAGTGTCCAGAAAGCACTGGGTTTGGAAGTTAGAGGTACCGATTTAGGAGTCATCAGTATACTGGTGTAAACTAAACCATGGGGAGTTGGGGAGATTTCCCGGGAGAGTGAACAGAGAAAGGACAAGGCTAATGACAGAACCCAGGGGTACAGCAACACTTAAAAGATATCTAAAAGATGAATAGCAGCTTAGGAGGCTGAGAAGAACTGCCATAGAGTTAAGAGAAAAACATGGCTATAGTGACATTGTATCCCAAAAGACATAACCAGCACTGTTCAGACCAACTGTGATATATGGTCGCCCTATTGGCAGAAAAACAGACACACAGACCAATGGAATAGAATTGAAAATCCAGAAATAAACCCACATAAATATGGACAGAAAATTTTTGACAAAGGAGCCAAAAACAGACAATGGAGAAAAGGAAGTCTCTTTTATAAATAGTGCTGGGAGAATTTGCAAGCCACATGCAAACAAATAAAACTAGACTGCTATCTGTCACTATGTACCAACGTTAACTCAAAATGGATCAAAGACCTAAACATAAGACCTGAAAAACTAAACTGCATAGAAGAAAGCATAGGTACTAAACTTATGGACCTTAGGTTCAAAGAGGATTTTATGAATTTGACCTCAAAGGCAAGGGAAGTAAAAGCTAAAACGAATGAATGGGACGATATCAAACTAAAAAACTTGTGCACAGCAAAAGAAACCATCAACAAAACAAAGAGACAACCAACTGAATGTGAAAAGATATTTGAAAACAACACCTCTGATAAGGAGCTAATATCCAAAATATATAAGAAACTCATACAACTCAACAACAAAAAGACAAACAATCATTAAAAAAACAGGCAGAGGACATGAACAAAAACTTCTCCCAAGAGGACATACAAACAGCTAAAAGATATATGAAAAAATGTTCAACTTCACTAGCTATTAGGGAAATGCAAATCAAAACCACAATGAGATATCACCTCACACCTGTTAGAATGGCTATCATCAACAAGACAAATAATAAGTGTTTGAGAGGCTGTCGAGAAAAAGGAACCCTCATACACTGTTGGTGGGAACGCAGATTGGTGCAGCTGCTATGGAAGGCAGTATGGAGGGTCCTCAAAAAATTAAGAATAGAATTACATATGACCCAGCAATCCCTTTCCTGGGTATATACAAAACAAATCTGAAAACATTTATCCATAAAGATATGTACTCTGATGTTTATTGCAGCTTTATTTACAGTGACCAAGACATGGAAACCACTAGTGTCCTTCCACAGATGACTGGATAAAGAAGATATATATATATATACATACATACATACATACACAATGGAATACTACTCTACCATCAGAACAAATGAAATACTGCTATTTGCGACAACATGGATGGATCTTGAGATTATTATGCTAAACGAAATAAGTCAGACAGAAAAAGTTGAGAATCATATCACTTCACTCATATGTGGAATATAAAACTGAAAGCAACAAAGGAACAAGACAAACAAATAGAAGAACAAAAACTCATAGACACAGACAACAGTTTAGTGGTTACTAGAAGGTGACGGGGGAAGGAGGATGGTAGATAAGGGTAAAGGGGATCAAATATATGGTGATTGAAAGAGAACTGAGTCTGAGTGTTGAGCACATAATGTAATATATAGATGATGTATTATAGAATTGTACACTTGAAACCTACGTAATTTTACTAACCATTGTCTCCCCAATAAATTTAATTTAAAAAAATTAAAACGTGTCTCTCAATGTCTCCTGTGATTATTGCCAGTCTCTTTCCACGAGAGTTTGGAGTGCAGAAGGCAGAATAGAGTGGTTTGAGTACTTAGCTTGAGGTAAAAATATGAAAACAGAATTTACACAACCCTTTTAAGAAAATGTAAGTGGTGCATAAAATTATGAATAAAAATATAAAAAATATGTATCTACTTAAGCACTTTGGTGAACAATCTTGCAAAGCTTCTCTATCTATATATCATTTTAAATAAATAGCATCTTTGAATTACATATGCCCATACATATTACAGTACATGTAATAAAACGTGTCTCTTAAACTCAACAATACTGTCATCCTGTATGTTAATAATCTATACTGGGACTGGAAAATGTTTTTTCTGTAACGGGCCAGATAGTAAATATTTTAGGCTTCGTGAGCCATCGGGTGTTGCAACCACTCAGCTCCGTCTAGGCACTGCGGTATGCAAGCAGCTCAGACAACATGTCAATGAATGGGCATCCGTGATCTGGCCCACAGGCTGCGGTTTGCCAAATGCTGATCTATGTCATAATTTTTTTAAATGATTTCATACTGCTTGTGGCTGTACCATAAATTATTTAACCAACCTCACTTCAAGAAACATACCCCAAAGAGATTTTCAAATGTTTGAAATGTATGTACAAATATGTTTAATAGAGCCTAGATATTGTCATGGAAAAATATAAACACTGTAAATTTTCATCAGAAGGAGATTAATTAGATAATTTTGAGCATGCAGAATAATTCATTTCAAAATTCCTAAATGGTAAAATTAGAGCACTAAGTACATTTTCATTTCTTTTCTGAATCATCTGACCCCTAGCTCAGATCAGTTTCTTCAGTTGCAGAGATGTGAATCTTTTTCCCAAAATCAATTATAATGCAGACGGTCATGTTATTTTTGACTTGACCATGACAGGAAGATAAATATATAAAATTATAATGTAACATACGATACTATTTAACCAGCTAAATTTGCTCAGATTTCTCCAATTGTCCCATTAATGTTCTTTTTGGTCCAGCATCCAATCCAAAAACTACACTTTCCATCGAGTGTACTTAGTCTCCTTTAATATGGAGCAGGTCTTCATCTTTCTGTGTTTTACATGACTTTGACAATTTTCAGGAGTACTAGTCAGGGATTGTGATACCTCAGCACTAATGAACCCACCTACTGCCCAAATCTTGGTTTCTAAATATCATGCTCTGATAAAAGAAAACCGAGTCCTTGAAGAAATGGTTGTAGGACTGGGGCAAGGAAAGTACAAGATGAGTCTGAAATATCTTGTGGTGCCAGAAAATATGGAAGGTGCTTAAAAAGGGCGGGTGCATATTCTAAAAAGATACAGAAGCCAATTTGAAGGGGAATACAAAGGCCACATTTGGGAAAACCGAATGACAAAATAAATAATGATTGTGATAGATTATAACCCATAGAATAAAATAAGAATTCATTTGTCCATACTAGTATAAACAATGAATGAACAAATGAATGGGTGAATAAATAAATAAACTTTCCCTTACCACAAATTTCCAACTAGTATCTATAGATTAAGGAATGTTTAAAAAATTAAAAAGAAAAAAAAAACCCCACCATTTGGCAAATACCATAGTATTGTTTCAGGTAGAACTCATCCATGGACGCTAAAATTAATGGTAAAGTTGTATTAACAAGATGCTTCAATACTCTCAGTTTTTTCCCCCATAAGAGCCTTATTGTACACAAAGAAATACAGTAACTTTGTGGTGGAGAAATCCAGCATTCATCACCTTCACCAAGTGATCAAAGTTAACCATTTTCAGCAAGGGAATAAATCCACATCAAATGCCTTTGCATATGATGTAT
Source organism: Rhinolophus hipposideros (assembly GCF_964194185.1). Classification (NCBI taxonomy): domain Eukaryota; kingdom Metazoa; phylum Chordata; class Mammalia; order Chiroptera; family Rhinolophidae; genus Rhinolophus; species Rhinolophus hipposideros. Next base: position 17,404,533 of record NC_138062.1, read on the forward strand.
TGAGAAGGTCACCACCTCATTTTCTGGTATCTCTGCCAAAAATGCAAAACTTGAATTTAAATATGAGGAAACATCAGAGAAAATGCATTGATTGCCAGAGCCTAAATGACCTAGTGACAGACACGCTAGGGGACGCCATGTGTTAGATGCACTTTCAGGTTGGTCTTTATTCATTCAATTCACAGAGGGATCCATTTAAAGACTTTTAAGAAGAAAAATTACAGGATGAGAGCCGGGCCTCCAGAAGATTAAACTGGCAGTGAGGATAAAACACAATGTGAAGGGGCTAAAAATGAAATCTGCAGAAGACCTCCATGCCTATTAGGGATCTGTTACATTATTTCAGGCACACTGTCATAATAATCTCAACTAGGGTAATAGCCATAGAAATGGAAGAGAGGAGAGTAAGCCTAGAAATAATATGATGAAGAATCAAAAAGAATTTTTCCACCCATTGAAGGTGAAGGAACTGGAAAAGGAGTGAAAGGATGGTCCTTATTTATCGGACTGAACTGGCAGCAGGAACAGTCGGTCTGCTATTGGTAAAGGAATGAAACTCATAGGAACGATTGCATTTTCCATTAAGAAACTAAGTTTGAAGAGAACATGTAACTTGTGCAGAGCTGCAGCGCCAGGAAAGGGCAGAACCAGTACGGAAACCCAAATCTTCTAAGTTCAGAAATTTCTATGGGCTACATGAAGCTCTGCGTATATTGAGATCCTCTAAGGGATTAAAAAGAACTGCAAACTTCTGCAACTGACAGTTTCTAAGTGTACAATCAGACTTATGTGCAAAGTTATAAGTAACTCATAAAACAATATAAAAGAGTAAGTGACGTTCTCTTTTTCTCGGTGAGTTCCATTGGGCTTTGTAGAGAAGTAAGGACCATGTGCACAGCCTCCTGGGGCTTTCAGCCGTCCTCTCACTGGCTCCCAGAGCCTAGTCGGCCTCAGAGATCACTCACCCCAGTGCCATCATTTTACAGATCAGGTATCTGATCCTGCACATCCCATATTTACATTTGGGTTACAAGGAAGGATGCTAGTGTAAGTCATTTCATTCGCACTAGGTCTCTCAGCCTATTCCAAGGGCAGACAGACAGGAGTTAGAGTTTTAGGGTCCCATTCCTTATACAAAGCGTTGCATTCTGAATAACTACCCTGAAGAAGAGTATCATCCTTTGAATACATTTGAAGCCACAAACAGCAACATAACTGAGTTCGGCTCTGAGGGTGGGCAGAAGACATCCTCAGCCCACTGGGGTCTAGGGTATACCTTGCCTTGACAGGAAATGAGGGCCGGGCAGAAGACACTGATCACTAACTATAACTACCTACAAGTAGTCATTCTTCCAGTAGCTCACTCCTGGTAGGGAGAGAAGTTGCTAAGCCCAGAATCCACCTCACTCCAGCCTTCCGTTAAAGGGAGAAAATGAGGCTAAAAGAATACAGCGTGCTCATCCTCTCTGCAGAAAGCATAGAATGAATGAGAAAAAAAACTCTTCATTTTAGCTACTACATTAAGGTTGAATGAATGTGTGCTGAAATAAGTCAATGTATTTTCATTAAATATGTGTCTTGTTTCGGATACCTGTAATAACAGTGAAATACACATTGGGAAAAGTACAGAAAAAAAGCACATCCCTTACAGAAACATAGTGCTTGTCTTAAATTACCATAGCCAAAGTAATCACATTTTTAAATCCTCCTCTATATAGTTCATTACATACTCTAAAGAACAAAAAAAAAAAAATGTTTCCATTATGGCCGTTTATTTGTTTACACTCCTGAAAAGGAATAAAAAACATTTCTAATTCGGGTACTCTCAAATGATACTCTACCTTCTTGCAATTAAACACAAATTTACTTAAGACATTGCTTGCCTAAAACCACCATGTTTTCAAAATAGACACTCCATGAAATTTGTCAGTAACAGTTAAATGCTTAGGAAATGAGCAAAGCTCCAATTAAAAGATTACAGTTCCGGAGCTAAAATGGGAGAACCTGCAAGCTCAGGACTGAACCTTCCTCCTCTGCATTCAGTGCCTTGGATTTTAGTTTGGTCTTGATTATTCTTTTCCCTTTCCTTTTCTCCTTGTCTGTTTGCTGTTGGATAGAATTATAAATCATAGGGAGAAAGAGCAGTCTGATCTTACCAAGACAGTTGTTTTTCTCAAGTCCTCTTTTCCATTTGCAAGTTGGTTTCCAGCCCAACCTTACTTGGTGTGATCTGAACTTCCTCACTTCTGGTGACTCACCAAGGTCCAAAGTCCGCCCCAGCACTACCTGAATGCTTGAATCATCCAGGAATCGGCTTGCTAATGGGAACTCTTCCAGTTTTCTCCTCATATAAACAGGGGACTTAGAAATCTGGAAGCAATAACTAGATGAAGAAATAAAGAAAGGGCTTGGATATGGGACTTCATTGCTTCCATTATGTCCTCTCTCTCTCCTCAATATCATGTAACCTAACCAGTGTCCCAGTGAAAATTGGGCACTTAATGCATTTTTCCAAAAATTCTCAAAAGTGACTCAAAAAATCTCTCAAAGAACAATGCTCTCTTTCCCATCATTGATGTATTAAGAGCAGAAGGAATGCATTGATAATCGTGTTAGATAATCATAGGATACACTTAACAGCTACTGAAGATGATGATATTTCATAGGCCACACTTCAATACACAATTCAGCACTACTCAGGATGGAAGCAGAAGTGCCTCTCAGTTGGAAAAAATATCAAATAGATACTTTTGAATTTCTCAGTAGGCGATAATCCAGTAACTCTGAGAAACATTTTATAGGCACATGGAACAAATTATTATGGTAATTGCAAAAGGATTATTAATACTTATAGGTCAATAATCTTGACCTTTTCAAATGTAACTGTTTTACTGATCCTAGAACTTAAAAATAAACTAAATTGTTGTGATAGTTACCTAAAAAAAATTTTAAGAGAATGAGATAGCAAATTAAGGAATTATTTAAATATACCATCCACATTTTTAGTCTGTATTTGGGCATGAATGAGAAAGAGTATTTTTTTGCATTGCAAGGGACTGCACACACATACAAATTCTGTCCCTCTGCTTTATAAATTCTAGATAGCAACTGGATGGCAAGAAGAAAACGGAAAACTACCCACTCTTCCTTTATTTATCTCAATTTTGACCTTTATATTTAGAAAAGGTGAAGGATAATTCTGGTCAGTGTTTCTTCAATTCTATAGCCTTCTAGAACAGACAATATCAATTTCATAGCAATGTCATAACCATTTATTCCCATCACAGCAGGGCCGCTTGCCTGATGAAAACATAATTGGAAAAAAAGTCCTTCTCATGTGGCATTGTAAACCATCTGCCATATTCTGGTTTTATAATATGTAGCAAACTCAAAGAGAAAAAAGTAGAAACAGAAGTTTCTGGGATAATATCAGTATCTAAGAGCTACCAATAGATCACATTATTAGGGAAAACTACACAAAATATTATAGCATAGGAACATGCAAAAATACCCAGCACTGCAAATAAGCATGGATTTTTATTGCTTCCTACATATTCCTCTGGATGCTGTAATAGATTTCCAACTTATCAAGGAGTGATCTACTTACTTTGTTTATTAACAACAGCGTTGTGCTGTGTGCCAAATCTGTTCTAAATGACTAATAAATATTAAGTCAGTCAGCGTGCACAACAACCAACTTTAAAAGGTGAGCACTGTTATCATGCCCATTTTACAGATGGGAGAAACACAGCGAAAGCACCAGGACTGAAACTCAGGCCGTCAGTAGCTAGATCTCTACTCTTAACCACTGCATTGTACTGCTGACTACTTCCTTTCTCTGTTAGAGTCATAAAAAGTTCTCTAAAATATAGGGAATACTTAAAAAACAAGGGTGATATTCTAAGATTAATTTCCAAGTTAGCACTAACAACCTAATTCACATTCTGGTATTCTGTAGTTCATGGAATATGTGTTTTCTGTCTTGAAAAGCTTTCCTAGAAAACATAGGTCGACATAAAAGATGAAAGATGCTTTCATCTCACCACTGAAGAGTAGTGATTCAATCACCTAAATAAATAAATACACACACACACACACACACACACACACACACACACATGGGTGCCAAAAAAAGTGAATACATTTTAAGAAAGGAAAAAAACTATATTAAAATTGTAATAATATACTCGTATAACGATAACAAAAGATGAATGTAAGTCATGTGTACACATTTTTGGCTCCCCCATTTTATATATATATGTGTATATTTTATATATACATATATATGTGTATATATATACATGTGTGTATATATATAAAACAAATGCCATCTCTCATATAAGAAATACATAGATAAGAAAATAAAAACATTTTTCTTCCCTACCCCTCCAAAATATAATTTATTGTTTTGGGTGAGTAGCTAGTTATAAGATTCAGTAAGACCCTCCCAACACTCCCCCACAAAAGTAGGAAAATGTAGGAAATCAATAAAACTCAGAAAAAATTAGTTTGTGTCTCCCATAAAGAATGTATACTACTAAAGAAGTCACATTGATTTTCAGTGCTGTGAAAGAACAGAAAGAAACCAAAATTGCTTCTTTATGTATTTTGTTTCACACCAAGTAATGAAGCAATTTTCAATGACATTAATGTGTTCCTTTGTTAAACAACCACGTCCCAGGAGCCCCACACTTTTTCTTCTCCTCTTCTTTTTTTAAATCCCTGAATACTCATTTGAAAATTAAGTTAGAGCCCTCATTATATTTGCTTCTTTATCCACTGAAATTTTTCAATGCATTATGAAAATTAATTAAGTAATATTTTACTGCATTTTTTCATTATGAAGTTATAGCACTAACATTTATCAAGGTGTCATAATTTAGGGGAGGGATAAAATACAAATTTACAGTTTGATAAAAATAATGTTGAGCTAATTTGAGTGGGGAGAAGACTGAGTACCATACAATTGACTATAAGCTCCCTGAAGGCAGGCTGTGCATTGATTCTGAACTTGGTAGGAAACCTGACACCCAGAAGATAATCTACAATTAAGCCATTTTAAACTCTATTTAAAAAAAGAAAAGAAACGTACTAGCACTTTTTAAACAGCATGTCATTCCAACATTTCTGAATATAAATAAATGCTTTTACAGACCTCAGATGAACTGTTGTTAATCATAGATTTCACCACCTGCAGCATATATGTAGCACACATAACCGAATTGTTTATCAATTGTATTTCCTTCTCCTTCCTTCTTCCTTCTTCTTTCAGACCTCATTTTTCTTATCTCATCATACACACTCCCACCCCTGAAGAAAAACACACCCTCTTCCAACCTGTAAGGCCAAGTTCCTCATCAACTCTCTCTTATGCTAAAATTGCACCTCATAATTACCCTCCTGTTTTTCTACCTGGCTCCCATTAAAATATTTCTGTTCACTAGCCCTGCCCCACTTACCCAAAGATTTCTAGGAGTCCTCAGCCAGTCCTTTGCTGTCTTCCAGAAACGGAAGAGTACAAAGTGGGGCAGGAGGTGGAGGGGGCCTGGCACCCCCAGCTGGAAACATTATGCATTCAGAAAAGCTTCAAATCCACCCAATTCCCATCTGCCTCACTTTCTTTTTCTTTCTCTTCCTCCCTCTCATTTTTTCATTTTAACCCTACACCTTTAGTTCTCACCCCACCACCTGGGTAACCTGAGCAATGTTTGACTTGGTTATGTTAAAGTAGATAGCTAACCATTTTTCACATAACTAACATTTATATTTAAAGTAGTCCAATAACTATTTGTGTAACCAGAAAATGCATAAGCATTTTCTGTGAGTTTTACTTAATAACAAAACTCCATTCTTATCACATGTGCTAAGTCTTTATAAATTCTTACATAAGTAGCATAATTATCTCTTTGCAAAAAAAAACAAAGAAGTATTATTTCACAGCTCTCCAGAAACTGAAAACATTAGCCTGACAAGTGGAAAAGTTTTATTAACACCCATGGAATTAAATATAATGATACTTTGAGGGTTTGGGCAAAAGGATGGCAAAGAGCTAATTCAAATCAGATTATTCCAAAAGTAAAGAGAATACCAGTTATTAAAGAACACGCGGACCTATACTTTAGCCAAATGGAATTTTTAAAGGCTATGCTGATTAATAGTGCTTAATAGTGCCTGATATATAGAAAGCATGCGGCACATATTAACTAATTGAATAAATGAGTGAGTGAATGAATGAATTGCTTTTCTGGTTTATACCAAACTGTTAAAATAAATTTGAAAATATTTAGCTATTTTCTACATTCTTCGGTTATATGTTACTGCTTCACAGTCAGTCAACGCTAAAGATTTAGTTTTCTTGGATTGTCAGTAATAGATCCCATTAATTTTATCTTCTCTTTCCAAATCCCTTTCTGTCTCTGAAGATTGCCTGTCACACTGCCCTGTTGTTGTTGTTGTATTCAATTAGATCTAAAAAGCTTTATGTCACTGGCACATAAAACTATGAAATTCTGCTCGACAGCTGGAGTTGCAAGGGAATGATGCTGCCTGATCTCCTGAGAGGTGATGGGCACTGGCATATATATGCCCCAGTGAAGGCCTGAGAGCAAGATGGACGTAGCGGATGAGCTCTGAGCTATCTCCACCCCTGACCTGTTCTCCAGTAACAAGGGAGAAGCTATGCTGGTGTGGTAGCGGTGGGCCACTCGGTCACTTTGCTAGATGAGGAGTTGGTGGGAAGCTGGAAAGGCATCAAAATACAACGTTGCTTCTCATAACTACACCATATTCCAGCAAAAGCACAAGTCAGTGAGAAATTTACAGAAAAGGACTGTCTCTGCTCCTTTGCTTGTGGGATTAGAATGGATTCAGAGAAATAAGCACAAATTTAGTGACTTAAGGTTTTTTTAGTATGATTTTTTTTTTATCTGGATTAGAATGTTCAACTCCTTCTCATGTTAACTCTTTGATCTAAGATGAGATTCTTATGCTCCCTGCACCTGCACCTCTCTTTTCTCTATTGTAAAATGTGAGAGAATAATGCTTACATTGTGAGTGCCATGATTGGGACTTAGTAAATATTCAATGAACGGCTGGCAAGCATTTACAGGTACTCAATAAACGCAAATATATGTGTATATATATATATATATACACACATTTACATAATTTTATATAATTACATATATTATATTATACATTATATAATATATATTATATGTTTGTATTATATATTATACATTTACATTATATGTGATATACATTTATATACCTGTATATACTTATATGTACTCTTGAACAATACAGTGGTTAGGGGTGCTGACACCCCTCACAGTCAAAAATCCATGTATAACTTTTGACCACCCCAAAACTTAACTACTATTAGCCTATTGTTGTCAGGAAGCCTTATCTACAACATAAACAGTCAATTAACACATATTGTATATGTTATATGTATTATACAATACAGTAAGCTAGAGAAAAGAAAATGTCATTAAGAAAATTGTAAGAGCACACACATTTATAATGTTTATTGAAATAAATCCATGTTTAAGTGGACCCACACAGTTCAAGCTTGTGTTGTTCAAGGGTCAACTGTATTTTAAAGAATTACAGTGGGAGGGAGGGCTGATTGGTTTGAGGGGGTTACACAAGATGTGGCCCTCTTCCACCAACCACTGTCTCCACCTATCACCATTCTTACCCAAATACTCTAGTTCCTGCAGGAAGAAAGGAAACAGAAATACCAACCTCAGAGCCAAGGTCCTTATCACAGAAATGATGGTAAATAAAGCTAACCCACAGAGAGCGTTGGATCATTAGCTGGATCACTTGCCCTTTCTGGTGCTCTCTGTATCCTCTTGCAGTCCACAGTGGAGAACTACATATTTATGTGCTAGTGACTAGAAGTGAGGAGATGGCTCCGTGGGATGGCCAGTTAAGCACATACGTGGAAACCTGAAGACTAATTAATTCTCATATCAGGGGAAAGTGGCATAAGCCAACCCACAGACAGCCATCAAGGGGATGGGAATTCAAAATTGGCTTCTTCAGTCTGTCTGGTGTATTCTGAAGCATGGCCTGAGCTCTCTTGTGCTACCCAGTTCTTTTGTTCTTTTAACAAGCCCTTCCCTCTGTTCCACACCCAAGGCCTCACGTCCATTTATGGCTTACCTCTGGCATGGGTGGGAAGCAATTTTTTGTTCCTTAAGATAGTATAGGAGGACATGGAGCATATTGTTCCTGAGGCAAGCCATCCTGGTACTCGGTCCTGAGCATGAAAATTCTAAAAACCAAACATACACCTGGCTAGAGGAGGCTTATCTCCACCAGCCTGTTTCTAAACCTTACAGCACTAAAAAGAATATCTGTCACCATCTCACTCTCAATTTCCATTTTTTAAAATCTCCACCTATCACCTTTGGCTTGGGCCATATTAGTTTGGTGAAAAGGATGTGCGTATGCGGTGGGGGTTTCATCGCACCATTATAGATGCCTTGTGCTAAATCACATGTTGACCAAGTTGAGCTTGAAAATGGCCACAACTGATAGAAGCAGACATTCATAGTGGACCACTATCATCACCGCCTATTTTTTAAAATTACTTTAACCTCCTCATTATAAAATCTATCTTGAATTCCACTATTTACGTTCTCCAATTTTCTTATGTCACTCTACTTATAAGTTCTTGGCTATACATGAACCTATTTATTTGACTAGAATACTGCAATTTATATATAAATATGTATATATATATATATATATATATATATATAATACTTTTATGTATATTCTTTTAGTTGATTATTTTAAACAAATGGAAAGGGAAACTGGTATTATCTACATCTTATAGGTAAATAAAGTTTAGAGAAATTAGGAGACATGACTGAGACAACATAACTAAAAAGCTAAAATTCTAAACTAAACCATTTAGCTCTTACAGAGCTACTTCCATTAATGCCAAATACCTTAATATGACACTGATGATTTACAAAATCTGAACCCATCCATTTTAACATTATAACAGATGTTTACAGCTCACCATTCTATTCCAGCAAAGCTAGTCTTCTCACTCTCGCCCAACTTTATTTGAAAAACTGGTTCCCTCCCTTGTAGTCTGTATCTCCCAACTTGGAAGACACTTAGGCCTTCTTATTCTCTGAGTTTTTGATCAGAAATCTCTGCTTACAGTCTAGTTCAAATCCCACCCCTCCTCCAAGCTTTCCCACATTGCAACAGCCTAGCATGGTCTCTCCTCTTTCAAAATCCTGTGCAGTTCTTTTCTGTCTCTCTACGTGGACATTCTGAACAGGCTGTCCTGCCATTAAATGCTGTCCTGACAGTAACTCTCACCCTGGCTGGAGAAAGGTACTGAAAGCACAGAGAATTAGAGTATCCCTGAGATGTCATGTTCTCATGTCATTTTCTGTTATGCTGTCACTGGACACAGAAAATCACCAATTTATCAGCACAGCACTTTTCAAAACTGTCAGAATACAACTTAAATATCCTCTCCTCATAAGGGTTTCCCTCTTTTAGTTGGAATTTAGCAAGCTTTCTCATATCCTCATAATACCTATCACATGCTTCTCATATAGCACTTAGTACAACACGCTGGTAAATTTTTGTTCGTTAATTTATACAGCACTCCCCTGCCTCCAGTTGCGTAGCTGCCTGGACATAAGGAAAGTGACACTCACTGTGACCCACTATGTCATTGGCTCCAGATAGGCAGCATTCATTAAATGTTATGTAGCTGGATGAATGAATTAATAAATGAATGAATGAAAAGGTAGAAATGTAGATTTAGTGAAACCAGAACAGTTTCTGCCAATGACATCTGGCTAGCAATGAGAGCTTCAAGCTATCCAACAAAAGCCTTGTTAATCCTTAATTTGGCTGAAATAACTTTCAACTCTGATAAGGGTCAAAAGAAGATAAATTTACTGTGAACTATGACTTCCCTTAGGAAGTGTTAGCCTTGTTATTTTGGCTTTCATTTCAACCCCAAATTCCATTTGACCCGTAAAACAGAAGAATCATGATGAGACACCAAACAAAAGAGAAAAAATATAGAAAGAAAAGGAGAAAAGACAAAACAAGAAGAATTTCCACTGAACAGAAACAATAGGTGGGTTCACTCAAGGAACAAATCAAAACAAGAATTACAGCAACTTTTTTAAAAAAACTGCAGAGGATTTTGAAGACCTACACTAACGTAACAGATGAGACAACTGAGGCCCAGAGAGGGTTGTGGGGTGACCAAGATTAATTAAGTGAATTAAGGTTTTCTACCAACCATCTACTTTCTCCACCATCCCTCACTGCCTTTCTAATATATTTCTCTTACTGCTATATTATGAATTTAAATGTCTTACAGTAAAACATAACAACATAAACATATAATAACAATATAAACACCTTTCAATCCCTATTTCCTCATCAATAAGATGGAATGATTGGAATAGCTAATTCACAGAGGCTTGGTCAGTATTAAATGAGATAATGAGTATAAAGTGCTTAGGACAGAGACGGCAGAGCGGAAACACTCCATATATATTACTATTACCAGCAACTATCATCTGCCTCAAACTCATGCCTGTTTCAGTGTAGATCTTCCTGGAAAAGATGGCATGAAAATAGAACTAGTACATACGACATATTGGATGTCATCTTGCAAAAATGAAGCTTATGACAATTGCTCTACCACTTCACCCTTTCCTTATGGTTACTACTGTGTGTATCAAGTGCCTGGATGTTCCAATGATTCCAGGTGCTGTGTGCAAAATTAAATATTATGTGCACCCAGGTTACATTTAAGGAATTGAATCCCTGACTGCCCTCACACAGCTGTTATAAATCCAGGAAGTTGTGGGGTGGGAGCTCAAATGCTTTTCAGCTAGCCTGGATACCAGTGATACGATTTCCTAATGGTCCACATGTAACACAGCTCCAGTTCCACTCAGTATCCAGCTGGGGCTAATTTGTTTAGTTAACAAATCTTGTTTGAGCTTCTAATATGCAGCAGGCATTTACTTGGTGCTGAGATACAGCAGAGAACAAAGCAGGCAAAAAACCTCCCTGACTTATCAGAACTAGTACATTCTAGTGGAAAATTTACCCAGAATAGTAAAGGGCAGAAATAAAAGTGTTTAGTCTTTGGAAATGCCATCTATTAAGCCCAAAGATAAGCTGTCCTTACATTTAAAACAAAGGGATTTTTTAATAAAAATGTTTCTTTCACCTTGGCATTGTGCAATCTATTGGGTAAGATCTCAGATATGGCTTCTACATTATGACCAATTGTTTTACCTGATATGCCTTTAACTTCCTCATTTGCACAAGGAATACCAAATGAAAATAATATATCACAAGATGTAATATGAGAAAAAGTATCAGTGATGAGGACAATAATTATAGATAAAGCAGAAATACCAAAGCTTTAAAAGGAATGCATAAATCATGTCACCTAGGGAAAGCAAGGCACAAAAATTACTTTGAGGGCACATCTATCTAATCTCTAATATCTCCATTTTCTTCTCTGACTCTGGTGTGACTTTTAAGCCAAAAGCACCACTTATGTAGTTTGGAATCACACTCAAGGGTTTGCACTGCAAAATAGCACCGTCTCCCTCCACACCTGCTACAGCAGAAATATCAAATCCAAATCTAGAATTATTAAATACAGAGGCTAATTCAAACATAACATCTTTAATTTGTAAATCAGTGACTACAGAATTTAATAGAGCATTGCATAGTTTATTATTTGTGAATTGTCTGCCACCTTTACATCTATTCATGCACACATGTGTGTGTACACAATATATACTAGACATACCTACACATACGTGTGCGAGAGGGTGAACAGCCATTAGTTAACCTTTACCAGACACTGCTGTTTCGAATAGAGGATTCCAGTGCAGGAACAAGGAGCAGAAAGAAAGGGGAAACTGCAGTGGAGCATACTAAGCGGTATGGCAAGGGTTTGCCATCCCTTGATGATAAAGGGCATAAATGGGATACCTAATCTAGCCTTAGATACAAGAATGGTCAGGGAAGACATCCCAGAAAAATTATCACCTGAGCTAGTTTTTGTTGCTGTTGTTGTTTTTCTCTTTTTATTTATTTTTTTAAATTAAAGTTTGTTGGGGTGACAATGATTAGTAAAGTGACATGGGTTTCAGGTGTACCATTCTGTAATACACCATCTATGGATCACATTGTGTGTTCACCATTCAGAGTCAGTTCTCCTTCCATCACCATATTTTTGATCCCGTTTACTCTCACCTGAGCTAGTTTTGATGAATGGACAGATGCCAGCCAAGAAAATGTTGGTAGGCGGGGATGGGGTGGGGGGGAGGAATGCAAAGACGCAGATGACATAAGGGAATGTGTGACACTATGAAAAACTAAGAGTCACTCAGAATACCTCTAGAGGAGCATTATATGAGGCATAATAATTATCGTGTCCCTTTTTATTTCTCTTCATTGTGACCAGGGGCCACCTGTCACTTATCTAGTACGTCCCACAGTACATAACACAGTGCCTTATACGTTATAGATATTCAACAAATGCTTCAGGAATTCAATAGCACATATTCAGTAACACTTTCTCAAGTAATAGTAAAACCCAATAATAAAAATCTCATTTAATACTTAGTTTTTATATTTTCTTACACTATTTCAATTGGTCACTGAAAAGAAAAAAGGACATAGGGAAACTGTTATGGATATTTCTTAGCGCTGTTTATCATTAACTACAAAGTCGTGCTAGATTTGGAGAGTCTAAGCAGTAACTTTACAAAGTGATCATATGAATTATTTTATCTATAAACTAGACAATCCACTGAAATTAAACAATAACTAATTTACCACATTACAGGAATAATTGGCTCACCTAATTGTCCTGCTTTGGGTCATTTTAGTTTAATTACCAAAATTACAGTCAAGGATAGCTAATATTAATATTCCCATAAAGACTTATTTTTTGTTTGTTTGTTTTATTTTCCTCCTGCAGGTTGGAACATCAGGAATATACAAGCATTCTGATTTAAAGATGCTGAACATGTAAATATAAATAGGGAAATATCAATATGAAAAGGCTCTCTCGGTAGGTGGTGGTACAGAAAGGAGGTCCATTCAGAAGGCAGTGGAAGTCTCCAAAAAAAGACCCTCAAAGTAATATTTGTTGTCTGGATGAAGCCATGTTCCGTTATTTCATGAAGGCTAGATCTACCTCTTAGGAGCTGACTCATAATCACTAAGCTTATGAGACTGGTGAAAACCAAAATGACAATCAATTAATCTGCAATCAGAACTGTAGTGGATACATGAACTGGAATAATAATGAAAACATGACTAACCCAATCTTTTTCCAGTAAATAAACATCCATGCTTGCTAAATAACAGTTAGAATGCTCACTTACTTACTTATAATGAGAAATCACTATCATATGGAGGAAAATCCTTATCATTGGTTTAACCAGAGAATTATTTTCCTATAGAGGAGCCAGTCTGGGAATGAAGTATGTTAGTTATTTACTACTGTCTAACAACACTACCACTAACTTAGTTAATTTTTAAAAACACGCATTTACATTTATACAATGGAGTATTACGCAGCCACAGGGAAGAAAGAAATCTTGCCATTTGCAACAACATAGATGGACCTAGAGAATATTATGTTAAGTGAAATAAGTCAGACAGAGAAAGACAAATACCATATGATCTCACTTATATGTGGAATCTAAAGAAAAGAATAAGTGAATGAACTAATCAGAAACAGTTTTGGAGACAGAGGAAAAACTGAGGGTTGCTAGATGGGCGGGGCGGTGGGTATAAGGGGGAAGGTGAGGGGATTAGAAAACAGTTGGTAACCACAAGATGGCCACAGGGTTTTGAAATTAATTTGGGGAATGTAATCAATAATGTTGTAAAGATTTTGTAGGGTATCTGATGGACACGTGTCCCATTTGGGAGACCACCTCAGGGATAATGTAGATGTCTGATCATTGCACTGTACACCTGAAGCTGAACAATAATGAATGCCAATTATATTTTATATATATATATATATATGTATGTATATGTATGTATATACTTACAAGAAGCAGAGTACAGCATTAGGAATAGAGACAGTGGAAATGTAATGGCTCTGTGCGATGTCAGAGGGATAGTGGATGGGGAGAGGGCGGTTCACACAGTGTGAGGGATATAAATGATAAACGTCTAAGTATTACTTTGTCTTGTGCACCTGAAACTAATAAAAAAAAATAAAAGCTATAAACTCTAAGGGAAAAAAACACACTCATTTATTATTTCATAGTTCCTATGGGCCAGGAATCCAGTCACATCTCATTTGGGTCCTCTGTTGAGGGTGTCACAAGGCTGCAACCAACGTGTTGGCCCACGCTGTGGTCTCACTGAGGCTTGACTAGGGAAGGATCCCCTTCCAAGCTCACTCGGGTTGTTTTATCTGAAATTGAGCACTTCAGTTGAGGGTAGGGGCTTTACTGCCATATTGGCAGTTAGCCAGGGGCTGCCGTTAGCTGCTCCCTTCACATGCATTTCTAGTCATATGGAGTTCTCCAACACGGCTGCTTACTTTTTCAAAACTAGCAGACAAGATGGATGCAAAAATCTTATGTAAAATAAACACATAATGTGACATAGCATGGTATATACATGTAATTGTGTATATCCTGTTGTGAACCTCTGTCATGTTCCATTGGTTAGAAGCAAGACAGAGGTCCCATCCAAACAGTAGGGGAGGAGATTTCTCAAGGGTATGAATGCCAGTGTTTGAGAATTGCGAGGGCCACCTTAGAAGTCTGTTTGCTATACCACAGAATAATGTTTGCTTTGTGAATGATGCAAGAATCGAATACATGATGGCATCAGACCAAGACAGACTGATGAATCCATCTGTCTCATCTCTATTACAGAAAGTCTTACCCATGAGGTGAGAATACATAGCATCTGGGGGCTCTTCTTCCTTGAGTGATACTTAAACAGCAAAGGTTTGCCTTTGTGACTATCTTATCTCCATCATTGAATGTCCAACTTTCCCCTGATTCTTAGATGGTGCATTCGTTTGCTAAGGCTGTTTAACAAAATATCACAGACTGGAGAAGTTAAACAACAGAAGCTTATTTTTCTACAGTTGTGGAGGCTAGAAGGCCAATACCAAAGGATTGGCAGGTCTGGTTTCTCTTGTAGCCTTTGACCTTGGCCGCCTTCTCCCAGCCTCTTCACATGGTCTTTCCTCTATGCACACACTGTCTTTTAGAGATGTTGCAACATCAATCAGCTTACCATCGGCTCTCAGTCACCTATAACCTCTTTAAAGTGATTTACCCATCTTGACTGTGATCTATTAAGTTTTCATGTGAAACTTTAACTCTCAGAAAGAAATATGTTCCTCTTAAGTTCCCAGGGAATTTGTGACTGCAGACTCCTGTAACTGCGAAGTAAACCTGCCTTAGTTTTTTGATCTATCCCTACCGAAAAGACAAACGTACCCAAGCAACTGTAATTTTGCTAAATCCAATGTGTTAGGTATCGTATTGAACATCTGCTTTAATTCATCTAGCACAATTTATTGAGTCCCTGAAACAAAGCTACAGGGGTCTCTGCATTCGTGGAGCCAATATTTGAGTGGGGAACACTGAGGGATGTAGGACAGGGGAAAGCCGATGATGATAATAAGCAAGCAGATAAGCACGTGTCACATTTGTCATGTGAGTGGGAAAAGTGATGAATGCTAGGAAGGGGTGGTAAATGTGAATGCTGGTGAGAGGTGGATACTGGCGGGTTGGGAAGGAGAAACCTATTTTATGTTGGGAGGAGAGGGATGGCCTCTCAGAGGTGGAGACATCTATGCGAGGCCGTAAGGATAAGAAGAAGCCAACCACATAAAGGGTGATGGAAGAGTGGTTCCCACCAGGCACTAGCAAATATCATACAAAGCCCTCAAAACACGACAGACTTTAGGGTGTGTGAGGCCCTAAGGAGAACACAGAAAGCAAGGGGGACAGGAATGAAGAATCCAACTCTTGCTTATGCTGTCTAGTAGCTCACACACATACAAGAACTGTGGTCAAGAAAGCACAGAGTGTGGATGTAGATGGGATGCTAGAGGCCCCTCTCTGCCACTTATTGGCTGTGTTAACTTTCAACTTGCCAACTTCAAAAGCAGCAAGGGGTTGTCGCCTGTGCAGGTCATTGCAAAGACTACATGAGTTAAACAATGTAGAACAGTGTCGGGCACATAGTCTGTGTTCAGCAAATATTAGCTATCTTCACAAGAAACAAGCCCAACATACTACTTTCTCTCTTTATGTTACTTCCTGTATTAAACATGTATCTGAAGATACTTCTAATAGTTACAAGGTTTTTGTTTTTCTTTTTCTTTTTCTTTATTAAGAACCTCTGATTTAGAGATATAGTTAATTTGGAAAGACTGAGACTTAAAGACTTCATGTGATAGCTGTGGTTAAAATACAGATGTTAATTCTCCCAAGAGAAAATATCCCAGTGCAAGTTACAAAGAATGTGCTTGGGTAGTCCATTTTCGTGTTAAAATATTAAAAGACAAAAACATATATCGAATACTCAGTTTTCTCCCTTTTATTTCCCTCCACCCTCCAAAATGCCTGAAATATTTTGGTGTGCTTAGAAAAGACAGAATCTATTCCATTTTATGGGATAAAGTTAAACTACAGAGAGAGATACATTACATAAATTGGGTCAAAATCATTTAATCCAACTTTCACACAATTTCAACTTCTGGGCAGATTAGGAGGTGCTGTTTCATAATTTAGCAGCCTGATACATTCATTGTTATATGGGATTTTATGTTATTATATGGCATCTGGCCCAGCTTCAGGATATTTCCTAATTGTGCAATACGTATAGGATTCATTCTTAGATCAAAGAGGAGTTCAGGACTCTTTGCATTCGCTGCACCACTATGAGATTTCTGGAAAAACTACGTCTGGAAAAAGTGTAGAATGTGGGCTAGAAAGGGCAGATAGTGGCATGTCTTGTAATTATTTGGGGTATAAAGAACGAGACCAAAGAAAAGAGAGCTGAGAAAAATCTATCAGGTTTAGAAAAATATACTTTTGTTTACTCTTTGAAAAAAGAATAGAAAATCTGGAAGGACAAAAATAAGGACATATTTTGTATTCCTCAATGAGCTTGAGGGACTTTTTCTCCAAGTTTTGTACTGTAAAAGAGAAGCACTCAAGTAGTTCTACAGAGCACTTATCTCTCAGATCCAGCTTTCCAAGGCCTATTGGAAATCAAGGGCAAACAAACAAACTGATTTACCAATTTCCTGTCAGATTAACAACTTATTAATCAATATGCTATCTTCCAAATAACTGAGGTCAGCAGAAAACAATTCTCCACAATTTTGGGTTGCAAGAAAATAGTTGTTCATTCCACAACAATTATTTCCAATAATTCATCTTCCTGCAGCTTACCTAATAGGAAAAGAGACCAGCATAATTATTCTAAATTGGGCATCGGTGTAGGCATATTGTTCTTTGTCTGACTATCCCAGAGTCCTGCAACAATGTACCTGTATTTTGCTGTGTATAAAGTGCACTTTTTTGCCCAAATGTGTGAGAGGAAAATAAGGATGTGCATTATACATGTGTAGTATTAATTCTGTATCTATAAAAATGTTTTTAATTATTTTATTTATGCTTATGAGTTAAAAGTATAACTCTAGAAATCAATAACAAGATCCATATGCAAAATAATACCCCAGAATACGATCATCGGTTTTGTTGAACTTACAACAACGAACTTGCAACAACAAGGAGCTCTTGCCCTTCTATGATGCATAAATATTGTAAATTTGTTACCGGAACATAAAATTTCTTGTACCTTGTGTCTGTGTTGTCATGTTTTGTGATTATTTGTTTCATAAAATTTTTTGTACCATAATATGTTAAAAAAGAAATGCTAAAATCAATTTATAATACAAAAGAAAGTATCTAAATGTAAACAAATAAAAATTTGAATTAAAAAATTAAAACCAAAAGATTTTTTTTTCCCCTGAAAGTTTGGGCCAAAAATGTGGGTGCGCATTATACACGGCAACATACGGTAACTCCTGCACCAGCTGGTCTTGGATCTACAAGGGTTGAGCTTGGCAGTGCAGTGAATGCTACTCAGAAATTACTACAGGTAATGGCTGGCATGAGAAAAGCTCACCGCCTCTTGCAATTGTGTGAAAATGAAAGGATATTACTTATGCCAAGGAAAAAGCCTACTTTAAAAATATAGAGAGATATGCCACCGCTGTGCATTGTGGGAGCCAGCAACCACTGTATTACCCAACAATTTGGCATGTACGTGCTGTACATGCCTCTTCTCCTCCCCAACACGTTAAGCTGCCGCTGCCAGTTTGTTCTTGCTGTAGAGGCCCTGGTGGTCTCGAATATCTTCTCCACGCACCTCCCTCCTCTCCTGCAAACATAATCGTCCAATGGCTAAGAAACTAAACATACTCACGGATGGCTACAGGTTGTGCAAAACAGATGTCACAAAATTATAAATTCACTGGGAAAGACCAAAGACTGGACCTCGGATTTGTACCCTCCATTTCTTAAAGCTGTCCAAGGACAGCCACAAAAAAAAATATATGAGAAGGAAAAGGAGCATGTGAACTTTCATTTGCTTTACCTGTGTCTGTTCAAGTGGGTGGAAAGAAACCCAGGTAGCCAGAAGTGTATGAAACTTTATGCATAAACAATATTTTTGCTGTATGTGTGGGAGAAGCTGGGCAGAAAAGATGCAAATTGAAACTTATGTCACCTGGCACTAGAGATGTTCCAGAATTAAATGACTCACAAAAGTGATAGTGCTAGTTATTAATAGCAGCATAATCAATTTGCTAGCCATTAATAGCAGCAAATACCTGTTTGTGTGTGGATGCATTCATTTATCCAGGAAATATTTAACTTAACAAGCTTATTGAATTAGCTCGATTTGTAGAGAAAAGCCAAGAAGATGATCTGCCAAAGAGAAAAGGTGTTCTTTTGGAAGAAGCGTTTTTCATAGCAAGTATGGTGAGTGTGAAATAAGGCTCTTTATAAAATGGGCGTGGGCCAGCTCACCTGCAGGAGGAAAGGCACAGCTTCACTACCCAGCGTCCTTTATACCTGTTGATCTGTGACTGCTAAGTGAAAATTAGGGAAAAAATCAACTTGTCCCGTAACTTCCCTATAAAACCAAAATGAATGATATGAACAGCCTGCATGATCATGTCATATCACACTAAGAACTTAGTGGTTGTTTACTGCACATTTTGCTATTGATGTTCAGTTGATGTACAATTTCTCCTAATAAGAGATGAATTGCCATTTATATTGGGTGATACATACATGATGCAGAAAATAAATTACTAAGATTGAGTCACATTTTTACTAGTTTATTATCTGTGTGTCCTACTCTGAACTCATCATTTTCTCATTTTCTTACCTGAAAAATGGATTTAAGAATAATATTGGTAACTCTTACTTCTAAGGGTCAAATTAAGTATATGTGTATCTCTAGGTAGCCACGCTGACTTTTTACTCTGAATAAGGTATATTTACTGCTAGGCCCAAATTACAATGATTCTGAGACCCTGTTTCCCTGAGGAAAAAATCAGGCCCTGTCAAAAATGCTATCAATTATTTTCTTTTTTATATTTTTCAGTTACAGTTGATTTTCAATATTATTTTATATTAGTTGTATAATGTAGTGGTTACACATTTATATACTTTATGAAGTCATTCCCCCAATAATTCTACTACCTACCTGACATCATACATACAAGTTCTGACAATTACATTTGTGAACTTGTTGCAATGATTTTGCTAACTTTTTTTGATATCAGAGGGATTATTCTTTATGAATTCGTACCAGCTACACAAACAGTTAACCAAGTTTACTATTTGGAAGTGCTGAAAAGGCTGCATGAAAAAGTTAGGTCGCCTGAACTTTTCACCAACGATTTATGGCTCTTGCATCACGACAGTGCACCAGTTGTTTTTAGCCAGTAAACAAATAACTGTATTGGTGAGTGTATCCCCCACTCACCTGATCTGGCCCCCAATGACTTCTTTGTTTACCTGAAGATAAAGGAAATATTGAAAGGAAGACATTTTGATGACATTCAGGACATTAAGGGTAATATGACGACAGCTCTGATGGGCATTCCAGAAAAAGAGTTCCAAAATTGCTTTGAAGGGTGGATTAGGTGCTGGCATCAGTGCATAGCTTCCCAAGGGGAGGACTTCGAAGGTGACCGTAGTGATATTCAGCAATGAGGTGTGTAGCACTTTTGCTAGGATGAGTTCACAAATGTAATTGTCAGACGTTGTAGTTATTATCCTATCACTGACTATACTCCTCATGCTGTACTTTATATCCCTATGACTATTTTGTAACTGCCGTACCAATTTATACTTCTTAATCCCTTCTGAGAGTCACGAAAAGGGACTTGTCAACTGCAGTCATTCTCCCTCTCCTCTCCTACTCCATTTAGCTGTCCTTTGACCCAAATCCTACTCAGGAAAGGGAACCTAACCACCACCATTGCAGACTGGGTGGTTGTGAGAACACCTTGGTTCTGTGCCAAGTCAGCTGTCTACGCATGCTTGTAAAGCTGCTAGTTCTCAACTTGCGGAAGCAATGTTTGATTGTTTGATTCCTTGCAGAGCATGGAAACATGGTCCTCTTCGCCAATCTGTGATGCACGTTACACCTGGGCCCTGAACAGCCCCAAAATCTAGAAAGCTTCACCTCTCTCCTACAATCTCATTCTCCCGCAGAGAGTCTTTATTTGGAAACTTCCCTCTCCTTCCACAGGCTATCGCCCAGTCCTGGGAACGAAAGAGAGAAGAGATGCCTTCTCCTCCCTTCCAATCATCTGTTCCTACCCCTCACCTCATACAAAACCACTGCAAAGGTTTTCCAGTTTCCAGACATAGAGTCCTGAGCAAACACATGAATGTAAAACAAATGCCGGTGATGATTGTAAGGTGGGTGGGATATTCACACAGCATGTGACACTCAGCTCAAACAGTTGAAATGCCTGTTTGTGTGTGGATGCATTCATTTATCAGGAAATATTTAACTTAACAAGTTTATTGAATTAGCTGGTTTATAGAGAGAAGTCAAGAAATATTATTTGTGTCATATAGTAGCCAACTGAATGGGAGAAGATTTTTGCAAACAGTGCCTCTGATAAGGGGCTAATATCCAAAATATACAAGGAACTCATGAAACTCAACAACAAAAAAACAAACAACCCAATTGAAAAATGGACAGAGGACCTGAAGAGACATTTCTCCAAAGAGGACATACAAATGGCAAATAGACATATGAAAAAATGCTCAACATCGCTAATCATCAGAGAAATGCAAATGAAAACCACAATGAGATATCACCTCAGCCCAGTCAGAATGGCTTTCATCAATAAGACAAATAGTAACAAGTGTTGGAGAGGCTGTGGAGAAAAACGAACCCTCATACACTGTTGGTGGGAATATAGTAGCTTTCAAATCCACTCTTTCAGATAACACTTTCTTCCCGTGAATGATATCTCAGAAAGGTCTCATAGCCTTTTCTGGTTGTTTCCATGTATTAACAATTACGTTATTAGATATTAAACAATTCTATTTCAATCAAAATTAAAACTTTACTTTCTTGGTCAGTTTAAAGCTTCCCTTCATCCCCCAACCCCAGCTGTTGCCTCAGCTCTTTTCTTTGGTTCTGTTCTTTATGCCTAAAATAATGACAAGACGTGCCACTCTTTGTCCCGTCTAACCCATATTCTACACTTATTTCGGATGTATTTCTTCCAGAGTCTGGTTTCAGAATTAGTGCACTTAATTTTTGCCTCTCATTAATCAATTACATATGTTATTTCAGACATTTAGATATTATAATTTTGACAGGCAAAAAGCGGGAGCATCAATAGCATACAATATTATGTCAAGATGGCTTCATTTTTATTTCTTTGACTTTTAGCTATGATGACTTTCCCATGTTTTTGTTGTTGTTATTATTTTGCTTCATTTATATTTTCCTTTAAGTGAAATGCCTATTTAGACATATTTTTGCAATAATTAGTTGAAATGACTATTTGAAGTTAGACTATGTAAGATTTGGCACATTATCTGATTTCTGGTGGTAAAGAGATGAATATTGAGTCTTTGCTCTCTTGGTGGTATCTCCTTTCTGCCTATTTCTTTCTGATTCTTGCACTCAGCTGAAGTCAGTCCTTGGGCAGCTCCAACAAAGAGTCTCACTCAACAGGCACCTTCCTGCTAACAGTTTCCACAGCTGTAAACCAGTATGTCAGTAAGAGAAGTCTCTGACATGGAGAACTTTTTTCTAATTTCCCTTCTCCGGATATATACCTCCTCCAAAGTGTCCACTATGCAGAAAGTTCAGAGGTTAGACAAAGTAATTTTTATCATAGCATGATGAAATCTCAAAGTACAAAATGTACAGTTGAACTACACTTAATGTGAATATAAAAATATATTAGCCGATGTTGGATATGTTGCAAGGCTGAGGGAGAGCTATTTTTATTTTTACTCTGTGCCAGCAGACATAAAAATAAAAGTAAATAAAATTAAAAAACACTCTCATGAACAAACATGGACATATAATCATCCTAGTTATGGAAAACAATCAACTTGGCAATGTACTAGTGACTAGACAGTCATTTGAGGAAGCTCTGTGCTTCCTGTATCGGTTCTACATTGATCACCTAGCATTACTTTCCTTGTAAATCTACTTTATTTCTCCCTATGAAAGGCTGAAGTACACTTTTCTTTCCTCTTCTTTTTTTTTAATGGCCACCACAATTACTCTCATGTTTGTTGGCCATGTCATTCTTCCATTTACTCCATTCAGAGGCAGAGTTTATTTTTCCTTTTCCCCTCTCTTGAGTTTGGAGTGGTCTGCTCACTTGCCTTCATCAATAACATGTGGAGGAAGTGATGTTTTGTGCTGTCTGAGGCCTTAGCCTCAGCTGCCCGTTTGCGCTCTTGGAACTGTGCCCTGAGACCGACCACCTTCATGTGAAGACGCTCAGGGTCAAAGCTTCAGGAGCCAGCCATCTCTGACCTACCCCTGACTGAGTCCCACAAAGACCAGCAGAATACTATCCAGGAGCCCACAGATTGTGAGAAATAATGTTGGTATGTTATACAACAGAGGGTAACTATAACAAATACTTAAAATAAATATTTCCCCTCCATAGTTTGTAGACATGTGTAGTTTAATAACTACAAACTACAATAAAGCTATTTGGGATTCCTCCAAGGCACCAAGTTTTAAATATTGTGTGTGCTTTAAAACACCACAACCTTTGCAAATTGGCATCTCTGATACCAGCTAAAGCAGGAAGTTTGCCCCCATCAGCATTCTGGTATACAGTGGAAACCAATGAAGTGGGGGCTTAGTTTGTACCAAGTCAGGGATCACTCGCATTCCTGTCCCTACAGTCTTCACAACTGTGCAAGTTAAAGGGCATTATTTCCTGCTTTCTGTCTGGCCTCCCAAATTAATGTCATCTCAGTTATCCTTAAATAAGCCACATCTTTTCCTGCCTGCGCTCCAGGGCCACTATTCATTCACGGAAATCTCCTATTATGATAAGCGAAGTATTGAGTGGGAGGAATTATATCATGTCATTCAACCCTTACAACCTCAACATGTAGGTGCCACTGGAGAGAGAATAACTTCCTTGCTCCTGTTTCCCCAAATAGTAAGTGAGACCTTCAGGCCTCCAATTCAAGGACTATCTTATACCAGGACTTGTGGCACTTCCTGTTTACTTGTATCTACTTTAATGTCCAAATTAAGAGGGGTCTGATTTCTTGACAGGGCCGTTCCAATATGCAGATTCCATGATTCCACATATGGAAAACTTTGTAAATCGATGGTGCCACCATTTACTGGAGTTAGGTCTTCGATGAAGATAATGTCAGTTCTTAAACATTTCACAATAAAATTTATAAGCTTTTCAGATGAAATGATAATTGAAATAAATGTGCAAATTCAGATGACTGAGACCTAGATAATTTTTCACTTGAATGACTCTCAACCACTCAGAAGTCTCCTTTACCCTAGAAAATTCCCTCTGAGGTAGGATTATATCCTGGAAGGTAATTGTCAGGAGGTTTTAAAAGCAGACTGGCTGCCATAAAAATCCCTTTATCTGTAGGCATCTATCCTTTGGAGAAATTGAATCAATAACATGATAAGTGTTATTTAAGAATCAGTGGTAACTCATCAACAATCTGTATTCACCTTGACAAAATATCTACTATCTCTCTCTAAGGTTACTGTGACTTTTTCTGGAACACCAAGAGTTGTAACAGGCAACAGTAACTAAAGTACCACCAAGTTGAGAGCTAACTCCCTTTTATAAACAAGAATCCACATCTTTTCCTATGGCCGAGCAATATTCC
Organism: Rhinolophus hipposideros; assembly: GCF_964194185.1. NCBI lineage: Eukaryota > Metazoa > Chordata > Mammalia > Chiroptera > Rhinolophidae > Rhinolophus > Rhinolophus hipposideros. The sequence goes on from NC_138062.1 coordinate 17,429,021, forward strand.
ATAAGAAAAGATGAAATACTGCCATTTGCGACAACATGGATGAATCTTGAGATTATCGTGCTAGCGAAATAAGACAGAAAAAGTTGAGAACAATATGACTTCACTCATATGTGGGATATAAAACTGAAAGCAACAAACAAACAAAACCTTATAAACACAGAGAACAGTTTAATGGTTACCAGAGCGTAAGAAGGGAGGGGAAGTGGTAGAAGAAGAAGGGGGTCAAATATATGATGGAAGGAGGACTCTGGGTGGTGAACACACAGTGCAATATATTGATGATATAATAGAATTATACACTTGAAACCGATATAATTTTACTAACCAATGTTACCCAATAAATTTAATAAAGATTTAAAAAATAATAAAAGAGAAAGAATCTACAGTTTGATTAAAAAAAAAAAGAAAACTGCCCCTAACTCTACAGTAAACTTGTTCTGGAAATAATTACTTGAATAGAAAAAAAAAAAAAAAAAAAAAAAGACCAAGACAACTTTTCTTAATCAAAAAGACCTAAACAATTTAAAATATCAGATTAAAACACAGCTGTTCAAATACATGTTTTCAAATATTTTGGATCATAAGAATATTTGCCTAAAGGAATTTTTCAGTCTTTTCACATGCAACATTCTTTCTGGCCTTGAAAGTGCTAAAATTCCACGAGGAAGCTGCTGGCAATATTTCTGTTTCACTAAAGAAAAGAGTACTGAAATCAATTTACTCTGAACCCAGATCAAATTATAAAATGAGGAGTACTGAAAATGACAATTTCCACTATCTGTGGCATACATATAACTCTTTCAAGTGAAAATCAGAGGCAAATTCTTTAAAACACAAATAAAAGTGATGATAAAAAATATTTTTTAATTCTAGTTTTGCTGTTTCTCTTTTTATGAGATTGTATACCCAGTATAGAGAACTGCAAAATCTAAAAATATAAACAAATAAATATATCTAAAATATAAATAAAGCTACAAAATATTATAGTAACAAGGTTATTAACACTTTTTTATATTCTTTTCACTTTTACATATATAACGTAATAAAGAAAATGTAATAACTTGATTTTTTTACTCAGCATTTGCATGAGTATGTCCCCAGGCCCTTCAATATTTTTTTTTTTTTTTAAAAAGGGAAAAAACACAAATTTTAATGCTATACAAATTTCACCTTATCATTCAGGTTTTGTTGGATGTTGTGGAAATAATATAGAAAGCAGGTAAGCATTTTATTTAAATACAAAACTAACTATAAAATTGATCCTATATGAACATAAATAAACTAAAGGTTATAGTGGTAGCTTACTACTACGCACTGAGTACTCTCTACTTGGTTAATACACAACATTTATAAATTGTTATGTGTGTGTTTATATGTGTGTGATGTAGCTTCACATGTTTTTGAATTGATGGCTGACCCCAATCTTGACACCAACATCGGGCCGACATTCAAATCCCCTGATCTCTAGAGAATGTGCGTTGGATTCTGGTCTGTCAATCTGATCCAAAATGAAAACTCAGAAAACACTGACGTTGTTTTTTCAGATGTCTATGTATAAAACAAGCTTAAAACTACAATGTATCAAGCCTCTGTGTACATATTCACTTTCATTTTTATTTCTATACATGACATTAAATTTGTTCTATAGAATAATTATAGAGAAAATACACAAATTTATAGAGAAGATATATTTTACTTTTTAAAAAAAAAAAATGTATTAGCTTTCAGCATCAGGAGGGTTCAAGCCATTTATTTTGCTAGGAATGGAAGGAAGAAAAGATCCGTCCACTATTGCCCTCGGTCGTTTGATAACGTGTTTGAAAACCTAGATGGTTGATGCTGCTCTAGGATGCAGATCGCAGCAGTACCCCCTACAAACAAGGACACCATAGAACATGCGGTGGGGAGAGCGGGGGGCATCAGATCAGACTTGGTTCTACGTGCCCCAAACACACTCCACCCAATACCAAATACTTCCGGTATCTATTTACCACTGTGTCCTCAGGGCACAAGGGAAGCATTTAAGAAGTTGGGGGGCGGGGATTGTTTTGTTTTGTTGGATGAACGAATAAATCATCGAGGGCCTGTTACCTTCTAATTATACACAGCTGCAGTGGCTGCTACACCTGCCATTAGTGTCCAGTTAACTGCAACACCTGCCCATTAGATTTCCTACAAATAAACACAGATATTTCCTTTTGTGGCTTTCTACCAGAATTACCAGGACCTCCCTTCATTGATCTCCTAGCACAAGGCAAAAGCCAATAAAAGTGGTTACTCCTCTCTCACCTCCGTAGAAATATGGCACCTTCAACATTATAATGAGTCTGGAGAAAACAGGAATTACAAACATGCGTGATAATATAAATGGTCTTAAAAAAATCTCTCTTTTTTGATGCCAATAGTCTGGAACATAAGGGATTAATAAACTTCTTCTAACTACTGTCTCCCTTCCTAATCCCTGTAATCTTCCACTCATTGCTGTCGCAGTCAGGCTTTGGCTTGTCTCAGTCGTACCCCCAGTGCATAGAACAATGCCTGGAAGACAGTAAGCTCTCAGTAAATATTGGTGCACCTCCTAGGTCATAGCAGTACCCTCTGATCTGACTGATGCTCTCCATCTGCCCGATCGTCCTTGAACAACACCTTCTAGGCCTGACTGTCTTAAAGACCAGTTTGGTGGCAGCCTTCTCCCACCAAGAATCAACAGAAGCCACCTTTGACAACAGCATCCATAGCCAACTCCCCTGATTTGAAGCTCCTTTGTCTCCTTGTTAAATCCCACTTCACTAGCCAATGCTATCACCAACTTCAAACATGCACTTCCTGTTCCCTCCAGGCCTTCTCACGGCCTGTTCCCAACTGCCACCCTTGCCCAAATGTGGGCACATTCTCATCTTCAGGATGGATCATCATTGACTCAGGAGAGCCTACCTTTCTTTCTCCCTCTCAAAATCTCATTTATGCTTCGAAGGAAGTTCAAATCTTGCTTTGTGAAATGTCTTTTCTCTTCTCACTCTGTACCAAGACTTCCTGTCTTTGAATTCATATTTATTCTCCATTTCTTTCCTTTATTGTTTTTCTCCAAGTAGACCCCCTCCTCAAAGATCCTAACGACTTCCCAGTAGTGTCTTAATGTAATTAACATTAAGGCTGTGAAGCTGTCTATGGAAGGGTCAGAGATCCTCGAGGCTGCTGAATAATTGGTGACAGGCTAATTTAATTCAATATCCAGGTCCTGTCCAATGCACAATATTGCCATGTAAAAGTCATAAAAATGAATCTTAATGTTTCAACTAGATCAGAACAAAGGCCTATGAGTATACGATTCTGTGTGAGTAAGTTAAATGTATGCTTTTATCCTAAAAGATAGAACCCAGCTATTTCTCCTATTCTTCTCTGGGTACTTCATGTCAATTCAAAGTGTTTAAAACTTTAGGGTTTAAAACTTCACTGATAGGCACCTGAAATGAACACTGTCCCCAAAATGCTTTATCACTGATGAAAATTATGATCCAAAATGTTTCCCCACAAAAAGTTTATCTAGGGTACCATCTGTAAACACCCACTGTGCTCACGACTTCCTGAAAACCATTTATCTGCTCAGTTGTACTTATTATTCTCATTTCACAGACACTCATTTCTCTCTTGAATAGGAAAAATGTTTCTTGAAGAGCCAACTTATTTTCTAAGCCCTTTTGATATTGCTAGTTTGTTCACTGTTTCTGCCAGCCCCATGCACTAGCTGAAATAAGAATGGAACCATAGTTCATCAATAAGTACTGAACATGATAGTCTTCTAGCATAGCATTGTCCTGTAGAACGCTCCATGATGATGGAAATGCTATATAATTTTCACTGTCAGATAGAGTAACTACTAGCCATATTTGGCTATTGAGCATTTGAAGTATGGCTCGTGAATCTGAGAAACTGAACTTATCATTTTAGTTAATATACACAGCCACATGTAGCTAATTACTACAATTATTGGACAGAGTAATTCTAGTATACTCGTAATCAATACTGTTAAGATTATGCATATACTGAAATTATAGGGAACAAGTAAACAATATTCAGCATAAAATGCCGTTTATTTTAAAAGTAAATGCTTCTCATACTTGCAGGTGACATCTCTGGGTAAATAAAAATAATAATAATTGGAAAGAATATTTCCCAGGAATTGGAAGATGTGTGTTTGAAGCTATATTTTTAAGTAATAGTGTGGCACTGGGAAAATTGCTTCATTTCTTGGGACCTTAAAAGTTTAGAATATGTGATCAGCAACTTTGGAAAAAAGTATCACTATATAGATGTTAATGATTGGCTAGATTCACTCCTCAGTTAATGACTTAGTCTCACGCATCACGTATTATTCAAATCCATACCTCATATTACTTTAAAACAATCATATGATCTTTAGGGTTGACTGAAAGTGGTTGAAGTCTCCAAAGCTGAATCCACAAATACCAAAGGTTTGTTGTATTAAATAGTCAGTCTCCTACTGCATCCCGCCATGCTATTGAAAGATTCTTGGTTACTAGAAGCTCCTGCTTAAACTCGGTAGTGATGGTCAACAGAGACCCTCAATTGGCCTAAGCATGCTCAAGGCGAGGGCCCTTAAACTCCTAACTCATAATCATCCATTCTTCTCATACTCAATACCAGGAGCTTCTAGCCTAACAGAAGGCTTTATGCCTACAGCCATTTTTCTACTGACAAACTGGCACTAAAAACAGGTAGATCCCACCATTTCCTGGCTGTGGAGACATGACCATAGTTGATATACATTCACTCCAGCTTGCACACGTTCACAATATCTGCCTCACTTTCCCAAGGAGTCACCTGCCTCTCTGTGACGGCAGCTGCGGGGAGCGGAGGATGCCTGCAGATGTGGACCACTGCTCACTGGCCAGAGTGTGCTCTCCCCTCCCTGCAGCAAGACAGGCCCAGCATCAAGGGCCAGTCCACAGCAGGGAGCCACCTTCCAGCCAGATCTTCACACCCAGAGGGGATGCTAAATGGCCATCAGGGGAAATGAGTTTTAGTGACATAATGAGGGAAGGCTCTGGCACTAATCTCATAAAGTTTAGCCTGTGAAGCAATAAACAAAAAGCTGGCACTATTCCAGGCTCTGGGTGTCTACGTTCCAAGCACAGTGTCTCCTGGAGGTCAGAGGAAACAACACAGATGAAATGGGAAATGGCCCTCATTAAAGCATCTGTTAAGAGTCAGCCCCACATCAATCCTAGAGAAAACCCTGGGTGGAGGACTCTTATTTGCCTACACCTTGCCTAGCCAAGGCAGATCAAATTAACACAACTTCCACGAAATACAATAGAGAGAATAGCTCGAAAGCTGGCATTTCTGATGTCACCTGTCATGCCTCAGGTTTCATCTTCTTTTGTTAAAGATGGGCTATAATTTATCAACCGAAGTATCATATGGAAAATGTCATACTGCAAAATGTCATTACAATGATGGAACCACAATTCAAATCATACATTTTAGAGGGAATTAAAGAAAATGTGATCTTATATACTTTATGTGCTGTAGTAATCTTTCCAATGGGTAGATTAAGAAATAGATGTAAACATGAGATTAAAGGCTATGTCTCAGGAGAAGTCATAGAAAGGAATTGAGGAAATATACCGAGGGTGCCAAAAAAAATAGTATACACATTTTAAGAAAGGAAAACTGTATTAAAATTGTAATACTCAAACATATACTGATAACAAAAGATGAATACAAGTCACGATTGACTTCTGCAGTTACAACAAGTGCTCAGAGTGGTTCCCATCAGCATCCAGATACTTCTGATTATGGCAAACTACTGCTTGAGTAATGCTGACCAAAGTGTTAACATCTCTTAAAATGTGGATACATTTTTTTTGGCATCCCCAGTATTTATTTAGCAAATAAAGGAAAGATTCTTTCTGAAATTTTTTGGTTCACTTTGGTAACACAGAATCCTAATTCTAGAATTTGAAACCAGTAAGGATAGTAGGATTCATTTAGCCAAACTTATTTTAAAGATGAAGAAACTGGGGCTTAAAAAAGTTAAGGAGGTCCATAAAATTACACAGATAATTAACAGCAAAGTCAGGAGAAGAATGCAGGTCTTCAGATTTTTTTCAAGTGTTTAATCTTTTTTTCCCCATTATTTTTTCATTTGTTCTTCTATCTCTAAGTTTAACCTTTTTATTTCCTTGTTTTCCCAAAGACTCATTGAAAATATAACCTTTGAGGGAGCTTTGTGGGATGATGGAATTGCTCTACATCCTAAGTATTTACAGGTATTTACACAAGTCAGTGCTTATAATAAAATTTATAGAACTGTACACCACAAAACGTAAATTAGAAACATTTACAAAATACCTTCAGTGTTATTGAAGGAGCTTTTTTTTATCTAGTGTATCTGAATTTTTCATACTACAATTTCTTATTTATTTCCAATAGAACCAAGAATAAAATGCAGGACATTTTAACTCCTTTGTCTATTATTCATTGATTTTGTTGTATTTGGTGGTGTACTATTTTACCATATACAATTTCTCTCTTATTAAATATAAATGTAAAATAAGGAAATAAGAACGAAGTGTAAATCCTTCTCCCAATCTGGAGAGAGAGAGTGAGTGTGCGCACACAAGCGATAAAGAGAGAGAAAACTTTTTGTGTGTGCAAGAAACTAACCAGTGGAGAGGTAAGCTATGTGGATCTACTAAAAATTTGGAAAACTATATCCATTTAGGTTAGACCTAAGTAAATAGCTCGTGATGAAATAGAAAATAATTACAACTACCTACTATTTATGGAGTCCCTGTGCATTAGACACTGCGTTAAATGGGTGTCAATTATATATAGTCCATAACAATAATTCAGGAGAAAAAGAAATACATTTATGTCAATCATCTGTATTTAATGCAAACATAGAGGATAAATCCAGAAGATCATGGTCGAGTGGAAAGGATACGGTTGCCAGAATCACTCAATGGGATTCAAACTGAAACTTCGCTTTCTTTCTCACTCTGAAATGTTTGATAAGTTTGTTTGTTTGCTTGTTTGTTTGTTTTTTTTAACATCTCTGAGACTCAATTTTCTCACAGATCAATAGAAAAATCTCCCCTACCTTGCTGGATAGTTGTGTGGGTTAAATATTATGATGCATGTAAACAATAACAGTTGATATTTATGTTCTGTTGGTTATGCACAAGACACTATTAAAAGTGCTTTGAATAGTATAATTCACCTGTCTGCAGAAAAAGTCTAGAGAAGAGGGCTATTATCCTCATCTTATAGATAGGAAAACTGTGACACAGAAGGTCGAGCAAGTTACTGACTATCTTACAGTTAGTAAATTGAAAACTGAGATTTGGACCCAAATATTCTGCTTCCAGAGGCCCTATGCTGAAACAACTTCACCATGATGGCCTCCTGTATAAATGACTTGGCACAGAGTAGATGCTTAATTAATAGTTGCTGCTGTAACTGCAGCTTTTTGTTTTTATTGCAAACTAATCTCACTGGACTCCCAGAAGCTCAAAGTGGGAAAGGGCTACAAATGTTAATGATGTAAATAAAACCATTTTGCTAACACTGTGAGACTTTTCATTACATTTTCCCTTACCAATGCATTAAAATCCGAGATTTCTTTTAAATGCTGATGTTAATCAAAAGTGAAGGCTTACATTTTTAAAATAAAATGGTCCCCTGCCCCTTAACCTCTGGACCCAGATGCCCAACTACTCTCTAATATCGCCATGCACATACATGTCATACCTGTTCACCATGGTTAGAACAACAGGAAACTGGGGGTAGAGAAAGAGATGGGACATGAAATGGAGAAAATAATGGATGTGTCTGCACTTCAGTCCTGGCAAATGAATTGCTTTACTTTGAGAAGAGAGAACATGAGACTGCCGGAATGGAGAAGGAGAAAGGAACTGATTGGGAAAACTCCCTGGACCAAGAAAAGATAGGTAAGGGAACAAAGAAGGGAAACATCCATGAAGAGCAATGGTGATGCAAGAGAACAAGACTGGCACAGCAGATCATGCCTCTGTAGAAAACAGAGGCTACTATGACATATGGGCAACACCTCAAAACCCTCATTTCATTAAAAAAATTTGTATGAAGCCCATGGAAATTAATTTCTGCCAAAAGGGATGCTTGGACCTATGAGACTCCTCTATGGTTTCCTAAATATATCCTCATGCCCTAGACTCTTGGACACTTTTGACTTCCTGAGGCAACCTGTGGAAGTTGCCTGAATACGATGTTCCAGAACCATCTTCATCTCTCCCTGTGATTTCCTTGTCTGAGGTCTCTTACAGCCTCATGGTGTGAATATCATCTGCATAGTCTCCACTCCTACTGTACCTGCTCTGATTCAGGCTGACATTGTCTATTTCCAGGACTACCTGGATACCCCCTAAAAGTCAAGGGAGGTATGTGCACAGTGCACTCACTGCCTCTCTCCCCTTCTTTGCTCAGTCACGAGGATGTTCCCATCTTGGTGAGTCCTCAGCACCGTGCCCGAGAAAGCCCCACTGTGTGACTGGAGTTGGTACACAAGGTGACACTTACAGCCTATATATTCATCCCTTTCTAATCTATCCTTTATACCTTATCAGAGTCACCCTCATAAAACAGAGATCTACTGTGGTGGCAGAATTCACAAAAGGCCTCCAATACTCCCATCGCCTGGTACACATGCCTTATATAGTTCCCTCCTCTTGAATGTGGATAGAACTGTGAATATAATGGACTGTCATCCCCATGATTAAGTTAACAATCAGTTGGCTTTGAATTATTGAAAAGTATTCTCATCAGGTAAATCCTTTAAAGGGGCAGGGTCCTTCCTAAAGTCAGAGAATTGATGTGAGAATCTCCAGTGCTGGCTTTGAAGATGGAGAAAGTCATGTGGCAAGGACTGAGAGCAGCCCCAAAAAGCTGAGAACCTCCCCCAGCCGATAGCCACGAAGAAAGCAGGAATCACAACTCTACAACCTCAATTAACTGGATTCTGCCAACAACCCTGTGAGCTTGGAAGAAGACTCTGAGCTCTAGTAGAAAGTAGAAATTCAGCTCAGCTCACACTTTGATTTCAGTCTTGTGAGATCGTGAACAGAGAATGTAGTTACACCAGCCCAGACTTCTAGCCTACAGAGCTAGGAACAAATAAAGTAACATTTTTTTAAGTCACTGAGTTTGGAAAAACTTGTTACACAACAATAAAAAAAGTAATATACCGCCCTGTCTTTTTTCATTTGAAAAACATAACTATCTCCCCAAAATGGCAGAATAAAGTTAATTGTTCTTAGCACTTAATGAAATTTCCTCAAATATTATTTGATGTTATAAGATAAACATGTCTTCCAAATATGTCTGTGGTACATATTTCCATCAAAAATCACTCATAAAGCTATGCTTCCTTGATGCGTGTCTCTTCCAAATGAAAGCCCCACACAGCTAAGGTATTTTTAAAGGATTCTGCTTAGGCAACTTTTGCAAGTGGCTATATAAGCTGCCACTGAAAATTTTAATATACAATGCCCTGGTACAAGAGCCCTTCACGGGGACAGTTTAGCATCACCTAAATGACACTCTTGGAACCTCTGTGGAATGTCAGTGCACTTCAGCCAATGGCACCTCTCTCAAGATGTGTTTTTTTAATGTGTCAGTTCCTATAGCACTACTTTTGTTTGTTTTCCTGATTCATCTTTTTGATGGGCATTTCCTAAGCTAGAGACCCACTATATTTTGGAGTTCCTAATGTTTCATTTCTTTGCAGAGAAAATATATTAATTGTCTAAAACAGGTGGATTCTTCCCAAGGAGTTCCCTAAAAACGATCAACACAAATAAGTGCCTCGGCTGCAGAGCAGGAAAGACAGGCTTTGGAGGAGTGCAAATGGAACATCAGAGAGACTACACAACAATTCCTTCCTAAGAAATAATCCATTATTGGACAGTCACAGTATGTCCATAAGAGGCAAAAAGGAAATCTACCTTTCTCAGATTGCATTTATTCATCTCTCTTTTCACACATACCCCTTTTTATGGAAGCACAATCTAAGCCATTTTCTGTAGTTGATAGCCCAGCAAACTGAACATACTACTACACAGATGAGAGTAGTACGCTGTTGTCTTCCAGAGCTCAGGAAGTAAACAAAGGTCATTAATGGCTACAGAGCATGCCCAGTGGTTCTTCTCTCACGCCTAGTCCACTAGAAAGGGAGGAGATTCTTAGGCATTTATTAGATCTGCTTCCTGGGAACACAGACAATCAATCAGTATTGACTGATTATTGGGGTGAGCTCTTACCCTTGGAGGACATTGAATTTCATTTACTCATTGAACAAATGTTTATGGGTTGTTTCTGATGTGACATAGTGTAACAGTACATAAATATATGAAAGAAATGGCAAATGAAGTGGAGTTGATCAGAGCATGGTGTAACAGAATATACATAACAAGATTGGTTTCAACAGGAGGAACGCAGAGGGTGGGGCTGCTTCAGGAAGAAGAGATTATTTATTCACAAATGAGTTGAAGGAAACTCCAGAGTGGGTGAATGTGTGGGCATGTGCGCGTGTGTGTGTGTGTGTGTGTGTGTGTGTGTGTGTATGTGTGTGTGTGTGTATGATTGAGTGAGGGGGTTTGTGAGAGAGAACATGAGAACATGCAGAGGTTATCCTTCAGCTGTGTCTTTAAAAACGTTTAGGCAATAACAAGTTGTGTAACAAGGTATTTCTAGGCAAACATGGCAACATGAAGTCATGAATAGACATGGCACATTTGGAGGAAAGAGTGAAAGAGTCTACTGTGACAAAAATAAATATATGATCTAAACGATAGTAAAATACGATGTTAGAAGCAGGACTTGACTTGTTTCAGAAAGGTTTTATGTGGAACAATACAGAAGTGATTGTTTTCCTCTGTCCAATTGTCCTTCTCTCCCATACACAGACCTCAATCCCATGACTAACAACTGCTGTGGCCAATCAGAATAACCCCTTCTAGAGAAACTGACCATAGTGATGGCTCCAAGGACCGCACAGGATCTAAGCCAAGCTTTAGAAATTGACTATAATGATCCAAAGACTGGCATAGGACCTAAGCCAGCATTTTCTAGGCATCTCCTAGGATTTTTCTTATCAGGTATTGGTGGGAGGAAAGGAAGGTGTAGAGGAAATCCCCCTTTCCCCTTTTGGGGGCAAGGTTTAAGGCTGTAAACTCAGCATTATCACTAGTTGTGGTCCCTGCCATGATGATAAAGCTTGTCGGCAGTATGGTAAAGTCAACACTTAACAAACAGGAGAGACACGAGAGCCAATGGCGGCATCATTCTCACCGTGTTTTGCACTTCACTAGTCATTCCTGAAGAAAGCTCTATCATACCTCTTTCAATAATTTGATTTAATAAGCCAATACTTTCATAACCAAGCTAACTAAAATTATAGTTTTGTTACTTACAACTAAACCAATGAGTTTATTTTGTATCTTTTACTTTTTTGCCAAATTAAATGTTGAAAAAATTTAGGTACTTTATTTTTAAATTTAAAAAGCATTAGTGATATTTTATGCTCTTTTGGGGGAAGAGACAGTGTTCAGTTTCCTAATAGTGAAGTAAATAAATGACTAAGGCTTCTACTTGTGTGTAATGGCAGACTGGTTAATACCTTCCCCCACCCCATCCATCCTCCCACAGGCAACCTTCCTCACTATCAGTATCTCTCATCAGAGTTACTGATGGGAGATGAACCTACATTGACACACCAGTATCACCCAGAGCCCACAGTTTACATTAGGGTCACTCTTGGTGTTGTAGACTCCCTTGGTTTTGACGTATATAAAACGCCAAGTATGTACCATTCTCTTATCATACATAACAGTGGCACTGCCCTCAGAATCTTCTGTGCTCTGCCTAACCATCATTTCATTGTTTGATTGGTAAGGTATGTTTTTAATTTCAAATTACACTTGTTCATTGCTGGTATATAGGAAAATGATTGATTTTTGTATATTAACCTTGTATCCTGCCACCATGCCAGGAGTATTTTTTTTTTTCTGATTCTTTAGTATTTTCTACATAGGTGATCATGTCTTCTGTGAAGAAAGACAGTTTTATTTCTTCTTCCTCAATCTGTATACCATTTAGATCCTTTTCTTGTCTTATTAGATTAACCAAAACTTTCTATACAACGTTAAAAAGCCATCCTTGCCTTGTTCCTGATCATAGAGGTATAGAGCTTCTATTATCTCAACATTAAGTATGATGTTAGCTATAGATTTTTCTTATAGACGTTCTTCATCAAGTTGAAGAAGTTCCCCTTTATTCCTAATTTGCTGAGAGTTTTTGTCATGATGGAAGCTGCATTTGTCAAATGATTTTTTACATCTATTAGTATGATGACAGATTTTTTTCCTGTTTAGCTTGTTGATGTGATTGATTCCATTAACTGACTTTTTAAAGTTTAACCAGGCTTGCATACCTAGAATCCATCTGCTTGGTCATAGTGTATAATTCTTTTTATATATTGTTGGATTTAATTTACTAATACTTTGTCAAGGATTTTACATCCATATTCATGAGAGATATTGGTCTGTAGTTTTCTTGTACTGTTTTTGACTGAAAAGAGATCATTGGATTTGTCAAACAGGATGTAGAGGTGATCTTGGGATGGACAATTTACATATAGTAGTAAAAACACAACTCAGGGGAAAAAAACTGAGTGGGAATCAAGGCAGTTGAGATAGTTATTCACTTCCAAATATCCCTTCTTCCTTTAGTATAAAACACCCAAATTTAGCTGGCTATGGAGCTATCATAGTAAAACTATATTTCTCACCCTTCCTTGCATATACATGTGTGACCATGAGTCTAAATTTTGGCCAATTGGATGTGATTTTGCAACTTCGGTGCTCTCTCTGTGCTCTCCTCCCTCTCCCACTTTTAGAAACGCAGACGTGACAGTCAAGGTAGAAAACCATTTTTAGACCATGAAGTGAAAGCCAAGTGTTAAGGCTGGCAAAACAATAAGATAAAAGGAGTCTGGGTCCCTGCCACCAAACTGCCATATTTATTAGCTCTGGACTGCTTGCTCAGACTGTTGCATAAGCCAAAAATATACTCTGTCTTTCAACCCACTGCCATTTTGGTCTTTTCTTCAGCAGTGAAACCTGTCCTAATTAACACTGCAAACATTAACTCTAAGGAAAATGGAAAGATTTAGAAGAAATGAAATTGTAATACACTAGGCAGCTCAGCTGTGAGCAACATGGAAAACTGTAAGCACAGCACGTTGATATCACCAAAGATTGCGATTACCACTTTTATTGGTGGATAGGAAGAGGGATTGTGTAGGTAAAGATTTGAGAACTAAATCCTCAACTTCTATGGAGAGCAGTTAATAGAAAAATGCTTAAAATTAAATGTGTAAATAAAGATGTAGTTATGTGGGTCTGTTATTAAGGAAAAAAAAGAGAGAAAAAGAAATGGCTAAAACCAGTTAAAGGTATTTGCCTCCCAGAAGTAGGATTCAGGAGCCAGGAAGGGTGGGCAGAAGACTGCTGTTTTTGTTGTTGAACTTGATACACATTTTGGCTATGTGCATGTATTATTTCTTCAAATAAAAACAGTTTAAGAACAAAATGCAGTTAATGCAGGAACTGAAATTCTATACATATAATGCCTGACACCAACACTTTCCTGTTTTTATTGGTACAGGGAAGACAGACAGGATCTGAAGGAAGAGATGCCAAGAAAAGAAGTAGAAAGGTCAACAATGATAGGATAAGAGACAATATTCATTTACATCACAATTCTGTCTAAAGCCTGCCCAATTGTGTGTAGAGAAAATGAAGCTGCCATCAGAGATGGTTTATCTCTTTTCTGGCCTCTGGTGTGTGTAGCTCAAGTGAAATCCTGCTGATAACTGTGCATGATGTCAGTAAATCCCTTTCAGCACAGTGGAGTAAAAGAGCATGGACTGAAGAGAATAGTTCTGAATTCTAATCCTCTCTCTTCCCCTTATCACCATAGTCACCTTAAGCAAGTTACTTTACCAAGCCCCAGTTTCCTCCTGGGTTGTGGAGGTGATAATATCTCCCATGCTGGACTGGTGTGAGCATCAAATGAGAGAGTGAATAACAGCATTAACCTAAAAGCCTTGCCCAAAGCACATCCTGATAAATGTTCATCTTGTCCTTCATTGTTATATTGTTTTCTATCATTTGTAGCAAGTGATTTGTTGATGAGCAAATCCTAAATAAATATCTGTTGATTGTGCATGAAAATTTTCTCTCCCTCTTCTCTTTCTCATCCAAGTTAAGTTCAACTCAGAACTTCCAAATGTCTCAAAATTTGAAACAATAGAATCCATTTCTTATAAAGGAACTCACTACTTCTCTACATCATCCCCTCTACAAAAAGGTGTTTTCTCAATTAGTTTGCCTAATGACCGCACTGCTAAACTGGAACACTTACCTTTACTGCAAGGCTATGAAACTGAATTGGCTCAGATTAGAAGCAAAATACATAAAATAAGTTAGTGGATGGAGACCAGAAAGGGCACTGTTCTCTTAGCTCTCTGCTCCACACAGTTCCTTGCAAATACAGTGAAAATGAAAAAAAAAATTAAGGGGATGCACAAATTCAAAACTATTATAGAATCGTATCATTTCAAGGGAATGTCAAAGTGTTTGCTTGATTAAATTTTCCTTGTTTCCTATTGCACATCCTTCTGAATTTTCTAAAGTTCTTGTTTTCAAAGTCAGACACCCCTCCTTCCGTGAATAACCTTTCTTACCTAATGTTACAAAGGAGAAGACAGAGTCAGAGCTACAAATTTATTTTCATTTGAAATTCAATTGAGCAATTAAAGTAAATAAATATGTGTTTGAGAGCATCTTATAAGAACTGTGGTCAACCACCAACTGGATAAAATAGTGAGTAAGAAAGAGACCCTGTCCTCAAAACCATGTTCAAAGCACAAAGTGATACAAATATCCAATGAAGTACAATTCACAGCAAATCAATCCCAGTGCTACCATCAGAGAATATCACCCTCATAACTTCCAAACTGAGATAACACAATTGAAAGAGTTCCTGAATTTAGTGCCGCATCGGTCACTTTCAGATAGGCTGTCTGGTTCAATTCTCACAGCAACTGTATGTAGGATAAAACGTTGCAACTGTGGTATAGAATTCAGGTTTTCTATCTTCTAATCCACTGCATGTCAGCATGGTTTCAGGCATTAATGCTCATTACAAAACAACACCAATAAAAAAAAAAAAAAACCTGCTTTGAATCGATTCATCATTGCTATGTGGCATCAATTTTCCTGGTTAAAACGATATTTATGAACATCATCTTGCCTGATGGTCCACCTCAGTAGGTGAGCTCCATTATCTCCACAGCCGCACAGTTCCTGTCATCTTATTTTCTAAACTTCATTTACAGGGAGTAGTAGATTAACAATTTCTGTCCTCAGTGAACTCCCATTTAGTTATGGAACACCCCATGATTTCAATGAACTGCACTCTCAGGCTTGGCCCAAGTCTAAGCGATGGGATTTTCTCATTTTTAATATGTAGTATGAAAATTATCTGACAAGTGCAGCTAATTTTGTCTACCCTATATGTTAAGAGCTTTAAGTCACTTGAATGAATCATATTTCTTTTAAAAAAAAGTATTTGCCTTATATTTTCCACAATTAACTAGCATGAGGCTATAGTTAAGTAAAAAGACTTAAAAGGATTCTGTAAAGTTAATGAGTAGCACAGTTAATTATACAAGTATAAAAATTTGAATCTGTAGTTATAAACTTAATTTAATTTGGTTTTCCTCATTTTGGTACATTATTTTTTTGAAAGTCCACATGAAGGGCACGGGGACCTTCCCAAAAGGACAAGTGCTATTCTGACTTGTCCTCTTGTTAGCTTCTTGTGTTTTTGTTGGTTTATAAATGCAAGACTTACTGTCAATTAGAAAGCTAATATTAGTCCTTAAATATTGACAGTGATATGATATATCGCATATCTGATTAATTCTGAAATGCAAAATACAGGTAGATTCAACACTGAAGATTGAGGGCAAAATTAAATAATAATCCTGGAGATTTAAAAATTATCCATAAAAGAATAAAAACATATGGGTAATGATAAAATTAAATCCAATATGCCGAATATCATAACCAACAATTGTTTCTTTTCAGTGAGACATTACCACATGAGGAAATGAGCATAAGTACACCATGAAGAATTTAATCAGACACTGTATGGATTCCTGACATTCAGTCCTTAAAACAGGTATCAACAAGGTGTGGTAGAATTTGAAAAACGGATTACAATCGCAATACTAGGTAACGCTTGAGAGTCTTTCCACTTGCAATATTACATCTTTTGTGACAGTTAAACCATGGGGGCTTCTTCATTTATCAATCATTTTGGGATTAAAAATTCCTTTAAAAACACAACTAGATCTTTCATGTTCTGTCAGATCTTAAGGCTGGTTATTGAAAACAGGAATCTTTTAACTCCATACACTAGGAATGCACCAGCAACTAATTAGTGGGGCTAGATCTTCTCCATCTGAATTAACAGATGACAGAAGTCTTTCCCTCAAAGCAGGAGGCAGTCCAACTGAAGCTATTAGTAGATGTATATGGGACACAGGAAGTGCTGCCTTGAGCTCAAGTCTTCTCGATGATCAGATGGGAATTGAGGTGAACAGAATTCTAAATCTCTGATCAGTCCTAAAGCCCCCTCATTATTGCCTCGTGAATAAATAGGATCACATGTTATCTTTGAGGTATTCATAGTTTTAATCTTCTGTGGCATTTATGGCTAACTGTCCACCAAAAATTGGCCCTCTCTATTTTATATCATGGTGTTCATGCTGGGTGGCAACTGCATAATCAGAGAAACATTTCAAGTTTGTCCATTTGGTGGGATTACTTCCCACCAAAGATATGGGAGAAGAAGGGATTATGTCACCTCCATCCTGAAGCTTTTAAGAAGCAGGTGGACCTAAGGTACCAAACTCAGCGGATGGTGGAATCAAAAGGTGGAATGAGTCTGAGTTCCATGAACAACCCCATGAAAGAAAACTGCCCTACTAATCAGGAATACCCATACTGGACTCTTACAGACATGAGAAAAAAAAAAATTTAATGGTGTTTGTTAATTGGAGCAGCTAGAGCAACTCTACAACTTCAAATCCTAAAATCAAGCAAAATAAAAATAGAGATATATAATTTTTCTTAATTCCTGCTATAGAAATGTCATAAAAAATTACAATCTTAAAAGAGATAGGTTAGTCTCAACATTAAAAA
This sequence comes from Rhinolophus hipposideros, assembly GCF_964194185.1. NCBI lineage: Eukaryota > Metazoa > Chordata > Mammalia > Chiroptera > Rhinolophidae > Rhinolophus > Rhinolophus hipposideros. Next base: position 17,446,357 of record NC_138062.1, read on the forward strand.
GTTGTAAAAGGTAAAAGGCATTTCATTACTCTAGAACATGTGATAAGTATTAGCAGTCACTTTTTTAGTAAAGATTGAAAAGTTACTAGACTATATTGGGGCCTCTTGTTGAGATAAATTACCAAAATGAAGGAAACATTGATTTTAGTAACTGAGAAATTGAAAAAGATTAAAAACATAGATGGGAGTGGGAATGTGACAGGGGTACAAAGGACAATTAGTGTTTTCCTAGTCTAGAAGTAGTTGAACAATATATTCTATCTCAAGTTTATCTTCCTTGACATGGTAAGTAACTATCTTACTTTTTTTGTTAAAATATCAAGTCAGATAAAATATGTGACAGCAATTTAAAAACTGTTAAGTACTAAAAAAGGTAAAGAAATATCATTGCTAATAAATTAATCAGAACAGCTCTGTGGATAAAAAGGATAATGAAATTACATTAATTTCATTTATCTTTCTGATTAGATTTGTAAGTTCAAGGATATTTGGAATCATACATTTTAATGTAAGAAATAGAAGTCTAGAAATAAAATGAGAGTGAGAATTAATGGGTAATATATTTAAGAATGAACTAAGTTGACATTTTAAGCCAAAGAATATATTTTTAAGAAAATAAGAATATTTAGACAATTAGATATTTTTTCAGTACAGTGGGTGAGGTTATTTTAAAACATAGCCACTTAATTGTGTATTTTAAAAAGATCTATCGAATTTGCTGAAAAGATTATAGTTAATATTTTAAAACAGACTATTATTATTCCACAAGCAAAAACTAACAGATTTGAGATTTGCATTTGTTTACCAATTAAAATACTATTTTGATTGCTTTGATCTGCTTCTAAGAATTTCTATAACAACTGTCCCCAGATTTTCAGATTTTTAGATAAAGTTATTTAAAAAAAAATAGAAACCATTCAGTCAATGAAAATTTTCACTCGGATAAAATTAAAGAGTATGGAATACGAGAAGAAAGTGAAGAAAGATGAATTTAAAAAAAAAAAATGTTTGCTTAAGTGAATTAATTACCTTGAGAAAATAGTTCCAGATATTCCAAAAACATGAAAAAGGACTAAGATGTATCAGAGAAATGGCTTAGTTATATGTGTTCTTGGAGGTAATTATGTATAGGAGGAATGTCAGGTACCTAACTCTCTGGTCTGATGACTCTCACTGTCTACTGAGAGATCACCTGGCTCAATTAGCAGGTTCCAGTTCGGCCAGAATAGGACGGCATGAGAAGACCCTGCCAGCAGACATTAACTCAGCATTCTGACTTTCACTATCCACTACCATCCCTGCCAGGACTTTGATGATAGCAGGCTAAGCCATGCCCTATAAAAATATTTTCATCAAGGCTCTTGGAGCCTAGTTTGAGACTGATCTACTGAATTCCACTGTGCCTGAGGTGCATTCTGCTGCTTAGTCTTACCCAGGTCTCCCCACTTCCGCACCAAGCTATTTGCCTGACTGGCTTGGCTCCTGGATCTCTCTGCCCACTGAGACCGTGTCAGCTATGTCCCTTTTCAGCTTTGTGTCTAATATCAACCAAAGTTTACCCAATCCTGGCAAAGATTCTTTCTGGGCCTGGACCACATTGTAACCGTCATACCTGGTGCCATAACATATACAAACTGCAAGGGTCCAAAGTGGGAAATCAGACAGTTTTTGACATTTTACAGTGCCCAAATCAACTTAATCCTCTTTCATAAAGAAACATGAACAAAGACAACAAATAACATTAAATTCATAATAATTAGTTTCACACTTGATGTTTATAACTAGAAAAAATAAGTTTTAAGAATTACTGTAAAGGAAAATACTAATAGAAATGGGACATAAGCATTTCAATTCACTAAAAGAAAACAAAAAATAGAGGGTTAAGAGCAAAAATATATACAAAAAAGAAAGGAAAGCTGAAGATAACTGAAGTAAAAAACCAAGGTAATTGAAGTAAAAAATTAAATCTTATTTTTTGAACCCAAATCCCTCCATTTCATATACCTTTGGCTCACAAATTTTGCTTCTAGAATTGCATTCTAAAGAAATAATAATTGATATGTCAAAGTCTTAGCTACAAGGTTATTCTAGTTTTGTTTGTTAATGCAAAAAAGTGAAAATAATATAAATTGTCAAAGGAACTGATTTTTAAAATATGATACAGTGATACAGTGGGATACTATCTGCCATGAAAAATATTTCTGTAAACTATATGAAATGATGTGAAAATTTTAGAATATTATATTAAGTGATAAAGAGCACTATAAAAATTCTGACGTCTTCGGAATATTTATTTTGCCTAATAAATATGTGTGTGCATATATGAAAAATTAAAACATATACATTAAAATATTAACAGTTAATGGGATGGAATTACTGATTTATATATAACTGATCAATAATCCCTAATTATTCAGCAAGAAACACACCTTTACTTCTATAATAAAAGAAAAATGCCTACATAGTCTCAGATTAGGTTTATGAAAATTTTAGAAACCTATTTACAAGAGACACACCTAAACACATGATTTTTTTAAAGTTTAAAAATACAGAGATGAGAAAGAATTTAGAAGTTTAAATTAAAACAAAAAGTAATCAGAGATAAAATCATCACTTTCACACACACACAGAAAAAAATTAAATGAGTTAAGAAACATTTAACAGTATTATACAGCCATTAAAATCAAGTTTTCACTCAATATTTCATTATGTTAATGAATATCTTACGATACAATATTAAATAAGAAAAATAAGACACAAAGCAGTGTGTATATTACAAGCTCAATTAATGAAATATGCAACAGACATGATATATTACACTAAACTAATATGTTAAATGCATATATAACAAAGTTATATATGACTATGTTATATATAAAACACATCATTATGGCAAATGCACTAAGTGAAAAAACTGGAAGAAATAAAGAAAATATTCATAGTAACTTCCCTAAGTGATTCATTTTGAATAATTATTTTAAAACATTCATAGTATACCTTCATATTTATATTCAATTGTATTGTTTTTATAATCAGAAAAAAAATTTTTAATATAAAAAAATGCATCAGTTATTGAAATTGGTCATTTTAAGTAGTATCCAAAGACATAAGACTGGAAGAGGGAAATAATAAAAAGGTAACAAAAATTAAGCTTTTCTTCTGTTTCTTTAAAACGAATTCATTAGTGTCATTGCTCAGAATCTAGAAACACAAAGAAAGATTATATTTTTAACACGATGTTAACATTTTTAACATCAATCGCATGAATTTCTTTTTCTAACATATTTGAGATTGATTCCGCTTGATCCAAGCTTCAGCTCTTGGAAATAAAAAATGTTAACATGAGATTGATGGCGTGTGTGTGTACAAGTACACATGTGCACTTACTTTCCTTGCTGCTGAACACCCAAAATTTATTAATATCCAATGATATCATCAGCCTTGGGAACAAAAGGGTAAAGACAAGTGCTATCTATCAGCCTTTCAATTTGCTAAAATCCCTTAATGAGGACTAATAACCCTTAATATTCATTTGCTTGATAAACGGGCCACTTTATATGAATGGAAGATCACACGGCCTGCGGCTACTTTCGTGCTATCCTGTCAGATTTTAATGGCTGCTGGGGTTCAGTTGCTATAAATACACACACAAAATGTCCTCCCACATTTTAAAACATGGATTTTATAAATAAAGGAAATCACTGAATCTAACATATGTTTGTCAACACATATCTTCCTGAGCCTGGACCAATCATTTTAGTCTGGCACGTGAAAGTCTAAATTCCAGAGCAATGCAGCATAATGGGCTCAAGAACCACAGCCAAATGGTGTAATCAGTGAGACCTGTGGCCTAAATGGTATAACAAAAGACAGTTTTCCAAACCTGTGTGCCTGCCTGACGATAGCCCTTTTTCTCGGTCTCTGCTATGCTTGTCCAGTCTTTGTGTTTTGCTTTTTCTTATTTCTTGAACTGTCTTCCAGTTTGTTTCCCCAGAGTCCTGATCCACGTGGCTAGGACCTGGATGTCCACATTTTGGAGAACCAGTACTGATCGTGATGCTGACAGAATCTAGCTCCACAAAATGCAGATCACTAAGCCCAGTAACTATAATGTACCCTGTTAGGCTTTTTGACTATGGCCTCCACCTGGACATTAGAGGTTAGGAGTACGGGTTCTAGAGTCAGGTTACTGGGTTACAGTCCTGTCTCAGTTGCTCACCAACTGCGTGAACAAGAATGAGTCACTTAACTTCTTTAAGCCTGTGTCTCCTGAGACAGTATTTCCAAGGGATTACTTAGGAATTAAATGCAATTTCATTTTAGGAGCAGGCATATGGCCAATCCACTTGGTATGTGGATTTAGGAGCAAGCTATTTGTGGAGCAAGAGCAAGAAGAATGACTGACAAGAGCCCGCAGGCCCTTCTGTCCAACAGGGAAGTCTCAGAGTACGTAATTAGGTAGAGATCATTGTTCAGAGCAATACAATTCAGGAACGAACGGTCTGTTAAAGGTGTGGTGTGTATAAGGAAACACTCTTGCCACATTGAGATCAGTTAATGGTGACGTGAATTTACCTTTTCAGGAGAAATATAGGTATGAAGGCAGACCATTGTAATATACTTCATAGAAGACTATAGTGACGGGCTCCTGAATTAACCCTGCAAGACTTGCCAACTGGCCATTGGGAATATAATAGGAAGTGAGTCACCCAGGGGGTGAGCCCTATCAGAACTCCTCTAGTCCGACAACACTCTGGTTCCTGCCGGTTAGTAAACCCAATCTTGTTTTGCTAGAAGAAATATTTCATTCTAAGTATCTGATAATTTTCAAAACAGACACAAAGATTTAAGTTCCTCTTGGAAGGGGATTTTTTTAGATGGTATTGACTCTGTGGTTGTATGTGTTTCTTAGTAGACAACTGATTTTGTGTATGACCGTGGGCAAATCACTTTACATCTCTAGGCTTTATTTCCATATTTTCAAATTTCAGATGTTGCAATAGGTGTTCTTTAGGTTTCTTTGAACTTTAAAAGATATTGATTCTATGATGTACTACTCCAAAAAAGAAGACTAAATATAAGAGATCTGACACTTAACATAAGAAGATACAAAAAAGTAGCCGTGAAAGAAAAATCGTACATTCGCATATCCATTCATGAGAAAAAGTTTTAATCTATAGTTTCCACTTGAAACAATGTTAGAGAACGTGTCCTCAAATGGCTTTATCTTAAACACGAGGAGCTGATCTGAAGTCAGACCAGCATTTAGCAAGTCGAATACCTCATCCACTCAAACATTTGTTATTTCCTTTAGCTGTGCAATGACAAATTGTATTAGGTTGGTGCAAAAGTAATTGTGGTTTAAAAGGTTAAAAACAATTGTGAAAACCACAATTACTTTTGCACCAACCTAATATAAACCATCCCTGAGACATCTTCCCAAGAGACATTCATTTAATTTCTTTAATCCTGAAAAATCCCTTTCAACAGTAAGGCTGAGGGAATTGGTCTATTGTTCTAATTAAAAAAAAAAAAAAAGGCGGGGGGGGGGGGGGGGGCGGGGAAGTTTAAGGAAGAAGTCATTTCCGAACAGATTTCCTTTCATCTACTTCAACTTATTTTTAGCTCTCAAGGTGTCACTGACATGAGCAGATATCCAGACTCACTGACCTGTGGTGCTTCAGAGACAACCACTGTGGTGGACAGAAGTGGGAAGAGCTTTTATCTGCAGTACATACTGTTTATATATTACACCTCTGCATTTGATTTCTTAAGGAGATAGAGTCCTGCTGCTTTAGCAAGTCAGAAAAGCATCTATCTGAAATCCAAAGGCTTGACAAGACACTTAAAATACTTTCTTTAAAGCAAAGATCCTAATAGGATCAGCCCTGGCCCTTACCAGTTTCTTGGAAACGGAATGGCATTAGAAACTGAGGAGCTACCTTTTGTCCTCTGGTAAAGACTGACCTGAGTATTTACCTATTGTGAGACATGATTTTATAATAACTTATTTTTCTTTTTATTTCTCCCATTATGGCATTAGATTGATTTTTTTTTAAAATTATGTATATAGGTAAGATGCATTATTTCTAAATTTTACTTCAGGGTAGTAATGCCGGTATACCCAAATAGTTGTCATAGAAAGCTTGAGAAGGACGAATTAAAATAACTCCCATTAGAGGGGTCATGTGTAGTTGGCATGTGTTTAAGCATAGGCAGTCTCTTCTTCGGCATCATCAGTGCCTCAAACCCATACACAGGTTTGAGAAGAGTTCAAGAAGATGAAGAGTTGACGAGCCCTCATCTAGCAGAAAACATATTCTATGAAAGAACCCTTCAGGCTATCTACATAGGATTCAATTCTTATCCAGAAAACACTAATGATCACCCTCAATGCACCAAAAGAACATTCTCCTTAGTCAATTAAGTGGTAAATAAGAGCTGTAAATCCTTCAACAGTATTCCCTGTAAAAATACATTTTAAAAAAATAGATACACTATAGGCTTATCTAGACATTAGAGACTTGACCAATTGGATTTAGAACTAGATGGCGGGTGGGGGAGGATGAAGAGGGTAAAGGGGGTCAAATATTGTATGACAGTGACAGAGGGAGACTAAACTTTGGGTGGCGAGCTTACGATGCAATATATAGATGATATATTTTAGAATGTACACTTGAAACTTATACAATGTTATTAACTAATGTCACCCTAATAAATTAATTTAAAAAAAATGGATGCCAACTCTTAGTGAAGATGTAGCTTGTCTTGTGTCTCATCCACTTTCTTTTCAGCACTGGACAAGCTGTCTGGTTTCAGTGAGCCTTACTCTTCATTCACTTTGAGCTCTGGTTTGGAGCTAAAACATCACACTGCATAAATCTAATTACAGGTCTTAGTGGGTGAATTCAAACTAGACTTGATTATTTTTAGACTAATTTTAAAATGGCATTTTAACATAAAATATTAAAACTTCACATATTCCTATTAATTTGATTTCCTCACTTTGTGCCAGATACCCCAGCCAAGAAAGCAACAGGAAAGCATTTCTTAGCTACAATGCGTTCCAAAATTACCTACTCTCTGCCAAATTCTATTGCCCCTTCTTACCTATCACATATCTCCTAGGGAAGCACTTCAGCTCACATGTTCATTTATTTCAGGTTTGCTTCCAAATTAAAAATGTATTTAGCTCCTCCTGTAAAGTACCTATTGCTCAACAACCCGAATCTTTTTTTATAGTAAACTATCCATCCCTATATAACCATGAGAAATAAAAAGATGGAAAATCATAGAATCAAAGACTCGTGCTTGACAAGAATCAGTTTCCAACAAGTACATAATTTAAGCCTCTTTATTTAAACACGTTACCAGCAAGCTATTTAGGAATTTAAGTCACTAGAAAGAAAAGTACCTTTTGTACTAATTATTTTTACTAGTGAGGTGCCAGTTCACCACACACAGTGCTAGAATTGGGCTGCCAATGTCTGCTCAACCGTCTTTCTCTTTCCATTTCCCAGGCATCTCATTTGGGTTTTAGGCTTAGGACTCAGGAGAGGTGTTTGAACTACCAGGTGAACTAGAGCTGACCAAGGTGCCATGATTCTCTTCTCTCACTCATGGTCTACCTGAGTGCTCTAGTGGCTGTCATACTACCAGGTGTGCTCTGACATATACCTACAATCCAAAGGTGAGCCAGACTCTCTTCACAGCCATTCATGAGAGTCAGAAAATCCAAGTATCATTTACTCTTTGGTAATTTTCTCTTGAACATCCCTTCTCAGGAGCCAAGGGGAAAAATTTTATCCAGTCTCAAATACACATTTATGTGGAAAGGTTGTTGGGTTGACTGAGTTTTCATTCAAGTCTATATACAATACATGAAATTACATTGTATCAGGTTGCTTTCATATATCCCACTGTCCTGAAGTTGTGCTTAGTATATACACATATTGAGTGCAATTACATGGGTCTTTAAACAATCTAAAACACATATTTATATTTGCATCATTTTTTCTAAACTCTTTACAATCTTTTAATGAGCCATGGATCTGAAGTCAATATCCTTTCCCAACACAGGCATTATATCCTTATTATCATGTAAATAAGGGAAACATCCTGTTCAGAGCAAGATTCCACTTAACCTGGGGATGCCATGTCTTAACAAACATCAAAGAGCCCACAGAACCAAACCAGATGTTTGGAAATTCTAAATGCAATTCAATAGTGAGATAAAAGGAATTCCAGACTAGTACAACTCTTTTCTCCTCTGCTGTGGTTGCTAATTAATTATCTGCCCTTGACTATGAGGTACAGCTGAAGGAAAAAGAGATTAAATAGGCAGGTCAGATGTCTAAAGGTCAGATGTCTAAAGGTCAGATGTCTAAAGCTTAAACTAAAAAGAGTAAATTTAAAAGTATCATTAATTTTGGCACGAAAGCAAACGTGGATAATAAAAGGCAGGGGGAGAGAAAGCTGGGAGGGAAAGAAGGAGGGAGGGAGAGAGAGAGAGACAGAGAGAGAGAGAGAGAGAGAGAGAGGTTTTTCAGAAATGAAGGTTGTTAATGAAAAGAGAAAAACAATAATGGAAAGATTTATAGCAGACGGCAAAGACAGACGATTTGTTCTAATGTCTTTTTTTAAAATCTGATTTAAAATGTCTTAAAATTCAACATAACAAATTGCATTGTATGGCATTTTAATGCTCCATGTGCTTTCGATCTTAATAAATATGATTGGCAGATATCACTGTCTATACTTTACAATATTTCATCATGTATAATTATTCCAAATCCATGCAGAAACAACTCAAAAGTTCAGTCATTTTCTTCTGCTCAGTGTGCAATTTAATCTGAGTGCACACCTTCGGAAGATTTTGTATCCTCCATCGTTTTAGTGCTCTGTGAGTTTTAGCCTCATCTTTGAAGCAATATCTGTAGTAAAATGATTTCATCTGTTTCTGACATTTGAAAACAAATGTTTTAATGATGTGGAAAATGATTTTACAAGAAGTTAATTTACTCTATCAATTTCCACAACTTCTCTAGTTTTTTGACATTTTTCCCCCGAGAGAATATTTAATGTAATTACTTAGCAAAATCTCTCTCTCTCCCTCTCTCTCTTTCTCTCTCACTTTCTCTCTCATTCATAAAACAATATCTACCTAATTTAACAATGAACAAGGGTTGTAAAAAAATGACATCTTAAACCTGAAGTGTCATCATATCCGTTTTTGAAGACTGACATTAATGTCAATAAAAAATAAATAATGGAAAGGGAGTAATATTCCTACAATATGTAGCAAAAATAACAATCCTTAAGAGTCATTATGTCACTGATAATATAATTACAATATTCTATTTTTCATTAAAATAGCATCACTAACTCCATAATAATCCTACCTAAAACAGTCACTTTCATATAAGGAAACAACTGAGATGATTTGCAGAGCAAGCCTTATAGGAAGAATTTGGACACCTAGATAATTGGGTTATTACCCTGACACCCTCATACGTATCACTGTTATGGAATAACTTCCTCATCTAACTAATCAGGATTCAGTGATAGATGAAAATCAAACTTTGAAATGATTGATAGGACAAATGCAGTGACTTACTTTATTGAATAATATAAAGTTGTTAACCAGGATAAATAATGCAGCTTAAGAAAATGAACACTAATTTTATGCTATGAAAGAAAGTCAAATCAGTATGACAGGTTCAGTATTTTTAATTATCTTAATGTACAAATGTACACAAATTACTTTCATTTACTCTGTCACAATTTTAATCAGACTAAATAAACAACTAGCATCATCACTTTAGTTATGTAGACAAAAAACAAGATTTGAAAGATGAAATAATTTCTTAACATATAGAAATATTATATCAATGCAGACTAAAATACTGTTTTCATGCAATGAATGAAAAATAAGGAAAAACAAGTTGATGATAATTTTATGTTGTGGTAATTATTAATTGGAGAGGAAATAATCAGACATGCATAAAAGATAGCCTCATAATTTTGTGAACATTTTAAATATTTGATATTTGTTTTGGAACAAAATGCATTGCCTTGCTTCAGTACGAAAGCTACCTTCATACACACAATTATTTTGTGTATATTTATCTAATACAATATTGATTTTTCCTCCCAATAGCACCTGGCACTTGCCATGCACAGAAATGGCAATAAATAGTTGTTAGATCAATTAAATTGTATGCACAGACATCTTTGTGAAGAAAATGTCAATAACCTGTATTTCCGAGAGCTGCTCCAAACTCCTAGGTTCATCATCAGCAAAGGGAGGTTAAACTCCAGCTGTCACCTAATCTAACACAGAAGTTTCAAAATAAACTCAGGTTCCTCAACACTGAATCAATAACTCATTACTCACTAAGAGCACTTGTCTCGGGGATGAAAAGCAGTGACTATTCATATTTTCTCTGTTTGTCCTTCCATTTCTCTTAAAATTACTTTGAATCCAATTTATCATTTTGAAATGTTAATTTTATATTTTTATCATCATTTCTAAACATATTTGCAGAGGTCTCTAATGAAAACACCAGGTAATTAATCATAAATTTGTGAATTACGCATAAGAATAACTTTTCTATGAGGTTGAATCCTGAGCTTTGGAGGTCTCGATGTCTTGAAGTTCAGCACAGAGCAATCCAGATGCATAATTTCTTCCTAATTCATTAGGACTGCTCTACATCTGATTTACCTAAATATGGGCAACTTCTGCAAAAACAGTGGTTCCCCTGTAGGCCATGGGCCCATATCTAACATTATGCCAGTCCTGTAATTCTAACAGATATCGCATTGTTGAATCTCTTTCCGGAAGCCATGCTGATGCTTTCCTCCTGTTTTAAGAAAGCTGGCAAGGCCCCTTCCTATGTGCAGAGAGAGAGGTTCTTTAAGGCACAGTTGCCATGCTACTGCGTAAAGCAAAACATGTGCAGCAATGAGAATACCTTATCCCACTGAGTTGCTAGATGCAGCCAGACCCTCCTTCTGCATCAGGGTCAGCGTGGGAGTGGAGTGGGGACAGGTCAGTTGCACTGCAGCATGCTTTGAAGCACAGACAAGGCAAGACAAAAAGAGGACTCTCCACACCCCCACCTTAAAATGCTGTTATTTGTTTCCTTACATGTCTACCTACTTCAGTTATCTTTTGTTTGATATTAAAACCTGGAACCACAACTGTGATCAAAAGCACTATGTATCAAAAGCTGATATGTATTTCTGAGGCATTTGTATTTGTAATTGCTGAGAATAGCTTGGCTACTTTTTTTTTCATGCTGTCCTTACGTTGTGCACCATTTCATGGGTATGAAAATTTGAAGATGACTTTAAGCTCATAAAAAGTGGCTTTAGCAGATGAGATTAGGATAGGTAGTTAGGAAATTAAAAAGCCAATTTAAGGGAGGAATAAAAACAATATTATATGCTGCTTTAAAGATTTACCTTAACTAAAAATACAGACACATATTTGCCAATCTCCTGAAGTTCAAACAAGGCCTTCTCTCTGAGTACAGCTACTCTGATTGGCGAACGAGACTGTCTTTGTTAAATAAAATGCAACTATAGTGCCTCATTTCAGCTTGGGTGTCTCTAAAGACAAGTTTGCAATACAGAGTTTACTGACTAGACTCGAGGTGGTCAAACCCTGCACATTCCAAGAAAGAGCTAGTTCTTGACTAGCTCCTGAAGAATAATCTCTAAGCCCTTAGAATATCTTGCCTGATAAGACTGTCTTTGTATACCTTGGGGCTTGGGCCATAGGAAACAGTGTATGCTAACAATGTCATATGGTGAATGCTTCTTTGGGGTTTTGTTTTGTTTATCACTTGGGGCCCTGGATAACCATATCAGTTTGACATCTGCAAGAGCTGGAGACTGAGTAGTTATGGTCAGCCACATGGTCCCTCCAGGCCTACGGGAATGACCCCTAAAAGAAACCCTGGACAGAAGGTGGAAGTGAGCTTCCCTGGTTGGTACTACTTTATATGTGTCACATATAATTGCTGGGAGAATTAAGTGCTGTCCATACAACTCTACTACAAGAGGAAAACTGAAACTCATACCTGGTCTCTCCCAGACACTGCCTTATGTACCTTTTACCTTTACTGATTTGAATCGGTTTCCTTTTCAATAAACTGTAACTATGAGTATGACAGTTTTTCTGAGTTCCTTGAGCCCCTTTAGAGAACCATTGAACCAAAGGATGGTATTCGGGATCCCCAACACAAAAACGAGAACTTAAAGATACTTGTAAAATTATGTGACACGGAATAAATCTAGGTTTAAAAAAAAAAAAATTTCTTTATCTATTGAAATTGTCTTCCCACACTAGTTTTGGCAGCTGTTATGACTTTTCAAAAGATTCAAAATAATTTTAATTAATTTGGTTAATTTATAAAAAGACCAATTCTCTTTACTTTTACATTCATATTTTACCGATTTACAAAACTCTTGATTTGCTTTCTTGGTGATTATAACAGCCAATTTTTAAACAATGAGTCTCTTTCCCTATTGGGGACTACAAAATATCCCCACAGAGTATTGGTGAATGAAGTTAAAAAGATCTTCTTCCCAGGAACTCTGACCATGAGATTCTAAAGGACTGACAAGAGACTGATATCTGACATTTCATCATCAAAAGGAACTGAGTTGTGTGAGTTCTGTTTTTGAAGTTGGACATTATAAAAATACTTCATAGAAAATAATGTTGATACCTATAAGATATCGATCAGTAAGGCTGGGGGGATAAAAGCCAAAAACAAGAGTATTTTAGCTTTTTTGAATGGCAACAAGTAGTGTATTCTGAAATATAGGTATTTCAATGATTATATATTATGTATATATGTACACATACATATGTAATACATGGAAAGCTTCTCCGAAGAGTTTATCTCTTAAAACTTGAGACAGATATTTTTCTAGGTAAGTCAAGGTTAATTCAGTTAAATTTTTTCTTATTCATATTTGGGTTCTCTAGCAATACTGCTCCTGAACTCCTAAGTCATTTTTAATAGAGTACATGCATATTACATACACAAATAGCCTCCTATGCTTAAATGCCACAGCCCTGGTAAAAAGGGACATCTTTTCTCAGTGTGCTTTGTTTGTGTGACTATAGTAGAGGAAGAGGGGTATTAGAAGAATTATTTTATCAGAACTCCATAAAGCACTGAGAGCACAAAACAGGACTTCTTGGTGACTGTGGGACAGGCCACAGGACCAGAGGAAATGAAAGGACACTCCCCAACAGGGAGGCTTTTGAAGGCCACTGGTGCACAGAATGAGCATGGTGATCTAACAGAACACCAGACCAGCCTCCAGGTGGAGGAGAAAAGATAAAGCAAAGTGTATTGGGCTCTGGTGACTTCCGAAGGACATCAGTGGAACACTGTATAGAAGAGAAAAATGCTACCTACCACTTGGAAACAGAGAGAATTATAACAGATTCATACAAAACAATCTCATGAATGCCAACTTTGGGGAAATAAGCCAGCCACATGCCTTTTTGTCAAGTTATTGTGACCTAATGTTTTACTCTCCAGGTTGGGAAGAACTGAGGATATATAAATAACACATATAAGCAAACTAGCAAATGTTAAAACAATCTATTAAGTATACAACAGGTGTAAGTATAGCGTGATTGAAAAAAGGTGGACCAAAGCCAATCTGTGCTGAGGAAAGGGAGAAAAATTTGGGAAGGCTTCACAGAGTAACTAATGTTTAAATCAAGTCAGGAAAACTAAGTATACATTTACCAGACAGCAAAAGGCTATGGGTATTGTAGGCAAACACAAAGAGGCAAAAGGAGGACAGTGTGTTACAGGACCAGATGTGATTTGGGGAGGCTACAGAATGTTGCATATATAGAGGTGAAATGACCACAAATAATTCTGAAAAGGCATAACTTGGATTTTACCATTGCAAAACCCCTTCAGTTTGTAGGCTTTATAAAGCTTTTTGTGGGATCTTTGTGGTTAGCATGTTTGCAAGCGGGGGTGCTGCTGACAGCCAACATGGCTGCCCAGCAGAGAGGTTTGCCAAGATTTCAGGTGGGTTTTGGGAAACAATACAAAATGGAATATTCTTAGAAGGTGATCTGGACCTTTATGAGTGACTCTGCCAAAAGGATTGCACATGTGATCCCTTTGTGAAGACTGAAAATATTAAGACCAAAAGTTTCCTATATCTTGTCCAAGAGCATGTGGTTGGTTGTTTGCCAAGCTATCAGTATGGCCATATGGAGATCAGTCTAAGTTAAAAAAATGTGAAGTCCATTTAAAAACGTCTTCCTCTCTACCCTCACTCCTACTTAGGCAGAAAAGCTCAACTACCGGTACTTCCCATAGTTCAACAGCCACAAAACTGAGAAAGGCCTCAGAATTCAGAAGAGTGGTAGAAAGGGAGTTTGATAACTTAAAAATAAAAAAGCTTATCATTTATTTATGACTTTGTATATGCCTTTATCATTTCATTGCATTTCCCTAAGTGTTCAGAGACGTTATTTTTGAAAACGTATAGTCGTGATATTCAGCAATAACCAGTTTGGTTTGAAATATATTTCATTATATATACCTTGGTCACATGATTCCTTCGAAACAAAAGACACGTCTACATTACTAATTATTTGGCAAAATTATAATTGGACTAAATTGGCATAAGACTAAAAAAAATTAGCCAGAGTGATAATCCAAACCCCAAATGTCAGTTTGAACACCGCACACTGATTATATATTAATAAAAGGGAATAAATCAATGAACATATGTGTGACTTTGAACACTTCTAAAATTTAATATATTTTAAACTTCTGCCAAAAAAGTGGATATTTATTTTCTCTGACATTATTTTCGGATTCAAACTTAAGTATGTCTTCCATAATTCTGAAAGGCATAACAGTCAGTGATTTATCTAAAGAATGCTGCAGCTTCAGATACAGTGCTTCCAAATCTTACGAGCCGCAGCAATATTACTTAATGAGCAGAAGCTGACTTCTGCCAACACAGTCCTCTACTTGCCTGAGACAGGGAAATATATAGTAGTTTACAAAAAGAACATCTGAGTCTTTACCATTTTATAGATCCTCCCTGGCTTCAGAGAACAAGAAGAAGAAAAAGGGGAAAAAAAGCCAATTGCACTCGAGAATAATCCTTCATTGGGGAGACATTTTTAGTGAGTGATATTTCAAAGACTGTTCAAGGTTGGAAAAAATGTTTTCTAAACAATAAATATTTTAGTGATTTCCATGGTGAAAATTTCATAGTATGGTTTTTGGTATGGTGTACTGTCATTATGCTGAAATTCTACTATCTGCAATCATTTCTGAAAATACAAATCATCAAGAGTTTCCCTACCACACTAGTCATGTTTAAATTTCCACACCAACTATACTTTCTCTAAAATCAAATAGGTTTCTACATGCAAATTTATAGCATTTAAAAATATTTATTAAGACAACTGAGTTAAATAGGTAAGACTATAAAAATTATCCAGTGCTGTACAATGACAAAAGATTAGCTGCGTAGAATATATGAGCCACAAATAGATATTTGACTTGAAAAACTAGATTACTGAAGTTATTGCCAAACTACAAGGCACAGGTTTACAAATCTTAGGAGGCTTATTTTCAGCATTGGATACAACTGAACCCCTAGGCTGTTGATCAGATTTTCAAAACTAGAATCAGGTTGGAATTGAGACTGGAAATGATTTCAAGGCACGAAGACTATGGTTTTTACTCCCTAGATTGCCTATAAGGCAAAATCCGTATTGCCTATAAGGATTTATTAAATTCTCCAGAATGCTACAGTTTAAATGCTTAAATAATGTAAGCTACTATTCCAGTTTTTAATTAACAGAGAGTGAAAGTTAAGACAAGCTTAGGGAGGAAATGATAGTCACCAACTGTAGTAAACCCTGCATAGGTAGAAGTCTGATTCTAATAACTTTGGTTACCAACTTGAATAAGCAATATGTAGTTGTATCTTGAATCAAAGCTAAGAAATAAAGTCCAAGTTGAGAACCAGACCCAAGAGTCTAGATGGCCCTTCTGCTCTGACATTCAGTGGTCAGGATTCATAATAAAAGCTGGGGGACAGAAGAGGTCAAAGTAGCAATAAAACACAAATATTGCTCATCTTTGACAATTCTTATCAGCCATTCTGAACTTTGCCGTGGTATAAAATGTGTTTCAAAGATTGTGTTACATGATCCAACAACAACTTCAATTATAAACGAAAATCTTCATTTATTCCTGGGTTCCATATGGGATTTAAAATTTAGAAAGAATAAATCTTTGTTAGGAGAAAATAACTCCAACAGAGAGATTATGTGTCCCTTTATCTCCACTCTCTAGAAATTAGAAAGCAAACCATCCAACCCAAGAAAAATGAAAGAGCAGAAAATATCCATTCTATAGGAGAGAGGTATAATGACCAAGACTTGTTATTAAGAATAAAGTCGTTTAGCAAAGAAAAAAAAAATGTTGTATGGAAAGGTTTTCTTTCCTGTTTGCAGGAAATAGTGATGACTTTTGGAGGAAGGGGGAGAAATGTCAGGATTCTTGAGAAAACTGGGAATAAACAAAGTTTCGCCACTAGTAAGGTGGAAGCCATTATTATTAATTATTATTATTATTATTATTATTACTATTATTGAAAGCTATGAGTTCTGAGAGTTACTAAGAAAGAACATCAGCTAGAAGAAGACGTAAAATTGATCCCCTGACAAAAAATCAAGAACATGCTCCAAGGCAGAGAAGAACTGGAAGGATTATATCAAAGAATGCATGAGATGAGAAAGTATTTGATCATTTTTATTATTATTTTTCAATTCATTTCACAAGGGCTTCAAAGGACTTTCTAAAATAGCTACAATCCCAGAGCACCAAATTAGTCAATGAAAAACAAACTGAGAAAGAGAGAAAATAATAACTGAAAATCCAGTAAAGCTCTGATTGGGATTTGTACACAGAAATACACGGCATAAGGTCTTCCAGAGTTCCTGGAGCTGGGAAACAAATTCGGCTTTAATTTTTCCAGGATTCAAAGCAAAAAGGGATACAGGGACAGTGAGTTTGCCAATTCTTTCCTTATGCAATCATCCTTCCTCAGGAAAACCCTTGAAGGAAAAACAAAAGCCTTGGGCTGGTCCAGGTCTGAGCTGTGGGGCCAGGCAGGGAGATGACATGCAGAAATAGCAAGCTAGTGGGAGGCATGGAGAACACCAGGGCCTGGTGATGACCACATTTAAATAGCCAGGAATAGAAGACACAGTTGGTGACTAGGAACGATATGGATGATATTTTCTGAGACACTCCAAACACAGTGGGATGTTGTGGGACTCACAACCACCATATGTACACCCCAGGTCCCACACTCTCATCCCTGTCATGCCCAGGCAACACCTACACTGCCAGTATGACAATGTCCTTGTCCCCATCCCAATGTCTGCCTTGTCCTTCCCTCATCCTTATCTGTTTCCCTCCCACCCAAGTCCTTTCTACCTTGTCCTGTGGAAACCCTGGCCCACTGTGACAAACGACTAAACTTCATTCTGTGCTTTTTTGCCTCAAAGAAACACAACTCTTGCCTGATGGCACCATCTGCCTTCCTCATTCTCTCATGACCCACAGTCCACAGACACCAAAGCTGCCCTCAGCTTTCTCCTACTGACACCTGTAGCTTCCAGATCATCATTTTTTTCTTATCTTTGAGCACAATATTTTAGAAAATTTTGTCTTCAAAACATTTTCCTGATTCATTCTATCACCAGAACGAACCGTGTGATCAATGCTAAGTCATCCGCTTTAGTAGCTAACTGAAGGCCATTTCCTTGTCTTAAGTATCTCACATCTGCTGCAGAAAATCCAATTTGTTTTCTTTATGAATACTAAAATGAAAGCAAGATTCTGACAGGAAACACTGCAGGACTACCCTAAATACACCGAGCTATTTCTTGCCTTCACAATTCTACACGTTATTATAATTTTTTTTTCTAGAATGCCTTCCCATAACATTTTTATCTGGAAAATATTCCTCCTCCAAGTGTTCCCTCACTTCTGTACATGTCCTGAGCCATCTCCGTCAGCCAATGGCCCACTTTCATGTCACTGCTGTATACACTGCTGTGTATATACTCTAATACAAAGGAATCTCTCACAGCAATTACGTCACGCACATGTGTGTTCAATATGCCTCCTTAGAAAGAGGACTAGAACCCAGGACAAAAAGAAGGTCCCAGCACATTGGCAGACAATAAATATTTGTGAAATGAATGAAATTTTCTGAAATTACAATCTCTTACTAAAAACATATATATATATATATATGTGTGTGTTCAGGACGCTTTCAATAAGCAGGCCAAGCTGTTCATGACAATCTATTGGGTTAAGTTTAAACCAAAACTATAATGATTTTTTTAACAGAGTTACACAGACTCTTTGTTTCAAGGTCATTTGGGAACAAAAAGGCCACAGAATGTTTGAAGAGCTGGTGACATTTCTTTACTCAGTGGTGTTAATTCTCAAGATCTGTATCCTTCTTAAAGAAGTAGCCCAAGCTGATGAGATAGAATGGGCCACAGGACAGTTCACATTAAAGCATTAAAAAGCCTCACAGTTGTTACAGATGAACGTTTGTGAGTAAACAAACTCTGCATTACCTAAATGCATGTGTTCATACACAGCTGAGTAAATCTTTGGAAAATAATATTCATCTTCCTCCTTTGCTATAGAGCTAAGTTCACAAGTAAATACTCAGTTTTGGTGTCATACAATTTTAAAAGTCAAACAAATCTTTATCTTGCAAAACAGATAGCTATAAAGATAGATAGATGATAGATAGAAGATAGATAGATAGATAGATGATAGATAGATAGATGGCAGTTACCATCTGCATAACAGAAATGAATTGACATTTATATATTTAATAATCTTTTCCATGATGCACTATCCTGTATATTGCTTTCGTGTTTTATTAAGAAAGTGAGTGACATGCTTACCTATATTTTGCTGATAAGAGATCTAGTCACCATCAACACCATCTGGTTCTTAATATCCTTTTAAGACACAGTAGGTCATCTTTTATTGATCCATTAATATCTGACTCAGGTGTGCTGCAAAGCACAAAGACACTGTCTAAGAGCTTGAGCCAACAAGGTGTCATGCAGGTAGATAAAGGAAAATTAGTGGTGTCTTGGCCTAAATACAACATGAGACAAATGCTTAAAGGTAATTTTTAAACTAAAGAAAATTTTTAAACTAAAGAAAAACATTCACCATGTAAAACCCATAATAAAAGAAGGTGCAGTGAGGGAAAGACACACAAGGAGAGAAAGACATATATTTGATTAAATATAAAAACCTATTAATTGTGACTTGCTAATCCCCAACTTCCTCAGTGGTTTTATCTGCTGTCTCCCCACTTCTGCATCAGATCCCCACAGGACATCCAGCTACCTTCAAAATTGTCTTCACTTAAAAAGACAAGGTTGGGGGCTTACTGTGCCCTTGATGTAGTGTCAATTTAACATTGAAACAATCTTGAAAGGAACCTGGCTCTCCTGCAGGGAACTGCTGGAGAATTGGCAAAAAAGACCAGAAAAGGAATTGTAAATGGCCGCCTCCCGTTCCTCCAAGAGAGCCTCCCCTGGTGCCTTCAACTTCATTAGAAAAGCCAATTTAGACTTTTAAAATGGCTCCCAATGCTGACTTTTCTATTCCAGTGAATAGAGATATTGACCTCTCTGTAAAGCACAGCAAGAGGTTAGAAACTAGACTAGAGGCCCCCAGCACCTTTCTCCTGACCCACCGCCAGACACCAGGAGCCACGGGTCCAGGACCTTTTCGCTGGAATCTATTTTTAGAAAAGCATATCCAAAAGCTGTTTATGGCCAGCAACGGGTCTCTTTTTTACCGTGCTGTTTCAAGTTCTGAATGTGATCCTCAGTTATCATGAAGTATACAATCCAGTCTGGCATGGCCACCTGACCTGCAGGACTCGACAGAACTAAGAACTCGGTGGGAACCATCTATTTAAATCCATCACCACGAGACTGTGAAGCTCTAAGCACACCTCAGCCCTCCAACTGGTCTGTTTCCTTCTCATCTTAACACTATCTTTAGCTATAACCGTCATCACATTTTCTGACAAACTCTAAAACTCCACTGAAAAATCTCAGAGGGGAATGATAGCCTTCTGACAACAAGACCTGAATGTGATTTTTAAGCATTTTGGAAGAAAGAAAGAAGAAAAAAAAAAGCAGTGAGTCCAAAATGTCTACAAGGGCAGCCTTTTTTGTTGTTGTTAATTTTAGTTTCTTAGGATCCACATAATACAACATATGTCACAAAGTCCATATTTGGAACTCAGATGCTACTAGAAAAATGTCCCCTGATTAATGCTGTAATTATTCAGGTTGTACCTTTTTAAGGTTGAACCATGATATACATTTATTAGAATCAGGCAGGGGTAGGAAGACCATTGAG
This sequence comes from Rhinolophus hipposideros, assembly GCF_964194185.1. Taxonomy (NCBI): domain Eukaryota; kingdom Metazoa; phylum Chordata; class Mammalia; order Chiroptera; family Rhinolophidae; genus Rhinolophus; species Rhinolophus hipposideros. The sequence goes on from NC_138062.1 coordinate 17,466,864, forward strand.
TAAAATGTCAGGACAGATACCCTGTGTCTCAAAATCATTAATAAGATTGCACCTACTTAGCCATCGACAACCCAGATTTAAAAACAACACCATCTCAGCATTCTAGTTAAATGACACAGATAGCCTCAACTTATCCTATGACTCCTAAGTCATCTTCGTGTGTTCTATCTTCTCTATCCTTCCTCAGGCTAATTACCCAGAAAACAGGTGGAGACTTCTCAACTAAAGTCCCTAAGCTATTGACCTTGGATTACTAAGACCCCTTTGTTCATGCCTCCCCCCCACCCCAGGGGCTATGTGGAAGCTCCACATTAAAAAATGTAGGGGAGAACCAGAAGGCCTGAGTTCTATTTATGACTCTGTCACTCACCAGAATCAAGCAGACCTTTCAATTTTGGGGGCATCATTATGTCCTTTGAAATGAAGGGGATGAATTAGATAACCTTGAGACATAAAATCAATGAAGAACTACCCAGTGTTTGCAAAACAGACTAACACTGAGTCTTCATATAAAAAAGAAAGCTTATGGGCCATGTGAAATGATTTCTCTGTCCCACTAAAGACTATTCAGAAGCCACATATAGAATGAATCAGGCCAGCTTCTCACCTGCGATATCATTACTTTAAAGACATTACTAGTAACAAACAAATAAAAAACTACTAGAAGAGAGATAAATATTAAAGGCAAAAACTACATGGTATTAATAGGCAGTAAGTATCTCTCCCACCATTTCATAATTCACTTCCTTCTATTTGCCAACAAAATTTACAGCAAAACTAAAAATGTTCTTGGCTTAAATTTACCAAAATGTTTTCTGATTAAATTACTTAACATTCTTGAAAATACATTTGCTTTTATTATATATACAGGGATGCCAGTTACAGTCCCTCATTGAAATCTTTTTCTCTACTAGGAGCATAAACCTAAGAAGCAACCAACTTATTAATTAAAAACTACCCTTCACTATTGGTCCAGTCATAACAGAACGATCTTTGTAAGTTGGAAGGGGAGGAGTACTTTGCAAAAATTGCAATGCAATTTATTGTGCCTAGAACACCTTAATCATCTTCTATTTTTGAGTGTCAACACCTATGCCTGTGGGGTAAAAATAAGATCATCCCCAAATTGTACAAAACATTACCGGAGAGAATATTCTCCATTATGAAGACATCAAAATCACTGACCGTACTTCGGGATTGCACAAAGACATGAAGTTTTGAAATCGAGGTCCTACAATGAACCAGGAAACAGAAGAATCCAAACATGGAGCTTATTCTCAAACAGCCCTGCCAAAGTTGAAGCATGTGTTCTGTTAGCCAGACAGCCCAAAACAAATGATTCTGCTCAACGGAAGAGCTATTTTGTTTCCCTAAAAATAAATTTTAAAAAATTAATACATTGAAATGAATTTTAATAATGCTGAAAACCTTCTTTCCCATGCCAAAGCTCTGAATGTATTTTTTAAGCAGAGAATCAAGTATAATGCAGCCATCACTTTCCTCATGCAATTATCTGTAAATTAGTAGTGTATTTTTAAAATAGTGTGCACAAGTCTATGATTGAAAATAACTGGTTGAAGGAAAAATGAGATGTTGTATAGTGTTGTTAGCAGCATGCCTGAAAGGCAGGAACCTGTCCAACACATATGATTTAATAAACTGTGCAATAGAATTTAAATCAGTTATATAATGCTCACTCAGACAGCAACAATAGTCTTTCCAGCAGAACCCTAAGATACCCATCCATAGGTAACCAAATCTTAACTGTCAGGGATAGGTCTCTGTGGTCATATACATGTCATTCACTCAAATGAAGGCAATGTTTCTTATCAGGACATTAGATTGCAAGGGATAGGATGGGCCAAAAACAACCAAAACCTAGATACTTTTCATCAGGCCAGAGGTCGGGTTCCAGGAGAGCAGGCTGGGACTATGAGAATTAGACAGATGCCCCAGGTCAAGTCAGAAAATATTGAGTGTCAAAGGAGCCCTCAGAGGATGAGAAGGTTACAAAGATATTAGGGGTCCAGAAAGACAGCGTTTAGGGTCCAGGAAGTCGGATGGTGACACTGGCTTAATGGATGAACGGAAGTTCATTCTGATCTTAAAATGAGTCATTTCCTGTGTGCCCTGTGCCATGTTCTCTTGTTCTCTAATAAGACAGAGAGAGTCCCTGGGCCTCCTAGCTCTTACTGTAGCCCTGAAGAGATTGGAAAGTCACAAGAAAACTTCACAAGAGAGCTTCATGCAACAACCAGCCTCATTCCATAACTGTGCCCGGGAGCTTGAGGAGACGGTTATAAAATGAGGCTGCCACCCTCAAAAAGCATAAAATCTAGCCGAGGGGACACAATTTACAGGACCACTTAACGTTGTCAATAGGTTCTGCGACTAAGCAAAATGACATATAATGAAAGCAATTTTACATAGGCAAATTAATATAAATAAGAGTTACATTCCTACAGCATCTCATCGACATTATTACAAGAAGACGTTGAACGAAATGACATTATTTGAGGACACGCTGTACACACATTATTAGTGCAAGGCAATAACTGACCCAGTGCTTAATTTTGTGGCACAAATACTCCCTATCCCCACCTTGTCCTAACATCTGCCTCCTGTACAAACTACACTATCAGTGTTTCCCCAACGTTGTCACTTACTTAGCGGTTTAAACCCAGTTAATCCAGCTTAACCTGGCATCTGCAGTGCCCGCTCAACCCCTGTATTCCTGCCTTCCCATCAGCTACTGCTTACATAGCTCTCTGAACATCTCTGAATATTTCAAGACTAGGCACTACACAGCCATCCACTTCCATACTTCCCAATTCCCCAAACTTTTTGCCAGCCAGACAGTTGAGGGGCCTAGTGAGGAGGTAAATTGGATAACACCAAGGATGACTAAGTAGAAGGAGGCTTATAGTCCTACTCTTTTTTTGTTAAATTACTTATTATATTACTTTCCTTTGCATGTTTTACTTGTTTTTATAAAAGTACTTTCCTCCAGCAAGGAAGTCGATAAAACCTCAGCGTGCAGCCCAGCACACTCCATTGTATGCATTTATTCTTAACGTGGTAAGTCAGAGGGAGTCAAACACAATACGGATGTTGCAAAGCTTTTACTTTATTTCAGTTTAAAAGTATGTCAATTATAGTTTATTATACCAAAGATGAATAAAAAAAACCTTCTTGGAATCACATCTTATACGTGTTGATGTCAGTGGTAAGCAGCCTAAGCTATATTGTGAAATTATTTGTTGTACAGCACTTCATAATTTCCAGGGAAAGGAGACATCTGAATAATAGACTTCCCGTGAAAAGATACCTGTCTCTAAACATAGGGACAGGTATCTTGCCCCCTCCTCTGATACTCTTAAGATTTCCTCAACCCACACCGATGCCATTTACCTCACTCCTGGATAAAGTGCCTAAATTTATGGAGTTGCCATTAATAAAAAAGGAAGAATCTGGTATCAACTGTACAAGTGAACTATTATATTATTTCTATTTATATTAGCATATAAATCAAAATAAGACTAACAAAATACGGAAGGCAAGTTTACTGTTTCTGGCAGTAGGTGTTAATCACATGGTAATGTTCTGTTCATCTTCTCTTAAAAATCCAATCCAATTATATAAAATTGTCAATCTCAGCTGAAAAAGCTTTGGACAACATATTCTTAGTGAGCTTTTCTATATGATTAAATGTAAATGTGCTTTCTGTATGATTAAATGCTTTTCATTACTTTTTGTGACCAGAGCATATACTGGGAACCTACAAGAAAAACAGAAGACAGAGGTGAGAGATGTGCAAGGAATGTACGGAAATTCAGCCAGCAGAATTTCCCAGGATCATGAGTTAAACTTATTCAGGTCCCCAAACTGCAACTAAGTATAAATCTCAGATCACTAAGCATGGGTAAAAGTTTTTATATAGGGGTAAGACATTACAATAACGTTCTAGGCACTGACTTACTTAAATCCCTCTTTTTCTCCTGCATTCGTATATAAATAATAATATTAACAACAAAACATCCTTACCAAATAAACTTATAAAGATTCTATTTAGGAATTTCAAATTCCCAGAATACTGAACATTGAACAAAATTAAGGGCTATGTAATTTAAGACTAGGTTCTCAGAATGTGACACCTGCTTGATTTACAAAGAGGGCAGCGCTTGATGAAAATTTCTGTTCTGTTAAAATTCTGGTCTGTTCATAAAACACTAGCAGGCTAACCTACAGTATGGGTGAAAATATATTAGCAAACTATGTTATCTAGTAGGGGATTAATTTCCAAAATGTATAAAGAACTCATACAACTCAATAGCAAAATAACAAGTAATGCAATTTAAAAATGGGCAAAGGACCTGAAATTGACATTTTCCAAAGAAGACATACAAATGGTCAACGGGTACATGAAAAGGTTCTCAACATTGCTAATCATCAGGGAAATGCAAATCAAAACCACAATGAGCTATCACCTCACACCTGTTAGGAATGCTATTAAAAAATAAATAAATAAAGGAGAGATAACAAATGTTGGCCAGGATATGGAGAAAAAAGAACCTTATACACTGTTGGTGGGAATGCAAATTAGTAGTCATCGTGGAAAACAGTATGGCAGTCCCTCAAAAAATTTCAAATAGAACTACCGTATGCTCTAGCAAGCCCACTCCTAGGTATATAGCTGCAGGAAATTAAATCAGTATGTCGGGGAGATACCTGCAGTCCCCTGTTTGCCATAGCATTATAGTGGTAAACATCACTAATCATCAGGGAAACTGCAGGAACTTTTGTACAGGGCTCCCTCAGTAGTAAAGCAAGTCCTCACATCCATGCAGACCCACTGGACCAGGCACTGCTCCATAGGAAAAAAATGGTTCAGGGACTGTCACTGCTTTCTCTGGGTTAGCTTCTGGATTATACTATCACAGTAAGTGAGGAAAGCCTTGACTGCTTATTTTTATTTTGGCTTATTGTCTTAATTAGCTGGTCTGACATCTGGCCGTGCAGTTCTCTCCATCTCAGCTTGGCCCCTGATAGCTACAATCCATTATACCACCTGTCTCCTCATGTCCTCATTTCCATTCTTACCCAGCTGAAATGTCATGGTTGGTTCTTACATTCAGCCTCTTGTTTACACCCCAAACTACCTTCATGTCCTTGCACTTCAGTATCTCCCTTGGGAAATCCACACACTTGGTAAAAAAAAAATCATCTCCCCACATACTCCCTAATTCTTCCTGTGCAGTTGAATGTGTCTGAAAAAAACACACCCACAACTATGATGACTGGTGTCAGTTAATTTCCATGATCTCTAAGCTCAGTGGGCTCTTACGACAGCCTAGCAACCATACTATACACATCCCGGGTCCATTCATTCTTCCACATGCCTCATGGATTATTAAATACCATTGTTCCTAGTAAAGGTCTGAAACCTCCTCCATCAGTGTGCTTCTCTGATGCACCTGCTTCATATTTCAATAAGAAAATATAAGCAATTAGAAGGTATGCAAGCTCCCACATCATATCCACCATCAACTTCATCTGTGCCTCTATATTCTGCATTTTCCTCATCATTAGAGTGAACTCTATTAGGTTGACTAAAATCAACCCTTCTACTGCATACTAGATCTCAACCCCTCTTGATTACTCAAGGACATCACGTTAGCATTTCTTCCTTTTCTTTTCTACACAGTTATTCCCTCTCAACTGGGTCTTTTCATCAGTATAAAAACATGTTGTTACCCATCCTACCTTAAGAAAACAAAACAAAAAATACTTTATTCAGCAACCACCCTCTTTCTCCCCCTCCCTACAGTAAAGTATCTTAACAGATTTACCTGTACTCTTGATCCTCAAATTATCTTTCCCATCCTTCCTTGAAACTGTTCCAATCAAACTTTTGCTCTCATTATTCTATTAAAACTTCTGTTGTCATATCACCAATGACATCCTTGTTGCATAAGCAATGATCATGTAGCCATGATCTAAAGCTAAACTATCAGCAAAGTTTCCAGCAATGGAATAGTGATTTGCCTCTTGTTAGGATAGGATGCAAGGGTCTGAGGTTGTCTTTAGTTCATGGTCATGGTGATGCCAAGTAGTAACTTCTAAAGCCACAAAGGGTGGGGCAGAGGGTGGGGGATTAGGCTCAATAAATGAGGAATCTGGCTCAGTCATGTGTATTTGTATAAACCTTTTATTATTTTTAATGAAATCTATCATTTCAAATGAAGACATTTAATTATGAGCTGCCATTTTTAACTTAAAAAATGCACTAGATGGAGAGATTGCATGGTTCCTCTTTCCCATAAAGACACAATACTGAGTTGAAAATGATTTTAATAATTCTTCTCTGTGGTGTATCCGGTATTCCCTCAGCTCAACCCACAGGGAATCATCTTCAAAGGTGGGACCAGTCAGTCAGATTCCTATAGCACTTTATCTCTGTGTCCCTTCCCACTGTAGGGTAGAGACTTTCTTTTCTTCTAAATATCTGTTCCAAATTCTATTAACTCCTTCCTTATTTATTTTAAAAAATTAAGAATATGCCATTAAGAAAAAACAACGAGACGTTGCATATTTGTCTAATTTACTAATCCTTTATTTTTGCCGTGGGTCATTCCCATGGAACTAATATCTTTAATTCTGGCAGCAGATGTTTTTACCTACCTCAGTTTATAATGTTTTCTTAGAATCAAGTTGCATGACCTTTCTCTGAAATGTCTGGATTTGTGTTTAAGCATCAGTCAAATGTCTTGAATTCATATTTTCATGACAAATTTCAATATAAAAACTATCTGGGCAAAGAATATTTAATTTTTATTGCACTTAAAATATTACAAAATATTGAAACTCAGGTGAGTTAAACATTTTTTATCTCAGAAAATGTTAAGATCATATATCAGAATTACAGGCTGAGAACACAGATGAGCTCTGGCTACCTTAAACTATAAAAGAATTTATTGGAAGATTTCAGGGCTGATAAGAAGCTAGAGAGCCAGTCTTGGAGAACCGGTGGGAATAAGGGAGCCCCAAGAAGACAGCCGGAAACTCAGAAAAAGTCACAGAGCTAGAACAATCTGCTCTGCATGCTATTGTTAGTACAGCTTCTGCATGAAAGTGTGAGAAATGTGCAGATGATAGTCAAGCTATGTCACGATTACCCCTTTTTCCTGATGGCTGTAAGACAAGGGAAGAGGAAATCACACCCATCCATTGCCATAGTGGTTAGTGGACACGCCCTCATACCCAGTGTCTGCACAGAAGTGAGTGACCTAAAGGGTTATGGTATGGCCAAGACAATCACAAAGGTCACCTCCATCCTTGAAGGAACCATCCTTGAAGGAACACCACACAGATCTAATCACATCAAGCGCAGCCATACCCCAACAGGTACAATTAAGCTGCAGTTGTCATCAGAAATATCCCAGAATGAAAAATGGTAACAAAATGTATTAAATAACCAAGAAAAAGGTGAGGTTCCAAGGAAAGGAAAAGGGATCTGCTTTCTCGTTCACTAAACATATCAATATATGTGAAATTGTGGATCCTGTTATAAACAGCAGCTGGAAAGCTACCATTTCTCCATCAGATGCTTTCAGGAATTATTGCATATGTTCAAAGCTCCCAAATGTCAGGGGCTGGTACCTCCATCTGATGTGTAGAGAACAGAGTCACCTATGGCGAGCCTGAAAGTCTGGTACTGTGAAAGATAGATCTTTCCAAAGGTCGTAATCAACACCTGGGTAGGTCGAGATTTTCAAACATGAGTAAATACAAGGAATCTCTAGAGCTTATGAAAATTCAGCATAAAATGAATTATCCCAAATCAGGTCATTGGAAAGAGGCTTCTACTCACACTGAAAGCCCACCTAAGTCATGGTTCAGTTCAGAGTTTGAGAGACCTGTGAGCAACCCGGCCTGTTCATGATTTCCCTGACTTGTAACTTTACACATCCCCTGTCATCTTTTCTATGTTTTCATAGCTTCAGCCTTTTTAAGCTCTAGTTTATTTTATTTTTTAAATTAAATTTATTGGGGTGACAATGGTTAGTAAAATTACACAGGTTGCAAGCGTATAATTCTGTAATACATCATTTCTATATCACATTGTATGCTCACCACCCAGAGTCAATTCTCCTTCCATCACCATATGTTTGACCCCTTTGCCCTCATCTACCATCCCCTCTCCCCCTTACCTTCTGGTAACCACTAAACTGTTCTTTGTGTCCATGAATTGTTGTTTCTTTATTAGTTTGTCTTGTTCCTTTGTTGCTTTCAGTTTTATATACCACAGATGAGTGAAGTCATATGGTTTTCAACTTTTTCAGTGTCCTTCAATAGATGATTTGATAAAGAAGATTTGGTATATATACACAATGGAATAGTATTCTGCCATAAGAAAAGATGAAATAACTGCCATTTGCAACAACATGGATGGATCTTGAGATTGTTATGCTAAGTGAAATAAGTCAGACAGGAGAAGCTTTAGTTTCTTAATAGAAGTATCCTTTAAATTCAACTTATTACCATTAGACATGAGAGACTTCAAACTGGCATTGGTAGAATTTATTTCAGGTATGTGCCTCACAGAATTCTTATTGATGGGGCCATCTTTAAAATGATCTTTTTTTCTTTATATCAATCTTTGTCTTCATCCAGAAAGCTAAGTTACTTATTCCAAACTATATAAAAATAGACCATTTTTTTCAATAGATGATTACTTAAAAACATGAAGTTTGGATTTACTTTGGATTGATAAAATATGGTAGCACGGAGATAAAGATTTTTGGATACAGATTGATATTTTAAATAATCTTTTTCCCTAATTTGGTTCCACACAATTACTGAACTTGGTGCGGGCTCCATAAAAAGTTCCATGACACTGAAGAAGGTCTTTTTCTAGAGAAGTGTTTATATCTAGACATACTGGAGAAAAACTAGTATCTTTCTCTAGGGCACTTGTTTTGGAATCATTAAGATGTGGGTTTAAGGTTCAGAAACTTGTTAGCAGTATTAGTTTGGAAAAGTTATTTAACTCTTTTAGCATGGACCCCCTTACCTGCAAAAGGCAGATAATAATATATAATGATTAAAAGGGAGAACTTTTGAAAAAACGTGATACAGTACCTATTGTTCTCTCTCCTGATTTCTTTGTGAATCTTTCAAAGGCATTCCCATTCTCTAATTCACATACATGGATAGGCTTTATGTCCTCAACTGCCAACAAGTGGTGACAGAAGGGACTCTATCAGCTCCATATCCTGAGATAATGCATTTAAACCCAAGATGTTTCATGAATCCCTGTGGTACTGGTCCTTCCAAACAAAGTCACTCTCACACACAACAAATCTGTATTTGAAATCTCAGGTTTTAAATTAATAAATGGTTTTCACTTTTTAAAAAGATGAGTAAACACCTCACAATAACAACAATGCATTTTGCAGTTAGTTACATTCAATAATCAAGCCACAATACTATGGTAGCCGGGTTTACTGTTAAGGGGACATCATGAGGAGCAAAGATGACAGGATTAAACAGCTTGTTCAGAACGTTAGGGAGAACAAGAGCTTTAGGAGAAAAAAAAGTAAAACATGCTCTCAAATGTAGCCAGGAGTCCAGTGAGTTGCATTAAACAAACTAGTACCGGGTTTGGTGCATAGGGGTTGGTGTGCATGGGAATAGTAGATATGTAGCTTGCATTCTCTGGGGCAGTTTAATTCCCTACATCCTGTCCCATTATCCCTGAAAGAAAGAAATGTTGCAATCGTCAGTATTACTCAGAGTTAGTCCTGAAGTAGTAAGTGGCTCTTCTCTTTGAGGACAGAAGGCATTGGTGCCAAACACAGGAAACTGCAGAAGTTCTAGCAGTGAAAGGGAGATACCCTTAGCTACAAATGAATGGACGAACACAGTCTCTGCTTTAGTCCAGAAGCACTGAAGTAGCAATGCAGAAGAGTGGCCAATTTCTAGAGTTCGACCATTCAGAGCAGCCCAATATGAGAACATTTTCTTTAGGGTGTAGAAGGAGGTGGTGTATCTGAAATCTAGCAGTCAACCAGCAACAACAGTCCTTGGAACCAAGGGAAGGTAGTGTCCCTGCCCACAGCCAATGAGGGTGCATCAGAAGGAATAACTAATAGAGGGAGCTGTGCTTCACAGTGCAGAGGACACAAGGACTCATTCAACAGCAGCACAGGCTACAACTGGACGGCAAGATAAGGAGGCCAGAATGGACGGACCACAGGGAGCCATTCCAGAACACGCAGAAGCAAACTTAAAGTAGCAACAGAAGGGACGGCCAAGATGGGGGAGGGGATAACTATGGGGGTGGGTGATGAACGGCATAGTGAACATACTTTGAGAGAGGTCTCTCTCTCTCTCTCTCTCTCTCTCTCTCTCTCTCTCTCTCTCTCTCTCTCTCTCTCCCATGTAAGGAATAGAAGGCCACCATCCACATGCCAATAAATCAGTGGAAGACGTCTCTGCTGATGTTGAGGTTAAAAGAACAAAGAATTGCATTTAGTTATATGATGGTGAGCACAATGATATATGAATTACATACAGTTTGGTAAAACTATCCCTTGGGACATCAACTTTATTTAAATCCTGTGTAACCAAGGTATTTGTGACCTCCATGACTTCACAGAACAATGGAAGCTTAACTTCTTGCTACAAAACGCACACATTTATAGACTTCTACATAGTTATGCTCTTTCCTCTTAATACTGCATGGACTGAATGTTTGTGTCCCAAAAAATTCATATGTTAAAACCCTAATCCCTCATGTGATGGTGTCAGGAGGTGGGGTCTCTGGGAGGTAACGAGGTCATGAAGGTAGAACCCTCAAAATGGAATTAGTGCCCTTATGGGAAGAGACACCAGAGTGTTCTCTCTCTCTGTCTCTCTCTCTCTTCCAAGTAAGGAGTAGAAGGTCGCCATCCACATGCCAGAAAGAGGGCTCCTACCAGAAACCAAATCAGTGGCACAATGATCTTGGACTTCCCAGCCTCCAGAACTGAGAGAAAGAAATTGTTGTTTAAGTCTGTGGCATTTTTGTTACAACAGCCCAAGCAGACTAACATAATTGCTATAGGAGAATTAAATTTAAAAGTAATCCTCCATCAGTTCTCTATGCGTTACCCCTTCCTACTTGCTAAATAGTTCAATGGCTTGAATATCCTTTTCTGCATCACCTACCTCCTCCTTGTCTATTTACTTGGTTCTATCAGCAGGTAAACATGCTGATGACTGTTTTTTCTTAACAAGCAAGAACACCTCTCTCTTTCAAATCTCTATTCCTCACAGTCACTGCCCTCATTCCTTCCACTCACAAACCTCTTTAAATAAATAAATGCCCATGCTCTATATACGATTCACTCCCCAGTTGTTCTTCAATCCATAGTATTCCGGCTTCTCTCCCTACTTTCCCCCAAAAAGTGTCTTCCTCACTGTCACTTTGTAACTTGACTAATCACTAAACCTACTTTTCTTTTAGTTGTTAGCATTTCGGAAATCATTACTATTACTGTCCATCATTTCCTTCTTCAAAGTCACCAAACTCTCCTGGGTTTCTCTCCAATTCTTGCTCTCAATGTCTTTTACTGTTCTTTCTTCCTCTGACCATTCCTGAGACTAGTCCTATTCCTGCCACTCCTAGGTTATCTCATATTCCCCATCTACATATAGTTCCTGGGCAGTATCTTACATTCCCCTAATTTGGTGGCTACTTTGGTGTTTAGGACGATGTGTTTTCTCTTGCTAATCCAAGTCTCGCTCCTGTGCTGGAAAGCTCCTACAGGTGTGCCCACAGCACCTTACATCTAACGTAGTCAAATGAATTTATCATCATCTCCCACAAACTGGCTCATCATTAACTTAATTAATGTAGTCAAAAGCTTAGGTATTATCCTTGTCCCCTTTTAACCCTCACCAAACACCCCCTCTGCACCCACACACAAAAACAAGTCAATTACATTCTCCTCACTTCCCAAAGCAGTCTGTTTCTCTTCAGCTCGTTCCCCTGCCTAGACAATATATCACACCTGGGTAGCTGCACTTGGAGGTGATGTAGCCTAAATTTTCTTGGCAGGAATTTAATCCTAACTCTGCAACTTATTTACTGTGCTACTTTCACCAATGCACTTAATCTCTCCAGGCTTTTATTTCTTCATCTTTACAACGGGAGCAATTATAATGGCCAGCATCACAGAATTACTGTAAGAATCGAGTGAGATAATGTCCAAGATTTTGTCATGGTGTTGGCAAATAGTTAGCTACTCAGTATGTACTAGAAGTGTTTCCAAGCTGCCTGCCTTACTCCTTGGTGTGTATTCTCCACAATGCAATCTGAGAGATCTTCCTAACTAGAAATCTAACGAAGTCACTTCTCAAAGAAAAAACATTTGGTGGCTCCTGTTGCCCATGGCCTAAAATCTGAATCCCTCAAGACGGTTTCACAGCTTGTTCATGACCTGGCCTCTGGCACTCTCTGTCTTACCTCTCAACCTTTATTCTGCCCTCTATGTTATAGTCACAGGTAATTTCCTTCAGCCTCCGCCCTCACCCCCAGTCTCATGCTTTCACGTCTCCAAACTTTGCAAATGAAATTCCTCTCCTTTGAACACCCCTGCCCACTCCTCTTCACCTGGCAATGAACACCCACAGCACCTTGGATACCCAGAGCAGGGCACTGCTGTAATTGCGAAATGGTCAGTCTCCCCATCTGGGTTTTAAGCTCTATGAGGAAGGGAGCATATGTAGCCATATATATCTTGTTTGCCTTTGTAAACCCAGAAACAAGCATACACCTTGACTCGGGGAAGGTACTTAACAACAATTCTGAGAGACTGTATTAGTAAATGAATAAATAATTTAGGCTATTAAATGGGCTTTCACACAGGAAAGGGGTGCCCTGCTTCCCAATCTCTATCTGGTGTTTCTGCTTCAACAAACCCACTAAAATTGTTCTGGAAAATGTCACCAAGGGCCTTCTATTTGTCGGATTTGACATACCTCCCTTCAGATAAATTCATAGTTGAATTCTCTGTAATGCTAAACATTGATCACACCTCCTTCTTAAAACTTGCATTGCCTTTGGTTTCTGTGACATCACTTTCTAATGATTCTCCTGCCATCTCCGTGGTGTTTCTCTCTAGGTTTTGATCTCTGGTTCCTCTTCCTCAGTCTTCCCCTGAAATCCTGGCATTTCTGCAAAATAGAGCATGGGCCTCAGACATGCCACATGAATTAAGACTGAACTTTACCTCTGCCACTTATGACCTCCCATACTACCTCCCCGGCCCCATTTGCTACCATCTCTTGCCTGAATTATTGCAACAGCCTAGTGACTGGTCTCCCCTTCTGTCTATTCTCAAAGGGTGGCCAGGGTGACCCTGATAAATGGAAAGTCAGGTCACCTCATTCCTTTGACCAGAACCACTCACTGGCCCTGTGATCTCCTTTGTGTCTTTATCCAAATAACATCTTCTTAGAGAGGACTTCCAGGCCTCTCTCTTTCATCACAAAATTCTACTGCCACTGCAAGATGCCCTGTTTCCCTTTCCCGCTTTACTTTTCACCCTAGCCCTTGTCTAAAATACTATACAAGTATGTATTTTGTTTAGTGTCTATCTCCTCTTACTGGGACATAAGATCCAGAAGGAGAAGGATTTCTCATTTTCAGACTACTATATGCCCAGCCTCCAAAATGGGTGGGCCATACTAGGAGGCCAGTAATGGTATTCAAAGAACGAATGACTATCATCAATCACATAGTTTTATAATGATGGTAAGCCTGAGTACACGTGGCTATGTAACTCCCACACTATTCTATGCAGATCTATGTGCAATGTGATTTTAAAGGTGGCTTTTAGCTATTAAGCAAGTAATAAGAGATAGTTACAGGAAACTGTCTGAAACTCACATCCAGGTCTTAATCCTATGTTAGCAGGGGTCCTGCTGGCCAACTGTCTAAGATGCAGATACCAGAATACTGAGGGGTACTGCTTTTGGCTCCTTCCTTTTTTATATCTACTTCAGCATATACACAATCACTTTTATTGGCCAAAAGCGTGGTCAAGATGGTTCAATTTCCTTTATTTTCTTTTCAGTAGTCCATAATTGTGTAATAAAAGGAGAAAAAATATTAATACATTATTTTCTCCATGCATTATAACCAGATTACAACCTTATTTTTTTTATGCACTACTATAGCATTTTAAAAGATATTTGCTCCTGTAAAAACACTAACTAATCCATTAAGATTTTCCCCTTAATAACAAACAAGCACTTTTTTCCCTCCACAGGGAGACAAAAAAGAGATGGAATGAAAAGAGATGGGGATTATGGAACAGAGGAGATCTCTTGAGACATATGATTGATTGTGAGGGAGCTAAGAGCAAAAACAGGAAACAAGGATGAGTCCCAGGTTTCTGGCTTGGGTGACAGTGAATGATGGTTCTTGCAATAATCTGTAGAAGGAAGAGGTTTAGCATACAAGCTTATCAAATCAATTTTGGATGTAAGTTCAAGGTTCCTCTGGGAACACAATTTGGAAGCTCAGAATTATGTCCTGGGCTGAAGATACAAATGTGGAACTCAAAAGCATTTAGGTACAGTCCACAATCACAGAATCAAATCAGTTCACCCAGGAAAAGTTCACTGCATTTAGCAAATAGAAACTAGCTGGTTATCTGAGATAGAGGAGTTTTACTAGCATGAGAGAGTGAATGAAAGATTATCGTAAGTCAAAAAGTGAAACGTGGGTGAGGAAGCAGAAACAGTGAGCGTAATCTACTCTTTGGAGAAATAATTAATATTTTTGAAAGGGAAGGAAGTGATTGAACACTATCTGAAGTCACAGGAGCTATTAAAATTTTCTTCAGCTAATCATCTCCCTTTTGATGCCTTCTACAATCAACCTTCCTAGAAACACAGCTCTGAAAGAATCATGTCCAGAGAAAGACCTTGCTGGAGATGGCTGGCCATCCTCTGACTTCCTAGGAATCCTCCTGAAAACAGACCTCTTCAGGAAACACTCCACGTCATGGCCTCTCCCATGCCGTCAGAGTCTTAGGTTTCTGCTCGTTTAGGAAAATGAACCTCTATGTCTGGAAACTAAAGGCTAACGTATTACTCTAACCAGGTAAATTTTGTGTCGTAAAACAAGCCCTCTTGGGATTCCAAGTTTTATACTAAAGCAGCATTTCACAACATATGCTTCACTGAAAACTAGTACTACTAGGTGCAATGAGTATTACTTAAAAATATACTGAAGTACAAAAGGTTTTATGGCCCACTAATTTTAGGAAATGCTGGGTTAGATAAAGTTAAACAGATTTCTTTACGGCAGGATTTTCAGAGGCTAATATCCTAATGTGCATCATAAAACTACAGAAGAAGGATATAAAATTTAGCATTTTCCAAAATTACCTGATTCTAGGACTTTTTAAGTGTCATCACCTGGGTCAGACATTTAGAGAAATGACTTCCTATGGGAACAATGTTAATGAAGGTTATTTGGGGCAGTGTGACAGACTGATTCAAGAT
The DNA here is from genome assembly GCF_964194185.1 of Rhinolophus hipposideros. Classification (NCBI taxonomy): domain Eukaryota; kingdom Metazoa; phylum Chordata; class Mammalia; order Chiroptera; family Rhinolophidae; genus Rhinolophus; species Rhinolophus hipposideros. Next base: position 17,482,425 of record NC_138062.1, read on the forward strand.
CAAAATCAGTACCATTTTAATTGTACCGGGTTTCATCCCATTGAGGAGGCACATTTTCTTCAGTTCACCCCACTTTCCATACTCTCCTCACACAATGACATTAATTTGAGCACACTTTTAATGGGAATGGATCATTGCTTGAAAGTTTAAGTGTTTGCTTTCTCTTTTCATCAACTAAATTCTATGAACTCCATAATAAAAATTGGGGCATATGGTGCTTTTTATTGCACAGCCCTATGTAATTGACTACACATGAGATAAAGCTGATGAATAAACTTGATCACTGATATTATTTCCTTGCTTCCATTTGTGTTTTATTTTAGTTTTTTTTTTTTTTTCTTTTCTTTTCTTTATCTCTTGCAAGCTCAGTTGTTACAAGGAAAATCGATAAACAAGCTTTCAAGGAAACTTATACCCAGGGAGAAAAAAGGCCCTTTTGCCTTGAAGTTACTCTCTTTCTTTTTTCAGGGAGTAATATCCAATCCACAGCCAGAGTTCACTTTCAAGTCAACAAAGCCCTGTGTGCTCGTGAGAACTGTCTGCTGGAAGAATAGGGCCCCAATGTATTTCCACAGGGATATCTTTTGTTAGTAGGATAACTTCTGTGAAATGAATTGTTACAAAAGTCAGGCAAGATTGAAGAAAGGAAACTAATGCAGCCAAGAAAATAAACCATTGTCCACGTGTCCAGGGGCTAAAAACGGATATAGGTGCTAAGAAGTGAAGCCCCACTGAGTGCAGGTAAAGTTGGCAAGTTCACCCTAGAGGGAAGTCCTTTACTCTCTACATTTCCATTTTGTCACGTATGGAATGGAGATTCTGGTCAATGGACTGCACACATGACTCCAATTCTCCCCTGTCCTATAGCCAACCAATTGCAACGTGATTTTTCAGCTCCTTCCAGTCAGTGGTGGAGCCTATTCCCTGATCCTATGATTCCAGGCTAGCCCTGAGATTTGCTTTGGCCAACAGCATGTGGCAGAAGGGGCTTTGCACCACTTCTAAGCCTAGGACTCAAGAACCCTTCAGCATTTCTGCTCTTTTTCTCTCGGAACTTGGATACCACCATGAGAACAAGCTCAGTTTGGACTGTTGGGAAAGAGAGAAAGTATAGAGTAAAGCCATGTCAGCCCATTTGTCCCAGCCAGAGTCACAGACACATGAGAGGGTTTAGCGAAGAGCAGCATCACCAACCTACAGCTGACATTCCAGCCGACTGCAGATACATGAGCAAACTCAGCTAAGGCCCATGTGAACCATCCACACAGTCTGCAAATTTGTGCCAATTGAGTTTTTCTCATTGGGTGTCTGTTACACACTATTATTATGACAAAACTGAAACAGAGATAACAATTCTTAGCACTGTGTTTAGAATAATGCCTGACATCGCATAAGTAATCAATATTTGCTGTTATTTTTATCCATCGCTTGTCATTACCACACTGAATGTGCATAGCTTCCTAAAGAAAAAAAGTTTCCCAAACTAAACTCCATAAACAAACAAAATTAAAAATGAGATACCTACCACAAGTTCCGTGAGCCTAATAAAGACAGATAATGATCTATTAAATTTTTAGCAATTTTAATAAATTCATAAGAAAAAGTAAGCATATTTTCATAATGGGAAGCAACTCATGTATTTTCAGTGCAGCAAAAAGAGACAATCTCCAAAGCCCTTCACATATCCTGTATAAATATCTAATATCTAATCTATACCTAGCTATCATACCACCAATTAGACCAAATATCAAACTTCTTCCTCGCAAAATGGACAGTAACATTTTTATTACATAAATAATTGCTGTTGTTAATGACATTTATATTAGGTCAGAAAAAATCAGGACATGAGTCATTTTATCTGTCCTACTATTTTTCAGACATACTAATTTGATGACTGATCCTATTTTAGACTTTGGACTTTAACAGGATAAATGCATTAGCTCCAAGAAAACATTATTATACTTTACCTTTACAAAAACTGGAGACACACATGTCTCTGAGCCTCACACTTGTGTGTGTGTGTGTGTGTGTGTGTGTGTGTGTGTGTGTGTGGTGGGGTTGTCTCTCATGGCTACTCTTCTCTGTTTGTACTCTTGCTCAGATACGTCATTCATCCACTTATTCAACTTCAAATTCTATGACAGTTTACAAAGTCCATCTCAATAACTTCTCTTTTGAACCCAACTCTGTATTTCCATTCTGTTGGAGTTTGTACTTGGATGTTCTGCCACCTCTGAGTCCTCAATAGGTCTCAATGTGGGAGTGTTCCCTCCCTGTCCATTACCCACCAAACACGTGTATGGTATAAAGTGATAACTCACTGTAAGTGAAGCTTCTAGTCAGTTCCTCACACATAACAAAAGCAGGATAAATGGTAATCATCACCAATCCTGTTATCACTCTTATTTTCTAATTTTCCATGGCAAATATTACCATCCTATTTTATTGACAAGGAAAATAATATACCAAGAGGTTGAGATGTAGCCACATAGAAAAGTGGGGTTGCAGGGAGAACTACAAACACACACCAAGGAGATTAATAAAGACTCTATGAAGGATAAGTGTGAGGTTCAATTTTATGGAAGTGAATTTTGAGACTGACTTGACAGAATTAATAGTAGTTGATATATTAAGACTATGTTCCAGTAACTATTGTCAGTTAATATTAATATCCTCTGTTAATATTAACTTAATAATGTAAGTATTTTTCTCTCACGGTTGTGTAGAAGAAACCAATATGAGATCCCATAGGTTAAATAGCTCACGTCAGATCAGGCAGCAATAAGCTAATAAACCATCAACAGTCAGGAATTTGAAGTCAGACCGTCTGGCTCCCAGGAAGTGTCCCTACTACATTCTGCCATCTTTGAAAGAAGAGTAAGAAGTTGAGGAGGCAAGATAAAAGTAATAGTACCCTCCAAATCATCAAGGTAGAAATAAATAAATCAAAAATGGGGGCGGGGGGTGGGGGGTCAACCAGGTTGTATGGGCTACAAAGTAGCTTCCGGATGAGGGATCAGGTTGAAAATGAGGTTGGGAAGACTTGGGCTGCAGCAGCGGAAAAGCAGTCTTTGCATGTCAGGCTGAGGTGTCTGAATTTCTGGAACAGCCCAAGGGTAACCTGACCCTCTCTCTATTTTAACTTAATCCATGTCAACCCATAGGCAAATATGTTAGAGACATGCACTGGGGCATATGGAAGTGGGAGTTAGTTTCTCAATGTGGAGCTCTAACAGTTTGCTTAAAATTGGCATCTCTGATTCAAAATACTTGACGAACATCTGTGTCATTTAACTATTTGTAAATGATACAGAAAAGTGACAGACTGAAGATGGAAGCTCTGGTCACATTCCAGCCCAGACCCCTCCTAGGGGTTAAGTACCAGAAGCACAGGATGGACTGTCTTAGCTCAAGCAAGCTGTAGGCTCCCACACCAGCTTCAATGTGGAGGGGACCCTAACTGAACATCTGGCTGATAACATCCTTCCATTTATGAGCGGCACTGACTCACTGCACCTGCTCCACATGAGGAGATTACATGGGTCATGTAACGGCAACATGATTTCACATGTTTGCCTCACCACCTACAAACATAACTAAAGAATAGCCACAGTCTGGGGAAAAATGTTCAAAAGTCCATTTCACTGGTAGTTTTAAAATAGAAAGGCACAAAATAGAAACTTGATAATTTTCGGAAGTGAAACCAATAATTCTCAAATATAACAACTTCGGTATGAAGGGAAATGTTTCGCGAGTTCATGCACTAGTTGAGTTAGCCCCCACTCCACTGCAGCAACAAAAACAATTTTTAAAAATCTTAATAGTTACAAGGTTAGCATTTTCTTTGAACTGATTTCAGAAAAGAAAATGTTTTTATATTCTCTTTTCCAGAGATATTTTTTAAATGCATTGAAAGCAGAATTTTTCCATGGAAGACAAATAGAACCAACTCTACCTTTGTAATAATCATTTAAAAATCTGTTTGGTAATTGGTCAATTCATAGCCAATCACCTACTACTGAATTCTAGCTGATGAGTAAAATTTAACATACAAGTCTGAATCTTCCTGCTAATGTAAATCTGATTTGACCAGATCAGTGTATTATTTATACAATAATATTACTAGCTCCATAATATTACTAGTTCCTATTGAACATTGGCCAATACTACAATTTTCTTACTAATTTCTGGGGGGAAAATTTGAAATACTTTTACGTAATGTTTTAAGGACTAAATAATTATACGTATTATAATTCAGGGAAATTTTTTTTCCTATTCCTAGATTATTTTCTTTGTCAACCTGTGAGCAAACACCCATAATACTTTTTGGCATCTATCAAAATGTTCAGAGTATCTTGAGACAACAGAGCACAGATCCAGGAAAGTTTAGACATTTCTAAGTAAACAGCGCACAGATGTAGATGCTGAAAAGTTAATCCCACACCATCTTCTGATGGGCTGTAGCACCAAAAATGCTCCTTTTACAGAAACAGAATGAAACAAACCCCAAGCATAAATACTCATGCAGTGGTGGCATAAATGAATCTTAAAGTACTGAAACAGAAATTTAGAGCTCTGGTGTCAGGTACAATTTGTGACAAATTTCTCGGCCTCACACATAGTTCTTCATGCCATTGATAGACAGAATACTGGAAGTAAAACCAACTTATTATATGTGAACAGAAATCCTAGTTTAAAAAATAACTTCCAAATATTTTAAGATGTTTGTAATCCTCCTCCTTATATCTCAAAAATACTTCTTATACTTTCAAAATAAGTATTTATTATTCTTAGATAAGGTGTTCTAATAAAGTATCCCTTTTTTAATTGTTTTTACAAATTAAGGCCACAGGAACCCTAGGAGGTTGCTGCTGACATCTAGTGGCATATTTTTAAAATGCCAAATGCATTAAAAAGACATCTAAAGAGAGAAGGAACAAACACAGGCGTACATATATGCATTTGGAAAGTCTACTGGCCATCGAATGTTACACATTATGTGCCTCTGCCCTCACCACTCTGCCTCTAGTGACTTGTGTCCCTTCCAAAGTAATGCAAATACTGCAAAACTGAAGAAATGAAAACTAAATAATCTGCTAAAGTCTTAAAGGAACCAATTCTCTCAACGTCCTCAGTCCTCTCCTGGGAGTTGTCAGTTCCCTGGGAGCCCCAATTCCCAAAGGCCCTGTCCCAACTCCAAGAGTCCTAATTTCATCTCAACTTCCCAAATAACTGTAGCCTTTCCCCAGCATCCACACCTAGTATGTAGGTACTTTTAGGGTCCTAGCCTAAAAGACTTTTCTGGAGAGCTGGGAATATGTTATTTCTGCATATCCACAAACATATATGCACATTCAAAATGGCCGCAACTTTCCTAGGCATGATATTTGACAATTATGGAAAACTCAAAAGTATGATAGTTATCAGGGACTGCTTTAATGATTTCTAACCATCCATATTCATGATGATGTACAGAAGAGCAGGGAAGACGTTCACTGGCGTGACAAATGATAAGAAGCATGGAGATAAGTTTACAAGCATGTAAAAGGATTTATTTTGTAGCCTCTGTATGTGTGTGTGTATGTATGTATGTATGCATGTATGTATGTATGGTGTGTGTGTGTGTGTAAGTGGTGTGTGTGTGTGTGTGTGTGTATGTGTGTACAATAACAGAGACTCTCAAATTCTGCATGTAATCCCACTCCAGCTTGGGCACCTGTGAATATACTAGGTAAATACTAAATTGATGAATGAATCAACAAAAGAATAAGGTGGCAAACTGCAATATAACATTTTCATTGTTGATTCTAAGGTAAGTGATGCAATAGGCAGTGTCCTCATAAGGCAGTGTTTTGCTCTTAGGCAAAAGTGCCTTTGTTGAGTAGCTCAGGTTAGATTTTTCTCCAATGACATGTACAAAGTGGCACAAAGCCAATGGGTGATAGAATTAGGCAATCTCCCTTTGGCAAAGGGAGTGTGTTTCAATCGTTGAAAATTATTTGCTGTATAAATTAGTATATTTGAGTTTAGATTTTATTCTCATTGAAGAGATATGATAAAGGGAAAGTAGGTTCTCAAGGTAGACCTAATTAATACAAAACATAGTTAAACTCTCATAGTACAAAGGAATCTTTTAGCCTTTTAAATATTCCTTCAATAGAAATCCTGGAGATGGAAGGAGCTCATCCATTTAAATTTGTCTATTTTACTCACAAATGAGAGTTAAAGTGGATGACAAGGATTTTCTTTGCAGTCATATTGAAGGAAAAAAAATCCTATGTCTTCATGTGTACCTTTACATAAAATATATATATATATGTATATATATATATACATATATATATACACATAATAAAATATAACATTCATACATGCACACATGAGAACTACTGCATAGCCAACCAGTGACAGACAGTGTGGCAGTATCTAGATACTGAGCGAATATGGGTTAAGGGAGAGAAAATAGTAGTATACAGAGGAATTCAGAAGGCTCTGTGAAGAGACGGTTTAAGGTTATGCAGACTTTGGAAGAAGGGAGAAAGAAGATTGGGCATTCAGCATGGAGTTTTAAGCATAAGGAAAGATGGAATGTTTAGGGTAAATAACGAAGCAGGAGAGAAACAAATAAGGTAAGAAACATAGGTGGGCAACTGATGGAAGAACTTGAATATTAGCAGAAGCTGACTGCAGATGATATTATGGCTTATAGTTTTGGAGGTTTTCTGTAAGTTTAGAAAAAGATGAAGTATCCAACAGAATCTAATACTCAGAAGAGTAAAAATACCAAGAACTTTTGCAAATAACAAAAATCATAAAAACCGAAAGGGCAAATTCATAAAAATTATCATAATAACTCTTTCTCGGGTAAATTCCTCTTTAAAAATTACTTTTTAACCACATCTCCATAAAAATGTTCAATGATTTATTCTCTTTCAGTTTTAGCTCTCTTTGGGAACATGTTTTACCTGACATTATAGCCATATTTCTGTAAAGCATATATCACATACAGACTCTGATACAGACCATGTGACAATTGCGTCACACCTTTTATCATGAGCTGTAGCAGTATTTCTAACTCTCATTTAAATTCATGGCCATTAATTTACTAATCAACCTATAAGTTCCAATGCTTTACTTTCCATTGTTATGTTATAGTAGGTATGTAACAAATAATATAAAATATAATTTGTAGTAAGCTCTTAAAATATAAGAAGACTTTTATCCTTTTATATCTCAACAACTATTACATCCACAACATTTTCTACAATCAGTAATAACAAAACTCAGTGAAACAGACCTTTAAACAATATATTTATAACCTATTTCTTACTGGTCTTTAACAAAAGTAATGCTATACACTAGCCTCATAGCAATTTATTTTCAATTCTCAAAATTGTATTTATACTAAGCCTAGATTTCAACCTACAGTACATCAAAAATTTGCTGAATTCTTAATATGGCATTATAGTTTCCTACATATAAAGTTGGATATCTGTTTGAATAAAGCTTAATATTCCTACATAATAAAAATAAATTACAGACATGACGTTTTCTTAATTGAAGTTCAATCTCTTTCCAGGACATATAAACCTATATAAAAATGTAACAGAATTAACAGTCTCTATTTTTCTGCATAATCTTACACGTTTATAGAAGGATATTTTGACCTGGTTGGTTAAAGTTGTCTCTCTCTTTGGGTGACAAAATTAAGAATATTGTGACTAATAGACATAACTTCACATAATAAAACACTACACAAAGAGCTATTTAAATGCCCCCTTTAAAAGAGGCAGATGTAGAGCTTTCAGGTATCTGCACACACAGAAGTACCTGTTAATCCAATAGATTGCTCTCTGAGCTCCACTGCTGGAGTTAATCCTACATAAAATGAGGTTAGTTATCATGTGCAACTGAGAAAAGATGAACAGTCCCATTTGTCTAAAAATAGCACCTTCACTAGTATGTCTTGCAAATCTACTACTTCAACGTTGAAATGTAAATGTACATATAGCATCTGGGATAGAGACACAGCGTCCATATATTAGAACTCTTTATCTTATTCACAGGAACTGTTTATCAGATTGCACACACCCCCACGGTATTCCACAGAATCCAAAGGACCAGTCTAGAGAGATGATGTCATAAACACCATTTTTCCCAGCCTAAATCACTCCTACGCACACCCCAGTCCCATCACCCACACAAACACACACACCCTGGCACATAATCTCTTTGGCAGTTTTATCAGAACAAAGCAAAAGCAAAATACAGAACTGTTCCTTTATTCTCATGTTGGGAGGAAACAAAGTTTGCACTCTGGTACACAGGCTGGACATTCTACCATGTTAATGGAAATTTCCCTCCTTCCACCTCAACTCTCCTTTTCCTACATCAGTTTGAAGTAAGTTTATCCACATCTTAAACAAAAAAACCTAATAAAATTGAACATATTAGTATGTACATACCTTTGAAAAATATAATTTCACATGAATGCATTCTGGAAGTCTGTGCTTCCATTATTCTTTATCCTGTTATTCTAAAGGGCATGGATCCTTGACCCTTCTCATTGGTTTGATCTTCTTCGGTGTGTTTCTTTCTCTCTCCTGTGACATCTTCCATCAATTCTCCTTCAACAGTGACTTTTCTACCCCTTATTTCCCATGCCTATGTCACATAGCTCAGCTTCAACCTCTTCCACATATTGTCTAGGTACCAGTTCTTATTATAATGTCTCTCTTTAGGGAGTCACAGTTGATAGTTCTGTGCAAAAGGCAGTTTTCCATTGATGTAATTAACCATTTAAAAATATTTTCTAGTTCCCGCTAACATATTAGGATATTGAAAACCTGAATTGAGTGCCTACAACTCCAAATCCCTTTTAAAGAAGAGAATTTGCTTCCTTAAGAGGTATACACCTCCTTTGAAGAGTCAACTGAAATCCAGAAATAAGCAGAAAACCCCAATTTGTAATTCAACCTAACAATTCACTTTTGCTCAACTGTAAATTCAAGTTCAGAGAAAAGTTTTCTGCTGATGTCCATTAAATTTAAATGCCCCCTTTGTTTCAGCACTCGTTTTTAGGAATTCAACATTTCGTCAAAAGTAAAACCCAATCAGTTCTAGTTAGTATGCAGTCTAATCTACATTTCAATAAATCGATTATGCATACACATACAGTGACATCATATCTTCATAGCTATATAAATAGATACTATTGAATAGATGGGTCCAGTTCCCATCACAGTTCTAACCTTTCAGAAACTTTTCTGGAAAAACTCTTTTAGATAGTAGCTTTATTCATAAAATATACACCCTGTATATCTCTATCTTATTCACACTTTGTTTACATGTATATATCATTAGAATATTTGCATTCTTAAGCCAACATATGTAAATAAATCACATAGCAATTTGGAAATTTAGCAACTAAATATGCAACCGTTAAGCATAATCAGGCATGTTATTCAACAACTGTATAATATAATTCAGTCTTTCCAAAGAAAACATATGTTTTGTATGAGGGTATCTTCATAAAACTCAATGAAGCTTTAGAGAAATTGGCACTGAAATTTTTGCATATCAAAAAATAATATGAAAAACCTCTGACTAATGCTTAAATAAAAAGAAATATCTTACCATTCTACCCTTACAGGAATCTAATTTTCTTATTGTCTATCATTGTAACTATGGTACACTAATTGGAGTTATTTTCCAAACAAAGAGAACAGAATCTTCTAGTCAAAATCCTATTCACATATTAACATAAATGAAAGAGTAGTGTCAGAAAATTAACCATTATCCACAATGTTTTGATAAGCTAAAATATACTTTAAATTTTACTGTTCCCTTAATAAATATGGTGATCATCATAAACCATTCCCTCTATTTTTCAGATAATGATTTATTTTTTTGATGGGTTCTTCAATAGCTAAAACCAGCAGTCAAGAAAAGTCAACTAGCTTAATGTATTAGAGTTGAAGAGACTGAAAATATATCAATTCAAAATAAGTATTACCTTGGTCTGATGTTTCATAAAAGAGAGCAGATCTCTTGCCAGGTAACACCATTTCTTTGGGTTCTGTGGGCAAAGAGAAAAAAAGATTAATAAAAACAACCTTTCTTTTTACTCTTTAAGGACTTCTTAAAGAAGATTCATTAGTAAGAAAGGTCAGAGAAGAAAATCATTTAACAAAATATTCAGCAGCTGCCTTGGGAACCACTTGCTTAAATGCCAAATAACTTCCCCAAAGGTCCTTTCTGCCCTGCAGCTGAGAATATGGGTAACTGCGGCGACACTTAGCCGTTTTCTTTGCTTTTCTCTCTTTGCTCATACGGGAACAAGACTAGCGCTCGAGCAAGGAAAAGGATTAGCTTCCATCATCTGAAAGGATACGATGTAAGCCATGTTGAGACAGAACATTTACTTGGAATACAAGGGATTGAAATGGAATTTGCAATTATCCAAACTTACTTTCCTCCCTCCCCCAGTGAGTGTGGGTTTTAAAGTATTCATGAAAGTTGGGGTGTTTTTCTATTCTGTCTTTTCACAAAAGTGATAAAATGAGATATTGTGAGATGACTCTGTAAATAATTTCAGATTACCCTCCTCTTGAGATGCAATTTTAGAGCTTTTCCATGTGCAACGAGGAGGAGAGTACTTTGTAGAAGTCAAAATTTATGAAAATATATCTTATTCCCTCCCTTCGCATATAACAATCTTGAGAAATGTCCCATAAAATATTTTATTGCATCATTATCTTAATGTGCAGATTGGAGGATAAAAAATTCAAGTCTGAGCAATAGCTTTCCAGAACGGACTGTCACATCGATAGGTGAGAATTTTAAATTCACCCCTTAAGAAAACTATTTGAAGAAATGTTAACAGTTAAAAGCAACACTGATTAATTGGCTATAACATTCATTATAAGAATAGTCATATAAACACAATCACCACAATATCTTGCTTGCTGTGTAAACTTGGGCAAGTAAATTAAACTCTGTAAGCCTTCATTTTTTATCTGTAATATCAGAACAATAATTCTTTTTACTCCGCAGAGCCGATGGGATAAATAAATGAGATAAATACATATAAAGGACATAGAACTAATGAATGCTAGCTAATATAGTTACAACATAACTTTTATTCCTTTTTATCATCATTCTCCTTTAAAAAAAATCTTGCTACCTCATTGAAAATCACTGCCGTAGTCAGCCACGTTTCATACTGGACATTATCTAATTTGCCTATTTAATAATCTGACTCTGTGATAACAAAGGAAATAAAGAGTCATTTTAGGTCTTTGGGCAGATGAGGGAAAAAGACTGACTAGCCTTCCAGGAAGATGAGTAAGCAGCCACCGGTTCCAACGCAGTGGCTGCCTTTATTTTGCCTTGGCGTAGCTGGCAGCTTCCACTGAATTTCCCCAATTCAGCATCTCCTATTTGGTCCATCACAAATTGCTCCCTGGCTCATATCCTGGCCTTTAGTTTCATCAAAAACCAGCCCAGTGTGTCTACGATCACCGCAAAACTTCAAGGACACAGATCACACTCTCACCGAGTCTCCTTGAAGCACAACTCTCTAGCAATGAGACGGGACATAGGGACACACCCCACGACCAACCGCTTTGTGGACATTCCTAGTGGACCCTCAGTTCACCCCAAAGAAATCTGCCTTTAATCACCAGATAGTCCACCTCTTTTGGAGTAGGAATGTAAAAGTTATCTAAAAGCTCATGTTCCTACTGAGGAATTTCTACAAGGTGATCTATTTCATAAATCTCTTTGATACCTGATAGTTTGCTGACTTAAGAGGTCAAAATTTTCCAATTTTATATCCTGTGATATTAGTTTTTACGATTTGAGCTTTAAGAGACCCTTGAGGAAACAGCTTAAAGAAAATGCACACTGTGTCTACTGGATCCACTAATATTTTTTTTAAGTTTCCTGAGCATTCCATGAATTTTACATCGTTCTTCAACATAATTTCTCCTGTTGAGTCAGGCAGAGTGCCTAATGGCTCCCTTGTTGTTCTCTCCCAGTTCCATTCTCCATGTCGCTTCCCCGTGGCTGTGGTTCAATTCTTACTTTTCAGCACCTTCCAAATTTACCACCCTATCAAAGCTTTAATGCCAACTTCTCCACAAACTGATCCCCAGGTACTTTGGACTCTGTTGATTTATCATTCTCTGACCTTGTATAGCAATTATAGTTAATGCCAATAATTTATATTGCCTACTTGGGTTGTCTTATGCTGTTATGTCTCCCTAACTATATTTTAAGTTCTTCAAGGACAGTTAATGTACTTTGTGCCTCTCACCTATCCCCTTCTGTACTTAATTCAATTCAATGTTGAGCACATAGAATGGTTCCAAATAAGTACACACCCACTTTCTATGTATTAAATGTCTATTAACGAAGATAAGACAGGGCTAACTTATGTGGCATAAATGTCTTACCTATGATAGGAATTGCATAACATGTCCTTGTACCACGTAAAATTTAAAGAACATTTGAACAAACTAATAGGTAGAAAAGAGTCAGAAGACAAAGAAATATGAGAGAGGTGACAAGCTGTCATATAACAAGGATACAAAAAGTTGGAAATATATCTACGTGGAATGCTTTCGCATTTCTGTGTTTGACCTTGCCTTTCTGCCAGGGGGAGCACTTGCCTCCAGGTGTATTAGGGTTGTTACAAGATAAATAAGAAAGGAGAAGTCTAGAGTTTGACATCCAGCAAGAATTGTAGATCCATAGCAAGACAATGGTCTTGAATATCGGGCTTTCCTTAGAGAGTAAAGGCTTTTTAAAAACACAATCTTAACTTCCGTTAACATACTATTAGAAGTCAGACCTAGAGAATTAGGTCATGGAGTGTTGTTACTCCAAGAGTGGAGAAAACATATTTTATGATGTAAAGGATTAAAACGACCTCAGGCGTAAGAGTTGTATGGATAAAAAGAAAGACGGGGAAGAGGTCAAACAGGAAGTCCTCATTTTCCTTCTCTAATTAAATCCCCATATGAACATGGGAATAGGAATATCAGGGCTAGCCAACTACTTTCAGGGCATAGACTGGAGAGAACTCAACATTCTCTGAGAAAACTGGGATTCACTATTTAACACGACATAGAAGCAGTTAGGGGGCATTAAGGACAGAGGAAAGTGTCTAAAGAGATGAACTTAGAATCCAATTACTCCCAGAGCCAGTGTGTAGTGTCCATGGGAGACAGAAGTTCCCAAGTGTCCTGAGCAGGAAACAGAAGAGTGTCAAGTGGGCATGGTCCCGCCTATTACTATCCCCCAAAATGATATCACAGGAGGCCCACTGCCCCATATTTGCAAAGCCAAAGGGGAAGAGCAGAAGAAAGGGGAAAAGAATCCAAAAGCACAACAACTTATCCAAAAGGTATCTGAGTCATTCACCCCGATTCCAAGGAACTAAAATTTATCTAGTCCAATATCATCATTTTGTAGATGTGAAAACTAAAGACCAAAGTGGCAGACTCATTTACTTAAGACTATTATACAAGTGAGGATAGAGAAGTAATAATTCCAATTTTTCTAGCACTTACTAAAATGCTAACACACTGTCCCACATTCTCATCTAGAGTCCAGCTTTCCTTTATGTTATAAATATTTATTAATGCTATTTAATATTTAAAAGTAAAAACTCCAATTTTATTTTTAAATAAAATACAATAGAGACAATAATTTTAAATTCATGTATTTCAATAAATAATGAAATACATTTAAAATTAAAATAATAAATAACGATTTTACAGAAAAACCATTGGCTTTATTTAATTAGTCAATTTAGCAAGGGTACTGAGTTTAGGATCGTACAAAATCAATTGTGCCAACTACATAACAACAAACTTAAACATAGAAATTATAAATTAAAAATATAATTAAAAATATCAACTACTCTGCAATAAATCTAATGAAAGATGTTCATGAGATGTTCATGACCGCTACACCAAAACCTACAAAACACTATTTAGAGAAAACAAAGCAGACAAATAAATGGAAAGAGATATATACATGCTCAAAGATTGGAAGACTCAATATTATAAAGATGTCAATTCTCAAAGTGATTTCACGTATTCAGTGTAATCACAATGAAAATCCCAACAGTTTGCTTTTTAATTTTAAGTTAACAGCAAACATTTATCCAGAAATGCAAAGGGCCAAGATTAGCCAAGGTGATATTAAAAGAGAAGAAAGCCGGAAGTCTTCAATTATCAGATATCAAATTTATTATAATGCTTTTGTAATTAACACAGAGCAGTTGGTACAAAAACAAACAGAAATGTGGAATGAAACAGACAGTCCAGACACAAACCACACAAATTAGGGCAACTAATTATGCAAGTCAATGATGGCAAGTTTGATGGTATAGAGAGGTGGGGAAAGGGCAATCTCTCTACTACATAATACTGAATGAATTATATGTGCATTTGAGATAAAAAGTGAATCTTAACTCCAACACATACAAAAATCTGTTTCAGAGGGTTATGTATCTAAACGTGGGTGGTAGAAAACATTAAAGCTTTTAGAAGAGGATATTTTCCCTTTGGGGTAGGAAATAATTCTGTAAACAGCATAGAAGTAGAAAAGGTAACCACAAAGGGAAAATGATAAGTGTGTCCGCATTTATATTAAGAACTTCTGTTCATCAAAAGATGTCAAGTAGAGAATGAAAAGCCACAGAGTATAAGAAACTTGCAATACATATATCATATAATGACTATTATTCAGACTATTCAAATAAACTCCTACAAATCAGTAAGAATAAGGCAGACAACTCAATAGAAAAATGGTCAAAAGACATAAATAGAAATTTCACAAAGGGCATTCCAATTTTCAAAAGCATTAAAATTTCCTCAACTTCCTTAGTATTTTGGAAATGCAAATTAAAATCACAATAAGATACCACTACATGCATACAAGTGTGGCTAAAACAAAAACAGATAATATCAAGAGTTGAAAGGGATAAAGAGCAAAGGATACCGTCATATCCTGCTTGAGGATGACAAATGGGGGAAATTGGTGTAATTTTAGAAAACAGTTCGGTAGTACCTACTAAAGGTGGATTACAGCTGTGCAAATTCCATTCCTGGGTTTATAACCACTATAAAGGCATACCATGGTTGCCAGAAGGTATGTGCAAGAAGATTCTTTGCAGCACTCTTCACAGTAGGGACAAACTAGAAACAGCCCAAATATCCATTAACATTAGAACTGATTAACAGATTAAGATCTAGTCAATCAATGAAATGCTATACATTAATGAGAATAAACAAACCAGAGTTACATAAACAACATGGATGAATATCACAACCAATGTTTACGGTAAGAACTCATACGCAAAATAGTTACACACTACATGACAGCATTTATCTAAAAATATGGGGTGGGAGAGACCCCTTGCTGGGTATAAATGACTGGGAGAGGACATAAAGGGGAGCTTTTGAGTTACTAATATTATTTCTTGATCTGGGTCTTGGATCTTCAGATGTGTTCACTTTGCAAAACATTATCAAGCTGTACACTTCAGATTTGCTTACTTTTCCATATGCATGTTATGCTCTAATAGTTTATTGTTTTAAGGGGCACTGCAATGCCCACCCATCTGTCTGTACCACTTGAAAAAACAGATACAGAGATACTTTTAAAGATGATCCCTAGTTTTAAAGATAATCAAGAAGAAATAAAAGACGAACGTTCAATCAGCAGATGCTCGTCCACACATCTATAGGTTCTGTGATAATTCAAAACAACACCTGGAGACAGAACATTAGTGTTTTCCCTCGGACACAGCCATTTTCCATATTTACAACATATAATGTTCCTCCTCAAATTACTTATTCATTGTTGGCTTTGTTTAATAAAAGGAAATCTAGCATAAAATGCATGTGTATTCCATTTTAAAGCATATTTGTATGTTTCACAGTACATAAGTTTGACAAATTTTTAAGGTTTAGGCTACATTAGCCAGAAAACACTTAGAATCAGATGTTAAGCAATATACCTGACCTTTGAAATTACTTCCTTTTGCAAATACTAAAACTACCCCCAATTGAATTCTTTTCTAATTTTCCCCGTTTATTATTTTATGAAGCAATTATTTCAGAAAGGAAAAACACAAACAAAACAAAGGTTTAGAATTGTAGGTTTTTACAAATGTCTGCATTTAAACTTTGGAAAGAAAATACAGATAGAAAAAAGCAATACAATAAACACCTATTTATCTCCGTCTGCAAACAATAAGATAGAAAAAACTTTTGTTCTCTAAAGTATAATTATACCTAGATGAAGCATCAATAACGACAAATCACGACGGTAATAATCAAGGCTCAGGCATTTTGAAATGTATGCTTAATCTAAGACAGAGGAAAGGCAGACATAAAATAACAACAAAGAAGCCATATCCCATGTTTAAAGCGTACAAAAAACTGAATACTAGAATCATTATTTCCTACCCTTTTATTTTGAATAACCAGACCTTTTATTTAATTGACAAAAACATTCTTCTCTAAATGATAAACTCTAATTTCACTGATAACTTTCTTTACTTAATCATAAGTTTTCAGTCTCTGTTGTTTATTCAGATAATCGAAATATTTTTCCATAGGTGATTTAGCAATAAAATGGACTCAAGGAAACTTTTACTTTCTGAAACTATTTTTTAAATCTCTTAATCTGAATTATTTTAGAAGTACTTTATTGTTATTATTGTAATAATAAAAATAAGTATCTAGTATTGCCAAATATAAACCAGGTGTTGTTCTGAGCTGCTATCTTATAAATACTCATGACAACCTTAACAGCTGGGTACACTATTATCCCATTTTATAGATGAGGAAACTGAAGCACAGTTTGGTTACCGAAGTTACCTGAGCCACAGAGCCAGTAAGCAAAGGCAGGAGTAGAAAGCAGGTACATGTCACCAATCCCGTTCCCTTGACTCCAGAGCTAATGTGCCTCTGCTATTTCCATGTAAGCACCTGTTACTGTAGCACATATTCTATCCTTACGTCTTATAATTTAAATATGTTCTTTAATTCTTACTGCGAAGTCTCCCATTTTACTTTAAATGTATGTTTTATTTAAAAATTCTATTCTGTGTTATGTCTTTGCTATTTTCTATATTTTTCATGTATTCATTAGAATTGTAAACACACTATACTTTGAATTCAGAGCAGGGACTAGCTCCTAAGAGTCTAAAACAATTTACATACATCATGCCATTTATATTTAAGCACACATACTCATCCAGCACTGTTTTCTGAATTGATTTTCATATGGTTTATTGTGTATTTTCTCACCTTCTATCTTATGTCTTTGCCAAAGTCAGAGTCGAGACCCTTTATTCTCAAAGGCTGGTCCATAAACCAGCAGCATCGCCCTTACCTGGGAGCTCGTTAGAAAGACAGAGTTCCCGGCACCACCCTAGACCAACAACAGAGTCAGTCTTCATTTGAACAAGAACCTCAGGTGATCTGTAGGCATATTAAAGTTTAAGAAACCTGTTTTAATGATATATTCCTCTAAAGCCTTTCTTAATCCTAGCTTCAGCTAATTTATTTCCGTAGGTGCCATGAAAGATATTCTTATCAATTTTACCACTAACTGTTTTAGTCTGTTAAAATTATTATTGAGTGTTTCACTATCTCTATCAGCTTCATGGCCTGCAGTGTTAGTAAATTTTACTAAATTAAGTATTGAGGACTCAAAACAGAAGCTTCCCTATCTGAAAAGCTATTTGTTTGCAAGTGCTGTATCCTCCACAAGCGACTACAAATGCCATCAATTGGAAAAAGGCAGAGCCGACATGCTTTAGCTCTGGTGTGTAGCCTTGTAAACGTCTGAGTGTTCCTAAGTTAAAAGATCAATAATAGAGTAGCTACTGTTTTCTCAAAATCCTGGGAGACTTTATGCTATATTATAGCCAAGTGCTGATCTCAACTCCTTTGTGAATTCTTTGCAGGTTTCTTAGTTCCCAGGTATTCACTTATAAGTTGCCCCAGGGTGTTCCAGCTTTTTATATTAGTTGACCTGAAAAGGTTCCAGTAAGATATCTTAGTAGTAATACTGGTTTTTGCTTCTGGCTAAAACAAGCACTATCAACAACCAAAACCAAACATAATAACTAATAAAATACTCAAAGACAAATATCCATATTGAAAACCATCAAAATAAGCTTCAAAATCAGTAAATTAATACAAAAGAAAATCAATCTTAAAATATAAGAGAAAATTCTATGCTGGTATGTGCTTTTTACCATTTTAATAAAGCACCAATACTCAGATCTCAAAAAAAAATTGTATCAAATTTATTGTCCACCTTATCTCTTTGCATTGACTCCTAAATAGATTTACAACATACAAAAGGGGAAAGAAGACTGATTTACTTGAGCAAGGAAGATCATTCTTTAAAATTTTGCCAATAGGAAAATAAAGATTATTTGAGTATGGTCTGGGTATTAGATAGTAAAAGAGAATTAATTCTGTGATAGATGCGATAACAATATTGTGGTTATGTAAGATCAACGTCCTTATCTTTTAGAAATGTGCACTTAAGTAAATTGAGCTGAAATGTCAAAACATTTGCCAATAGGATATACTAGTACAAACTACCACCACTAAAGATGAAAGAAAAGTACCACTAACAATAACAGAGAAAATGACAGATATTAGCAATCCAGAAAATACACCAATAATAGAGAAATTTTAATATCAATGCAGGAGGCTTAAGTAAGATATTAGTCCATTAGATTAAAAGTGATGAAAGAAAAAGTAGTTTTTTTATTTTTTTAGTATTCATAATGTCACTGAACTAACACATTATATTTGAAAAATGCTATGGAACATTTTATGGACTGCTTGTTCGCTAATTACTTTGATAACTCATACATATATAACATGTATAACATATATGTAGGAGTTATAGTAATGTGCAAAAAAACAAAAAATGTATGCACATGACTTGTTTTCATCTTTTGCTATTGGTATATATTGAATATTACAATTTTAATAGTTTTTTAATTAATGTTTATTGGGGTGACGATGGTTAATAAAATACATAGGTTTCAAGTGTACAATTCTGTATTACATCATCTATATATAATTGTGTGTTCACCACCCAGAGTCAGTTCTCCTTCCATCACCATATGTTTGCTCCCGTTTACCCTCATCTACCTTTCTTAAAATGTGCATACATTTTTTTTGGCACCGTATGTGTGTGAGTGTGTGTGTGTGTGTGTATGTGTGTGTGTAATTGCTTATAATCTTTAAAAATAGTATATAAAAGAGACATAAAGAATACTGCCCGCTTTCACAACTTTTTTGGCTTGGCCCACGAAGGAGAGAAGTTTGTTCCCTTTACAGACTTTCTATTCTATCTTATACTTACTCTACCCTATAGAATAAGAATAATAATTTGATTAGTCAGATAGTCATATTTTATTAGTAGGCACTTTCTATGCCTAAATGCATTTTGCAAGTGTAAAACTTAATCCAAATACTTGGAAACTAACTAACTTAAAATGTTTTTTTAAGTAAATTAACTCTTACTTTCCATCCACATTCTAGGAACCAACAATTTTGGTGGAAGATATAAACCACAAAACTAACATAGCAAAAAAATGTTTTTGCAATGCTAGAGCTATACATGCACAGAAAAACACATAATATCTAAATGAAAGAAATATAAACAATCTAAGAAAATGGAATTAATTAAGTACAACTTCAGAAAGAGTTAATAAACTGAGCGATACACTTGAAATACAGGAAGAATACAACAAAGAAAGAAAAGGTAATGAAACATAAGTAAGATGGATGATAGAATGGAAAGTTCTAACATGTGACCAGATTCCCTGAAGGAGAAATAAGAAAGAATGGAGGAGAGACCAGGGTGAGACCTCAGATGAAGCGACTCAGCTAGGGCAAAAAAATTACTAAGATTTAATCTTCTTAAATTATGTGACCTGGAAGAAGCAATATCAAGAAAGATAATTGGCTAAATGTTTTCGAGAATTAACACTGGAGATCCAGGAACTCAGTATTTTCCAAGCAGAATAAACAAAAAGAAATTTACGTCTGGAGACAATAGTAAAACTATGGAATATCAAAGATACAGAGTTCTTAAAAGCATCCAAAAATAAATGGTTGACTACTTAAGTAGATACTTTATGAGCCTGCCATATCCTCTTTACCAGTGCACCCATACCTACTCTTCTCTTGAGAATCATCTTCAGCTTATTGGAAATGGCTCTGAATTTCCATACCCCTTCTGCAGGCAGCCCACTGCCAAAAAGTGACTTATAAAAAGATACCAACGGCCAGTCCCCTTGCATTGGCATGGGACTCGTCTGTGGTACCCTCAGGACGCAGAGCTTCTTGTGGAATCAGGCTGATCTACACTAAATCCACATCTTTGACTAGTTGCTTTTGCTATCCTCTACTGCTTTCCTAATTTTCTTTTCCTGATTTCAACAAAGAAAGCTGAGAATCTCCATCTTGGGTTTGACTCTAGGAAGTACAGTTACCAATAAGCCAATGACAAATCGATCAGCAGCAGATTCTCAAAACAACAGATGCCAGAAGACTGTTGAATAATACATTCTAAGCACTGAGAAAAGTAACTGTCTGTTAAGATCCCTATTCCCAAACTATAATTTGAGACAGAAGTAAAATATCTAGTCAGATGTATCAAAACAGAGTTCATCACCAACCCACACCAAAAATAAATAAATAAGTAAATAATTTAAAAATTAAAAATTAAAGAAAGAATTTTGAGCAGAAAGAAAACCATCCCAGAAAGGAAATCTGAGACATAAGAGAAACTGGGGATGGGAGGGTGGGGGTAGGGAGAGTAATCAGTGACCATGTGGGTAAACTTAAATCAACAATAACTCAATTTAAAATAATATTAAAAGTGCTCAGTTCAGTGAGCTTAGTTCACTGAACTTAGTTCACTCACTATAAACAACCATAAAGTTGGGCAAAATATATAGGGCAAATACTTTGGGGCATTATACAACATGCAGCACAAAACTGCACTTTATGAGTAAAGAGAAAGCTTCATAACTTCCCCAACTCTCTCCTTAGAAACAATTTTCCAACCTCAGTAAAGCAAGCTGGGATCCAAGGAAAGCACATGGTCCTGCTGCACTTAGAAGGCAGAGATTAGGGTTCAAGGAAGCTTAGTAGATGGAATATGCAAGGCTAGGAGTCAGAAAGGCAGGGGCTGTGCAGAAGGCAGGTCTCAACTGAGTATTGTTTCCTATAAGTTGTCAGGAAAGAACTGGGCTATACACAAGCAGGGCAAAGATATAGGAGGCATTTTAACGAGTCACTGCTACTAGTTGAGAATGAAACAGAGATATTAGACATATCAGAGGTCCAGTAGTGACAGTGGACATTGGAGTCCATACCAGCCAGAATGGAGATAGCTCATTAACACGTCCTAATATTGTAACTTTTTTTACAATGTCAGTATACATTAATTACTAGGTATACAAAGAAAGTAGGAAAATGTGACACATAGTAAAGAAAATGCATCAAAATAAACTGATCCAGAGATGACACAGGTCTTGCCTTTAGCAGATAATAACTTTAAAGCAGCTATTTTATCGATAAATAATGTTCCCTTGTCTGAATGTACCATCATTTTATTCTTAATCCATTTACCTACTGAAGGACATTTGTGTTGCTTCCATATTTTGGCAATTATGACTAATTATGTGTGTGTGTATAATATATAATATGTTACATATTATATATTATATATTATATATATACACACATATAT
The DNA here is from genome assembly GCF_964194185.1 of Rhinolophus hipposideros. Taxonomy (NCBI): domain Eukaryota; kingdom Metazoa; phylum Chordata; class Mammalia; order Chiroptera; family Rhinolophidae; genus Rhinolophus; species Rhinolophus hipposideros. The sequence goes on from NC_138062.1 coordinate 17,504,244, forward strand.
ATTCAAAGATCCAAGAAATTGTGTTAAGTGAGTTAAAAGAAAATATGGTCTTAATGAGAAAACAGATAGTGACTATCCAAAGAGAAATGAAAGGTATTTAAAAATGCAAATGAAATTCTAAAACTGAAAAAATAAATAAATAAAATTTAAAATTTACTGGATGGGCTTATAGCTAGTTGGAGATGATAAAATAGTCAATGAAATTGAAGAGAAATTAATAGAAATTATGCAGTGTGAGAAACAGACAAAATGTTTGAAGAAAAATGAATAGAGTTCTAGAGATCTGTATGATAATATCAAATAATAAAGTATATGTATACTAGGAGTCTCAGAAAAAAAAGAAAATAGCACATGAGGGCATTTAAAGAAATAATGGCTAAAAATATGTTCAATTTGATACGAAAAAAGAATTTGAGGAAACCCCATAAAAGATAAAATTAAAGAAAAATACGCCAAAGTACATTATAGTCAAACTGCTGAAAACAAAAGATAGAGCAGACAGAGAAAAAGGCACATTACTACAGGAAACAATGATAAAAATAACTGCTGACTTCTTATCTGAACAATGTAGTCCAGATAAGAATGGAACATCAACTTTAACATGCTAAAAGAAAAATAAATGTATTATTCAATAACTTTATATCTAGTAAAAATACACTTCAAAAATAAGGTAAAATAAAGGCATTTTATTATAAACAAAAGTGAAAATTCTTTGGAGCAAACATATAGCATAAGAAATGTTTTACTAGAAGGGAAACCATACCACATGAAATGGCAGACAAACTGAGAAAAATAAATAATGTAGACTATAAGAGATTATATTTTCCTCCTTATTTCTTTAAAAACTGTTTTTTAAAAAGCAATGAATATAAAATTGTAAGGTAGAGTTTATAATATATGAAAAGATAGAGGACGTGTGAACAACACAATAAAGGTAAGTTAATGGAATCCTATTGTTGAATGGCTATAACACTTTGGAAATGGAAAGTGCGAGTGGGAAGCATAAAATGTGAAGTAATAATGTGGAACTACGAAGGATCAGGTGTTAAATAGAATAATAATAATATTGACTCAAAATAGACTTTAAGTATTAAGGATAGAATAACATCAATCCTACAGTAAACTCTACATAAATTAAAAAGAAAGAGTAAAGAAGTCAAGAAATGAAATAAAACAGAATATTAATATTCAACAAACCCTCAATAGACAGAAAAGGAGCAACAAAAAACAAACAAAAAAGTAAGAGAATAATGAAAAACAAATAAAATGAAGACAGACTTAAACACAATGTCAATAATTACATAATTAAATATAGTAACATTTAATTATATAATTAAATAAAGTAAGAAGAGCAAACAGATTAAACAAGGGGTTGAGAAACTATGACTTACAGAACAAATCTTGCCCATTTATTTTGAAATATTTACTGTCTGCAGCTGATTTTGTGCACCAATGGTAGAGTTCAGTACTTGTGACAGAGACCAGATGACTCTCAAAGCCTAAAATGTTTACTATCTGGCCCTTAACAGAAAAATGTTTGCCAACCCTTGAACTAAACTTCAATTATATAGATTTTACAAGACCAAATTAAAAAGCCAGATCCAACTATATGCAACAAAAGATACAATTTAAATTTAAAGAAACAAGTTGAAAGTGAAAGGATGAAAAAATTTATACCACATAAACAGGAAGCATAAGAGAGCTGGTGTGGTTATATTAATATGAGTCTAAGTAGACTTCAAGACAAAATACATTCCAAGAGATAAAAATAGATATTTCATAATAAGATTGCTAAAACATAACAATCTTTAAAATGTATGTATCTAATAAAATGTAAGGCACATAAGAACATGTTTCAAACTGTATGACAATAAGAATATAATATTTACGGGCCACAACTAAAGCAGTGGTTAGAAAGAGATTTATAGCTTTAAATACCTATATTAGAAATAAGATCTAAGTTTTTGACTTACCAACCTGAAAAAGGGAAAGCAAATTAAACTCAACGTAAGAAAAAGGAAACAAATATTAAAAATCAGAATAGAAACAAAGAAAACATTAAACAGACAAATTAAAAAATTTAAAAAACACAAGTCGGTTCTTCAAAAGTTTAATGAAATCGATAAAACCCTAGGAAACTAGTCAGGAAAAAAGGAGGGGAAAAACAAATTAAGAAAATTAGTAATGAAATAATAGATATTGTTAGAGATCTTCTAAGCATTAAAGGAAAAAGTAAATATTATGAACTATATGCCAATTAATTCAATAACTTAGATGAAAATGGTATATTCCCTGAGCAACTCAACTTACCAAAACTGAGTCAAGGAGAAATAAAAAATTGAATAGCATCCTTCCCTCTGTTAAAGAATTGGAATTCATAATCAGAAACTTTCTCACAGAGAAAGAAGGCACACAAAGAGGAGAAAAATAAATAGAAAAGGGAAAAAAAGCAAATTGGAAACACAAAATAAAAGCAATTAGGATTCAAATATATTTGGAAAGGCAATACATAAAAATAGACTGTCTCGATTAAAAAACAAGTGTCCAACTGGATAAAAATAACGAAATGAATCTAACAATATGGTCTTTAAAAGTTACAAACTTACAATTGGGATACTAGATATAAAAGAATGGGTCAAAAGAGTAAAAGCTGTTAAATGAAGTAAAAGAAAATGGTATAGCCATATTGCTACCTGATAAGAGACAAAATGCATTTTAAGTCAAAAAGAAAAAAATTGGGGATAAAGAAGCCTCTACACAATAATCAAAACAGCATGGTATTGGCAGAAAAACAGACACATAGACCAATGGAATAGAATTGAGAACCCAGAAATAAAACCACATAAATATGGACAGATAATTTTTGACAAAGAAGCTAAAAATATACAATGGAAGAAAGGCAGCTTCGTCAATAAATGGTGCTGGGAGAATTGGATAGCCATGTGCAAAAGAATGAAACTGGACTGTTATCTGTCACCATCTACCAAAATTAATTCAAAATGGATCAAAGACTTAAGCATAAGACCTGACACAATAAACTGCATAGAAGAAAACATAGGTACTAAACTTATGGACCTTGGGTTCAAAGAGCATTTTATGAATTTGACTCCAAAGGTGGAAGTAAAAGCTAAAATAAACAAATGGAACTATATGAAACTTAAAAGCTTCTGCACAGCAAAAGAAACCATCGACAAGACAGTCAACCAACTGAATAGAAGATTTTTGCAAACAGTGCCTCCGATAAGGGGCTAATATCCAAAATATACAAGGAACTCATGAAACTCAACAACAACAAAACAAACAACCCAATTGAAAAATGGGCAGAGGACCTGAAGAGACATTTCTCCAAAGAGGACATGCAAATGGCAAATAGACATATGAAAAAATGTTCAACATCACTAATCATCAGAGAAATGCAAATAAAACCTACAATGAGATATCACCTCACCCCAGTCAGAATGGCTATCATCAACAAGACAAATACTAACAAGCGTTGGAGAGGCTGTGGAGAAAAAGGAACCCTCATACACTGTTGGTGGGAATGCAGACTGGTGTAACCGTTATGGAAGGCAGTGTGGAGGTTCCTCAAAAAATTACAAATAGAATTACCATATGACCCAGCAATCCCTCTCCTGGGTATCTACCCAAAGAATTTGAAATCATATATACATAAAGACACGTGTGCTCCAATGTTCATTGCAGCTTTGTTTATGGTGGCCAAGACATGGAAACAACCAAAATGTCCTTCGATAGATGAATGGATAAAGAAGTTGTGGCATATATACACAATGGAATACTATTCGGCGTTAAGGAAAGATGATATAGGAACATTTGTGACAACATGGATGGATCTTGAGAGTATAATGCTAAGTGAAATAAGTCAGACAGAAAAAGCAGAGAACCCTATGATTTCACTGATATGTGGTATATAAACCAAAAACAACAAAAGAACAAGACAAACAAATAAGAAACAAAAACTCATAGACACAGACAATAGTTTGGTGGTTACCAGAGGGTAAGGGGGGGAGGTTGGTAGATGAGGGTAAAGGGGATCAAATATATAGTGATGGAAGGAGAATTGATTCTGGGTGGTGAACACACAATGGGATTTATGGATGATGTGGTACAGAATTGTACACCTGAAATCTATGTAATTTTACTAACAAATGTCACCCCAATAAATTTAAAAAAGAGAAGTCTCTACCTAATAATAAAACATTCAATTCACCTGAAAATATAACAATGAACAATTCTAAACTTATGTTAGCATTGCTATATAAAACAAAAAGTGATAGAATTACAAGGACAAAATGAAATATTTCCTATCACACCATCTTAATAGGAGATTTTAGTATACTTAACATATTTTAAGAATTTATTTGACTACTTAATATAACAAAGAAACAAAAATTAATGAATATGTCAAATATTTGAACATAAATGATAGAAGTATATAATATATATTTAATTACATATAAATGATAAAAACGATAGGACCCTCTATCCAAAAAAAAAACATATTCTTCTCGTATATGGGAAATATTTACCCAAACTAACTAAATATTAAGTTCTTTTTAGACAATTGCTCTAATCACAATAAAAATGAATTAAGATCAATCATAAAGATATCCAAACAATTAAGGAAAGACTCCAAAACAGAATTTGAGTTGTGTATCATCTTTAAAAAAATCCTTTGACCTTGTGGTTTAACATTGATTTCTTCTTGACATCATATTAAGCTCCCTGCATACGCTACAAATATTAATGATAAAAGGATGATCTAGAAATGAAGAATGAGAAGACAGGAAGAGGTTGAGAAGACAAGAGAATTAAACCTAGAATGTGATTCTGAACTGGCTCTTGTTTGAGGAGGGGGAAAAATGCTTTAAAGAACTTTATTGGGACTATTAATGGAACTGAAATAAGGATTGAGATTAAAGAAAAACATCAATACTAAATGTCCTGAATTTGATAATTGCACTATAAATATATAACAGAATATTCTTATTCTTAGTAAATACTGATTGAAGCATTATGTAATGCTTCAATTCATAATTCATTACATAATTATGTAATGCAAGAGACAGTGTAAAATCGGTATTAGTAAATACCGATTGAAGTTAAGGGCCGTGATATATGCAAACTATCTCAATAAAACATGTGCATGTACACACATGTGCACAAAAGTGTGTGTAATAATAAAGCAAATGCAACAAAATGTTTTAAAAACTGAATTTAAAATGAAATGTTTTAAAAAATAATCTAAGTACAGGAGAACAGTGGTATACGTGTTTTTTTTTACTTTTTTGGTCAACTTTTCTATAAATTTGAAATTATTTCAAAATAAAATGTTTTTAAAGAGAAAGAACAATATAAAGTAGCTTTCTTCACCACCACTTCCACTTAACACATTACAAGAAATGTGAGTGACATATTCAATTATAAAAGGAGTTTGTGATTTTAAAAAAAAAGGAGAAATTTGAATTCATAAATTTTACACATAGAAAACCCGAATATTATCCTCTAATTATAACTGAGTTCAGAAAAGTTGTACTATATAAGCTACATCGGAACTACCAACAGTACTTCTAAGAGAGACAGTGTAAAAAATTTAACTTTGGAGGCAGACAAGTATGGACTTGAATATGGGATGTACTGTTGACCATTCATCTAGCATTGAGTAACTTCCTTAATCTCTGAGTTTCAGTGGCTTCATCTATAAAATGGGGATAATGGGCATAACCTATTAACCTAAATTAAACACAATACATGGCAGCTGCCATTACCATACAGGAGTGACACACAGCTAGAAATACACAATGAGAGAATTATTCCACTTACAACCCCAATATATTCAGCCTATGGTGTTAATCACAATTATAATACAAAAGAGTTATTGAAACACATGGAATAATCATAACCAAAAAATATAGGAAGAGAGAAATAAATGTAAAGACTTGTACTTTCCCTGGTTAGGATTATTAAGTAAAATGTAGATTGATCCCTAAGCAAGTATTTAACGGCAGACTTCAGACAATCCCACAATGACAGTATTACAAAGTGCTGATATAATTCATTTGGAAGAAGAAGCAAGATAAAATTATATAAGAATAGTATTAACGCCCTGATGCTCTTACCTTATGAGATGTTAACCTATGTTATAAAGTGAAAATTCCTGAAACCACATAGAAGTTAGCACAGAAAAATAATAGAATAGAAAAGATAGTCAAAAAAAGGAATCAAATTATTACAAGATCTTAAGAAATGCCAAATTACAGTAACACAAAAATGGATGAAAGAATTGCTATATATTATGAATAACTACTAATGAAGACGTCAGTGTGGAAAAGAATTATATAAATCTATAATTCACAACTTCATGGCTTTACATTTCAAAAAGATCAATAATTTGAAATAATTTTAATATAAAAGACAGTATTTCTTCCCATCTTAATGAGATAAAAACTTTGACTATTAAAGATATGAAGGAAAGTCATTAGACACAAGAGAGATTAATTAAATACATTTTAAAATTGCATAAACTGTAGTAAAATGAATATAAAACTATAATAGAATGCCAATACATATGTGGAAAAGTTATTTTTCAAAATATTTAGGAAATTTGTAAGTGATCGATGGCCAAACTTCTCCAGATAAATGGCAAAGCAGATGAACTAATACTATAAAGACTGAAAAATACAAAACAGAAAAATACCTCCCAGCTTGTAAATCATGTACAACACCACCATAAGTAAAAGTATTCAGAAATAACCCACTGCCCAAAGAAGGGAATGATTAAGAATGCTATCATTTATCAAATTGATGGAATATATCATTTTTTTAAATGACAAGTGTCAGGAATAATTTGTCTTTCTCCTTAGCTCTTATACCACCATTAACTCTCACTCTCATCGTCTGTGGCGTGTTGCAACCAAAGTGTATTTGTATGCTGCCTAAATAAACATGTCTTAAAAAGTACCCGCTATCTTCCTTTCTCCAAATTTTCCTAATTCTTGCTTTTTAAAAACTTTCTTTCCCTTTGTTGTCTCAAACTAAATGTATTTTCTTTACATGAAATTCTACAATTTATTTTTTTCTTAGAATCTCGTCTACTCTATTCCTAGATTAAATCATCTCCCTCTTCATTACTAGTGTTTATTCATTGTGACTGAGTTCCAAGGGGGGAGGGAGGGGTAAGAGTGGCAGGGGGGAGAGAGAGAGAGAGAAAGAGAGAGAGAGAGAGACAGACAGACAGACAGACAGATAGACAGGCCTTATGACCCAGCTTAAGCAGCCACAGAATATCACTTTCGTCACACATGGTCTACTAGTTGGAGCAATATACATATGTGGCCAAAATACAATGAACCCTGAATAAAGGAATGGCAAATACATAATCTTTTAATTTGTATATGTAAGGGGTTATTAATGCTTTCAAAAATCAGAAAAATAGTAATTAAATCTTGCCCCCTCCCCCCGATAATTAAAAGGAGAATCATGGTTAAGAGTTTTGGTTTTGGAGTCAAGCAGTCTTGGGTAAGGTTAAAATTAATTACCTGACATTTATAATGAGGGTAGTACCTACTCTATATGGTTGTTGGCAAATAACTAAGGACTTGTTGTTACTATTAAAAATATTAACTGCAATATTTTTTAGTAAAGAATATTTGGAAAATACAAAAGTATGTAGAGAAAAAAGTCACTCATGATTGTACCACTAAGGAAACTGAAACTCATTTTAAAATGATCGTGACCAAAACAAAATAAGATTCCTATTTTTTAAAAAAATGATACAATTCAGTACGATAAGGGTGGGGGAAAGAAACAACAAAAATCCTACTCTGCACCATTTTATGACATTTACCAAATGGGCATGGTTCTCTAGGGCAGATGCAGAACTAGGGAGGCAGGGGTCTCCTACACTGGGTGACAGGGTCGGATGAAGCCCCGAAGGGCAGTCAGAGGAGGTTTCCCCAAAGAGGATACACAAGCTATGTCCAAACACAGGTGGGCTTCACATCCCCGGGAAGCAATGGGAAGAGGTCTGAGAGCAGGTGGTAAGAGACACGGGACAGGCTGAGGCACCCGTTCATGAGGCGCCCTGGGGAGATGGGTCTGAGCAGACTGTGGGGTGCCTTTAGGGGAACTAGTGAATGAGGAGTAACTATTAGGTCAGACGATGAGCACGGATGCCAAGTTAAGGAATTTAAACAGACTCTTTATAGGTCATGGAAAGCTCCGGAAGTTTCTGAAGAGGGAAGGGTTCTGACTTATACAGCCTTTAGATCATCTGTCCTGTAGATCATTTAATGTGACACATGCGGGACAGTCTAGAAACAGGAAGGAAAAATGCAAAGTATCAGATGAGAGAACTTAATGAGGAAAATTTGGGTGTTTGTTTTTTTTTAATAGAGGAGTTAGCAATTAATAGAGTATGCAAAAGAACTAAGTATAAATATTGCAGAAAGACCTAAAGACTATAGACATGCCACGTATGGAGTACAACTGTTAAAATAACACAATGTTGAGAAATATCGAAAAGGAATGTAACCAAAAAGGGTCAGTATATGCTGTATAATCAGAACTTTGTGGGGTAGTTTCATTCATCAGTGCTAAAAGTGAGACACGGGAATATTATAAATAAATAAAGGGGCAAAGATATACCATGTTTCCCCGAAACTAAGACCCCGCCGGACAATCAGCTCTAATGTGCCTTTTGGAGCAACAATTAATATAAGACCCAGTATTATATTATATTATGTTATGTTATGTTATGTTATGTTATGTTATGTTATATTATATTATATTATATTATATTATATTATATTATATTATATTATATTGTAATATATTATATCCTATCTTATATTATAGTAAAATAAGACCTTATTTTATTTTTGCTTATATTAATTTTTGCTCCAAAAGACGCATTAGCGCTGATTGTCTGGCTAGGACTTATATTCGGGTAAACACGGTGTTTTGTTGTTGTTCTTGTGTTTCAAAAACGCCAACGTAATGGGGGCTAACAGAGTCAAAAACTAAGCCCAATAATGAGAATGACCCTCAAGTACAGAGAGGGAACAACAGAGGAAGGTGCTGAAAAGCTGAACTCTGTAATAAATCTGTGGACAGTGCAAGAGAAACAGGCTTAAATATGAAACCAAAATATATTTCCCTGGAAACAATAAAGCATCTCCCAACACACACTTTCCGTCCCCTCTCTCTCTTTCACTCCAATTTCATGAAAATCTTCAAGATGCAATAATACTATAAGTACTTTATAAATGTACATTCCTCAAAGGCCTCCCCAAGACACTTCTAATTCCCTGAGTCTGTGATTCTCTCTCCTGCTCCTCTAGTCAGTTTCTCTTTTAAGCCCAGGGCTTCCAGCTGGGAAGAAAGAGAACTCTCTCGAAGTCAGCTGGAATGTACGAACCAGTGATCGAGATTAAGGGTGATAGGTATTATTAGTCTCATCACTCATTCCATATTTGACTCTTGAGTTTTTCAAATCATTAAACAATATCACTGAAACATGTCACCTCAAACAGATAACCTCCTATGAAATTGTCCCTGACGTCTAGAGGGGTAGGCGCACTGTCCAAAAGAGAATTACTTGGAAACTCAGGTTGTCTCATCCCTGATCTAGATGCTGATTCACTCTGTACATCTTCTATTTTCCATGTTTCCGTGTACTTCAGGAGTTATTTACTTCATTCTCCACAAGGCATACTGTATCTTGTTATGGACTGAATGCTTATGTCCCTCCAAAATTCCCATGTTGAAATCTAATCCCATGTGATGGTATCTGGACGTAGGGCTTTTGGGAGGTGATTAGATCGTGGTGGAATTCTCATGAATGGGATTAGCACTTTATAAAAAGGAGCCAGAGAGCTACGTAGCTCACTCTCTTTTGTGAAGATACAACAAGGTGCCAGTCTCCAATCGTGATGACAGCCTTCGCCAGAACCCAACCATGCTGGCACCGCGATCTCAGACTTCCAACCTCCAGAGCTGTGAGATAGAAATTTCCGCTGTGTATAAGTTACCAACCTTTCTTATAGCATCCCAAACTAAGACACCTCTGCTTTACAAAAAAAAAAAAGAGTCCCATTTTCAACAACCTAATGTTTTAGGATGTGGGATTCTTCTTTCTTCCTAGCTGGGAGACTGCCTCATATATATAAGGCAAAAACACAAGTACTGCAAGTCTTAGACATCAAAGCTGAGGTTTCTTCTAAGACGTACTTAAAGAAATAGATACTTTTCAGAGCTGTAGGATGGAAATGGGCCACGTATGGTAAAGATCAGAGAATCACATCGTACGTGGCTGAAAAAGAAAACTAAATTGCTCCATATGGAGAGTAGAGGTTTAGGAGGCCCAAGTTGCTCTGTAGCCAGGGGGCTGTTGGCCTGGGAAATGACATTCTAATCCAGGAGGAGGCTGTCCTGGTCATCTTCTAAAGATCAGCGTTAAATCTCATGTTCAGAGTCCAACGCCCACACGTTTTCCTCAGTTTCCCTCTCTCTAGGTCTTTTCCAGCTGTAACTTGCCTAGATTCAAGAATCACAGGCAAAATTTCTGCCCAAGGCCCTGTCCCTGAGGCTGGGAACTATCCGTCTTTCATGTGTCAGAAGTGAACACCCTGCTGGTTGCTGGAGGAGAAGGAGAATTTGCCCTTCTGCAGTTTTACTGTTTGATTCTAAGCAACTAGCTGGGAAAATTCTGGACTTAATGAGCCCTTTTCTTGCCCTGGGAAGAGTCACAGAATGCAGCTGTCTGGCAGCAAGAGTTGCACAGGAGTCTCACAGTTCCTCTGTAATTCTTCAGATAACATCATATTTTACATTATCAGTTACCCACGGCCTGGCAGCTGAGACTCTACCACCTGTACAGTCCCCAACAAAGGAGGACCAGGTGTGTCTTCTTTATTGGCCACATGCACCTGCACATCCTGAGAAGTCTTTGAAGAAAAGCAAATTTCCCTTTTTTTCCCCAATATAAAAGGGGAAGGAACCGCATGTATGAATAGATAAGTTCCCAGAATCCAGTGACTCAGGAAGCGCTTTCTGAGTATCTCCTTCCAGCTAGGCACTGAGCTAAGTTCTACAGATCTTAGAAGTTCAGAAGACTAAATAATTCCCGCCACGTTCTTTCCTGGGGGACATAGCTCTACGTGGAGGACAGCTCTAACCTTCAGGCCTGATGACCCAGCCTTAACTCTGACAGACCTAGGAATGTCTAAGTCAGGACGTTTTAGAATAAACGTTTTACTGAGATGTAATGCTTCCAAAACATCACAGCAACCATGCTTACAACTGTCAGGTTTGGCCTCACATCAGCTGTTTATATCTTGCTCGAAAACAGTGAGATCAATTTTTATTTCAAATCCTTAGGTTTTTCAAGGTTAAACTTTTAAATGTATATTGGGGGGCAACCGGGATGATGCAGTTATGGCTTCATCATTCTCGTCATAAAATATTTAAGCATAGCCAAGGTCACTTGGTAGCTGGCTTGAGGCCGTTGGATGACTTATACTACAGGCTTTGGCACCCACGTCAGAGAAAATCCTAAATCGATTTGTTGTCAACCTGCTGATTATCATCCTGACATCAAGCACTCCAGCTACTATGACAAAGACCAGGTCAGCTCAGGAGACCCTCACAAAGCAAATTTGCATATTGATTGCCATCTCTCTCCCTTTTTGACTATATTTGAGGTTTGCTGTCATCTAGGGACACTTGGGAGTTTATGTCTTTCCAAAGAGAGAAAACTTCAAATCTCTCACAAATTTGTTTTCAGGATTAATGTTACTGTTGAAAGCTCATCTATAGTAGAATATTCTTCTCAAAGAGGAAATGAAACATTTTTCAATAAATTGTCCCCCCTCCCATGAAAATAAAAGAGACCAGCTTTATGTCAGCCCTCTATGACAAAGAAAACATGTAAGAATTTTATCAGGATAGTTTTCTGTTTGTACAAACTGTGACCAAAATAATCTAAGGTGCTTATTATGTGTAATATTACTGAAAAACTCTGAAAATGGCTTGTTACCACCTGCCTGAAATCCCAAGTATAATTCTCCTTCCTTTCCTTTATTCCTTTTATTCACAAATGTCCAGTCCAGGTTTTATTCATTCCTAAGAAAACACTACAAGGTATTACCCTGGTGACTGATTTGCGCCTTCAACAACAAAAATAAGAACAGCAACAGTACGATTCCAAGTAAGGTCATATTTAATGGCATATGTGGAAATTGGGCTCATTTCCAAACTAGCTGATGTGGAATGAAGAAGAGTGTGAATTTTTCATTCAGAATTCCCCTTTATACTTCTTATAATTCCCCTGCAACTCTTCCCTTCTCAAAAATAACTCCAAAGTATTATTAGCTAGGGGTTTCTTTTGCCTTCGATTTCTCAAGTAAATGAGTCATGCTGTTCTCTAGGACATCTTTTACTAATGAGCTTCTTTATTTGGGTTGAAACAATGGTGACCCTGACTGCTGACAAGCAGTGAAAATAATTGCTTGGAACCCAAACAGAGCTTTTGTATGTGTATAAGCCGAGTGCACTTTCAGGTACAAACTTGCTTTCTCTCTCCTTCTACCTCCCGTCCTTGTCCACACCAATATTTATCATCAGGTTGTATTTTTTTCACAGTTATACCATATCCAAGCTTAAAAATTATTGGGGCAGTATTTTTTAAATGCAAATCTATGCTAATCAGCAAGACGTATCTTTTACCAAAACCGAAACAATTTTTTTTAAAACTTCAAAGTTATTGAAGTAATCCAGGAGGGGGTTTCTACTACACAGCGCACATATAGATATACATATGCAGAGGGGGTTTTTGAATTCATATTGAAGATATACATATACATACATTTTGCCAACCTAAAAATATATGTACATCTGCAATATGAAAGAATTCAGTCTCAAGGTGAATGGCTGGTGAATTTGATTTTGTAACTCTTTCGTGCTTTACTGAATGTCCAAAATAAAATGAGGCTCTGAGAGTAGGTATCAGGTAAAATTGTGTAATAATTCTCATACTGCTAAGCGTTCACCTTAGAACAGAGAGGAGCCAGTATGCCCAACAAAAGCCTGACATGCATGCAGAAAAACATGGAGTAAAAGTACCTTATATTTGCATGGCACATTACAAGTTAAAAACTACATAATTCTTCATGATTATACCTGCCTCATATTGCAACTGCCTCAATGGGCTGGAAGGATTAAATGAAATAATGCAGGGACATTCTTGACACATACACAGGTCACAGTAAATGGCAACTCTTGTTCCTGTTACTGACTTAATTTTCTGCTGTGGATGACATACATTTCTACTTTCTATGTTCTCATAAATCTGTTAGTCTTTTCTTCACGTTAGCATTGAAATCAAGTAATAGCCATAGACTTTCATTTACCTCGGGTTTTCTTTCTAACAGAGCACTGAGTGATTCACAGCACATGAATTCTTCAGACTCTATTCTATGTCTATACCCATTTCTCTCAGTCCCCTAACTAGACTTCCCTGGGATCAACTAGAAATAATACTACAGTGACTTTTTATGAACTTTTTCAAGCAAATTTTTAATTTGTGTTTAATTATCCAGCTCTTCGAAAATTTCTCTCCCAGATACTCCTCGGTCAGTGGTCTCAATTAGTCCTTTTTTTCCCATCACTTCCCAATTGAAAAGCTATAATTTAACTCCTTTTAAAAGAGCTGTAAGACTGTCAGATAGATGGGAAAAGATTAAAAATAAAGGAACCATTGCTTCTAAGAGCTGAAGGTCCTTTCTTCTCAACAAGGATGGAGCCTATGTACACAGGGCCAACAAACACAACCAGAAAAGGAATCTGCAGCCACACAGAAATTATTTTTAAAAGTTAGGCTTTAATTAATTTGCTTTAGAGAGAAAATAAATGTCACCCTGTGGTCAGCAGAATAGTTTATCCTGTTACCTTTGTACCGTAAAATGGTTGCTTGATCTTCAGCCAGCCACGGCCAGCATCTCACAATTTTGGTAACACTTTCAGTGGCATAATAACGAAATCTCCCTCTGAAGAAAGAAAACATTATTGAGCTTTCGTGGTATAATGAACACTAGTAGTTGCCCACCCAGAAGTTATTTCCCCACACCCACCTTTTTCCTCACTGACAGAATCCCACTTTTGATCAGGTCTTGCTCATTAAACCCCAATTTTTACCAGGTATCAAACCTTCCATCAGCTTCAGAGGAGGTGGCGCCACTTCTTGATCTAACCCCAAAACTAGATCAGGGGTGAATCACAATTTGTCTGGTTCCCTTCACCAGTGACTGGTCTATGCTGGGACAGGTGACACAGCTCAGGTAAAAGAAGCAGGAGAGGACATTTAAGCAGAGGATTCTAAGGAGAGATGAAGAGGAAAAGAGGGCTCTTCATCGGTTCTTAGATATTGTCATGTCTGCGTGTTGTCACAAAACTGCAGCACCCATCTTGGGACCTTGAAGAATGTTAGCCTGCAAGGAGATGCTGAGGATGGCAGAGCAGAAAGATGAATGTGAAGTAGGATTGTGACATTAGAAAATTGTTGAATTAAGTAATTTTGGGACTGTCCTACATCTGGAGTCTTTGCTATGTAAGATAACGAATTCCCTCATTATTTAAGACATTTTAAGTTGGGGTTCCTGATACTTGCAGCCAAAATCAGCCTAACTAAGCTACAGCATTATTGTGTTTTATGAGATGGTTGCAAAGGGCTAAAAGATGTCCATTGCTTTACTGCTAGGTGGGGAGGCTATGTCCTTATTTTATAGCATTCTAAGACCTAGTCTCTCTCCACTTCCGATTCTACAGGCATGTGTTATTATAACTCAGAAAGGAAAGGTGACTCAAAGCATTAGGAAAAATAACAAATATGTCAAGTATGAAAAAGTGAAAGCAATATATAACACTCACCAGAGAAGAGTAGTGATAAATATAAGGACAGACCTGAATCTGAAGCTTCGTTATATTTATCCGGAATGCATACCCTGAACACATGAACCCTTAAAGGGTATCTAAATAAGACACATGAGACTGAAAACAATATGGGATTCTACCAAACAGAGGGATGAAATGGCCAAGATGAAATGTAATAGGAATAAATGTAAAGTCTTAGATCTAGGTTCTAGAAAATGCAAGTGTGTAAATTTAGGAAAGAGCTAAAAGGAAGCCCTAGTGGTTTTAATTGTTCCTAAATTTGGCACATACAAATAGTGTTGTTTGTTTGTTTTACTGGGAGATATTGGGGAACAGTGTGTTTCTCCAGGGCCCATCAGCTCCAAGTCGTTGCCCTTCAATCTAGTTGTGGAGGGCACAGCTCAGTTCCAAGTCCAGTCACCATTTTTTATCTTAGTTGCAGAGGGAGCAACCCACCAACCCATGTGGGAATTGAACTGGCAACCCTGTTATTCAGAGCTCACACTCTAACCAACTGAGCCATCTGGCTGCCCCTACAAACAGTGTTTTGTGGCCACCATAAACCTTATGATATTTTCCTTCATTAATTGAGTATAGTGTCTAGATAGGTTATTTTCAGCCCCAACAAAATATCAGAATCATCTATGTCCCTTTAAGAATGCAAACATCTGGGCTCAACTCCAGAGCCAGTGAAGCATAACACTTTGGAGTTAGACCTGACTTTGTGCATTTTGTAAAATTCCACAGGCTACAGCCGATGAACTGGTCAAAACTCGAGATCAAGCAAGATCTGCTGAACTTGTCTCCAATTGATCTCATCAGTGCGACTTTAGTTACTTCTGGGAACCACAGGTTCAAAAGACATTTAAAAGTTGGAATGCACACATAGAAAGCCAACCAAGAGGGTGAGGAGTCTTGTAATTATGTCATATGATGAGTAGATGAAAGACCCAAGGATATTTGATCTAGAAATGAAAGAACTCAGAAGAAATCCATAAAAGGAAACTACAGACGCATGTTGGATGGTTATGATTTGACATGTGAAGGAGGTACTACTGTTTGATAGCTCTGATATAACGGATTAGAGGAGTAATTTGTGAAGTTAGAAGATTTTTAGATCAATATAAAGAAAACTTTTCATGCCATTACAGGGTTCAGCAAAGGAAAGGGCTGCTTTGAAAACATAGCAATTTTCTCATAAATGCAAGTTCCCTCAAGAAGCCAGATGACTGACATTCTAGAACACAATCAGGTAGGCTGCAATGGGGACACCTGTCCTCAATTGGGAGTGGACTAGAACACCTTCGAGGGTACCTCTGACTCTAAGATTATATAATACTCTGAGCAAATACGTTACATTAAACTCACAGAAACAGCACAAAAAGCAATCTTGGAACTTGCAAGTTAGAGGTCCTTCATTCTACCAATAACAATTGTTAACACTTTGTGAATAACTACTATATGTCAGACACTTCATACAATTTATCCCTAATTCTTACAGCAACCCAGAAGGATCACATTGTTAGTCTTATTTTAAAGTTGAAGAAAGAAGGTCTCTAACTTTCCTGAAACATTTAAATAGTAAGTAGAAGAGATGAAACTTAGAGCCAAATCTTGACAATGCCCTCATTTTTGTTTAATGACAATTCCCAATGTCTTCTCAAGGTCTACAAAACAAACTCACTCTGTTTTGTATTCAAGAACTTCT
This sequence comes from Rhinolophus hipposideros, assembly GCF_964194185.1. NCBI lineage: Eukaryota > Metazoa > Chordata > Mammalia > Chiroptera > Rhinolophidae > Rhinolophus > Rhinolophus hipposideros. The sequence goes on from NC_138062.1 coordinate 17,520,898, forward strand.
ACGATCTTTCACCAATCTATATTTTCAACCTTATCTTTTATTATTACCCTGAATTCAACTTATTATTCAATTAAATTGAATTACTTGCTTCCTTCTGAGCCCAAGGTCTCCCGACTATAATAAGCCTTACGTTAAAGTTGTTCCTTGCAATATCATTTCTTCTATTCTCCTTTTCCCTCAAAACTCAAATTCTACTCAAGGACAAGTTCAAATACTCCCTCCCTCAAATATTCCCTCTTCCTCAAGCCAAAGTAAGTTTTCCATCCTGAGAAGCCCCACCGCATTCTATACTAGCTCTCCTGAAACTATTAACATTTTCTGCTTTGCATTTTGTGTGTGTGTTATGTGTATGTGTGTGTATGATTTGTATAATAACTATTTTTGTATGTGTCTAACTTCTTTTAATTTCTAAAATTCCCCACCACTGACTCACCTCCAAAATGGAATGTACCACCATGCACATGGTATATGTCAACACCTTTCGATTAAATAGATGAATGAAAAAACTTAAGCCACAAAGAATTTAAGTGATTTGCCCAGGATCACCAAAGTAATTTCTACCTCTATCAGAGCCTGAGCCTACATCTTCTATAGAGCTGCTTTATTATATTATTATTTAATTATATCATAAAGTGATTCTGTTACAAACTTACACAACTAGAAAAAAGAAAAGAATATATGGACTTTTCATTCAACTTTCCAAGTGGAAGAAAAAAAGCAGGCAAAATTTTTTAGGAAAAGGCTTCTGTTTTGTTCTCTGGGAAAAGAAAACCAGAAAATCTATTTGTTGTCATATTTTTGAATGATATTTTACCTTACATAATTGAAGCCAAATTCAAGCATTTGAAACTGAGATCTGTCAGGGCAGTCACTAAATATTCAACTGCCAAAGTTCACAAATATCCAGAAACCAACATTTCTAATTAAGTAGATAGTACTGTAGAGTTGAGAATACATTCCCTGAACAAATAAATCTGAAAAATGCTGTTCTTATGCCATCATATTAAGAAACAGCAATAAATCACTTCAAAAGCCTCTCTGCATGTCACGTGGAAAAGACAATGTCTTTCAACTCACAAAAGAGATACATGGAAAAAAATGTAAAATCAGAGAACTTGGTAGAAAAATTCAGCTCTCTCTCTCTCTCTCTCTCTCTCTATATATATATATATATATATATACATATATATACATATATATACGTATATATGTATGTATACTGTGTTTCCCCGAAAATAAGACAAGGTCTTATATTAATTTTTGCTCCAAAAGACACATTAGGACTAATATTCAGGGGGCGTCATCCTGAAAAGTCATGCTAGGGCTTATTTTCCAGTTAGGTATTATTTTGGGGGAAACATGGTGTATTTATACACAGACACATACACACACACACACACACACACACACACACACACACACATCGATACATACATATAAAATGAAAGGTTATTGTTTTATATAAAGTGGCAATTTATGTGAATGACCAGCAGTGTACTTGAAGTTAATGTCAACATTTATAAAAAGCTTTCACAGCCAGTTCCAGAGAGGAAATCCATTATGCTGAAGAGCAAAGGTACTCTTAAGGAGCAATAAATTATGCCGAAAATTTTTTCAACGATTGACTCAAAAACATGGGTTAGTCACGCTATAAAGAAGCTCATACATTAGAATTGTTAATTGTAAAAACTAAAGGAGAATCTTATTTTAATTATTCCAACTGTTCTTGTCATAAATTTGGTAGAACAACCACTGAAAATAAGTTTTTATGAGGGAAAATGTTCCCTGATTACCATGTGCACTCCCTTTGCCTTCAGCCAAGCAATGGTGTAACCACATCTAGAACCACCATTGCCTATCACCCCTTGCCACTTCCACTTCCTCTCTGCGTAAACTGCACTCATTCTTTAGGGTTCAGGTGACATTATTCCTTCTTGAATTCTTCCCTGAACATCCTCCCCAAATCTGGGTTGAATGTCCCCCCAAAACGAACACTAGCCTTAGCACCCTGTGCAGACCCCTAATACAGCATAAAGCACGTCTTGTTACTTCTTATGCATTTGTACTCCCCCAATCTTGCAGTGTGTGCATGCGCACACAGGCGTTCACATACACACACGGACTGGAAGTTCCTTCTAGGCTGGGACACAGCATCTAGTTTCTTTCCAAGAGCAGAGTATTTACTTAACATAATTTTCATGGAATGAATGCACTGTCACAAAAAGAAGTAATTTTTTTGCCATTGGCTAAAAAAATCCAAGTCTTCTCAGACGTTTTTTATTGTATTCTGCAACATTCCCCATTTTATCTCCTGGCCATCGTAGCAGGAGTCCTCAGTCCTGCCACAAGTTGGAAAAAGGGTTGAAGTTTTGTCCATGGATCCCTTTTGATAGTTTTGCATACTGATTTCCCACGTTGAAAACAGAGAAAATGTATATCATACAATTTATTTAAAATCATTACCATGAAAGCCTGTCTACATACACACACAAAAAAAATCACAACAGCATGTGGTCAAGATTGAGAAATGTACCCATTTTAGCATTTATAGCAATATACTCAGGTGACGGGGTCACCTTTTTTCAATTAATTTTGCATTTAAAAGAATATGCACACAGTGGATCTCACTGTAAGCACTGTTGTGAGAGATTTTTGAAGCCTATTCTATATTAGGAAAATTCACTTGAAAGTCATTGTCAAGCTGATCAAACATGTGCGATATTTGTTATTTTCTGTCTCTCACACATTGAGAGGAGGAGAAAGATGCAGAGCCTATCTTGTCATATATTAAGTGGACTCTGTTACAACAGAACATTGGGGGAGCTCTGACTTGTCCATTCAAATATGAATCAGTCACACGGAGGGACAGTTAAGACATGATAACAGTCTTAGCCGAGGGTGGAGCATAAGTCACTTTAAAATCTTTGAGAACACAAGGCCACATGTGTAAATGTGGAAGCTGGCCGAATTCAGCTTGCTAACCAACAATGACCATTTCTGATCTTCTAGATTCAACATGAAATCCTGACACGACTGAATGTAAAACAAAAATATGTGACATGACTTGAGCCCATGGCTTAGGGGTTGATACCCTTAATTGTCTCATATACAAAGAGTAGTCTGTAACCATATGCCAAGTGCACGCATGCACGCCCACACTTATTTTCCTTTATTTGCTCTGATGCACTCTGTATTTCTGTGTTACTACTCTGACCCTCCTTCTGCATTCCTCTGGCATTCTGAAAGCACTCTAGAGCCTGAGGGGCTCCTAGAAATACTCTGCTTGATATTAGAACCAAGCAATAGAAATCCATGAGCACACTTACGTCAGTTCTCCAACTAACTTCTACACACACACACCCACACACACACACACGCACACAGAGTTTGTTAAAGTTTAGAAGGAGAATCTTGGGAAGGTAGATCATCTAATGATTTATGATCTCAGGGATATTTTAACTTTGAGAGATACCATAATCCTGTGAGGTGAGTTTCCTCAAGAGTTAAAAATAGCTGCCCTGAGCTAAACCTTCTCTGGTTAAAGCTGGCTTATGGCACACTGCCAATAGTAAAGCAATTCTACAGAAGCACTTTGCAGTAAGCCCGCCCAAATTTTTCCACGATTTTCCTTGCTTGGTTTGCCTAGATCTAATCCACTGTACCATATTTTTTTATTCTAAGAGACAAGGAAAACAAGATATTATCTTTAATGGTTCCAGTAGAATGCAATGTATATGCAGGATGGGGGTGGGGGTGGGGCACCATACACTCGAAGAGGTGTGAGCTAGAGGAAAGAATGTCAGAGTGAGAGTACTTCGCCCTCTTGGATGTAGCTTCATCCTCTTGGAAAAGTCATTCAAATTCGCTAAGCATAAATTTCTACCTGCTTGTAACCACATTCTTACTTGAACTTTACATAAATACTGTGAATGTTGGTTAAAAGCTTACAATTAAATATGTTATAAGTCTTTTTCCAAATAAATGAACTTGTCAGCACTCATGGAAGCCTTTCGTAATTTTACAAAACTAACACATTTCACTTATGAAGTAAAAATGATAGCTTCAAGAAAAATAAACCTCGATATACATTAATTCCCCCCTTCCTTGGATTAATCCCAAACAGCAAGATGTAATACCAAGAAACAAACACCGGAATACATTATAAAACATCAAGGTATTTCCCTTACAAACACAGATGGACCACAGAAATCGACACGATCGAGAAGGGAAACTGAGCTTAAGAATTACAATACAATATCATGTCATATCTTAAGAAAGAATTCAAAACCCATAAATTATTCAACTTGGACCTGTTATTTTTCTAAAGGAAGAATAAAAAATACCATGAAATAAGAAACCGGTAACCACAAATCAGTGTAATAGCTATACCACCCGGGTAAAAGTGATGCCAGACCAATTTTAACTAAGGTTCAATTGTTATGCTTACACCTCACTGCAGCTAGGAAATTTTCCCAAGACAATAACAAATTTTGCTTAGCTTAGTAAAGGGGCATTTTAAATGGAAAAAAAAAATCAGCAAGAAAGCAATGTAAATATTCAAGATTCCAGCTCTTACAAGAAGAAAACAGAAAATTATGTAGGAAATTAATGATTAAACATATTCATTGACAGCTTCCTAAAAGCTCTAATCTCCTATTTGATATTCTTTGAGCTTATTCAGTTTTAAGATGTTTTATTTCAAGTTCAAAAGTTATGACAAAAATGCTAATTTTATTACTTAACTTATGAGAGCATAAATATTTCCTTAAAAAAGTTTTATTACATTTCTCAAGATATTTTCTCTCCCTTTTTAATGTGTCAGACAAAATTACTTATGTGTATGCAATAAAAATATATGTATACATAATTTACATCCAAAATAGAAACTGCATTTAATCTGTACTTTGTAAGTCAAAACTTACAAACAAACCAAAAACAACAATAAAAGCTCCTTTCTGACTAAAACCATTATGTTTATTTCTTGACCCTTTTAAAATGGTTGTTGAAAAGGTGTATGAATGAACACATACATCAAACAGAAACAGAAATCCTCAAAGGTCATTTCTTGCTTTATGTAGTGATGAAAAATTCGAGGTAACTGTCAGAAAATAGCTGGCACAGCACCATACTGGGCCGACATCAAAGAAGCTGTTGATGTTATAGTTACTTTCAAACAAAAAAATAATAACGTAGTTGGGGCTCTCATAATACTGGGATCCCACCTTGTAAACACAACCATCTTATGTTGACAACAACACAGAGGAACCAGCTGTTCTCCTAGGACCATAATGGAATCCAGAGGGCCATTATTCTTCAAGAAAGGTTCTTAAGAGACACCCTAGATCTCTCAGGGTTTTTTTTTTTTTTTTGGTATGCAAAACCCAGTCATACCCATCCTCTCTATTCCTATGCTTCTGCCTCTTGCCATCAATGATAAGAAGAATCTACCCCTGAGAACAAGAGTTTCTCAGAAAACTTAAACTGGAGACCTTCAGATACACACACAGGAGCGTGGAGGCTGGGGCCCATGCACGGAGGGTCTAGAACATGAAGCTAAGAAGTTAGACTTGGTAGAAAGGTCATAGGGGACCACAAACTCATTAAAGCAAAAGAAGTATGCGTCCTCAATAGAGTAAGTCATCTACTCTGGGGGTGGTTGACTAATCAAGTATTTGAAAATAGTGAAAAAGACTCGGTGCAATGACTTTCAGTAATATTCTAGAAAGTCTGTACGAGATAAACAGATGATTAAGCCACATTGAGGGCATAGCAGAGAGGAGAGAGCATGATACTACACAGACCTCAGTCAAAAACTTTTCATGACATTCTACAGCAGAGCTTGGTTGCCGGGTAGTGAAGGAAGCTGATCATGGGATGACCCAACATTGGAGATTAGCAAGGTGATGACAGTGTGGTTGAAATGACTAACCATGGTCCAGAGGGCCAAGCAAGACAAGCGAAATCTATAAGGTGCTCATGAGCCAAGATGCTATAGGAAGGAGCAGGCTGAAGGACTGCATCTGTAATGCTGTGATATACAACGTAAGAGTCACGGTCACCTAACATGTCCTGAGTGCTAAGGCTCACTGAGTGACTGGACTGCACCAAAACACTCTCTTCAAATACAGCACAGAAAATCAGACCGGACCCATCGCTTTGGTTGTATTTAGAGAAAGAGCATCAGTAGAAAGATGGCAGGTGATCCTTATGGTTGCTGTAGATGGATATCCTCACCTTCTTCCAATCAAGTACATGAGTGCCAGTGTGGTTCAAAACAAAATTAACAAAATCAAATTAGTTTTGATTAGATTTAGAAAACTGTACCGGATTTTAATTACTAATGTCACCATAATTCCTATAATCCCCAAGAGAAACACTAACTAAACGAGTACAATAGCATAGTATGCAAACATCTTTGCATACTAAACATCATTCATGTGACCTAGATTAAGACTGAGCATTGCTTTTTTTGATCATCATCTCTCTTTTATAAGCTAGGATTTCAACTCATAAAAAATGTACCGAAAACTGTCAGCAAAAGGTACTGGCTTTATGATTATACAGTACAAATATGGTGTCAATCAAAGCTACCATTATTTTCCAGCTAACAAGGGACTGTATGCTTTTCAATAAATATATTAGTTCATTGAAGTTGGTCTGTTAGTTTTTTCCAGCCCATTACATTCTCACTTAATAAAACATTTTTCTCTAAAAACAAAACAAAACAACAGACATATTAAATCAACATAGCCTCCTGTAGAAAAGTACAGAGTAGTCTAACATCTTCATAAACATCGTAATTATAGACACTGGAATCAGTAATAGGAATATCTGGGAATACCTATCCATTTAATTAACCCATGTCCTTAATACTTTTCATTTTATTTATATTGTGCAGCAAACACTTATAGGGTATAGCATCAGTCAGTCATTTACATAATCCACTGACATGGTTTAAAAAGATATTCAAACAGAATAATAACAGAATAAGATTCAAGTAAAATATACATGTTTCTTTTCACTAATGTCTATTTAAAAGTCACCTGTCTGTTATTAAATAATTCATTTATGGTGAGTCAGTAGTTAGCAAAAGGCATAAATTCTGTTCTCGTAGAAAAATCTTAAGCAGAATGAATTCAGTGAGTGCTTCCTTTCCTAAGGCCACAGGAGGCTAGAGTTGGAATGGAATTTAGAGATCAAGTTCATGGGTTCTTAAACCTAGAAGATCCACAGATGACACCAGCCCCTAAAATTACACAGGAAATCACTTGTGCACGCGCATTTGGGGTCGGGAAGAGACAGTGGGTATGATACACAGAGATTTCAGCAGATTCTTAAGTGATTCAATGGCACTAAAAGAAAGTAAGAATATCTACTTTCTCTTTATTCCACACATTAGATTTCGTCTCTACATTCTACAAGTGTACAATTAACTCTTTATTCTACACATTAGGAAACCGAGACCTAAGTTGGGGAAGAGAGTTACCCAAAGGCATGGGCCAGTTAGTGGTTCAGATGACACTGATCTCCCACATTATGACCTAAATGCTCATTCTTCTTCCCACACGGACACAACTCAGATGCCTCCACTGTGAAATCTTAAATTAGAGCTTTTAAGAATGGAAGTTACAACCCCTTACATCTCTCCTGTCACTCTTCTATACTCTTCCTCCTCTGGAACAAACACTTTGGAAATTAAAATTGAGAATTTTTTTGGAGGGGGAAAAAAATCAAAGAAGCAATATACCTGTGTATTCTAATGCTAGGAGAGAAATATGGATTTTAATCTGGCAAATACAAGTTTTAAACCCAATTAGGGTAGGTAGCTTATATCGTGCAATTTGAGACCCTTATGTCTGCTATAGTATTTATTCAGTACGGAGTAACAGTCAAGAAAAACGGGCTCTGCAGCCAAACTGAGTTCAAACCCAGTGTCCCTTACTTTCCAGCTGTAAGACCTTAGGGGACATAGGTAGAGCTCCAGTGCCTCTGTTTCTGATACAATAGGGATAATAGTAGTACTTGGCTTAATTTGGGTTTCCCCCAAACAGAACCTGATGGGGTCTTGGTGTGTATGTAGTTCACTTGGAAGATGCCTCCAGAAGGAACAAGAACTTCTGGAACAGAAGGAACAAGGACTTCAGAAGGAACAAGGACTTCTGTGATAGAGCTTTGTGGGTATAAAACATCGAAACTGCTTCTATAAGCAATGGCAGCCTGATTCATCTGGGACCACTGAGAGTACAGAATACCTCTTAGAACTGTAGACCGAAAGCAGGACAGGTTGAAGCATCAACCCACCACCTCTTGTGCATCTTCGGTTGAGGGTTGCTCTGAGAATGTTAAACCTTCACTTTTGTGCCAGGCTTACAGACAGATTCTAGTGACTTCCTACAGCTTTGTAGAAGGCCTGAGACAGAAAACAGGTTGACACAGTGTGTTTGAGGCGAGACACTCAGCATGAGTCTGAGCTTGCACAAAACTATCTTCCACAGAGATGACTGAGATCAGAGTGGAATTTAAGGGCAGTGGCACAAGGCACTGAAAGCATTAACTATATATTTTACTTCAAATCTTTATTGTGGATATTTAATACAGTAATTCAAGTGAAAATGGTTAGAACCAACCTGGCATATGATAAGGGATCAATTCATATTAGCTGTGATTATTATTCTTTTCATATTTATTGAGTGTCTACCAGGTGCCAAGCACATTGTACCAGGTGATACAAAAATAATAATAACAAATAAATAACACAGACTCTATTCTCAATCTCCTCACAGTCTACTAGAGACGGCAAAAACTCAAGCGTTTGCCAACCAAAGCAGCAAATTTTATGATAAAGCCATACCTTGGGTCTAATTGCTACATAAAGTAGGGAGAAACACACTCTGCCTAGAGATCACAGTTATCAGAAAGGTCTTATAGAGCATGTTGTATCCGCACAAAACCCTGACAGGTAAGTAGGAATAGCCTCAGGTTGGGGAAACATTTCAGTAGTGACAGCAGCATATACAAAAGCATGTCACAGGGGTAAGAAAACATGGAACTCTTAAAGAGTAGCAAGGGGCTTAAGGGGCTGGCTGGAACATTGAATTCCATGGGTGAATGTCAGGAAACAAAGCTGTATCATGAAGAGGCAAAGCACTATCATGAAACATAATGCATTTACCTTAGTTATGAATTCATTCCACAAGCAATGGGGAATGATGGAAGAATTCATGTTTTAGGAACTTGTTAGAAATATAGAAGATGGATTGGCGGAGAACACCACTGGATATCGAAAGAATCAGATAAATCACAGGCTATTGCATGTGATTTATCTGAGGTAAATATGATGAAGGCCAAAACTAATCTAGAAGAGTGGCAGTGAGGATAAGAGGTAGATAAGTTTCAGTGACTGGAAAATTATGGAAGTTGAGGAAGAATAATGTTTCTAAGATGACCTCCAGGTTCTGGCATAAGTAATTGATTGTTTAGTAATGTTTTCAACCAAGACAGGAAATAGAGAAGAGACTACATCTCAGAGAAAGGAAGAAAATAATGAGTTCATATTGGATATGTTGACTCTGAAGGATCTGCCAAGCTCATGCTTGTTTCCATGGTAAAGTCAGCAGAGGGACCAGCTGAAGTGAGAAAGGCACAGAGAGGTCCCCATAAAGCTCTGCAAGGCACTCTGAAATACTATTCTGGGCCCCAGACTGAAACTACACCTTAATAAGCAAAGTTGTGGTTTTTTTACTAAACTAGAAGCTATGTACAACCATTTTTAACTCCAATAATTACTAGATCATCATTAGAATAGACATTAGGTACATGATGGGATATAATGTGGATTAATGTTGTGTCTGAAATTCCACTACTGATGAGTTATTACTCTTAATATATGGTTCAATTCCAGAAATTATTTTTGGATCTACACATTGAGGTGTTATTACTCATGATAAATCTATGTTTGTCTTCATTAATCTAGTTGGAAACAAGGCACTGAGGGAATGGGAGCTTTGATGTAGGGATAGAGAAATGGGATCATTTGAAGCACAGATGGGGAAGACAGGACGGAAAGAGACTAATTTTTCTTTGTGATCATCAGGGAACCCAGTCCCTGTCTGGAGGGAAAGTGGACTTGGGTCGTGGAGGGGTTCATAGGAAGTAGAAAATAATTAAAGGCCAACTTCATCATTGTAGCAATTTGGGCTCAACTTCAAAATCTGGTACAGTGTATGGTGTGAGAAAACTAGAGTGGAAACCTAGAAAACAGACTGAGTCATGCTTGCATAATTCTGATAGCAGCTTGTGTGCTTGTTGTTTGTTTGTTTGTTTGTTTGTTTGTTTGTTTGTTTTTATAAAATCAGATTGTTTCTTGATCATGAGAATTTTCCAAGGGACCTGAAGGATCTTGTTGCTTGGGAGTGAAGCTAGGAAACGAGGTCCAATACCAGCGATCAGTTTAGAATATTAAGTTATATAAACTAAAATTTCATAATAAAGATAAATCTTTATTTGATCATCTTAACCTAAGTAAAAGGGCTGTAATTTGTGAGAAGGCCTAAGCTGGTTTCTCAGCCTGTAGAGCAGATGAACTTTTCTGACAGATCATTTTTTCAGTGAATTAATAGCATTGGTTTTCCTGCCTAATAAACTGGTACCATGAACATCAAATCTTCATCTCCTCTATTAAGTGAAACTATTCCCACTGCCCTCTTACCACATTCTTTCATTAGGCAAGTACCTTAGGTCAGTTTCTTTTACCAATTATAGGCCTCATCAATTCCCCAATCTCAATTTTAAAAGACTCTAATAGGAATTTAAGTTTCCTATAACTAACAAGCAATTCCATTAGGAAAAAAATGAGGGAGGAAAGAGTACAGAATTAAAGGGAAAACACACACGCTCGACTGTTCAGTATTCCTGTATGCCAAGTCCTCCGAGAAGCGGTGGAGACATAAGCGTGGTGTCTACTTCTGAGGGGCTCACAAGGAAACATAAGAAACAGCTGTGAGGTGCATAGGTAGCTACAAGACAGGGCAAAAATTCTCAACCCCAGAAAAAGGAACCAACTACCTGGAGAAGCAAGATGGGATTCCAATGAGATGGCATTTAGTCTATCAACACCTATTAAGGCAGGTGTTATTTTAGATGCTAGAGATCACATTCTAGCTGGGAAGTGGGAGAACAAATGCGCCTTGCACCTATAAAGGCTAGAAAGAAGATGGAATCATGGAAGAGGATGAAGGAGGGTGCTCATCTGCCAAGGTGATCCTTCTTTCAGGACTAGGGGAAGGAGTTGGTCCCGTGAAACTCTAAGCTGGAACTACAGCAAGAACACAATTCCTAGCTAGGAACAAAGTAGTTTGCCATGTTTGGGGGACAGGAAGGGGGCCAATGGCACTGGAGCACAGTGAATAAAGGGGAAGGGGAAAGAAGGAACGTCATAGGTTACTCGGGTCAGATTACGCATATGTGGGCCTTTGGATGATGTGGTCAGAAATTTACATTTAATTGTAAGTAGAGGCCATAGGGGAGCTTTAAAGTGGCACTGTTATGCTGTGATGTGGGTCATACAGAGTTTCCCCCGGCAACTGTGTGGAGAACTGATTTTAGGGGAGTAATAATGGAGGTCAGAAGACTGATTAGGGGGCTATAGCTGTAGTTCAGGTAAAATGATGGTGCTGCCAACCCAGGGGAGATATGATGATGGCCTGGATCAGAGCTATGGATATGAAGATGGGGGAAATGAATAAGACTCAGGATGTATTTTGGTAACGAACGGACAGGATTTATTAATGAACTTGATATGGAATATGAAGAAAAGGGACATCAAGGCTTACTTTCAGATGTGGCCTGAGCAGCACTATAAATGGTACTCACTTTTACTGAAATGAGGAAGGCTCAGTGAGGGGAGAAAAAAAGAAGCAAGACTTTTCTGGCCATGCTAAATTTGATATTTTAATTAGAGAGCCAACTGGAGATAAGGAGATACCTGGATATAGGCGTATAAGAGAGGTAAGGGAAGGTCCCGGCTGGGTACAGAAATGGGAGCCATCAGAGAATGGGTGGTTCTGAAACGATAACAAGACCCTGAAATGTGTTATTCACCTCATATTTAGGAGGCATCTGCAACGTGTGAAGCAGGTACTAACTAGTCCTATTGTTGGGATAAACAGGATGGCTGTCTTTAAGGAGCTTACAGCAGAGTGTGTGCATGTGTAGGTCTCTGGGGAGGGCGTAAGACATAAATAAGTAAAATGCAGAGCCGAAGGAAATAGCTAGACCAAAGCAAAGTGGAGTCGGAATACAGTGAACGCTGTGATTAATTCTAACTAAACGGACTGTTTCTCAGAGGCTACGACATTTCCAGGGACCCTTAAATAACGTGTCGATCTTAGTAGTGGATGAAGAGGGAGAGGGCTGAAGGTCCAGTGTGAGCAAGAGCAGGAGGTGCAAAAGCGAATACAAAATACATCGTGGAACAGGAAGGAATGAACAGATAAACAACACCGTCCCGAACAGGAAAGGAGCATCAAGTCTACAGAAAGAGACCGACATGTACGCAAATAAGGACAGTGGCTGTCCTAGGGGGTCAGAGAAAAGTGTGGATGAAGTAGGAGAGCAAATTGATACCATGACATCTGATGCCTTAGAGACCTGGCCCAGCAGTACAATTGCTCTCAGGGTCTGAATCCAGGAAATGGATACTCTTAGAAATGGAAGCTAGACTTATTATTGATATGTGGTATATAAACCAAAAACAACAAAAGAACAAGACAAACAAATGAGAAACAAAAACTCATAGACACAGACAATAGTTTAGTGGTTACCAGAGGGTAAGGGGGGAGGAGGGTGGTAGATGAGGGTAAGGGGGATCAAATATATGGTGATGGAAGGAGAACTGACTCTGGGTGGTGAACACACAATGGGATTTATAGATGATGTATTACAGAATTGTACACCTGAAATCTATGTAATTTCACTAACAATTGTCACCCCAATAAACTTTAATTTAAAAAAGAAAGGAAGGAAGGAAGGAAGGAAGGAAGGAAGGAAGGAAGGAAGGAAGGAAGGAAGGAAGGAAGGAAGGAAGGAAGAAAGAAATGGATGCTAGAGAGTAAAATTAAAGAGCCTCCTCCTAAACTGGAGATAAGAAAGAGACGGGCCAGAGAGACTAGGCTGTAATGCCTATAAATCGTCAATAAAAATCAGGCTTGTGCTGTCTCTTGCACTTTGTCATGCACCATAGCATTAATCTGACTATAATTAAGATCAGCATAAAAATTAGAACACTAATGTGGTATGGCAGTAAACATAAAGTTCAAAGGTCAGGGTCTCCTGACCACCCAACTAAAAAATTACCTTATTTACATTTACTATTGCATGCAAACTATTGCCGAGGAATATGGAGCCTACAAATGCCAGATTTTCTACTCATAAGTACATGGTAAGTAAGAGGTAGCCGAACTAACTGAATACACATTTTTTATTATTAAAAATCACATGAGCTACACACACGCATGCACACAAATGCACATATGTGGTTGTTACTCTTGCTATATTAAATGTACTGAGATATTTCTTGATCTGAGATCGACCGACTAAATTCTCTTTTACTGGAACAGCTAAAATTTGCCTGATTTGATGCATATACACTTGTTAGACAACAGACATGATAGAAGATACCTCCATTTCGTATTCCTTTCAGTATTCCTGAAGTTCCGTAACTTTTAGAGCATGAATCGCAAAGTAGAGATACATGAAAAGGAAATGTATAAGCACGGAAACTCGTAAGCCAAACAATATTCTTTTGCCAGTAGTAGCAGAATGGCAGTGACCAAAATTTCTGCTGGTGCTGTTTCCCCAGAAAATGAAATTGATGTGGATTTCCAGAGGGTAAGAGACATCTGGTGCTATGGCTAACAGTCACGGATGCCTACTCTCCAAAAGCTAATCCTATCCACTGGAGTTGGCCTCAAGCATCATTAGACCAGACAGTATTTAAAACTGAGATGGTAATATCCAGTAGGAAACCTCTGGGGGTTTTGTTTCATGTCGTCATTCCCTTTTCCTTAACTTTGTTTTCTTTTTAAGAGAAAAGAAGCGTGCATGTGCATAAATATAATCTCAGAGGCTTTTCTTAAACCCCTCACAGTGCTCAACAATTATTTCTCCCTTCCTATCCAGAGTGTGTCATTTCAAGACGATCAGAGAAAAACTTGCCATCTGGACATCGTAAGAAAATAGCTAGTTTCTGAGTCCTGCCTGCAGCCACTTGAACCAACGCAATGGCAGTGGAGTTGAATAAGATGCACACAACCACTGCATCTGAGATGAAGACACCTTCGGGCTCATTCCCATCCAACTGTTCTTCATGGTGACATTCCTGCAGCCTTGGCTTGAACGTCAGTAAGGAAGTGCTCTGCCTCCCTCCAAACACAGACTAGTCCTAGCTGTATGGCTCTAATAATCATCAAAATTCTTCTTCCAATCTGAATTGAAATCTGCGGCCATGTAACTTGGATTAATTGGTTTTAGTTCAGTCAGTGGATAATACCCCGAGCATGATGCCTTTACATTCAACATCTGAAATATTTGAAGGCAAAAATTCTAAGTACTCCCATTATAACTACTTCATAAACATTTACTCAAGTCTAAGTACCTCATAAATACTCTCTGTTGTTGTTTTTTTAATTAATCATTCCTTCTATAACCTGGTTGCCAGAGTCACTCATTGATTTTGTGTTCTGCACTTTCTGTTTGTCTTTTTAAAATAAATTCTTTATCTTAAGTAATTTAGACTTACCGAAAAATTGCAAAGACAGGAGCGTTTTCAAATGGTATGTATACCCAGTTTCCCATTATCTTACGTTAATATGGGACATTTGTCACAATAAATGAGCCTACACTGATACATTATATATATACACATATGTATTATTATATGTATATTGATACATTATATACAATATATATAACTAAAGTCCATACTTTATTCAGATTTCCTTAGTTTTTACCTAATGTCCCGGACCCTATCTAAATAGATATAACATTACATTAGGTCCCTCTTGACTGTGACAGTTTCTCAGGCTTTCCTTGTTTTTAATGACCTTGATACTTTTGAGGAACACTGGTCAAGTGTTTTGTAGAATGTCCTTTGGTCAGGATTGTCTGATGTTTTTCTCCTGATTAGACTGGGGTTATAAGCTTAGGGAGGGAGAGCACAGAGGTAAAGAGACATTTTCAACACATCATATTAAAAGTATGGACTGTGAACAAGACATCACTGTTGATGCTGACCTTGATCACCTGGTGAGGTAGTGTTTGTCTCTGTGAAGTGACTCTCCCCTCACTCCTCTTTCCATACTGTATTCTTTGGAACAATGTCACTATGCAGAGCCCATATTTAAAGAGTAGGTAGTTACATAGCATCTCCTTGAGGGTAGAGTATCAACATACATTATTCGGAATTAATTTGTGTGGAATATTTGTCTCTGTCTGCTATGTAATCAACTAGTATTTAAAAATAGATAACTGGGAATTTTGTTGGGATTGCAGTGAATGTATAGATCAAATAGGAAAGAGGTGAAACCTTAAAAATATTGAGTATTCCATTCCACCAACACAGAATTACTCTGCATTCCTTTAGACAGTCTTTGATGCATTTCATCAGAGTTTTGTGGTTATCCACATATAGACCCTGTACATATTTTGCTAGATGTATATCTAAGTACTTTAATTTTTGGTGCTGGTATAAATCTGTTGTGCTTTTTTAAAAATTTCAAATTCAAATTGTTAACTGCTGGAATGTAAAAAAAAACTGACTACTGTATATTAATCATGTATCCTGGTAAATTGCTATACTTGGTTATTTCTTCTGGGACTTTTGTCAATTCTATGGGATTTGTACATACACAATCATGCCATCTGCAAATAATCTATCTACCTGTCATTTCCTTTCACTGTCTTACTCCATCAGTTAGTCTTCTGGTAGATGGTTGAATAGGCGTGGTAAGAGTAGATATCCTTACCTTGTTCCAAATCTTAGGAGGAAATAATCCAGTTTCTCACTATTATGAATGACATTAATTGTAGGTTTTTTGCAGCTGTTCTTTATCAAGTTGAGAAGGTTCCCCTCTATTCATAGTTTGGTGAGAGTTTTTTTATCATAAATGAGTACTGGATTTTGTCAAATGCATATTTTACATCAATTGATATGATCCTACACTTTTTCTTCAGCCTGTTGATGTGATGGCTCTTTGTCTTTTAGAACCATGGTACCTCTTGCCCCTCCATATAGAGTACAGTATGAATATTACCTTGTTTGTTTCTACATAAATAAAACATGTATTAATTTTCCAATTTGACTGGAAATTTGTGCTTGCTATCAACAACAGCCCCAAGCTTGTTTCCTCTCATGAATTATTTGTAATTTAGATATCTTCCATTCTCTTCTTATGCAGCTGGGTTTTTATTCCTCAACATATGATGCTCAACATTTATTTTATTTCTCAACATTTATTATTAAATTTCACTATAGATTCATTCAACAAATATCTATTGAGTACTTTGTATGTGCCATTCTACTCTAGGTGCTGAGGACTGAGCATCGAACAAAACAGGCAATGCCCTTGCTCTTGTGGAGCATGCATTCTGGTGGAGATGACAAAACATAAATAAACCAATAACAACATACAACAAATCCTAATAAGTACCATGGAAAAATACAGCAAGGTCTCTGAATCTATAGGGAAATGGGAGGCTGAGATGCTAGGTCACGGAGCATAGTCAAGAAGGGTCTCTCACATTTAACGTGATATTTGAAGGATGAGAAATCAGTTTATTGAGATTTTCCTTTGAATCCTGCCATCTAATATGTGTTGTCATTCACAGCTCTGCATTGTTAAAAACAATCAACAGAACAAGACTAAGAAGAGAGCTTTGTGGCTCTATTATCTTTGAATTGTGTCAACTCAACTAAGAAGGAACTACTTTTCCCAGAATTCCTTTCCCTCATGGTTCTGAGCTAGCTTGGCCACAAGAGAAATTTAGGTGAGACTGGAAAGCAATCATGAAGCAGCAGCCATATTTAAACTTGGAAGGTTGACATTGGGCCATGCGCTCCTGCTTCTCCTACAGATCAGTTGGGAATCTGCTGGCTGACCTCACTGGCATGCAGCAGCTCTGCCAGGGACATACTCCTTCAGTTTCTCCAACTCCTGGGTCAGGTGCATGTTTGGGCCTCAGCTTCTCCTGCTAGATACCTGCATCATTGGACCTGGAAACTCAGAGGCTAAAGCAGGATCCAAACCATCCTCCTCACACGTTCCAGTTTGTCCTTGCCATCCCCTCTTCACATCCATCTTTTCTTCCCGACTTCTGCCATACTGACTTCAGGCCCAGCAAAAGCAGCAGCCTTCCATTAATATTTCAACCAGTTCCCACAATTACATAAGGTCAAATCCCTGTAACCAATGCCTTATTTCATATCAACCCTACGGGTTCCACTTCTATAACCGAATCCTGATTGAGATGGGGACCCACTATCATCAGTTCCTTCCCTCATACTATTTGTGATTCAACTTAGAGAAGATAATCGATCAACCAACAATGAATTCATTTGGCTGTGCTATTATCAGCACCACATTTCTGCATATGATCTATAAGAATATCACTAGAAGATTTGTAAATACTTATCAAAAATCAAAACCATATCTATAGCTTTGCCTGGGCCTCCCCATCTAGAAACATAAGAAAAAAGCAAATGAAGTTAATTTGGTATGATTCCTAGTAATCAGCATTTTATTTCTCAGAGCTGACAAGTTACCTGTTTAATAATTCCTTCCAGAATCTCATAAGAAATTGCTGTCAGATTCACTAACTGGTAATTTTCAGAATTTATCTTTTTATTTCTTTGAAAAGAATGGCACCTCTCTGGTTCCCTGTGATTCTTCAGAGATTACTGGCAGTGCTTCTCTAATCACAGCTATAAATTTTTTTCCGTACCCCAAGGATATAATTTGTCTGACCCTGGTGACTTGTATTAATTTAAAGCAGTTTGACGAGCGTTCTTACTATTTCTTGTCAGGACTGTTACCAGCTGTGGGCTAAGGGTTATTACCCACTTGCTCTAGCCAAGTAAAACAGGTTGGGTGCCACCACAAGAGGCAGCAGTGCTGCTCAGCATGTGGTACATCGTGGTGCTTCTCAAACACTAATGTGCACATCAATTACCCAGGATCTTGCTAAAATGCAGGATTTTCTTCAGAGGATTTTCTTAGGCCCCTTATGGATGGGGCCTAAGATTCTGCATTTTAACAAGCTCCCAGATGTTGTGAGGCTGTTGATCCAAGAACCACTTGTTGAGTAGCAAGACTACAGTGAGAAGCAGAGGCACATTTCCTGGGAAGCTAATGAAACTTCAAGGACCATCACTTGCACTGCCTCCCTTGGGTTTTGGAAGTTGCCAGGAGCTACAGAATATTCTAGATTAATGGGAGGAAACTAGGCTGCAATTAGAGTGTGTTTCTATGTAAGCATTTCTGCCAAAGTACTTAGAGATCTCAGGAAAAATGAAGACCTAAATCTCCAAGATTTGAGTAATTTGTTGTGATTATTCTCTCATTCTAAATACTCAATTTGCATCTAATCTTGTAAATTACTATTTTGTATTCTCTTACTCAAAATGGGCCCCTCAAAATGTATAAATGTCAGACCCCAGAAGGTCTGACTATATCCCAATGAAGGGCATGAAATTCAGAGCCACACACCCAGACCTGCCCGTTCATAGCGAGCTTGGGCAGGCTCAGATTCTAGCTTGGGTTTGAAGATGATCACGAATAGTGACTGAAACTCGGTTCAAGGTTGCTTTTAATCTGACTTATTCTTGAAGTCGCAAAAAGCGATGAAAAAAATATATACAAAATACAAGTGTAGATATTATACAAGTATAAATATCTGCATTGCTTTTCTTATATCTCATGGATATATGTCCAAAGTCTGGTGGTCTTAGCAATCCATGTGAATGGAGAGGCCCACCTAGGCAAAGTGGAATTTCTGCAACTGTGGAATTTCATACGTAGTGGCCAGACCCTCAGAAGACTCCCAATATTCCCCAGCTCCTAGTGTTAAGGTCTTTGTGTAAACTGTGACTTGCTTCTAATCAATAGAATATGGCAGAGGTAATAGAAGTCACGCTCATGATTACATTACAGCAGACTGGGGAGAGACAGTCAGTCAGTCACACAGACTCTCCCATTAGCCTTGCAAAAGCAGTCATGTGTGCACGGCCTATAGACAGAGCCACATGGCAAAAAACGGCGGGTGGCCACTAGGAGGCCTAGTCAATTCTAGTCTAGTCTCTAGGGCCTCAGTCCTACAATTTGAAACAACTGAATTCTGCCAACAAGCATGTGAGCTTGGATGAGATTCCTGAGGTCCAGATAGGAATGCATCCTGGCCAACACCTTAATTGCACTTTGGCAACACTGAGCAGAGGACCCACCTAAGCCATGCCCAGACTCTCACCCACAGAAACTGTGGGCAAATAATTAGGTGTTGACTTAAGTCACTAAGTTTGTAGTAATTTGTTACACAGCAGTAGGAAATTAATATAAAGCATCAAGCCACACTGACACCCAGAAACCACTTATACTATCATCTGAGGCAACGATTCTTCTTTGGAGGGAGGTATGACCACCAAGCCCATAGCCTGATTCCAGAACACAAAGCTCTTGCTGTCCAGGCCCCTGGAGCTACCCCTCCTTCTCTTGTCTGCCTTACAAGGCTGAGGAGTTTCGAGTGGATGTCTTTAGAGACCTCCATGAAAGACGCTGGCATAGCCTACCAGAAAGACTGCCTATGTAAATTTTTAGACCCAGTGCAAAATGAAAAAGTGAAGCCCCCTGTTCAAAATGTTTTTAAGAATTTCAGGATGGTGACAGCAGAGCATTAAACCAAACGTGGGGCCCTTCTAAGAACAGGGCCCTGCGCAACTGCTCATGAAGCTGGCCTTGAACAAATGATTTAAACTGGGTCTCAGTGTACTCATGCACAGAAAAAGGCACGCAGTAACTGGCAGCACCCAATAGTGTGAAATGTATGTATGTAGCAGTTCCTGGGCTGGTTTAGGTATTCAAGAAATGCTCACTTTTTTATCTGCCTTTTGGTCTGCTTACTATTAAACCATCAGCCTCAAACACACACACACATCCTTTCTTATTCTTCTTTTTCTCCAAACACAGATAATACAGTAATTTTAGTTGTCCGAAGACACACTGGTCACAGGTAAAACCAAAAGGTGATGATTTTTTTGAGACCTGTTACTAGTTTTCAGATCCTTCTTCCTGCTTTATTAGTTTTTTAAAAAATTGGGAAGTTGCATAAAGATTTACAGCACAGATTCAGAAATAGATCAAGATTTTTCAATGTATCTGGCATCTTATCACCCTACTCTTAAAAGCCACTAGTTAGAGAGCTACCTCTCAGCCAATATTCCTGAGCAACATGGCGCACGCCACCCAATACCAGAGATGCCACAATGGAAAGTCTCAGCAGGATAAGTGTTGGAAGGAGGAGCTATAAGAATCCAAGGAGGTAGGTAAATTGGAAAAGACTCTGGTTATTCTGACAAGGCCAGTATACAACTCATCACCATTACTTTGTTCACAATCATTATTTTAGAAAAGATTTCCATATAGTTGATCTTCTAGGGATGAACAGGGATATGTTTGTTTTCAATATAATTATTTTCTGAGTCTACAGCTTTTTACAAATCACAACTCCATAACTTCTCCATCATGTAAATTTTCTTTCAGGCAATATATGGCTTTTAATATAGGACAAGACATCTGTTCATATAAAGAAGACGACGACTGATGGTCTAAATTCAGAGAATGTATACTTGTTCACCCCTCTGAGGGTAAGAACCAATGCAGCTACAGAGTAAAGCTGAATCACCAACTTATTTTATGCAAACAGGAAAGGTAACTTTCCAAATGCATAAGTAGAGTTAATATGCCCCTGATTTTCAGGTTACCACTGAAACTGTCCGTTCCAACTCAGTCACTAACAGAATCACAGCCAAAAATGTCCCTGACATCTTAGGATGAAATTCAGATTTTTTTTTCTGAAACAATTTTTAAAATGCCAGTTATAAGTATTGTAATTATTAAAATTATAATTTAAATTCATTATAATGGATTGAATGGTATTTTGTGGGCTAACCTAGCACCCTAAACGTTGGTAACAGTGTTTTCATTATATAAAGACCCAAGCAAGTCATTTATAAACAAACTTTTGGAATACAAATGCCACATAATGTGGAGTCCACAGGAATCTATAACATTAAAAACCATCAATAGTGCAGATCAAAGAAGGTTTTGAAAAAAGACAATGATGCATTAGTGATATGTTTACTATCCTATCAGAATTTTTTTCTTTCTATTATTCCTATGAATCTATGATTCCCAGCTATTATTATTATTAATTTTTTGTACCAACAGGGCACATGAGGTCAATATGGGTGTGTCATCCCTCCCTCTTTACCTATATTTCATGTTCATAGAATAAAAAGTAGTGGCTGAAACCATGAGAGGTTGGCCCATGGTCCATCTAAGAGATCAAGACACTATACTCAGCTTTTAAAGAACAGAAAAGTAGACTTTGACTATAATGAGATAAAAATGAACATATAAAAGAAGGAAAGCTAGAACATCATTAAAACCATGTGGTGACATCAGGTCCCAGTGCAGGCAGCCCAAAAGGGAGTAAAACAAAAAAAGAGACTAGACATAGGGGAGTTGAGCCAGAAACTAAGCCTACAGCAGGTCTGAGGAGAGGTGTCCACAACTCACAGTGCTCCTTAGAGAAATGCGCTCATATTCATTAAATAAATCTCAGTACTTTTATATTCACAGCAGAGAACGAAAAAATAGGGTAACTTCTGGCACCTCAATGAGAGCTTAAATAAGTTCAGGTTCAATTCAGAGAAAGAATTAGATCTTTTCTTTAAAGTGAACGTTATTTTCACAGTTTATTAAAGTCAATCCCATGAAGCTAAGTACTGGCATCTTCACATAAGATAAAATCCAGTAGGGTTTCTCGTCTCTGACTTCAACAAAACTCCAAAAGAGTGGTAATCAGAGTTTCAACTAAGGTCAAATATCAGAGGGAACTGACAGAGGGGCTGGATTCAAACGAATTTTCAGAGGAAAGAATCAATACGGACATAATCAAAATCCAAAGTGGTGAGGGGAATAGGACAGAGAAGCAAAGTTATGTTTGACTTGATACATGCTGAGGACATATATATTTAGCACTAAGAAATTAAGGCATTAATAAATTCTAGAAAAACAATTTTCAATTTAACCCAAAATTCGATTCTGTCTAGACTGAACCTGATCTTAATGTACTTCTCATAAAGGTGTCAGAAGCGATGTGATGGTTTCTTTTTTGGTTGCAAATATAAAATTAATGAGACTATAGAGAGTGCCTCTAAGCTCATTTATCTCAAGACCTTAGAGGCTTTAGAGAAATCAATCTCATAATACTCACTAAATTTGTGAGCTAAGAAGTGCTTTTAAAAAATGCAGGTTCTCATTGCCATGGTTCTTTATCTGCATATGAGACAGTCTTAAAACTTGGTAGATTTTCAACGAGACAGTGGTGGGTTGTGTATTGGTGTAAGAGTGGTTGTTAGGAAAGCAGGAGTGGGGTGAAGTTGTTCATTTAGATTTATTCTACAGGGACAACTAGGTGGGCACTTCTCCCTCCAAATCACGAAGGGGGGGGGGGAAATATATGCTGTCTGTCACTCACGAGTTCTCCTCTGATGAATCATCTTCCTACTGCTGATCCTATTCCTATAGGCAGGGCTCACCTCCTCCCCACTGGTTGTCCTGCTGTGAACAAACCCTCACTCTGCATGGATCAAAACAGCACGCAACACCTCTCAGTCCTTCTATGAAGGAAACTCCTAATAGCCAGCAGGTGATTTTCATGCCACCAGAAATGCCCAGGCCACACACTGGCATAGATAAGAGGCAAATATGAAGTGGATGGTTGGGGTTGGATCATATAAGCATTTCTCATATGTGATTTAATGAAATTGGAGAAGTATAAAGAAAATCAAAGATGAAAAATCATATTGGATGGAAGATTTTGCAAGGGAGCAAAGAATCTATAGATTCAATGAGAATGAGTCTCTGTAAGTTGTTAGTCTTCATTTAAGGTGTGTACCATTGGTATTACAATCCTAAATATTGACTATAACAGTAAAATAAAAGAAAACTTCATGAAAGTGGATTTTCCATGAGAAAATAAGCATTAATAAGAATTATTATTTTTCTTTAAAGAATGACTACAAAAAGGTCATACTTTACTTGCTAGTCAGCTAGAATGACGCATTCCTTCTTTTTGTCTTGTTAACCTTTTTTAAAGCAATGTTATTTTAAATTAAGTTGGGTATCTTCCATATTAGTAATATTTGCGTTGGAGGGCGGACTCAAGCACTGTGCATAGACACTTTTTTCTGACTTGGCTTCCTTCCTCCTCTTCTCAGTTTTTAGTTCCCAGTTTCATTGTCAGGCATCTGTTGTCGAAGATGAGTTTTTTTAACCCCACATTTTGCTACACTGAGACTGTGATAAACAGAAATACAGACCTCTCTGCATATTGTAAGAAACATTAAAATGACAGAAAATAGGCATTAGAAATAGAGAGTGTACTAATGCCTCATGTTGCATGTTACCTGCTCTCCATCTCTTTCTTACCAGTTACTGAGGTGGGCTCAGCGCCTAAAGTACTAGGGTCTGAGCGGCAAATAGTGTAGAGTGGGGTGAGAGGAATAGAAGAACGGTTGAGAGCTGGTAAAGGCGCATCATTGGAATATAAAGAATGAAAGATAGGTTGCTTTCTAAGAAGAAAAGATTCCAAGATTTTAAGGCTAAAAAAAAATGACAAAAATTTGGGGGTTTCTGTATGAAAAGAGCTTAGAAGCCATGATTCCTATGCTTATAGCAAGAAAAAAAACTTAACAAACTAAAAATCAACAACTATTCTCAGACCAATCAGAAGTGAGGTCTCAGGGCAAACCGTCACCCCAAAATCTGTAAAGACAGGCAAATACAGAGAATCAAATCAAAAACAGCTCACCTGGAGCAAAAACTGCTGGAATCATAAACTGCTAGAAACACCTTAAGTGCATCCTGGTAAGTAAAACAATCCAGCCTGAAAACGTAACATAACGTAATTACGTAATATTCTGTAAAAGGCAAAAAATAAATAAAATAAAATCAGGGTGGCCGGATGGCTCAGCTGGTTAGAGCTGGTTCAAGGTTGCTGGTTCAATTCCCGCATGGGATGGTAGGCTGTGCCCTCTGCAACTACAAATTGAAAACAGCAACTGGACTTAGAGCTGATGGGCCCTGGAGAAGTGCACTGTTCCCCAATATTCCCCAATAAAATATATATTTTTTTAAATATATTTTTTTTAAAAAATCAGTGGTTGCGGCGAGTTCACCTGGCCAACCCCAATCAACTTCAGCTCATGAGCAAAGTAATATGACTTTTTTTTCCTAAGCCTCTGTTATGGAGTAGTTTATTACTCAGCAATAAATTACTGGAACATGAGCCAAAAATAAAACTAAATTTAGAAATAAAAATGAACTATAAATCAGTGGTTGTCAGGGGTCCAGAAGGGGACAGAGAAGGGTAAACAGGTGAAGTACATAGGATTCTTAGGGTGATTAAACTATTCTGTATAATACTAAGATGGTGGATTTATGACATACCTTTCTCAAAACCTATATAACATATAGCACAAAGACGTACACAAAATTATTAAGTCAATTATTTTTGAGATCAAGAAAGATCCAAGGAAGTAACACGCACTGTGACAAAAGAATAAAAATGTATTAGAAACGTATGAAACATTCACTGAATGTGGAGAAATGATGCTGACCCAATGACTCTGGAAATGAGTGGCATCTGTAAGACTAAAGCAAAAGGAAGTGCACATAAACACTGTACTGTAGCTGGTAGTTATTTCTCATAGGGGGACAAGTTAACAGTTGTGACAATGTACACATATACCAGAACCCAATAATTAAGTTGATGGTGGCAGACGATGGGAGCCAGGTTTCTCACTGTTAGAGTGGGAATTTACAGACAAGCAAGAGGAAAAGGCTAGAATCATTCACAGTGCAATGGATTAGAGTTGGAGTCATCGGTAAGAAATTGTTTAGTTTAATATAGATAATAGCACTTATATATGGAAATATTGTGTGTACACGGGTTAGTATGCACACATTTCTTTGCTATGTCAAGAGAGAGGGCCTACATGAAACAAACATACCTAGCACCCATATCTCAGTTTCTAATACCATTCTTCAGTAAAAAAAAAATATACCTTGGGCTGCTACAGCATTTTGGAACATTTATTTTATCTAAATATGTTAACATTTATACTAAAATTATGTGAAAACCAAGATTCATTTTACAGGTTATTCAAAATTCATTTGACTATGTTTGGATTCTATAGGAACCAGAGATGGTGTTTTGATTTTTCAATTTTATTATAAACACTTATGTTGCCAAGTTTCATTATCTCTCATTATGACTTAAAAGAAAAGATTTTACTGGGGTCCTCCAATTTACCCAGGAAAGGCGTCCTGTTGCTAACCTTCATGACACACACACATACACACACACAAAACAAAAAAGCAGAAAAACAAGGCATTCACCTACCAACCAGATTCTTCCTTCAGGGCAGAGTAGTTTTTCTTTATCTTGTTTTATTTTACCAAATAACCAATGTTGAAAAAAATTACCAAATAGGGTTTCACAGCAGGTGAAACTTTCTAGGACTCTTGCTTGAAGGTTTTTAAATGGAAAGTAAAAATGCAGAAAATTCACAAGGCTTCTCCAATTGTAAGTTAAATAAAGATATGTAAAAGAAAATGACATAAAGTCTCTCAGGGAATTTAAGACTCACAGAATCATGCAGTCAGAAGGAAAACAACATACAGCCTTTAATTAGAAATATAACCTAATCCCAACTGTACCCATTTTTTTCAGTGCAACAAGACTATTCCACTTTAGATGAATATGCATAATTAATAAGAATATAAATGGAGTACATTAGGAGATGTAATGCCATAGAAGCTAGAACTTAGAGAGGTTTTACTTGGAAACAGTCTTTCACAATGCAAACATAAATCCCCCATTCTCTATGTTTATCCAACTAATTCATTCATGTTCAGAACACTAATAGAAATTGCTACATAAGAAATATTTTTTTCAGAATGCTTTATTTTTTGATGTTGTCACAATATTTATTTATACAACTATTTAAAATAGTGAAGATTTTGAAAAGCCAGAAAATTGCAGAATGCAAATCAATATTGTTACCCTAAATATTCATAAATTTGTTAATATTATAATACAGTATTCGAAAATTAAGAACCAAATATTCAGATTGGTTAGTGAAGAGGACACAAGGAATTTTATTTTTTTATTTTTCAGAAATATTTGCATGTAAAGTGATTTCACCAGTTGTCCTGGATTAAAATCTTATTACTAAAGAAAGTTTAATCCTATCAGTAAATAGATTTTTTTATCACTGAAATGTGTTCTGGAATCCAGTGCATGTTGAAGAAATTTTAATGTTAAAAAAAAAAAAGCATAAAAAGGAAAATGGTCAACAATTGCATTTTAAGAAAAAGATATAAAACTTTTAAGATTTCAAAACATAATCATATTCCTTCACATTTAATTTCCATTCGTGTAATGTAAGATGTTTAATAGGACTTAACAGTGGTACTAAATTTTCATCATGACTTTGAATATTGCTTAAATACTTAGTAGTTAACAGTCATTCCACTCTTTGAAAAACCAAGGTCTTCTAAAAATCCAGCTGTTCCAAGAAGCACTCCAGAACTCCATTAGTCTCTGACACCTTCAACATTATATTCAGGGCAAATGTTTGCTCCATTAATACATTTCTTAGCCAGCTCTATGTATCTCTAAAGTAATAGATACCAGGCAGTGCCTGTTTGTTGTAAATACAGATTACTGAGGATGGATTCATAGACTGAATTTCCATTTAGAAACTATTAATAATATTCTGTTGTTGTTAAGAAAGTAATGACCCAAATGCAAAGGAAAAAATGTACAAATATCCTAGAATATATAATAGGATTTATTTCAAACTAATGAAGTTTGCACCAAGTTATCCATTTTCTTCCGTTCTGTATCCCTCTTATGACTGATATTCTTGGGTCAACAAGACTCGGTTAAATAGCAGTAAGCAATTCTTAAAAAGATTTTGTTCTCACATGTTTAAAAATAAACAAATACCTACAGGCTATTACATGACTTTGGTCTTAATCAAAATTTCTCATCAAGTTGCACAACAATGTGAAAGTACGTAATGCCACATTTAAAAATGGTTAAAACGGTAAATTGTGTTATGCATATTTTACCACAAATTAAAAAAAAAATTTATCATCAAAACATGAATAATGTTGTCGTTTATCATTTAATTATAAAATAATAGATTCCACATTTGTTTACTATGTATCCACATATAAAGTCGTGTTCCTATTTACTAGCTTCTTTTATTCATAATCGTAACTATATCCTGATCCATCAGAACTATTTATTCATCGATACAGAATATAAAGACTTCACTGCCCTAAATGTGAGCAGTAATCGACTGAGATTAGCATTTCAGTTATGGGGCACCAGCTAACATATACAATCACATTTTCAGTACTGTGGTTTCACAGAATCAGCTCAACTAATATTTCCTGCATTCCTGTAGAGCACACAGGACTCTCCTTGACACTTTTATTGTCATCTCAGCATATAGTCGACGAGCTTGTAAACTATACGCTCATACTCTGTATGGAAGGCTGTTATTAATCCCACATTGTGATTATTATGAAAATTTTCTAAGACCAAATTTTGTTATCATGTGTATCCTATGTGTATATCTGACCCCTAATCGTCTTGGCACAAAAAGAAAAAAAAATGCCTTGCATAGAAATTGATATTCAACAAAAACACATACATTAGTTAACAGTATTTCTTTCTGATTTTACTTAATTTTATATGTCCAGACAGAAGAAGGCTCTCTTCTAGCAATTTAAAAATTAAAGAAATCAAATGGCAGTAGACAATGTGGCCATTTTTCTGCACTGGTTGTTAAAATGCCAATAAAATGCCAATCTACTTTGAATCCAACTGTTGAATTCTACACTTAGGGCCTTGTCTGGAGTTCCCCTAGAATGCTGTGGGGCGCAGGGGCAGTAGAGTCTGGGAATGGGGTGGGGTGCAGTGCTGCTGAGTATGTGGCCCCTACCTTTGCCTGCACATCTACCTAGTACACCAAAGGGGAACTAGGTAGATGACCATGGCAGCGGAGTCAGGGGTAATGGCTGTCACTGCCTCAGAGCAGTACCACACAGGCAGGGTGGGTAGGGTGTGGATGACGGGCGGGGTGTGGGTGACAGGCCAGGCAGCACTGTGCAGGTGCTGACAGAGGGCCAATCCCGAGTCTCCTTGCTCCACGTGTGTATTCTGCCCTGAGCCAAAGGCTTTGTGCCAGCTGCCCTCCTACTACACAGTCAGCACTGACGACAGGAGGCCTGAGGAGGGGCTCATTGGAAAAGGGTTATGTCATTCACCATGAGATGACTGCAAAAGGGGCGTCATAGCTATTAACAACCTCCTCAAACAAAAGATCACATTGACACTATTTAAAACTCAACCAATGATTCGAAAATTGTTGGAATATTTGGTAAATTCAAGGACTTTAAAGTATAGCTTCAAACACTTGGTAAGCTTTCTTATAACATGTGTCAATTAAGTTACAAAATAATTTTTTTCCAAACTTTTCTTGTACATTGATTCACGTATTAATTCATCTGATCATCTGGTTAATAATATGTTGAATATTGTTTGTTTCCTTTTACTCTTATCACCCCCACTGCATGAAGCTGAGGGCCTATGTCTACCTTTATCAACATCTCCCCAAAGAGAAACATGGTGCTGGCACATAACAGGCCTCAAAATATTATCCAATGAATGATTAAATCATTGAATAAATATATAGTCAACCAGCGGTTTTCATCTCCCAATTCCCCTTCAACCCAATATCAAGAATTTATCAATATCAAGAATCTCACAAAAATATTCTTGAGAACCTAATGTGTAAGACACCATGGGAATTCTGTGGAGGGTATGAAGATGAACTCCGTCCCTGCTCTCAAACAACTTAGAATCTAATGAAAAAAAAAGAACTTCTTGATAAAAATTAAAATCTCTACTACTGTGTTTCCCAGAAAATAAGACCTAACCAGAAAATAAGCCATGGCATGATTTTTCAGGATGACATCCCCTGAACATAAGCCCTAATGTGTCTTTTGGAGCAAAAATTAATATAAGACCCGGTCTTATTTTCGGGGCAACACGGTAACGACAGCAGGCTCTTCAGGAAACGATATACCTAACAGCGTGCACGTGGCCATGCACCTGTGGTATTTTAGCCTTGGCAGTGGCTAAAGGATTTTGGCTTTCAGGATGGTAAGCCTGCCCCACATTGCCCCGGAAGTACGACTTCCCTCGTAGTTGTGCTTGTCAAGTGAAAAAGATACTGCACTTTCTAAAGGCTCTATAGGCCATGACTGCTCCTTTAACATCAACTTTCCTGTTGTTCCTCTTTTTTCCCCCTTTAAAGTTAGAAAATGATATTATGCTTTTTAAATAAATACAGATGTTTTATTAATTCCACTAAATTCTATTCAGTCTCATCCTTGCAAACACGTTGGTCTTCTTGCCTAATGTGTGGTAATGAATGTACATACCTGTTCATTTTGAGAAGCAACCAGCATGGATGCGTAAAGGGTCTAAACAATAGCCTACCACAGAGGATAGGAACAATTGTATCACCTCACTGGTATATATGCTTATTTATCACAAAATAAGGTTTAAAAGAGACATCAGAACATGTGATTTTAATGAAATACTTTGGGTCAAAAACGGTTCTAGAATCCATAGACTATTTTCAACTTCTTCAGCTATATGGATTTGACAGGTTGCATCTATAAAAGCATGACAATCCTCTATAATTATTAGAACACCCTTCTGGAACATCCCACGAGTCACAGATGGAGGACTTTCATCTATCCTTTAGATGCCAAAAAATAAAAGTTTTACTATGATCAACGTCAAATTTATAAGGCACATTCAAGTATCTAATGCTATATGCCCTGACTCAGTTTCTTCTCAAATTGCGGTCTAACTCCTAAAATTGTGGAAAGTGAAACATACAAACAGTCTCGCTGTAGAAAGAGTTTCTTCCACTCCACTCTGGTGCCACTTAAGGCCTCCTTAAACCCAGCAAAGAGAATTAATACATTCACTATTCATATCCCAAGACAATAATAAGAAAAAATAATACTACCTTGAAAACTTATAAACCTTTCATAAACATTATGTCATTCCAGAACGGAAATTAACATCTTTTTCTGAACATTTTGATAGCAACCTGTTCTGTCATTCCTCGCCATTCATTTGATAAACGATAAAGAAATGCCAATGGGTCTTTTAGGAAAAACCTCTCCACATACATCATCACATAGAGCTAAAAAACAATCTCTGGATGAATAGAGCCCAGAGTTTACTTCAGTTGGGTTAAGGCAGTTAAGTATAACACAGCATTTCTCTAGTATCTATTTCTTCACGTCTCCTTTTCACCTCCTAAGCTATGCAATGGTGTTTTGTGTTATTCAGTGAGCTTTGCTCTATGCCTTGTCACTGGAAAGAAAAAGATAAAGAAATAAACAATAACATGTAAAAGAAGTTGGCAATGCTTTCTAGTTAACAGACTATAAAGTCAGGCTAATAAAGTTTCATTTTAAAAGATCACAGTGCCAACACACAATGGGATTTATAGATGATGTGTTATAGAATTGTACACCTGAAATCTATGTAACTTTACTAACAATTGTCACCCCAATAAACTTTAATTTAAAAAATAGATCATAGTGCCAACAACAAAATAAGTGAATATGAAATCAATAATTTACAATATATTGGCGTCCTATATAGTATAAAACCACAAAGTGACTGAAGACCTCCATCTCTTACCTCTCACTTCTTTTTATTATGCTGTATTTTGCAGCATTTATATTCTGAACTGAAATTGTAGTACCAAATAAAAGACAGTGGTAACTACTTTAAAAATCATGATGCCAATTTCTCTATAAAACCTAAAACCACTCCACTCCAAACCATCTGACTGCTCCCAATTTGGTGTTGTCCCTAAGAGGAGGAAAAAAAATCACCAAAACAAAGTCTGAACCTTTCCCCAGGTGTAACCAGATTGGAAAGCGCTTTCAGCTACAGACTGAACAGGCGCTGTACTTGTGCAGTGGCAGGAGAATGGGACATAATCCTTGCCTTGCAGAGTGCTTCCCCATAATTGTGCAAAAAGCAAAAGGGGAGGAATGGTAAGAAAGCAGGTAAGTGGAATAAGTAAGAACCACACATCTTCTTTTTCTACAGAAATGATCGTATTTTAAGTACAATATCTTCAAGCAAAAGTAAAACGTCAGTGGGAGACAAGGGAATTGTGCTGGGGGAATGGGGTTCCTTCACCACCCACATCCCTGGATTTTTCCCAACATCCAAGATTTAAAAAAAAAAAACTACTTAGAACGTGAACTGGCAAACATATATTAACAAACTGCAAAACATAAGTCTATTTTTCCTGAGACAGTATAAATTAACAAAATGCTAAGACAAAAATGAAAACAAAGATAGAAAATATACTCTCTGGTCAAGCAACCTACTAACCATGTTTCCCTGAAAATAAGACCTAGCCAGACCATCAGCTTTAATGCATCTTTTGGAGCAAAAATTAATATAAGACCTGGCCTTATAAGACTCGGTATTATATTACATTATAATATAATTACAACATAATTATATTATAATGTAATATAGTTATATATTATATTAAAATAAGACCAGATCTTATATTAAGTTTTGCTCCAAAAGACACATTAGAGCTGATGGTCTGGCTAGGTCTTATTTTGGGGGAAACATGGTACTACTATGGCCAAATAATCTGTCCTCTTCTCCACAATTATTTTATATGGTTACTGTATGAAGAGGGAAAAATATGTCATAGACTAGTAAAAGTCAATTTGTCCAACGTAAAAACTGTACACAGTAAACAGGAATCAACTGAGAGAGTTCCCAGTGGCCAAAGCTGGAACCATTTCAGCAATAACATTCTTAAAGTAGTAGAGGATTATAATCCAAAGCATAAATGAATATCCCTAAATTCACACTGATCTAAATTAATGATTGAATAGATCAGTACATAGAGAAGAGACCCTTCTCTTGTGTAGAACGATTCCACCCTCAAGGAGATGGAGCGTAACCCCGCCCCCCAGGGACTCCTTACTTGTGCGCCATGCACAGTCACTCCATTCCCAGGAGTACAGTATGGAGGCAGGAGTAACTGTACAGTGGAGAAATCTGACAAACGCTACCTCACCAAGTGATCAAGATTAACCTCAACAGCGATAACATATGTAGATAGAATGTATTCCTGATATGATCAGATGAAATGGCATTTTACTTCGGTGGTCTTCCTCCCAAGATCCCATAAACTTGGTCAAATCATGAGAAAAGATCAAATTCCAACAGAACAGTATCTTACAATATACCCAACTAGTGTTCCTCAAAGCTGTCAAGGTCGTCAAAAACAAGTTAAGTCTGAGAAAGCTGTCACAGCCAAGGGGAGCCTCAGGAGACATTACAACCAAAACGTACTCCTGGAGGGGATCTTGGAACAGAAAAAGAACAGTAGATAAAAACGAAGGAAATCTAAATCAAGCATGGACTTAGTTAATAGTAATGAATCAAGATTGGTTCATTAATCTTAGCAAATATACAATAATAAGGTAAGATATTAATAAGGGAAACTGGGTATGAGGTCCATGGGAATTCTGTGTTACCTTGTAATTTTTCTGTAAATCCAAAATTGCTCTAAAATAGAACATTTATTTTAACAAAAGCTATGCAAATATAAATCTATTGTGCCACTCATAATTTTCAGTTTAAGAAAACAATTACCTTTCACGCTACTCATTCTATTAAATGTAAACTGTCATGAGAAAAACAAATCTGACATCTTTGTGCAGGCATTTAGTTGTCATTAGATTCTTAACCTTATAAAGACAAATTAGGTAAGTAAGCTGGACAAAACATTAACTTAATTCTATATATATTTATATATTTACATGCATTAGCTTCATTCTCTATGTATTTTTTATTACAAATTAGGTGTATTGTTTGCAGATATAATTTAAATGTCCCGCTATAAAAGATAGGTGAAAATCTACAACAGAAAACCCCATTTTTCTTCCATAGGTAGGTACTAATTTTCTCTTCACTTTTGTAAATTGCTGGCTTTCCAAACACAATGCTTTTTTCCCTTTACAATTGATCTTGTCCACCTCCTGTGTAAAGGAGGAAAGTTCTACTTTCCATTGAGAAGTCATTATGTTAAATTTGTGTCACCATCTTTGTTTCTGTGGCAACAGACTGATGTCAGAAAAGTGATCAGGACCACTCCAGGCCAGAGAATGTCTTCTGCTTCCCCTCTGGGTAGACCCTCTTAGGGAAATACCTCCATCTTTGTACCCATGATTGAGTCTTTAACCAAAAGTACCTTATTGAAGGAATATGTTGCCACTCTCCATCCTTAGGGTAACTTTCAGAGAAAGAGATAATTCTCAGCATAGATTAAAGCAGAGTTAACTCCAAGTTCCCAATCTTTATTTCGTAAGAAATTATTTCATCAAGAACATGGCAATGATACTCTTTAAACATTTAATTGAGTGTCTGTTTATACTTTCCATACTTGTATGTCAAATATGTCATTACAGGAAAAGCTAAGAGCTAGGGGGAGAAAAAAGTCTACTTAGTCATTTCCTTCAGACTTAAACTACATTCTATCTTGAAAAGACAAATAGTAACAATACTCCATGGTGCCTAACATCTTTAGAAAATCATATATAAAAAGATACATGCATACATATGTGTGTATTATATAGAGAGAAAGGTTCTTAGATACCATTTGCATCTCTGGTTATTTTTTCCTTATAGTACATTTGAATGTTCAAATGTACTATAGTACAAAGAATGTTCAAACCTTCATATTATTTAACAACCATTTATTAAGCATCTACTGTGTTCCGAGTGCCACTGTAGATGTATATAAACAAATAAGGCATAGTCGTGTCTTTCAAAAACGTCTACAATCTAGTGGGAGGGGGAGGAATTGAGTTCAATAGTATCCCTCTGAAAATTCACGTCTACCTGGACTTCTCAATGTGAAACTTAGTTGGAAATAAGGTCTTTGCAGATTTAATCAGTGACCTTAAGATGAGGTCATACTGGATTAGGTGGGCCCTGATCCATGACTGCTGTCCTTATAAGAAGAGAAAACAGAGAGACACACGGGAAGACTGTCAGGTGATAACGGAGGTAGTAATGCATCTATAAATCAAGGAATGCCAAGACTACCAGCATTGCCAGAAGCCAGGAGGGAGGCAAAGGAGGACCCTCCTCTAGAGAATTTAGAGAGAGCTGGTGGTCTTGGCATTCCTTGCCCAAAACCTTGATTTCAAACTTCTGGCCTCCAGAACTGTGAGAGAATCAATTTCTGTTCTTCTATGTCTCCAAGTTTGTGGTACTTTGTTACAGCAGCCCTAGGAAACTAATCCAGGGGGTGAGTCAGCTATACATACAAACAAGGATTTCTATAAGAATGGATTCAGTTTAAATAGAACCCTTGAAAATACACACCAGGCCTTCCATATCAAAACGGTTGTTCTAAACGTAAAATTATAAAGTACAAACAACTGAAATGGGGAATGAGGGAAGAAATGGGATTTAATTATTTTCTCGGTTGCTTATAGGCCTGTTGCTATACCTTGCATTACACTCATTCATTCAGCAAGGTGGCTGATCATTCCGATTATAGGATTCAAGTGTCTGAGGGAGGTCTCCAGCCATGGCTAACAAGCAACATAAAACTGAAGATGCATGAAATGAAATTATCGGTCACAGACCTGCTAGGTTTCCAAAACACATGCGAGCTGCCTACTACAAGCCCCTTCATTCCCCTGCTTTCCTCTTGATTATTCAGTCTTTTCAAAGTCAAATGACAGATGAAATGCTTTAATCTTTGAACAGCTGCTTCAGACTTTCCCCAGCCCTTTTACATTTTTCATGCCTCCAATTCATCTCTGTTCCAAGGGGCATGTTCAGGGAGGTGACAGGCCAACTATTAACGCCTGGGCCACAGCAGGCCCTTGGAAGGGTGGCTGGTGACTGATTAAATGTTTAGCATGCCAACCACATAAGCCATGGAGCCAGGGATTAAGCTCCATCCCTCTCAGCACATCACCCAGGAAATCAACCTTCAAGTAGAATTAAATCCATTTTAAATAACATTAACATTTCTTGGGTCTCTTCTATATTCCAGATATAGTTGAAGTAAAAACACAAAAACCTCTAAACCTACTTTATGACTGCTATATATTGACATATAAAGGAAACCAAAATAACAACAAAAGACTCCAGGAAATCAGACTTATTAGATAAACTTCTCTGGGTGGTTTTTTGGCTTCCTTTCACTAGAATTAGAAAAATAAACAGCCAGCTTTCTAAGAAGGAAGAAGGAAAGAGGGAGAAAGGAAAAACAATAGTGAGAGAGAGGGCTTAAATGACAAGAAAGCAACAGGGGTCAAAAATAATAAGAAAACGGAACTTCAGTGATGTTAAAGAATGAAAAGATGGTTAGAGACCAGCTCCTCCTGGCTTTTTATGGAAAAATGTGAGAGAAGCACCCTGAACTACATGGAACCCCCAAGTCCACCGTCCATTCCCTTGCCAGCATTTCATTTCCTCTCTG
The DNA here is from genome assembly GCF_964194185.1 of Rhinolophus hipposideros. Taxonomy (NCBI): domain Eukaryota; kingdom Metazoa; phylum Chordata; class Mammalia; order Chiroptera; family Rhinolophidae; genus Rhinolophus; species Rhinolophus hipposideros. The sequence goes on from NC_138062.1 coordinate 17,556,887, forward strand.
CTACCAGCCAAATTTCCAGACTATCACTTCACTGAGTAAGACCTGTTTTCCCACAAACAACATGAGACCAACTTTTGATTCCATTATTGTCATTTGTACCAAAGTACAATTTCCGTGCCTTTTTCTTATCAGAGGCTATGCGTAGGCTTGGTTTTTCCACGAAAAAAAGAAAAAAAAGAAGGCAATTGAAATATACATAAATGTGTGTGTGTGTACATGTCATGCAGGGTGACAGGCGGGGTCTCTTCTGGGGTCTCTAGTCCCACTCCCCACATAAGAATGCAGGGCGTGATGAGGCCAAAAAGGAACACCCACGGAGCCATAATAGGGGAGTCATACTACCATATTCTCGCTGGTGGCTGGGTTGGACACACAGGAAGCAGGAGCCACACTATCCACAATCTGCCGTTCACTTCTCTCTGCCAAACCACCTCACTTGCTAGCTGCAATCTTCCGTTCTAACTGCTCTTGCTAGCTCAGCCACCATCTTCTTGGTGCTGCTAGCGTAGCCCATTTTGCTGCTAGCGTAGCCACAGCAGTTATATTAGTGGCCAATGGCTTACTTGTTACAGCTGACAGCCAACTAGCCACAGCTGATGGCCATCTGATCACAGTTGATGGCCATTTACTACCTGAGCCAGCACCTTTCTACGTGAGGCTGAGAGCCTGGAAACTGCACTCCTGGCTCTGGCCCCACAATGTGTTTCCAATTATATCTATAGTTCAGTAGACTTACAATTTCTGTAGGAACCAAAATTTTGAATGTCAGTTGTATGTTTCAGTCTTTATTGTAAAAATGGCATTGGCAATATAAAATATAAAAATATATTTAAAATATATAAAAACATTTAAAAAATCAGTATAACATTCACAGTAAAAGGACTCTGTGGCTTAAGTAAACTCCTGGGCATTGGCCCGGCCCCTATCTAGGTACACCTCTCCACACTCAGCAGTGCCTGCCTGACACCAGCTCTGTTATGCGGGGCGGCCTGCGGGGTCTCTGCTCCCGCTCCCCACATAAGAACGCAGGACATGGTGAGGCCAAAAAGGAACACCCACGGAGCCATAGATAAGGGAATCATACCACTATGGTGCCACTGGAGGCTGGATTCACATGACGTGCGACCTGCTGTCCGCTTCCTGCCAACCGACTGACCGGACTCTCCTCGACTCTCCTCCCCAGCGCAGCCGCAGCAGTTATATCAGTGGCCAACAGCTCACTGGTTACAGCTGACAGCCAACTAGCCACAGCTGACGGCCATTTACTACCCCAGCCAGCACCTTTCTACGTGAGGCCGAGAGTCTGGAAACTGGCCTCTGGGGCTCTGTCCCCACACTCCACCCCTATGGGGTCTCGCCTCACAATCTACATGACAAGCATTTTCTGCGAGGGTCCTTGTGCCATATTACCCTATCGGCACCCGACCACACAACACCCAAAAACTTGACGGATAAGACAGGGCGTTGGACCTTTTCCTCATTCACCGCCCAGCCGCATGACTTCAGGTGGCGGAGAAGAGAGGGAGCAGCTTGCTCTAAATCAGAAAGAGAATCTGATAATAAAATATCATCGACATAATGAAACAACGCCTTAGATGATGAGCATGTCACTGCTTTCACCACCCGGATCCGGAGACGGAACTCTCCTACCGACGTCTGTAAGCTGAGGCCATGTAGCACGTCCACCCCTAGAATATACTCCGGAACGGGGGAGACATAAACCTTGTAGGTACCAGCGGGAAGCCTTCCTATACCCAGTGGTAAGGAAACGGCTTTCACAGTCACAGTCTTTCCCCCGTAACCATCAATGCAGGTTGCTGACCCGGGGAACAGTTCTGGGTTCCTATAAACAAGACTACAGTCTGCACCAGTGTCAACTAGGGCCAAAACCCTCTGCACATTAGAAGAGGACCAATGTATGGACAGTTCCACGTGGGGCCTCCGGTCCCTGCTCCTCCCCTCTGACCGGGTACCTTGGCCCCACCCCTAATCAAGCTGGAAGGAGTCGGCCTCAAGTGGCTGCATGAAGTCCTGCTTTCCCAGACTTTCCCGGGTCGTGCTTTCCCAGACTTCTCCTTTATGCTTCTCCGGAATTGTTGTTCCAGACACAACTGTTTCCAAAGTTCCAGCAGGAGTGCATTGGGTTGTCGGTCTATTTTCTTCTGATCGACCCTTGCTGCCACAAGATCACGCCACATCTGTGCGCGTGTTACTCTCTGAGGCCCACAACCTCACCCCTTTACCTTTGGGTTGGGCTTCCGGGTCTCAACTGCGTGGACCTCCTGTCTTAACTTCCTTTGCCTCCGGCTTTCAACATCCCCTAGGGTGGCCATGGAAATGTAACTTCATGGATCCGCCGCCCCACATAGGGCATAAGAATGGTGACCAACGATCCAAAAGCACTCGCAGGTGCAGTATCCAAAGCCAGATCTCTCATGCTGGCTGTAAAAAGCTCGTCATCTGACCCCTGCATATTAAGGTTGAAAATAGCATGTCTCATACCCATTTCACGGATGATTTGCGTAAGTTCCGCATATGACTGCCATTGACTCACAGTGTCTGGCAGCTCGCCAGCCTGTCCCCATACTGTGCGTACCGCAGCAGTGAGCCACTCCATTAGAGTATGGTTGCCCTGGTCGTGGGCCAACCTATGGCAGTTCTGTAACCTTTGTCGCAGGGACGGATGCACTGTCACAAAGGCTAGCTTTTCCATCTTGCCTGTGGAACAGAGAGTGTTATCTGCTCCCTCATCCCATAAACGTAGTAGCCAAGCCGAGACTGGCTCTCCAGGGCGCTGTGGGTACCGCCTCCCCAGCTCCTGCAACTCAGTGGGAGTGTAAGGGGTGTAGGTTGTGAACTCAGTCACAGCTGGGTCACCTGCAGCAATGCCCCTGGGGCCCAAAGGTTGCCCACGTTTTACCCTTTGCTTCAAGATTGGCCAGGCTTGGGGGTTGGGAGCTAGATTGTCTCCACTCGCTTCCTCTGCCTCTGCCTCAGAGTCTCCACTGTGGGGCCCCTCTTCTAACAGGCGGACCCGAGCTTCCAGCGCTTCCAACCGAGACACCTGGTCCAGCACCTGGGCCATTTCATTAAGCGCATTTTCCGTGTTGAGACTCAAGGCCGTGAGGAACATCCAGCCCATGTGGCCGGCAGTAGCCTTCTCCTCTGGCAACCGCTCAGCCAGAGCCTGCAGGGCCCTCTCCACACTGGCCAGAGAGCCGTCCATGCCTTCCCACCTCTCCTTGGGGCTCCAACTCCTGAGAACAGTGGCCACCGGGCACCACACACTGTGTGGGGGCCACACGTCCTCCTGCCCGGAGTCAGACTCCATTCCTACCTGGTCGGAATCTTGCTCACCGTGCCAGGTGTCTGAGTGGGTGGAGGCCTCCGTGTAAGATGCCCACAACGCTCGGAGCCTAAGGCCGCAGCAGATCACCAAAATGAAGGCAACACCGTCCATGGTCGAGAGGGTGGCGTGCCAGCTGGAGGCTTGAGTCTCCCAGGCAGACCGCGCCTCCCGTTCCCGGTGTCGCTCCTCATGGGCCTCCCGAAGCTGGTCTCTCATACGCACGCACAAACCGCTCTACCATGCTTTGGTAGGTTGTGGCCGGCAGCGTACCCTGCTTACGAAACTGAGCTTTTATACGTGTAAACTGCTTCAGTATATTCTGGAGAGTTTCGGCTGACACCACACTCTGCTCACTGCGCCATTTGTCATGCGGGGCAGCCTGCGGGGTCTCTGCTCCCACTCCCCACATAAGAACGCAGGACATGGTGAGGCCAAAAAGGAACACCCACGGAGCCATAGGTAGGGGAGTCACACCACTATAGTCTCACTGGAGGCTGGATTCACATGACGTGCGACCTACTGTCCACTTTTCTGCCAACCAACCGACTCGACTCTCCTCTCCAGCGCAGCCGTGATAGTTATACTAGTGGCCAACGGTTCAATGGTTACAGCTGATGGCCAACTAGCCACAGCTGATGGCCACCTACTACCCGAGCCAGCACCTTTCCACGTGAGGCTGAGAGCCTGGAAACTGCCCTCTGGAGCTCTCTTCTCTCCCCCTGCTCCATGGCTCTAGTGGTCACTGCTCAATTATTCCTCTATCAGAGAGACCCCTCGCACACACTCGTCTAAAATATCGACCACCCAACATTCCTGAACGCCTCATCCTGTTTTATTTCTCTCCATATGTATCGCTCCTGCTGATACACTATTATACTTGCGTGTGAGGTTTCGGTCTACCCACCCGTGACTGCCATGAGAAAAGGGACTTGGCCAGCAGGGCTCAGTGCCACATACCAGCACCCAGAGCAGCACCTGGCTGTCACAGGCTCACCATGAGTCTCCAGGAGGAACGATGACTCTCAGCCTGGCACTGTGCCCAGGGCTTACCTTGCTGTGTTTACTCTAGAAGAACGAGTGAGTCAGACACCATGGGCCCAGCCTTCCTGGATTCAAGTGCTTTGGAGGAGAAGAACGATCAAGAATTGAGGAGGGAGTACATAGTGATGAAAGTAAGCAGGTTCATCAATAAACAACTTCATTTTCAAACATTAAGAGGCCACAGGGGCTGAATCCGGGGCTCTCCTTCATCTTATCACATGGCCTGGGGAAAATGTGCTGAGATGTTTGATTCATTTCTTTCAAACCAACTTGTAAAGGCTTGTACCCCACTGACAGCCGAACACAGGGTCTGGTTAGCATTTGAGTCACTTTCCAAGCAACAGGGAAAGAAACTAAGCACACAAAGTGGGAGGTCTTAGAATGGCAACGAGAAAATTCAAATAGATTCTCAGGGAATTATGAAAGCGGAATCCTAAATGAAGACGTTTACCCTCTTCATCTAAATCAACAGCTATCTTCCAATCTGGGTAAAACACCAGTATAATTTTTAGGCTACAAATTCCATCTGCATTCCTCCTCCCTCCAGCAAGATATTTAAAAACGGTAATTCTGAAGGCCTTCAAGTTGGTGAAAGCAAAACTCGAAGGTACATTGGTAGAGGCTGAGTTGATGCCCTGTCCAGAATTCCCTGTACTCACCACATGCCGCTTAGCTCCCTCACGCATATCCCACAGGTACACATGTGCACATACACACGCATGCGCATGCACACAGCCCACAGCCTATGACTGACTGACATCCTTGGGGGACAAGGTATGGTTTATGCTTCCACAGTCCCTTCCTTTAACCCTCACAGCCAATGTACATCGAGCCAAGGCTGGAATTGACTCCACTTCTAGCCAAGACTACAATTTAGCTAAAACCACATCCTTGCTCACTTCTGCCTTCCCTAGCCTACATCACGTCTTCCCTGATAGCCCCTTCCTGAAGAGCAGCCCCACCACAACTGATGGCACCTGAACCCATCTCGGGCTCTGCTTCTGAAAAGCCAACATGAAACAGTATACATCCTTTTTAGGCTATTGACTTAAACTCCAAAGTTAGAATGGCTCCAATTAGATTAAATTGGAATAAATACTACCTCATTTTAAGGCCACTTGAATGTAACAGATTCGAAGTTCATGGAGCTAGGAAAATATTGAATGCAGAGGAAGAACGTTTCCTGTTTCAGTTGACAAGTTCATTGCCCATCCCTGCTGAGACAGTATTCGGGAGGAGAATGCTCAATTCTAAAGAATGTTGCAATATACTATAACTAACCTTTTTCTTTTGCTCCTTTTCTGTATGGATAGTTGGTAGGTTTAGTTTTAAGTATTTGTTTCTAATCTTTTAACGTAGAAAAGTTGACTCTGGAGCCTAAAGAATTTATTTAACCAACTCAAGTCCCTTTTTCTAATTTAAATTTGTTGTTTTATGAAGTTGGGCTTGTGTATTTGCTGGATTTTAAGAGGACTCTACCTCGTGGTTTCTGTTATAACTTTATATTGGTTATAGTCGGTTAAGAATTTAATCTGTCTCCTGCATTTTATTAGCAAACTGTGTGAATTATCTTCACAATATGCTCCCGTCTGGTCAGTTATTTCTCTTAGGAAATACAATGCCTCTTGAGAACTTGGTCAATGGCTTTTTTCTTTTTAGTTCACATTTTTCAGTAATAACATTATGAAAAACTTCAGTGAAGATACAGTATTTATTACAGTCTCTCAAACCTAAATTCTCTTGAGTACATTTATTTATTTGATTTATATACTATTTTCTCATGGAACAGTGAGATTTATAATTCAGTCAGTTTTCTATTTTCACACATTATGTTAAAAATACATACTGCCTTAATTAAAAGGACACCACAGAGTGGCTATAGATTTTTTTGGAGGATAATGTTCTTTCTTTGTTGTTTAGAGTAATCCAAAAAGTTATTCATAAGGCTGATAAAAACACACATTTCCTGCATTATGCGATTAGTTTATCTGATTAATATATTGTTATTTCCATATTTTTTTTCAAATTGCCATCAACTCTATATCTTACTTAACATATATTTTTTCACTTTACAGATTACTCTGTAAATTTCAAGTTATAACTATATATACAAATATCTTCCTATGTATCCAACGATCTTATTAATAAACAGGCAGAATGATACATTTTTCACTTTTCTCAGTTTCTTAAATACAAAATGGAGATGATAAAACTTGCCTCATGGAATTCTGGCGAGGACACAGGCTGGCAGGCAGCGAGCATCACTAAATGCCAGCTGGACTGTTTTGCACACAACGGCACTGGTTCGGCAGTCCTGTGTTTGTTTTGGTCTAGACACTCCGTATCCATGGGTCACTGACACATGAAGAAGTGCAGGCATCTACGAGTGTCATCACCTAAAGACTGGCTGAAGGAACTGGTACTGCTCTGTGCGAGGAAGTTAGGTTTTGTTCCAGGCGCTCATAAAGGAGGAGAACGGATAGGTGGGAGCTACCTATAGGGACAAAGCCTTTGTTTCCACAGATGGAAGAAGCTCTGCCTGTCCCAGAAGGTCGTGAATGCCCTGTCACTGGAGACTCCAAGTCAAAGCAGGGTAACAACCTATCAGAGACATTGTAAAAGTGACTCCTCAACTGGCTGGGAGGTTTGCCAGAAGAATTCAAGATTCCTAACAACAGTAATAATGAAAAACAATAAAAACTAAAGCTCACTGCATGTTCACTGCGTGACAGTACGTGAGGCACTTTAAGTGCGTTGTCTCATTTAATCAGCACCACAACTCCAGGAACTTAAGTACAAGGTGATCACTCCCATTTCAGAGACAGGGAAATGGGGCCTAGACTGTTTGTCCTAGAAAATGTGGCAGCCCCTAACTGTTAGGTTATGCTGCCTTCCGGGACATGCTAAAGCTGACACGGGTCCCCTCAGTAATACATACCAGGGCAGCTGGACATCCTATCTTTTCTTCTGTTACAGTCTCCTAACTTGGTCCTACAGTGTGGAACGCCTTCTGTATCAGTCAAAATATGCATACAACCCCTAAACCTTCCTTTACTCTTACAAAGGTTTCTTTCTCATTCACTCACACCTTCATCATGGATTGGTTTGGCAGCCAGCTCCCCATCTCCTAATATTGGATTTGGGTTGATGGAACAGCCGCCATCTGAAAGATGTCAGTGAGCATAGCAAAGGAAGAAAAGAGAGCGAGGCAGGGTGCCACAGTGGCAGTTAACTGCTCAGGTAAAGAAGTGACACAGATACCATGTTGACTCACAAGTCACTGGTCAGAACTTGTCACCTGTCCATCCAAACACAAAGGAGCAGTCTGTGCCATCTTGTAACAGCTCAGAAGGCAGAGAGCCAGAAGTGTTTGGTCAACAGAACAAACGGCAACCACATTTTCACTACAAAGTTTCCAAGCATTCTCTCACTGAAAAGCTGCTAATGTCTTCTCAAAATGTTTTTTCCCAAGTAATTAATGAGAGGGAGGAAACTTTCTGTGGTAGCACAATATAGAGATGCTATTGCCCCTTTGTTTCTCTTTCACAGCATTTATATCTCTCCCCAAAGTGTAGAGTTTCTTCTAACATGAATAAATAAAAAATAATTAAGAGGTGAAATTCCACAAAAATGTGACAATATCTATTCACTCCCCAAACAATCACTGGAGTAAACAGAATGACACAATTTTAATATGTAGGCTTTTTAAAAACATAGTCTGAACTTCTATCATTATCATTTTAAATGATGCATATTTTTCATTAAAGTGCTTTATTGTTGTTAATAGATCAATTAAATCACTAAATATCTTCTCTCTCAAATGACCTTCACTTTCAACACTAATTCACCAAGACTGGATGGGCTGCTGGTTGTTCCAGTTGGGCTGACGGGGCTCTAGGATAAAAGCTGTTCCCCTAACCTGAAGTCTATCCCACGAGAAGGCAAAGGAGCAGTCAGTTCTCTAGGCTCTTTTCCTAAACCACGCCTTCTTTCCTCTAAACCCTCCTGGCTTGAACATTCTTAGAAGAGTCTAAGAATCTCTATCTTGAACACAAATCAGTGATTCCTTTGAAATTTAAAATTGGACATAACTCAAACTCCAAAAGCTATGGCTTTTCTGGTATGAACTACCACCTCCTCTGGCACAATTCAAAAGCTTTCTTCTCTCCACAATAGCAGGCGAGTTATAACAGGTGAAGTCATAACAGCATGACGCTCATGTATTTTCCCCAGCCCTTCATTCAGATACAGGGTCTCAATGACTCCCTCTCAAAAAGATAGTTTGACTACCTTAAGATTATTCCACTTTATATAAATGAATTTTTAAAATAAAGAGTATCCTTTCAAAAAAGAAAAAAACACAAAAAAGTACACCTTCATGTTAATGATATAAATTAGAAAGTGTTCAAAATGGAAATCTTTATCTTTGGATTTAGAGATACATTTCCTGACAAAGTACTGAGGACTTCTTTAAAGTCATTTCCATTTTAGCAGCAGAGAACTTAAAGCTGGGAAATATACTGGAGGGGGAAACAATGGCAATTCTGTATAATAACTATAACCTTGGATTTGTATGCTAATCTCTTTGATGAGCTAAATAAAGTATATGTCAGACTTTTCTAGTGACCATGGTCCTTTTGACATATTGTAAAGGGCGCATTATTTGCCTTTTGTGAACAGAATAGGTTTTTTCCTTTTTTATTTATTTATATTTTTTTTGTATTTCTAGAAGCCTTATTACTTTTTCAAGAGGGGATGTGGTTACTAGAATGACTTTTTTTTGTTATAAGTTTCAGGTGCACAAGACAAAGTAATACTTAGATGTTTATCATTTATATCTCTCACACTGTGTGGACCCCCACCCCCGTCCACTATCCCTCTGATGTCACACAGAGCCATTACATTTCCACTGTCTCTATTCCTAATGTTGTACTCCGCTTCTTGTAAGTATATACATACATATATATACATATATATATATATATATATAAAATTATAGTTGGCTTTCATTATTGTTCAGCTTCAGGTGTACAGTGCAGTGATCAGGCATCTACATTATCCCTCAGGTGGTCTCCCAAATAGGACACGTGTCCATCGGATACCCTACAAAATCTTTATGACATTATTGATTACGCTCCCCAAATTAATTTTCAAAACCCCATGGCCATCTTGTGGTTACCGACAGCTTCAAGAAAACATGGAGGACTCATGTTATTAAAAGCAAAGCTTTCGTTCGTTTTTTTTTCCTATAGAATATTATACTATGTGAAATAAGTCAGACTGCGAAAGACAAATACCATATGATCTCACTGACATGTAGAATCCAAAGAACAGAATAAATGAGCAAACAAAACAAAAATAGACTCAGAGATACAGAGGGAAAAAAATGGTTGCTAGATGGGAAGGGGGTGGGGGAAAAGGTAAAGGGATTAGAAAGTACAAATTAGTAGTCAAAATATAGTCACAGAGATATGAAATAAATTATAGGGATATTATCAATCATGTTGTAAAGATTATGTAAGGTGCCAAATGGGCACTGCACTTATCAGGGGGACCACTTCATGGAATGTGTAGATGCCTGACCACTGTGCTCTACACCTGAGGCTGAAGTGGAATAGTACTGAATGTCAATTATAATTATATATGGTGACGAGATGTAAAGTACAGCATAGAGAATATAGTCAATGGAATTGTAATAGCCATACATGATGTCAAAGGGGTAGGTAGTAAATTGGGGGGGTTATCACTTTGTGAGGGGTGTAAATGTCTATTACATTGCTTTGTACACCTGAAACTAACAATAAAAGAAAGCTTTTTCTGCTGTGTGATTTCAATAAGCAAACTTTTTTATATATTAGGGTCAATAGAAGAGAGAGAATATCTCGCTGTGTAGCATTAAAAAAAGACACAAATTGTGAATGAAAATATTTCTGGATTTTCACTTTAAAAATCTCTGTAACTGGAATACAGACCCAAATAATAAGGTATAGCTTTAGGCTAGTTACCCAGCCCTGCCACTCCCTTGTAAAAGGCCAAAATCCGTGATCTTAGAGATAATTTCATCAGAGTTGACAATTGGAAACTAAGTATCAAGCTGAGCAATGTTTGCTGCTTTGTATTTTGTTGATATACAAAGTAACACATATAAGTGTCTTTGGATAATTTTATGACATCTCATTAGTGAGCTGTTGAAGTTGAACTATTGTTCATACTGATGTTTTACATATTTATACTGAATGTATCTTCTTACTGATAAAGAAAATGATTTAATATAAATATATGTTGAGAGCCAGTAATGAGAAGCTTTCGGGCCTCACGGGCCCCTCCCTCTCATAGACAATGGATAGCATAGGCCAAACCATCGACATGAATGAGCAAAGCTAATGTGGGCCCATGGTGCACAGGGCATGCTATATAATTTTTTGGTCAGCTTCAAGAGTGAATCACGAAAAAGGAAAATATTTACACAAAATGACTGATGTCCTACATAGGTCCTTAGAGATAGCATGAAAAATTCCCCAAATCAAAACTTACTGAGAGACACACCAGGTTCCCGGATAAGAGTAAATCTAGTAAATTTGCCCATCTGCAAGTAATCTTTGCACGAGTCATTTAGCTGTTCTGCGTGATGAGCAGAGAGTCCTTTGATGGGTTATATGTCCCGTTTGTGATAAGATCCGGAGGAGAACTCAAAAAGTGCGCCCCGCTGCCATCATTCCTATGACGTCACTCCTAGAATGACTTCAATGTGCGAGCTGATAATCTAACTTCTGCTAATTGAGATGTCAAAAATGTTCCCATTCACTTGTTTTAGACTCTAGATTATAAAATTTGCTTATTTTCACTCAATCAATGTATTACATAAATTTAAGATTTTACTGTCACTTTATCCGACTGGCTTTACTCTACCAGCAAATTATTTTCTTTACTTAACTTTCAATTCAATGTATAAACGGAAAGCACCTATCATGTGCAAAGCACGGTGCTACACATTCCTGGGAATCTATCAATCCAAACCCTGACTGCAGGAAGTTCACAATCTAGTAGAGTTAAGAATGGGCATGTAAACACGCATCACACAGAGACAGTGTTGGCAGTATGTAACCACATGCATTTTGGTGCACAGCACCTGGAGGTCGCTTTCAGCTAGGGAACTTGTGGACAGCTTTGTGGCATTTAACCCAGATTAGACCTTGAAGCATGGGTAGAATTTTGAGAGACAAAATTGGGAAAGAAGTGTACTCTTATTAAAGGTGAAAATATGAACAAGCAGCGGGTGCATTTGGCAAAAATCAAGTAGTCTTGTTTGGCTATAGTGTAGAGCACAGCAAAGAAAAATAGGGGAAAAAATGCAAACTGTAGATTCTCAGAGCCATATCATATTCAAGCTAGAAGGAAGCTCAGTGACCTTTTGTCCAATCTCTTATTTTTACAGATGTGGAAAATAAAAGCCCCTTTTCATATGTTTCATTGTTTCTATACCCTGTTCTAGACACTTAACTTCTTTTCAATTTAATGCCATCGCCCATTTTCCATTGACCACCTTAAATGTAATTTCAATGCAACTAGTTTGAAACTTAACAAATTAATCTGTGAAATACACATGAGCAACAACTACCATATCTTTCTTCTTCAGGTCTAACAGCCAAAATTTGAAGATACCTTCCCCTAAGCTTCAGTTGGTTTAGTTCAAGTTCCATACATGGATTTGGCTATGGGTTGCGATGAGGTTCATATCCCTTAAATTTCATGGAACAAGTCCTTCATTTTCAATATTCTTATATTTCAAGACAATGCCACAAAAGAATTAGTAGCATTCGTTCCAGCATTTTACCTGAGTAGCTGCTGTCATTTAGGTTTGCTCTTGGAGATTTTGCCTGCTGTCCCCAAATCTCTAGTCCTAGTAGGCACTGCCCTATCCCTTTTTTCATTCTCCTAATGCTGAATTGTCTCCTTAAACTCAAACACACAAAGTGTGTTTGAAACTTTTCCCACGCATCTCTTAAAACTGCACACTCTCTCTCCCCCTGCACAGGCTCTGCCTCTCTGATATTTTGTTTGCATTTATAATACCGTTCTTTTCAACCAGTGTTTCTCTGGGGAAACTCAGACAGTGAGGTCTGTGTCCCTATTCACTTTGACAAGATCTCTCTCCACTATGGTCTTCACAACCTCAGCTCGCCAGCTTCTGACGTACCAGGAAAATGAATAACCCAGCAAGCTATCCAAAATAGCCAAGATAAAGCACAATGCCCATTTTCATCTTTAAAAGTTCTTGGAAGCTTGTCACTGTGCTTGAAATCGCTTTTCCTTTGTAGTTACTGAAATGTGCAGCAGCGCTTCTTTGTCCTTAGACCTATTGGTGACGTTCTGCAGTATCTATTATTCCTGAAGTCATCTCCCCCATCATTGTTTTCAAGGCTTACTGAAGATCACTGAAATCTGGCCTTGCCTTACCGCTCCTAGTAGCCACCTGCTTTCAAGGTCAGTCACCAGTTGTTTGGAAAGCCAGGAGTTCTTTATTTTGAGAGTCAGTCTCTGGTTTTCCTCTACACAGCAGTAGCTCGTTCTCCATGCTCTTCTTTGAGAAAAAGAACCTTACAAACATGAGCCAATCCCATGCTGTTGGCATAAGAGCTATGCAATATTAATAAAGACCGATTTCACGCTAGTCCTCCACCCCTATGCACTGAAAGTGTTTCCCCATATGTACTCAGGTGTTGCATGCTCTGAATATTAGCAGAAGTTAATTTCATTTTACCTGCTCCTCTTGAAGCTAAGTCTTCCAGCCCAACCATCAAATTTAATAAAGTCACACGCGAACTAGAAGGTCCTTATATTAACTGGAAAAAATGCCAATAATAATTTGTTACTATTCACCAGGAGAGATGCAATAACATCCCCCTCAGCAGATAGAAAAACCCCATTATCAACTGAAGCTGTTCAGAATTCTACATGTTCACATGCATTACAGGTATATATACCATGCTTCCCCAAAAATAAGACCTAGCCAGACAATCAGCTCTAATGTGTCTTTTGGAGCAAAAAATTAATATAAGACCCGGTATTATATTACATTATATTACATAAAACCCAATCTTAAATTATATTTTATTATATTATATAAGACCCGGTCTTATATTAGAGTAAAATAAGACTGGGTCTTATATTAATTTCTACTCCAAAAGATGCATTAGAGCTGATGGTCCAGCTAGGTCTTATTTTCGGGGAAACACGGTATATATATTCTTAAGGGAAGGGTAAAAAATATTTAACACTGCCTGTAACATGAAGTAGCGACAAATCCAAAGGCACAGACATATTTCCTGAAGAGAAGTGAAGTAAACAAAGTATTTATCTATTAAGGTACCATCACTGTTCCATCCCCCCACCTACTATTGAGACACATTAACTGTTCTTCCATTCACTCATTCACTCAACAAATATGAACTGGACACTTACCGTGTGCTAAACCTTAGGGAGATATTGGTGAAAAACATCAACCTAATCCCTGTCCACATGGAGATTACAACAGGTGGTGAATTAATGTAATAATTGATTTGTAAGTATAAGAAGATACAGGAGAAGGGAAGTAGAAGAGTTCCCTTTGAAGAACTCTGAAGTACTTCAAATTTAAAGGACAGGCAGGGAATGACACTGAGAAGGATGACAGGGCAAGACAAGAGTAAAAAACAGAAAAACTGATGATTTGCTTTCACACCAATGTCCTAGATTTCCAGTAAATTGCAATAACACATACAATGCTGAGTCTGCAAGAAATTAAAGGAAATCCTTCAATGGCAAATTAAAATGAACAATAAATCAAGACAGGGCAGGACAAACATTAAAACAAGGAAACTAGACCTTGAGGAGTTCCAGTATAAGAGAATAGGTGTGAAGGCTTTGGGCCTGTGTCCTGGGGGGAGGAGGACCCTGACCCCCTACTCAGGGCAGTAGTTTTATAAATGGTGAGGCTGTAAAACTTCCATCAACAAAGGGAACAGATGAGGAAATCTGCCTGCCTCCAGCATAGCTCTGAGTTGGGAAAACAATGAAAGCCTTTTCTGAAAACCTGTATATATAGTTATTCTTTCACAGGAGTCTTAGGTTTAAATGACACTACTCATACACAGAAGGTTGTGGAGGTCCTGGTATGTTGCCGAAATAACTGCAAATCCTCTTTGGAGAAAAGGATCCTCAACTCAGAATTGCACAGATTAATTTTAGCCAAAAATGTGCTCACATTAACAAATGAACATAAACTCAAGAAAACAAGCCATCATGGCAAGAGTCAGCAGAAACACCAAAAAGTTAAAACCTCTAAACTTAAGATACCAGACCTAACAGGTACAAGATAAATCACGATGAATGAGATGCTCAAAGAAGTAAAAGAGGGGATATAAGTTTGAGAAAAAGCCAAGAATGATCAAAATAAAACTGAAAAGAAAATTAGGTAGAATGGGCTAAATATATGATGTCGAACCCTCCAGATCTACTCTTCCCACCCTTTTGCATCATGCTCTCCACCCTCTATTTATGTCTGCCCTCTATCATCATATCAATCGTATCATGGCCCCTGACTTCTGATTGGGCTTGCACAAGGAGGAGCACGGGCACGAGACAAGAGAGAGGAGGGGGAGAGTGAGTCCAAGTGTCTCTAACCTTGGCTCCTTCTCTGTGAGGTCCCCAGGGCAGATGTGTCCCTTGACAGAAGGTCACTCACTGCTCCCGCTCTACACAGCCATCCCTTCCAGTTTCCAGTAACCTCTCCCAGTTCTGTTGCTATTGTTCCTGAATTTTGCACTCTTCCTTGTGACTCCCCTTTATCTCAATGAGAAAGAAAAGACAGATCACTACAAAGAAATGGCTATTAGACTGACAGCTAAATTCTCAATAGTAACAGTAGAAGCCAGAAAACTGTGGAACAATATCTTCAAAATGCTGAGAGAAAGCTGTCAACTTGGAATTGTATAACAGTATTATTCAATAGGAGCCCAAAACAAAGGCAGTTTAAGATAAATAGAACGAAGAGTGTTTACTAACAATAAACTCTCGTAATACATACTCTTAGAAAACAGCAAAGGTACAAAAAACGAAAAGAAAAGAAAATGTCAGAATAAGAGAATTTAGTAAAGTGGTTGATTATAAGATCAATACACTAAAATCAATATTTCTATATGATATTAACAAATAGTAAGAAAATATAATTTTAAAATAGATACTATTTTAAATTACTAAAATAAAAATGAGGTGCCGAAGAATAAAATTAACACAGGATGCAGAGGACCTTTATAGAACAAATGTTTAAACTGTACTGAAAGTCAATAAGACAGAAATACATTTTGGATACAAAGATTATATCAACATTGGAAGGGATCAGATCTACCCAAGTTAATTTAAAGGTTCAGTGTAATCCCAATCAAAGAGAGGGGCGAAAGCATGTTTGATGATTTTTTTCTTATACATACAACCATTTTATACATATTTTTATCCAAGATATTTTTATATTCAGCAGTTAAATTTAAGAAAAGAATTCAGTATCAAGAAAAACGGGGAGAATTTTTTAACAGAATAGTTAACAAAATCTGATATTGCCAAGCAGTCAAGTAAGAGAACTGGCTGTGTAACATACCACAAAGAATCTTAGTGACCTTGGCAGAGGCAGTTTCATGGGAGTAGAGTGCAGGCTACAATGACACAGGAAAGCTTTGGAAATGCAAATCTCTTCCAAGATGTTTGGCTCTCGCGTGGAAGAGAAATGAAGGTAGCTGGAGTGGAATACTCAGTAGAGAGGATGGTTTATTCTTTTTAGCATGTGAAAATCTTGAGTATGTTCACTGCTCGTTGGAAGGAGGCAGAGGAGAAGTGGAGATACAGGAAATAAGGAAGGATGGCCATGTAGAGATCCCTGAGATTTCAGGAGGCCACACAGGAAAGAAGAGAGGATGACGGTAAGACCCATGAGTGCCATATACTGGTGACATGTCATTAAAGGTAATGCTCTCATCAGCCTCTACTTTCACTGGAAATTAGAGGTAAGAGGGTCTAAGGATACAACCTTCACCATCAGCATCTCCCAGTGCCTAACTCTGATGCCAGTAAATCGAGTAGTAAACTCAAATAGATGAGCAGGAAAATCTCCATACCTTCACAAAGACATTTATTCTACCAGATCTAGGTCACAAATTGCTTGGTGGGTCCATGTAGCAGAGTCCTTGGTATTAGTGGCTGTATTTCACTCCACAAACAGTTTTTGTTTTTCATATTTTATTATTAAATTTATGGTTGTGACATTGGTTAGTAAAATTATATAGATTTCAAGTGTACAAGTACAGTTCTAGAATACATATTCTATATACCGTATTGTGTGTTCACCACCCATAGCCAGTTCTCCTTCCATCACCATATATTTGACGCCCTTTTCCTTCTTCTACTACCCCCTCTCCCCCGTGCCCTCTGGTAGCCACTAAAATATTATCTGTGCCTATGAATTTTTGTTTGTTTGTTTGTGTTGTTCATTTGTTGCTTTCAGTATTATATATCACATATGAGTGAAATCATATCGTTCTCTACTTTTTCTGGTGGCCTTATTTCACTTAGGACGATAATCTCAAGAACCACAGAAGTTTTCAGGAAGACAAGCTATAAGGGGAAAACAAAGCAGTAAGACTGTGCAGCAGAACGCCTGAGCAAAGGAATTGTGAGTTGTCTGCTTTTGCATATTAAAACATGAATCTCCCCACAGGGGAGCAGCTCCAGTAATTTTTCTGCAAATGTCTTCTACAAGGATTCACCAGGGTGAAGAAAGACTTCTCACTGCCCATTAATTTAAAGAACATGGTTCATACAGATCCCCCTGCGCTTTCATTGAATTATGATCAGGCTGAATATACCAATTCCTCTAGTGTTTTCCAAAAAGCATTTTTCCTCTTCCCAAGATTAAACCTCTGTGTTGGGTGATCTGCGTCTGAACCTCCCCACAGAGACCAGCAAACAAATCTGCAATGGCCACGCAATGCTAGATTGCAACACTGTCTTCCATTAAGAGACAGAGGACTCTTTGTAGAATGAGATTTAACGCATGCTTATCTTAATGAAGAGTTGTCACCCAAGGTGTGTTCATTTTCTGCAAATATATTGGTCTTAACGGAGTGGATAAAGGCCCACAGTATTTGTAGCCATGGCACAAATAAACCTTAGCATCATTGGCACCATACGGTGTAAACAAATCTTTCCTAAAGACAAAATACATTTTGTGCCCACGATTTATCTTCTAAGACAGCAGGAGGGAAAAGCCATCCAGCCTGTACAGTGGTTTTTCTACATTTAGCTTCCATCTTCTATAGACGGCTTTAAGCCGGGGATTTTACAGAGGTTAACATTTATTTCATATACTCATGTGGAAGGTACTAAGTAGAACATTTAATGACAGGTAAAAATGTTAAGTGTGCCCAATGCATGTAAAATGACCATGTAAATAAAGCGTATCAGATTCCACAGCTCTCATGAAAAGCACAGCAGATGTTTCCTTCCACCTATGATGTTTTCAGGCCACACAAAAATTTGGCTAGAATGTTCAAAGTGCATGATTAAAGGTTTCCAGTTGCTCAGCAACTTGATGCTCATAATTATCATAGGGTCTTGAGATAGTACATACACACATTTTCTTTTCAGGATATACTTTTTCAACCAATTGATCCACCCAGAGCTCAATAATCAGTTTTCCCAACTTGAAGAAACAAATGGCAAAGGAAAGGACCCTACAGATGCCTACATTGTTTTTATCCAGCCTCCCTTCTGGATTGGAATAATCACCTACCCCCCTCCGGACCACAACAGGGAGACAGCACATCTGGCCCCTGGTACCATGGCTGCAAACTACCCACAAGGGAGCAATCTTTTCCTTTCCCATCAATTGAAGCTCAAATGAAGAAACCTCAACATGGAACTGGCAAGAATGTAAGGCTTCCTCTTACTTGAGCTGCCGATATTCAGAGTCAGATTGTACGCATAGGTTCTGAGTGGTGGGTGCTTAATTAAGGAATTTGCTCTGAATCCTGGATCTGCCACTTCCTAAATATGCAACGAGAGCACATTACATTTCCTCTCTTTTCCTCAATTTCTTCACCTGTAAAATGGGGTAACATCAGGACATACCTCATTCTATTGTGAGGATCAAGAATTGATGGGAGTAAAGTATTTATTGTGTTCAATAATTGCTACGTAGCTATTATGTTCATCAGAATAGAGTGCATGAGTTCCCATGAGTATACATTTTTCATCCATTTACTTCAATCTTTTATTGCTAGTTCTCATGGATAAGATGGATGAGTATGAACTCAGCAAATTAGTCAGCCTCAAGAAGACAGAAGTCGACCCCACAGTTCTACAGATAGTTTTTAATTATTTTCCATAGTCAACCTGTCAAAGGGTGTTAAACATTTCAATGGGCATATATTAACAGGCTCCAATGCTGCAAAAATCCTCAAGGAGGGTAGGCCATATTCAAGGCAATGTGCCTAGCAAATGTCTGACACATGGCAGGCCCTCCACAAATGTTCTCCCCTCCCCCCCGTTTCCTTCACTCTGTCCCACACGAATCCTCATAAACCCACATGCATGAAAGAGAATACATATGCGCTCATGCACGCACGAATGCACGCAAACTTTTCAAAGACTAGACTCTTCCCTGATTTACCATGAGCTTAACTAATAGATAATAGTTATAGAACTAATAGATAATATAGAACTAATAGATAATAGTTCTTCTAGATCTTCATTAATTATTTTATTACATCATTTTCTGTCCTTTCCAAGCTCTAATGCCGTTACATACCAACTGACCTTAAGAAACAGTGATTTTACTCAGGTGAAAAGAAAACATTTTTAGGCCTACCGCATGCACGCATTCTACTGGACACTGAGTCCAAAAGATGATTTGGAGACGCTCCCCATCCTTGAGAAATTTGCAATCTAGAACAAACCCTGTAAACCAAATGAAGACACAAGATAAAAGCGCCAAATAAAGCAAAATCAAATAAAGACACCAAATTAAAAAATGAAGAAACCAAATAAAACAAAAAGTAAATTGTATGATAGAGGCGGTATAATTGCACAAATATCATCTATTAGCCCAAACTTTACATATTTGTGTTCAGAAAAAAAGGAACCTCCTTGTTTTCATTGACTGACCTTATCAATAAGTATATTTTTTAAATGTAGATTTACAAAATGCATTTATACTCATATTGTTTTTATATCTACTTTATAAACTGAGATATCATTTAAAATTCTGTTAAAGTTTAGAAAATACTATGATTATCTCAATTCCATTCATTCATATCATAATAAAAAGTATTAACCATAATAATAAAATAGCTTGAAGAGTTACTAGTCACCGAAGAATTATTATGGTCTGACACCATATACTTTACATCCCTTATTGTATTTCATCGTCATAACATCTTTGAAAAGTGGGCGTTAATGAACCAGGTTACAGATAAGGAGGCTATGGCCTAAAATTCATCAGAGTGGACTTGAATTGTCTCCTAAAACATTTCTTAGCTTTGCTCCCAGATAACCCCTTAGCCCTCCTCCATCTGGCATTAGGAAATGACTACATATTTGGATGAGATTCTATGTTAGGTTCTTAAATTTCACACAAAAAAATGCCAAGTTTACCACCATGTTTTAACTCAAGGTTGAAACCTTAAGAAGCTATAGAGTATACTCAAACAAAAACATTGCCAGAAAACATAACATTGAAGTATGTGTTGCTCGCCTTTTACTGGAGCTTTGTTTTGTGTGATAATATATATGAAGGATAGTTTGAGAAATATGTAATCTACTGAGTTTTGCTAGTTTAGAAGATATAAGCTCAAATGTTTGCAAGGACCAGGTAAGTAATACAAGTGAAGAAGGTCAGCTGGGAGGGAGGAGAGACTGTGACCTTCTGAGTAGACATACCGTCTAAAAACAGTTAAACTCAATATTTTTTTAAAATGTGTTTTCTTGCCCTAAGGCAGTTTAAATTTCGTTTTTAAAACATACTTATGTTTTTGTCACCTCTTCTAGAAACTCTATACAAAATGTAGCAATTTCATTTATGTTACCCAGGAAGTCAACTGATTGCATTTGTAATTCAAAATTTTAACTAACTTGGGTAAATTATAATCAGTATACATCTCTCTATTAAATATACTTGGCCACCCACCCCCATTCAAGATGAATCTATCTAGTTTTCTTGCTTATAATTTAAAACTGTAATGGAGTCCTAAGTGAGCATTCTGAGTATAGGATAAAACAGAACCATAATATTAATGGTTGTCCATAATCTTAATACTCTATTTTTATTGCATAAGTCATTTTTTATATACAATCACTTAATTTTCACTACAAATCTGAGATAATTATTACTATCTCTACTTAATAGATGAGAAAACAGTCTCTGGTAAATTACAATAACTTTCTCCAAACCACAATAGTCTAGAATTGAAAGAACAAAGGTTTATAGTAGTTGTTTAAAAAAAAAAATGGAACAGTCTTTTCACAGCAATACAATTGTATCTAAAGATAGATTTTGTGGACCCAGAATTGAAAATATGCTAGTGAAAGAAAGCTGCCATTCATGTTTGGATGGACCAGAGCATCTCTATGTTGTGTCCCACCTAAATAGCTCGCCCAGACTGTCTGATGGGAATCTTGTAATATCAAACAATTGCTCAAATAATTGCTATATTTTTATCCAAAATCATGGGATTTAGGTAGTGATTTTAAATGTCCCAATATATTTTTCTACCTAGAAGACATACAGTTTGGCACTGGGTAGTATGCATAACAACAAATTTAATTTTTAAGACATACTACTTTGAGTCAAGCTCCAGAATATATCTTTTACATTATTATTGAATTGCTAGAGAGACAGTACTTTATAGGTATGTTTTACTGTAAGCTGTCTCAAATCATTTTTAGAAGTATGCAAGGTATAAATTATAAATAAATAAATACATAAACAAAAAATATCCAGTTTCTGGCAGCAAAGGACCTGATTCCATATTTTGTAACATCTCTGAGGTGATTAGTATTTGTAGAATGTTCACATAACACTTTCATAAACAAAAACTGTCTCTTTTTTCTACTGAGTACAATAGATTATCTGAAAACTTCTACCTATTACTCTCCCTATGCTTTTCAAATGTGTTTTTGGACACAAGGTGATCAACCAAGTCTTTCCTGGTTTTAGCACTGAAACTACCCCGTCCTGAGCAAATCAAGACATTGGTCATCCTAAAACAGAGCATGGAAAAAAGTTCAACTGGAGGTCTTTGAAGACGCCTTCTCAAACTTTCTCAAACTTCTCAAGACTTTTTCAGTGAATTTTTATCATTTTTTATTGTAATTAATGTTTATGTGCTAGAATCAGAAAACATAGAAATATAAGTGTATATGAGTTAGAACCCCAAATTAAATGTGTGATTTAGAATCCCGGTGCAATTTCCTTGCTGTGCACTGTCTACACTAGTCTATATTTTTCTTTCTCTTTCATGCTCTTTCTCAGCATCATATCACCCAAGAGATTTTGACAGGGAAATTTAAACAAGTAGGAGAAAAATTCTCAAGGCTTTGAGAGAATTTTCATCACTGCTAGTGCATTGTTGCTTCAAGCATTCAACTGAAGAAAAATATATAAACCTAAGCATGAAAATTAGAAACTCTTAACAGAAGCAAATTAGAAGCATTTCACTTATTTTCATGCATTTCACTTATTTTCATGCATTGTTGACCTCAGTTATCTAGCACATGAAATGGAAAGTAAATGTTGGTAGAATCTGACACCTGTCTCATCCATGGGGAAGCCCTTACTGTCATAGACAGGGAGATGAACGTGATTCTTATCACACCACAATACCTATAACTCATATATGACTAACATGTACTACACAGAAGAATTGCCCTTGAAAATAATATAACTGGAATTGGAGATACAGGTGACTAGGCCAGAAGACCCTCCCACACAATACTTCTCCTACTTGAGCATTTGCAGCTTTCTGAGACAGGGCACCAGCAGACGGAGGGCTCACTAGCTTTAAATAAGCAACTCTCAGCTTCAAGAAAACATGGAGGACTCATGTTATTAAAAGCAAAGCTTTCGTTCGTTTTTTTTTCCTAGAGAATATTATACTAAGTGAAATAAGTCAGACTGCGAAAGACAAATACCATATGATCTCACTTACATGTAGAATCTAAAGAACAGAATAAACGAGCAAACAAAACAAAAATAGACTCAGAGATACAGAGGGAAAAAAATGGTTGCTAGATGGGAAGGGGGTGGGGGAAAAGGTAAAGGGATTAGAAAGTACAAATTAGTAGTCACAATATAGTCACAGAGATATGAAATAAAGTATGGGAATATTATCAATCATGTTGTAAAGATTATGTAAGGTGCCAAATGGGCACTGCACTTATCAGGGGGACCACTTCATGGAATGTGTAGATGCCTGACCACTGTGCTCTACACCTGAGGCTGAAGTGGAATAGTACTGAATGTCAATTATAATTATATATGGTTACGAGATGTAAAGTACAGCATAGAGAATATAGTCAATGGAATTGTAATAGCCATACATGTTGTCAAAGGGGTAGTACATTGGGGGGATTATCACTTTGTGAGGGGTGTAAATGTCTAACTATTACATTGCTTTGTACACCTGAAACTAACAATAAAAGAAAAGAAAGCTTTTTCTGCTGTGTGATTTCAATAAGCAAACTTTTTTATATATCAGGGTCAATAGAAGAGAGAGAATATCTCGCTGTGTAGCATTAAAAAAAGACACAAATTGTGAATGAAAATGTTTCTGGATTTTCACTTTAAAAATCTCTGTAACTAGAATACAGACCCAAATAATAAGGTATAGCTTTAGGCTAGTTACCCAGCCCTGCCACTCCCTTGTAAAAGGCCAAAATCCGTGATCTTAGAGGTAATTTCATCAGAGTTGACAATTGGAAACTAAGTATCAAGCTGAGCAATGTTTGCTGCTTTGTATTTTGTTGATATACAAAGTAACACATATACGTGTATTTGGATAATTTTATGACATCTCATTAGTGAGCTGTTGAAGTTGAACTATTGTTCATACTGATGTTTTACATATTTATACTGAATGTATCTTCTTACTGATAAAGAAAATGATTTAATATAAATATGTTGAGAGCCAGTAATGAGAAGCTTTCGGGCCTCACGGGCCCCTCCCTCTCATAGACAATGGATAGCATAGGCCAAACCATCGACATGAATGAGCAAAGCTAATGTGGGCCCATGGTGCACAGGGCATGCTATATAATTTTTTGGTCAGCTTCAAGAGTGAATCACGAAAAAGGAAAATATTTACACAAAATGACTGATGTCCTACATAGGTCCTTAGAGATAGCATGAAAAATTCCCCAAATCAAAACTTACTGAGAGACACACCAGGTTCCTGGATAAGAGTAAATCTAGTAAATTTGCCAATTCGCCTCAATGCTCTTTATATACTCAATGAAATTTCAATTAAAATCCAAAAATATTTTGTGGTAGCTTTACCAAATTATTCTAAAATGAGTCTGGAAGAAATATCAGTGAGAGTATCTTAAAAGTTACACACAAACACAGAGAAAAATCAACATTATCAATCCTCTCAGAGATGAAGCAAATAACAGTATTTAAACCTGTGACATTAATGAAAGAATACAGAATAAAGTAAGTATACCAGAACCAGAAACTTACCCTATGGGGAGGGCGTGGGGTGGCTGGAGAGAAGGAGGGAGAGGGAGGGTAGAGAGAGAGACAGAGAGAGAGAGAGTTTACCTCTAGAATAAGATATATGATGTGATAGAATCACAAATAAGTGACAAATGGATGGATGATTCAAAAACTTCTGCTGGAAAATGCTTAACTATTTTTCGGAAAAAAATCTATTTCATTTATCTCACACCATACACCAAAACAACGACAGGCAGACTAGGGAATGGGGGGAAATCATTAAAGAATTAGATGTAAATTGCTTTCAAGGAAGAATAATTTAGGTAAATTTTAGTCTTTTCTGTGAATGAGAAAGCATTGTCTAAGCAAAAAGAGTAATGAAAGAAATATAACATTCAACTTAACTACACACACATTGTCAACTTTCATATGAGAAAAAAAGATAAGAAAGAAATCAACATAAATGGCAAAAGGGACTGTATTCCAAGTACACTAAAATTGATGGGGGAAAAAACCAAAGCTCCAATATACACAAACAGGCT
Source organism: Rhinolophus hipposideros (assembly GCF_964194185.1). Taxonomy (NCBI): domain Eukaryota; kingdom Metazoa; phylum Chordata; class Mammalia; order Chiroptera; family Rhinolophidae; genus Rhinolophus; species Rhinolophus hipposideros. The sequence continues at coordinate 17,581,557 of NC_138062.1, forward strand.
AAACAGGAATGAATATTTAAAAATGAAGCACAAATGAAAATAAGCATTTCAAAAATGTTCAGCCTCACCTAAACAAACAATAGTAGAAGAATGTAGTATTTTAAAGCCTAAGACTTTAAAGTAAAATCAATCTTGGTCCAAGACCCAATTCTATAACTTATCAGTTGTATTACCTTGGGGAAGTCACTTACCCTCTCAAAAAATGTTTTCTAGCCTTTAAAATGGATGATAATATTGTCCTCCTCTTCCAGCTGTTGTAAAGATTAAATGAGATACTATAAAGATCTTGCATGATGAATGGCCTGTAAGAGGTGATCAGTAAGTACTGTTGTCGTGATTGATGATAATGATGTTATTGTTGTTACTGATGTCCTTACGATCATCTTCACCTTTCCAATTAACAAACATTCTTAAAAAATAATATCTCTCAATTCTGGTGAGGATAGAGATATGATTTATGTACTTCCAGGGAGAAGTAAAATAGGTGCAGTCTTTCTGGAAAGATATCTGGCAGTACGGATAAGGAGTTTTTAAAAAGGTCATACCCTTGATTCAGTACACTAATTCTAGGAATCGCTGCCAAAAAACAAACAAAAAAAAGAACAAAAATTAAAACAAAAAAAGCAGTGGAAAATATAAGCAAGGAATAACAGAAAATGGGGTCATACAGAAAATATTTATCACAGTATGATAACAGGAAAAAAAAATGCCAATAATGTAAAAGTGTAAGTTGAGAGGATGGCTAAACAAATGATAATGACCCATATGTTTGACTACCAGAGAGCAATAAAAACAAAAGTTAGAGAAGTGTTTCCATACATGGAAAAAGTGATTTTCTTTTTATTCATTGCTGTAAACCAGAACAAAGGTTAGCATTGTACTTGACACATAGTAGGGGCTCAATCAGTATCTACACTTAATTGAACAACTGAATCGAAAGTGAAAACAAAATGAGAACTCTCATTTCACACACACACACACACACACACACACACACACACACACACAATAATAATCTTAACTTTTAAAAAAGAAATCCTAGAAAGAAATATGATAAAATACTAACACTCTTGTATTTGGGTGATTTTTTTATTCCTCTTTAGGCTTTTCTCCACTTGCCAAATTTTCTTCAATGAAGATTTATTACATTTATAATTAGGAAAAAATAAGTAAGAATGAAAGAAATCAACTAGAAGCCAACTGGCTTGATTATTTCTCATTACACTATTCTGAGTATGTACCAGTCTTCACTCCCACCCAAAATATAAAATGGGAAATGAGAATATGAATAACATGAATAAATTGGGAGGCAGTCTTTAAAACACAGCCCAGGGAAGAAAGCATTATGGTAAATTTCAAGAAAGTCAAAAAACTGTGTGTCTAATAGTAAGAAAATTATACATGGGTTTTGCTCCCTATATAATTTATACATATAAAAATATAGGACGGCATAAACCCTTCAGATACAAATTACTTATTTTCTCTATAGTGGAATTATATTTACTCTTAGACACATACTGTCACAAAGATTTATACATAGTGGTTACTGTCAAATTTTTGAAATCTGAAAAACTATTACTCATTCACAATTTCAACTCTACACAAAATCTATAAGGTTTATTTTAGGAGCTCCATGACATTCTCAAAGAGGAGAACCAAACAATTTCTCAGATTCCCAAATTCTCAAACACATTCACTAGGGATAATTAGCCCTAGAAAGTGAAACGTCATGTCACCTAGAGCATAAAATCACCTAGAAGTGTGACTGCTGGCCACTGGCTGGCCTCACAAACTGAAAGGCCACTTTCCAGGACTGTGAGATTTAAATTTACACCTCAGCAAAATTTCCGATTACTACATGTCATGTACCTTTAAGACAGATGGTGAAATCTTGGATTCCTTGCAAACTAAATTTTTCATGCAAAGGGTCTGCTATCTCTATGTGTATCCCTGTAGAAGGAAAAGGTTATATAAGAGAACTGTGGAGATAAGGTATGAAAGACAGTTAACATATTTTTTTAATCTAAGAAACTTAATGTAGTCATTGGTCTATGAAGTAGGTACCAAGTACCTAACATGTTCAAAGGGCACAGCTGCATACTTCTGGTGATTAAGAAATAGGACATACCCGTCATAGAACTTAAACGGAAATGCATTCCTTAATTATAGCCATATTTTCCAGGAACAAATTCAAGTGCTTAATTTACCTAATGCTAAGATTTCTGATTTTTTAAATAAAATATTTAGTGTTTTTACTGTAGTCATTACCCTATTTTTGTAAATAACTGCTTCATAAATACATTTCCTTTGGTATAATTTCTAGAACTTGCTTCCAAAAACTCCAGAGAGGGGAAAGTGAGTGGGATTGTGGATGAAACAAAAATGGCCATGATTTGACAACTGGCGGATGGGAACATGGGAGTTCATCGTACTATACTATTTTTTTATTATTATGTTTGAAATGTTACATAGTAAAAAGTTCTTTGTTAAAAGAAGTGTGTTTCTGAATTACGCCAATTTATGTTCATTAACTTTTCATTTGGCTCCACTCCCACAGCAGCCACACTTAGTGAACACTGTCAAAACGCCTGCCATATTGATCTTGAGGAGATTCCAATCAGGTGGCTAGACAATGCAGAGGTCCTGTTCCCGTGCACAGATGATGGAATACATTGATTAACTCTCCCATGACCCATAATTTAATCATTCGGCCGAAGACAGGGATTCCAGATTAACCAAGAAAAAATGGTTTAGACAAATTTCCGCTGTCACAATTATCAGTAAATTATAGTGCTACCTAGCTAATCCAATTTGGTCACTGTGGTGGCCAAGCCATAACTATTACAGAGGACATTAAGGGATCTGCTGAAGTGTCAGTGAGACAGTCTGCACTTTTTTTCCCCCCACATAGTCTCAAGGGCAATAGATCAAGAAAAATTAACAATTACAGGCTTCAAGTCCGAGAAAAAATTTTTTTAGCCTGTGTAGTGACAGGATTAGGCTTTAAATGCAAATGGTAAATACAATGTCTATTTTAGAATGGCCATATTTTTTTTTCTACCACATTCACTTAATTTTCCCTTTGGCTTTCTCTTCCCTAGTCATAAGCAGAATTTTGGCACGTTTAATTCAATTAATTCCTAACAATTCCTCACATAAGCAGACCCTGCTCTAAAGCAGAATATGTTAAATACTACAATCAAATCTTTCAAGTATTACAAACAATAGATCTTCTAAATACTGCTAAGGATTTAGCTGCCCGTTGATTTTAATTTCATTAACTCATTCATGATATAACTAAGTTGGGCTTAAAATAAAAGCTTTAATAATAAATCTATTGCAATTAAAATGACCCAAGACTACTAAGCATTGAACACTGCCATCTAGTGCTAAATGCCTCTTTAGTTCCAAAGGCACAATGGATGTCTTCCGGAAAGTAGAAATGCTCTATTTTAAAGCAAATTCATTCAGAAAGACAGGCCTGAATTATATTTACTGATAATTGCTTCAAGATTAAAAAAAAACTATTATAAATAAATGAAAATTTTTAAATGGTGTTGTTTTAATACTGGGCATCAACTATGTCACATATTCTATGATGGATGTGATGTATGCTGGCACTATAGTGCAATGTGTGGTTTTCCACCAAGTTTGGCACATGAGGATGTCAAAGGATATTAAATAATCACTAATGATAATTTCAAACTTTCTTAAGAATTTAGCTGCAATGTCCCCTTATCTACAGCTTATAATTTCAATTTAAGATGCCACTGGTTTTAAGTTTATTTACCCAGCAGTGAATAATTTTTGTGTTTTGATTGTGGTAATCGCTACAGCTCATCTCTGATCTTTAGGCTTTGAGAAAAGTAAATCTCCATGATAATGAAATGAGAACCATGTAAAAGAGTAGATTAAGGAAAGGATTGCTGTAGGTGATTTTGCTCTTGTTGGGGAGTATATTTTATCTGCTTCATTGTATTCTACAATGCAAGTTCCCAGCCTGGTCGACTTTAATGCACTGTAACTACCTATTTTAAGAACTAAGGTAAGAGGTGAAAGACATTATTTCTATCCATTAGGTTGTTCAGTAAAAAGTACTAAGAGGATTCTCTTTAAACCATGATTGCATAACTTTTTAAAAAGCACATTCTTTTTTTGAGAAACAAAAATTTCAGGTTCTCCTTTTAAAGTACTTAAAATTTATAAGTAAACGATATTAAAAACATATTTTCTGTGGAAAATGCAGAACATTGTTCAGTAATTTCAACATTAGGCCTGTTGTATTGCTTCATTTGGATAATCAGAAGGGCAGGTAAAAATAGACAGATGATAGACAAATGGATGAAAGGAAGGGAGGTAGGGTTTGTTTCTCCTTTAAGGGAAATGTTGCCTCCATCCTCTTGGATTCATTAATTAAGATAATTCCCAAAGGAACCGCAAACCAAAGCCACATGATCTGGAAAACTTCTCAAGATTTCCTTTAATCAGCTTAACCAAACGACTACTGACAAATCTATTTCACTTAGTTCTGCTAAGGCCTATTTTGAGGCCTCCTTCACACAATTAGGACACTAAGTTGGCTACCCAATGCAGAATACAGAATTTACTCACAATGTTGCAATTGAAGATACTCAGTTTGGAAAATATGATTTAGAAACACATACTATATTGAAATCCAACTCTTCACCCTATGTTGGGATTACATCTCTCATGATAGCTGAACGTTTGGTAAAATTACAAAGTCAATTATAAAAAAGTCTAAAGTTGCAACTCCTAGATATTTAATTGGCCGTATAGTATACCACCTATAACAAGATACTTCTAGGAAATAAGAGAGTGGCTACAACTCCACCTTATATAAGAAAAAAAAAATCCCACTGTAGTTATATATCTACCAGGGGTGTCAAAAAATGTATATAAGTGGACGCTTTGGTCAACGTTGCTCAAGCAGTAGCTCACCATAATCACAAGTGTCTGGACGCTGATGAACACCTCTTGTAATTGTGGAAGTCAAATTAACTTGTATTCATCTTTTGTGATCAGTATATATTGAGTATTACAATTTTAATATAGTTTTCCTTTCTTAAAATGTGTATATATTTCTTTGGCACCATATACATATTACATTACATTATATTATATCATATCATATTATATTATATTTTATATAGAGTTATAATAAAATTTCATAAGCATTTTTATTCCCATTAATTTGCAAGGTAGTAAAAATGTATAACACAAGTGAACAAACAAGTGTTGATTCAAATGGCAATTGTGCCTGAAACTCTGAAGATTCCTTAAAATAGTCTCACATATCTTAATGTGTTTTCTAGGTCCATACTGCATTTAAAGTTTTGAAAAGCAAAGGCTGTGTGCATCTGACACACAAAAATGCAATCACATCATTGGATTCATTTTAAAATAAATGTTTAAACGGAAATTATTTATCTAATAACCTTATTTCTTAGGCCTGAATATGAAAACATGTGTACTTATGAGTATATCCTAAGGAGCTTTATAATCAAGGATTTCTAACTTAACATAAAAAAGTAGTAACAAAATGGCCTAATAAGCAGAATCCCCGGGGTTTTAGAAAGAGACAAGACGTTGAAAACTTAAGGTACAACATACTGAAGGGACAGACACAGCTTTCAACTGAGCATTAACATTTAACTCGAGATTGTTTAAAACAGCACGTTTCTATCTATTACAATCCCCATGGTTATGAAAGACAAGAATTTATTCCATACAGATTACAAAAATTATGATATTTATATACCTAATATTAATACTGGCTAGGGATTATGTACTGTGAAATAAGAAAACGTAATAGATATTCAGTAAGCATTTCACTCACTAATTATGATTTTGTATTTTTTTTAACTTTATATTCTCAGATGTCAGGTACTTACCTGGAAACTGACATCCATTTGGTTGCTAAGCGATATGAAATCAGTCTGCACTGTTTTTCTCTGTCTTTTAGAGAATTGCCCTCTTGGGTTTTGCCTCAAAGTAGTGAAAGTCAACTCTCTTACCCATGTGGACATTGATGTTACTTGCACTAGAAGAAATTCCCAGGTCTCAGAAAAGAAATGAATTACTTTCAATTTGTCCAATTTAGAATAAATATCTGGCTTTTCCATAAGCTTAATGATTTTCCATTTCACACAACTGAAATATAATAGCATTATTTTATAATCAAATTTAATAGATGAGTCTATGTTACGAGTATTTTGACAGAAATCTTATGAGAAATGAAGTTATTCAGTCAATTTGCATCCCCAAAATGAAGTTCAAACCCAACAGTTTCAAAGTATTTTCTGCCTATAACTTTGTGTGCTTCTTTAAACAGCTAGAGGGACAAGACTATATACTTGGTCTATCTGGTTTTTCTTATACTTTATCAAAGGATCACAAGCAAAACGCAGTTATAAATATACATTTATATTTTCTAACTGGTCATTAGTTTGTCACAAATACGAATATTGATTTGCCTAATCAAAGAGCATGTTCTTCTAAAATAAATGCAGTTCTTAAATCAGCACGTTTCCTAATGACACTGGACATCTAGACTCTCTTACATGCACATTTCATAACCTTTCAAGGACAATCCTCCAAATCACATTTTAAAGAAATACGCTGAAAAGGCATTCCATTGCAGCAGCATTTTGTATCACTACAAATCCAAGTGGTTCAATTTTTAAGGCCCATGTACTTATCACATGTACTCTCATTTCGTATCAGTACTTTACTGGAGTATATCGCACAGGAACACAAGATAATGCATTTCTTTGTCTACTAAGTGAGACAATGCCCACCTGCCTATTCCTCTTGCTGCTCAACTTCTTGCACAACGTCAGGCAGCTGCCCTGTTGGTGATTCCCTGCATCTGATATGCTGTTTTAGCATTAAGTCAGATCACTACCATTTCTGGTCCAGAACCCATTAAGAAAATTCCTGTTACAAGCAAGGTCTTTGAAATGTAGTTGTACACTTATAAAAGGGTTGTCCAGTGCCCATTTTGAAGGGAAGAAGATAAATTTATCCTGTCTTCTAGGCTTTTACTTATTTTCTAGAGCCACATATTTCTAAACAAGTTCCATCACACTGGGAGAAAGGAGATATGCAAAATGTAACACCTGGAGTCTTAGAATGTAATGACCTCAAATAACATCTCAAAAAGAGGAAGGAAACCTGCTCCCGGGAAGAAAAAACAGAGGCAAAGGAGCGAGTCTGCATCATTAAACGAAGAGTAATAGAAAACCCTCCCGGGTTTTTCCAGTAAGTTTTTGCAGCAGCAGCAGCAGCAGCAGAAACAACCTAATCAATATTCACACCCTCACCCTTGGAAACCTCTTGTCCCCACACAGAAACTGTAGATCCCTCTCCACCTTGTCCGAGGAGGACAGAAAGGGAGGCGATTTCAGAGGAGTGGGGAGGGGCAAACACAGCTGTGTGGCTCCAGCATCCTCATCCTTTCCAGCTACCAGCCTGAAAGTCCGCGCAGGCACCAGCCGCTGGCTCCTAGACCTCCTCGGGCCTGGGCCCTCCCTGCCAGAGGTGCGGGCGAGCTGGCAGCGCAGTTTTCAGGCGCCAAACAACCATCTCCCCCTAGCCCGAGGCCCTCGCTTTCTAACCCCTCAGCGAGAGACCTCTTGGAGGTAGGACAGGAGACGCTTTGGTGGCTAAGAGGAGACGTGCGGGGCTTCTTTACAGGAAGGAGTTGCTGCGGGCGCGGTGGAGGCGGTCACGGAGAGGGGCTCTTTAGTAAAAGCAAGGACTTGGGGCAACTGAGACCCCAGGGTCACCCTCACTCCCACTCACCCCCACGCTTCGCCTTAAAGACGACTTCCGACCCCCTCCTCCAGGGCGGGGTGGGGGAGGGGTGCGCGGGCGGAGGGCGGCGGCAGTTTTGCGGCCGGGATAGGGGTGAGAGCGAGCCCCGGGGCCAACGCGGCCGCGCCGAAGAAACCACACAGGTGGGCGCAGCCTTGGAGGGTCAGTGAGGCCGACGCTCAGAGTTAGCGGGGCCCAGAGAGGGGGCGTGGGAGAGGGTGACCAGGCGCGCTGGCCGGGCCCGGGGGGGCTCTGGGCGAGAGGGTGCGCGGGGCCGCAGAGGTGGCCGAGCCACCCAGGAGACACAGCGCACCCCACCCCTTCGGCAACAGGGCTGGAGGGGCTATCGGGGCTACAAGACCGAGAAACTTAAGGCAAAACACACCGGCTGCCCCCGCCAGGACATCCCCCCGCGATCGCAGCCCCGCTCCGACGCCTAACAAATCAGCCCCTGTCGCCCAGCCCGCCCAGCCCGCAGAACGCCCCGGCGGGGAATTACCTCTCCCGGAGGTGGAGTGGCGGCAGCGGCGGCAGCAGCAGGCACTTGGAGCCTGACTTTCCGGCGTTCGCGGGGAGCGTGTGAGCGCCGAGCTGAGCCGGAACCAGCTATTTATAGACCAGAGCCGGGGCGCCGGGGGCCGCGAACCCCCAGGCGGCGAGCGGCGGCGCCGGCGGCGCGGGGCTCGGGCAGCGGCTCGGCTCGGCTCCCGCCGCTTCCCGCCGGCTCCGCGCCCGCCCGCCCGCCCGCCCCGCCGCGCGCGCCCCGGAGAAGTTGTCGCCCGCGCGGCTGCCTCGCCCGCCGCTCACACGCCCCCTAGCACGATGGCTACTTTCTCCCCCCGCCCCCACCCTCCCTGCACTCTTCCTCCTCCTCTGCACGTTTCAGGCGGTCTCCTCCCAATGTCACCAGCGGCGGCGGCGACAGTAGCGCAACTGGCGCAGCTCGCTCCCCGCTACTGCTGGAATGGAGTGGATGCCCCAGCCGCCCGGCCCGAAATGACCAACACACGCTGGGAGCTCACACCCCCTGCCCCAAACCTCTTCTGAGCCCCTCGGCGAGCGGGGACGGTCGCCCAGCCTGGGCTGCGGGAGCACGGCTGCGGAGCGGTGGTGAGGGGGGACCCGGGGCCGCCACGGTGAGGCCGGGACCAGAGAAACCACAGGGTGCGTTAAGTCTCTGGAGGCCACCACTGGCAGCGTCGGCCCAGACCCGGGAGGGGGTGGGAAAGGGAGGCAGTGTCCCCCGCGCCCCAGACTTTTGCCTGCCCCCACCTTGGGACCCGTCTCTCTTGCCACTCCCCTCCGCAGTGGCCCGGGTTGAGGTCTAGCGGGGTAAACCTGGGCACCGGCTCAAAGCAGCACACGGCCACCCACCGCCAGCCCCCACGTCGCGGCTGACGACTGAGGCCGAGCTACTCTCCACCAGCGGGTGTGCCTGTAGCAGCCCGAGTGTGTAAGGACATATCTGCGCTCTGCGTGTTTGGAGTATCAGGAAAACGGGGTGCGCAATCACACAGTCTGCACGCAGGCTAAAACTCCGCCACTTCCTCGCCACCATGCCCACGGGGAAGGCTCGCAGCCTGCTTATTCCCGGCCGTGGGGTGTGGGGCAAATGACTCTCCCCATCTGCGCCTTACAGGTGCCACCTGGCGGTTCTCCTGGAGAGGTTTTAACTGAGCTGCTTAAAGGTAATGGTTATGCTGGTGATGCTGAGCGCCAGTCCGTCCACACAGGCGCCCTTAGTCTCTTCTCTCCCCACGGGTGCTTGAAATTCACATTTTAAATAAAATAGAGTGGATTTGCTAGTACACACGGGTTACATTTGACGGCCGAGAGACTGGAATCCCAACATTAGCCCGTGAGCCTTCCCCGTGGGCCTGGTGGCGAGGAAGTGGCGGAGTTGTAAAATAGATACAGCTGTCTTTATGGAAATGAACATTAGGATGATGACTTTGATTTGGGTTAAGTCAGTATTTACAGTTACGCAAAGTGGAAAGCTGTAGCTGCCCCGCAGCTGTCACCCCTGTTGTCATTTCCTGTATCTAGACATCCATTCACTCCCCAAACATTTAACTGCCACTAGGTTATAAGCTTTATCAATGAGAGCACAGACTTTGGTGTTTTATTTTTCCATCACTCTTTCTCAGAGATTGAAACAATGCCTAACCTGCTGTAGTTGCAATGTTTATAGAATGAATCAACAAACACTATGGGCCAAAAACTGTGCTTGTCCCATTTTATCTCTTAGTCCCTGAAGCCCTTCCCTTTCCTTCTCTTCAAGCTTTTTCTGCTATGCTCAGCCACCATCACAGGAGAGCTGGATCGTGAGAAGGAGGTTGAGTGGCCAAGAGTTCATGAAGGGCTGTGGGGATGGGATCCCACTTGAAGAACCCATTATACAGATTTCTCCTCCATGGGGCAATGCTGACACACCCGTTTTGGAAAAAACACCTGTGTCATACTTGGGACTTGAAGCAATGGATAAATCCTGTTTGTAGAGATTTACTGACAAGATGATGCAACTTTCTCCTTGGGCAACAGTTTCAGCCTTTACTTAAAGTACGGTAAGATTGAAAGGGTAATAGAACATCAGAGTGCCAGACTTTTGCCACTAAATTGAAAAGACATATCTGTCCTCTAACTTTAAATGGAGCTGTGTGTGTCTGTCTGTGTGTGCGTGTGTGTGTGTGTGTGTGTGTGTGTGTGAAGATTGCGAGAGCGCTGGAAGTACTAAACTATGTCTTCTAAAAGATAGAGTTGTAAAATAGATACAGCTGTCTTTATGGAAATGAACACTCAAAGTGAAATACCCAGAAAACCCTCTTAAAATGAAAATCCAGACATCATGCTGACCAAGACCTTTTACAGGGCTGCTGAGGAAAATGTGATGTACCTGTATACATCATCTAGGAATTTTAAATTCTGGGGAGGGAGGCAGGATGGAGAGAAGAAGAGTCAGGATGGTGGGGGGATCAAATGTGTTTACCACATAGCATTTTGAAAATCCACCAATCAGCCTGGCATTTACCATTTTTAGTTATTTGACAGTTTTCCTTGAATAAGCCTAAAGGATTCACATGCTTCTATGGTTTATTAAACTCATTCAGCATCCATTTTTATAAAGCCTGAACGCTTAGCCATTTGTGCCACCAAAACATAACTCCATTTGCCAGTGAAGGACAAAATACTTTTCGTTTCCTTTTGAAATATCTTTGCAGGACCAAAGGTCAAAGGTGATTCCCACTAGTTACCTTGCTGTCTAAAGAGATAAAATCAAGCCAGGATCCAGAGGGCTGGCGTCCCAACCTCCTTTTTAGTGAAGTAGCTCATACTTTTTCATTGTATAAATTCATTGTTCCCGGAGACTTTTATCTCAGGTGAGACTGGTATGGCAAAAGGAGGACTCTACACTTTCATGATCCTTCACTATTAACAATCTCTTCTAAAATACAACACCAAGCATGACATCGGCTTTTTATCCCCGCCACATTTATATTAATGATAACTTTGTAGATCGAGTCATTGTTTTCATTCCAGTTTTTAAACACCTGACATTGGAAGAGTTAAGCTTTGACACTGATACATTAAGATCATCTCTTGCATATGCACGTGTGTGTATGTGTGTTTCTAAATTAATGGGGAATGTTCTTAGAAATACAAATTTCAACCCAACTTAACGAAAGGGGGGGAACTATTGTCAAGTAGCTGGCTGTTCCTAGAACCTATGAACAGGAATGCAGTTGGGCATCAGTGACAACTGGAAACTGGGACATGCCATTGGGACTTGCTCTCTCCCTTTTCCCTATTACTCTGGCTGCTGCATCCTTCTCTCCCAGCCCCGAACCCCGGCTCCCATACAAACTTCCTCTGCTTCTCGGGTGTGCGCTAAGTTGCATCATTACTTGAACTTCATAACCTATGGGCCAGTTCCAAATTCTAAAAAGTACCATGAGCTTTCAAACCCTTAATCAAACAACCATGGCCTGGGGGTGAAGGTCAAGCCATAGCAGCTACTCTGGTACCCAGGTGGACAGTGGCGGTAGACTGGAACAGGAGGGAAAGATTAAAAATTCCCAGAATGTGGGGCGTTATAGGTCACTCTTGACCACTATTATCTCTTATCCTTGTTCCGTGAACACTAGCACCAAAGGCAGAAGGAGGCAGGGCGGAGAAACAGAAGAAGCAATGATGTGTGTGTGTGATATGCGTGCATGTTTAAATGCTGGGTGAGGCAGAATGCCCCTTGTGGATGGTGCTCTAAGATGGCTTGTCCCAGCAGAAGTACCAACATGATTTTATGATCTCTCGACATGGGACTGGATGTGCATGAGGAAGGAATCATGCGCAGCAAACTGTATTTCACAGACAGTTTGCTTTAGCTTCTTTTTTCATGGCAAATTAAATAAGATTTTTTTTATGAAGGAAAGGAGTGTGATACCATTTACATGTATTGAAGATAAACATTCGGTTCTCATTTACATGATAGTTACATTTCTAAGGTATATATAAATTATGTATTTGAGAATGAATCATGTTTCAAAAATAATAGGGTGGTAAATCTTAACATTTCTGTGGTCATAAACCCCTACGAGAATTTGAAGAAAGCTACAGACTCTTCCCAGAAAAAAATAGGAACAGATGTACACACACTTATGGTGGGACATTATGTGACATATTTACTTGAGATCTGGAACTTCAAACATCATGTTTCTTTCATCTTCCTCCAATCACTCCCATTTGAACAAGTGAAACAAAGACTACAGATTCTTGAACAAAAGATTCAAAATGCCAAGTAGGTTAAAGCCAAAAAATTGGTTGGGGACAAAGATGCTGGAACATATGTGACCCTGGGGAACGATTTCCCCTCCCACCCACAGCTGCCCTGAATGAAATGAGCAGTAGGTAGAAAAAGAAGGCAGAGCTCTTAGAAGGATGGGAGAAAGATGCATTTATTTGCCAAGACTACCATAACGAAATACCACAGACTGGATGGCATAAACAACAGAAATGTATTCCTCACAGTTCTAGAGATTGGAAGTCCAAGATCAAGGTGCTGGCAGTATTGGTTTCTCCTGAGGCCCCTCTCCTTCGCCTGGAGATGACCACCTTTCTCTGTGTCCTCACATGGCCTTTCCTCTTGTGTACAAACACCGCTGGTGTCTAAATTTCCCCTTCTTATAAGAATAGCAGTTAGATTGGGTTGGGACCCACCTTAATAACCTCATTTTAACCTAATCACATCTTTAGAGACCTTATCTTCAAATACAGTCACGTTCTGAAGTACTGGGGTTGGGGACTTCATCACATAAATTTGGGGACACAACTCAGTCCCTAACATATATACACTGCATCAAACTCCAGAAAGAGCCTGGGTGGGAAGTGGAATACAGATTCCCCACTTATGTTCAGGGGGCCCAAGCATAAAGAAATTTGTATCCAGTTTTCCCAATAGAGTATTTTGAAAAACTCAGTCTTACTAAAAGAACCCAGAACACGAGGGTGTGAAGTGGAAATATAAATGGTAGCATGCCTTATGTAGATCCTAAAGGGCTGAAGACGATCGCCTGCCCAGCCCCTGGGCTTTCCCGTGGTGTCTAAGTGGTAAGGAAGGGGTCCCTGGGAGCTGCAGGGGGCCTGGAAATGAGTCAGGAAAGAGAGCCTGGGGACATGAAAGAAGCCACCTGAGAGGGCAAGCAGATGAAAGATGAAGGAACGGGGTGACCTGTGGACCACTACGCAGAGATGTGGCAGGCTCTGCACCTCAGGCATTAGGCCAACCAGTGACTTCAGAACAGTCAGTGGCTGTGCATTAGAGCAACGTGATGCTTCACAGCCACGTGGATAACAGAGGTCAAGTCACCTCTCTAGAAAATGAGAGGTCAGCAACATCCAGACATGTCTCCAATGTCGCGATGCTTCGTAGGTCTCATCTGGACCAACAAGCTACCCCAGAGGTGAGGGTGAAGGCGAAGAGAGGTTTTAAACCAGGATAGGCTTGGCTTCGATTACTGGATAGGACTAAGAAACGAAGTTTTCTGCGTCTGAGTACAAATGGGCACTTATAAGTTAACTTTATTGTACAAAAATTATGTTTCACTTTTTGTACCAGAGATTTAGAGACTCTGTTGACTTCCCCACACACACACACTTTTTAAGGAGGGCGCAGCTCACAGCGGCCCATGCGGGGATCGAACCAGCAACCTTGGTGTTATCAGCACCACACTTTAACCAACTGAGCTAACCAGCCATCCCCTGTTGACCTTTAACAATTAGGATATTTTACGAGACCTCTGGGACAATATCAAGTGTAACAACATTTGCTTCATAAGGGTACCAAAAGGAGAAAACAGAAAGCAAGAGATTGAGAACCTATTTGAAGAAATAATGACTGGAAACTTTCCTAACCTGGTGAAGGAAACAGACATACAAGCCCAAGAAGGGCAGAGTCCCAAACAAGATAAACCCAAACAGGCCCACACCAAGACACCTTATAATTAAAATGGGAAAGGTTAAAAAGAGAGAATCCTAAAAGCAGCAAGAGAAAGGCAACTAGTAACTTATAAGGGAGCTCCCCTAAGACTGTCAGCTGATTTCTAAACAGAAACTTTCCACACCAGAAGGGATTGGCAGGAAATACTCAAAGTGATGAAGAGCAAGGACCTAAAACCAAGACTACCCAGCAAGGCTATCATTTAAAATCAAAGGACAGATAAAGAACTTCCCAGAAAGAAAGCTAAAGGAGAAAGCTAAAGGAGTTCATCACCACCAAACCAGTCTTACAAGGACTATCAAAGGGACGTCTTTAAGATGGTGGCGGGGGGGGGTGGGGGGTGTAAAAAATATAAATAATAAAATGATAAAATGGAAATAAGTACATATCTATCAACAATTATTTGCAATGTAAATGGATTAAATGCCCCAATCAAAAACATAGGGTGACTGAATGGATAAGAAAACAAGATCCTTACATATGCTGCCTACAAGAGACTCACTTCACATTGAAAGACACACACAGACTGAAAATAAAGACATGGAAAAAATTATTTCATGAAAATGAAAATGGGAAAAAATCTGGGTTAGCAATACTGGTAACAGACAAAGTAGACTTTAAAACAAAAGCTATGGGTATAACAAGAGACAAAAAAGGAGCCAGTAAACCTACTTCTGGGTAGTTACCTGAAGAAACCCAAAATGCTACTTGGAGGGGACATGTGCACCCATATGTTCATTGCAGCTTTGCTTACAATGGCCAAGATGTGGGAGGCAGCCTGGGTGTCTGTCGATGGATGAGTGGATAAAGAGGAGGGGGTACATATATACAATGGAATATTGCTGAGCCAGGGAAGGGAATGGGTTCTTGCCATCTGCGGTGGCAGCATGGATGGACCTGGAGGGTATTGTGCCTGAGTGGAGTATGTCAGACAGAGAAAGACAGATGCAATGTGATTTCACTTATATGTAGAATCTAAAGAACAAAGTAAACAAACAATACAGAAACACATTCATGGATACGGAGAGCATTTTGTTGGTTGCCAGATCTGAGGGGGTTTGAGCAGGTGGGTGAAACGGGAAGGGATAAAGAAGTACAAATTGGTTGTTACAAAGTAGTCATGGGGATGTAGGGTACAGCATAAGGAATATAGTCAATAATATTGTAATAACTATATATGGTGTCAGATGCTAGATTTGTTGAGGTGGTCGATGGGAGGGGGTTGGGGGGCAGAGTGAAAAAGGTGAAGGGATTAAGAAGCACAAACTGGTAGTTACAAAAAAGTCGTGGGGATGTAAAGTAAAGCACAGGGAATATAGTCAATGATACAGACATAACTATGTATAGTGCCAGGTGTGTGTACAGGGGAATATAGTGCCAGGTGTATATACAGTGTACAGGGGAATCACTTCTTAAATTATATAAATTTCTAACAACTATGCTATACACCTGAAATTAATATAAAATAATATTGAATGTCAACTGTAATTGAAAATTTTAAAAGGGGGAAAAGGTGAAGGGGAGGTCCAAATTTCCAGGTATAAAGCAAATAAGTCACAGGGATATAATGTACAGCATGGGGAATATAGTCAATAATATTGTGATAGCGTGGTACAGTGTCATATGGTTGCTGGACTTACAGTGATCACTTCTTTAGGTATGTAAATATTGAATAACTATGGTGTATTCCTGAAACTAAGATGATATTGTATGTTAGCTATATTTTTAATAAAAATCTGAAATAGACATATATATTACACTTCACATTTTTAATGCATTTTCAGGACATACATAGATCCCTGGAATACCATCTGTGAATCCAGATTCAGAATATTTGCCTTAGGGGATCTGATACTTTATACATGGTTGTGTGAAGAATCTTTTTAACTAAAAAAATACCTACTAATGTATATAATTTTCTGCTAATGTATTATTTGAAATTCTGTTTTCTTCAAGAGCGTAGTATCTATAAGTTCCAACACAATAGCTCACATGAGGTTTAGTAAATGCCAGAAAAATAGAATCATAAATGGAAAAATTATAGACAATCACTGGGTAAAGGGAGCCATTTTCAAGGAATGGAGGGCTTGAAGGTGACAGTATTATGCTGCTTCCCTTCGAGTAATAGAAAGCTTTTTTTAACAGAAATCATCAAAAGCGAAAACATCAAGGTTGTTTTTCTTCCTGGCCCCATTTTCAACCAAACACTTTTTTATTACCTGATTATATCACTAAATGGCATAAAATGAAGGAGAAACTTATGTATCAGGCACATTTGTGGAAAATGTCTGTGGTAATCAGTAGCACTGATTGGAGCAACCAGGTCTTTCCAGAGGGATGCCCGCTCTCTCTGAATATTTTGTTATATTTTGTTCATCAATGTCTCTATCTTGCATTCCACACTTAAACACACAATATATATCCTTCTCACCCTATTTTCAAAACTTCCTCTACCTCTAATCACCCTGTCAACTTACCCTCCCGGATCTCTTTTTCTGGGTATGATCAAGCTCTACTGGTGATCTGATGTAGGCGCAATACATCAATTCTGATCACCAGAGGAAGTCCGAAGAATTGGGCCTGACTCTGTCTCCCTGTTGAACCTGTATCTCTGGAGACCCCTCTCTATCAAGACTTCATATGTTCACTAAAACAAGATTTGTGCTTTGGAATCAGGCAGATTAGGGCACCAATCATGGTCCTTCCCTTCACGGTCATGTCTGTGACCTTTGACAAGTGCCTTAATGTTTCTGAGTCTGTTTCCTGACTTGTAAAATGGAGATAATGATACCTACCTGACAGAGTGACTGTGAGAATCCTCTGAGACCCTCCCTGTAAGGACACGACATGCACAGACCTCCATCTTGCACAACTTAGCTATTCAATATCCCCCTTGTTAAGACTGAAGATGGGCTAGGCAGAGGCAAAATCAGTTTCATTCATGAAACTTTCTGATTTATGTGTTCTAGGCTACCTATTTCACCGCTATGTATGACTCCAAACATTTGTCACAGAGATATTGGTCAGCACCTGTGAAAACTAACACAGCTCTGAAGAATCTGGCTAAGGTCTGTGCCATCTGACAGGAAATTTTTCCAGAGAATTTGGAATGGAAACTCTCACAGACCCACTTCCTCTAACTCCCCGTTTATCTTCACAACTCTCTCCTAGTCAATTCTAACAAGTATTCACTGAGTACCTACTGTTTGCCAGGAGTTGTGCTAAAATCTGGGAATAAAAAGGTAAAGAAGGCATAAACTTTGTCTTCAGAGAGCACATCGTTTAGTAGGTTTAGAGTTGATTTTTCCTAAATGTGTTTATTTAGTACTCAGTTTACTTTCACATTGTACTTATTGAGTGTCTGGAACATACAAGGTATAGGGTCATGGAGACACAGGGATAAGCACATAATTTATTTGAGGGAAGATGGCAAGTGTATGAACAGGTACAAAACAAGGAGAGATATTAAGCAAAAGAGTCATGAAAATTAGAAGACAAGGAGAAATCAAACCCAGTGGGAAGGATCAGAAAAACCTTCATGAAGGAAGTGGTGTTTGATATGAGGGATTTCAGGGGACATAAATGGCATGAATTCCACTGGGAGGCATTTCAGTACAGGGACAGGTGAAGTCTACTCATCTTTCAGGGTCTGATTCCAACATCACCGACTCTGAGCAAACAATCCATTTAACCCCCTTCCATGCTTCCCCAGCACTGTGAAGTTGGCTCAGTTGCATTACCTTCTGCATTGGATTTGTTTACCCATTTGTACATCTCACTGAGTCCAAGCTCCTCCTGAGACTAGAAACCATGTTTTATTTAGCTTTATGTAACAGATGTAAAGGTTCCAGAAAACTCTGAGAACTTGGAGCCTAGGGGATTTTGCACTTATTCATTTTTAAATGAAATTATGTCCAATGTGAACCTCTCACCACACTTGCTGAAAAATCTATCAGTCTGTTGCTGGGATCTGCTTTTACCTCATTTGGACCTTCTGCTTGGATGGGGGTTGACTCTGTCCTGAGGCATCTTCTGTATCTACTCTCTCTCCCTTGAAGAAAAACCTCTAAGGGGGAAGGAAAAAAATCACATCCATATTCTTGCCGTTTTCTCATTTCTTGCCCTTTCTCCACTCCATTTTCTACTTCCCTACCCTGTCACCAAAGCTCCTATGTCATATCCTGTTCTTTCAGTGGTGGCAATTGTGCTTCCCTTTCTTGGAGCAATAATGCCAGAGAAGATACAGAGAAAGATTTTCAGTTACCACAGGGAGAAAAATTCATCTAGGTTATTTCCAAAATATCCCATGTTACACAAATAGATGAATGACTATGTGCATGCATGCATGGGTGTTTGTGTGTGAGATCATTAACTTTTTTGAAGACTTTTGAAGTTCCAGAGTAACTTTTTTAAAATATACACTAGGGTATTGATTTCTTCAACATATCCAGAAAACATATAAAGTTACAGATATTTTTCTTCGTAAATAGGATGTAAGCTTCTCACACAAAACACATTGCAACGTTCTCCAAGGTAAAAGCTGAGAAATCATTATAGATAGCTCAAAAATGTTCTTCCTTTGAAACAGAACACTTATGGGCAAATAGGACCATTTGAAACCTTAGGAAAAGGCTGAGGAAATTTATCAATGTGAAAAGACAACCATTTTATTTGGTCTAAAATGAAGTAACATTTATTAGGACTGAATTTCAGTTTCATGGAAGTTATAATGAATACAAATGAGTGATTCATTTTATGCTTTCTATAATATGAAAACAAAAACCTCCCTAAGTTAGCCTTTTCTAGTTTTGTAATCAAAATAGCTCCGAGAGCTGACTCAAGTGTTTTTTCAGAAAACAACATTGACAGACAGGGGGCTCAGCTGAGTAGGAGAGGGAGCAGGTGAACACCACTATTTTAAAACTGTGAACATTTTTATCAAGTTCTCCAAATGTAGGATTAACTTGAACCATGTGATCAGAGTGAGTTTAATTTGCAGGGGGGAGGGGTACATACTTTGGTGGGTTTTTGTAGTGGTAAAGCCAAAAAGAATGGTTTTTACAATGAGATGTTCAAAATAGTGACGAGCAAACACCTCCACATAATAATGGAAATGTTGTCTTCCCTCTAGGCCCTATTAAGTCTCTGAAGGCGATTGTTTCCTTGAGGCAGGTTTTGACTTGGGGTTTCAGAACAGTGAATGAGAGAGAAACTGGATCTGGCTCAGCGTAAACCTCAAAAGATCTAGGGCATCTCAACTCCAGGCAGGGAGCCTATGTCAAAGACAAGTCTCTTTTAAGGATGCAAAATGCTCCCTGCATCATGTTTACAGACCAGGTAGCGTCCCTTCTCTACCCCCATTGTGTCCCTGTCCCCACCTCCCAGCTACCTTCATAGAAGGGCATGGACATTCTACCTTAAAAAGAGGTCCTAAGAAGTCACCTTGCTCTTTGCTTGTTCTTCCTCATTGCCATTCCTTTTTGTGCCCACCATTAATTTGTGAAGTGCCGTTAAATGCAATATCAGGCTTGTAGCTGAGCCCTGGGGACTCTGTTCCTGCCCAGGGTGGTCAGGAGGCAACAACAGTGTGGAGAAACCCTCCTAGAGTTGGAACCAAAAGATGATTGATTGAGAGCACTCTCTAAATTGGAACAAACTGGTACAACACGTAAGCATTATTTGGATTAAAAAGAAAAAAAATACTAGCCTTCCAAAAATCAAAAGTGATGCCAGCTCCAACAATTTTTAATTGTTTATCACAGGAAAGTGTCATCCCTGAAGGCTGGAGACACTACACACATTTGGTAGATAGTTACAACCAGAGGGAGACACACTGGGCAGATATGAAGCACTAGAAATCTAGAAATCTCTGTGTTGGCCTGTCTACTGGTTCCCCTCTCTCTGTAGCTCTCATTTCTTCTGCCAGAGAAGTCGCTGGCATTGCTGCTCCTGGGGTCCTACTCACCTTATTCTGGATACCTATGAGTGGAGGGATGAAGGAAACTTGGGGGACAATGCCATTGAGAACCACAGTTTGGCTCTCTTCTGAATCCTTCCCTCTGATTGTTAATACTTCTCAGCAAGTTTCATTGTCTGTACTTCTTTCTGGAGGTTCCCCTTTCTCCTCACCATGGTCCTCAGTCCAAATTGCAAAGCAGAGCATGAGATTGATGGAGGCAATGAATCTCTCTCCCATTAAGTCAGCCTCTTGCAGCAAGTTATCTCGTGCATGGGTAGGCTAGCCTTAGACCAGGGGACCATGCTTCTCTAGAGTATGAAGGGCAGCCTAACACTGTTTCTGAGAGCAGGGAACCAAGAGAGAGCTGGGGGGAGGGGGAGGTTAGCTTGAAAGAGATACTGGGCACCGGGCTAGTAAAAGTCCTTAATGAAACAAATGCAGTTCAGATATGTAAGAGCACAGCATCTGGTGAAAACACACACACATCCAGTGAAATACGTTTCTGCTAAAGGTCATGAAATCAAAGAAAGAGGTTCAAGTATTTGTCACTACTACAGACCACACTTACAGATGAGATTAAGCCAACATGGCAACAAGAAAGTCAAATCTCTTACTATTCGGGTCAACTTCCTAATATGTTATTCATTGTTGAGCTTTGTCTTTCTAAAATAAGGAAAACACTGCCCTGTTTTTGTTCTGCTTGTTATAATAAAGCATGCAGTTGTGGCTTTTATTAGTTCCAAAAGAGAAGGCATAGCATGTGAAATAGTAAACCACCGCCTGGCTGTCCCTTGATAATCTATATTCCAGGGAGCCCACAGTTTATTTATTCAAGTATTGATGAAAGGCTAAATTTTTATTATGCACAAAGCCATTTAAACTGTTCTTAAAATGAATAAAGAAGAAAAGTCATCTCTGCTTGCTCAATTACACAATTACATGGTTTTCAGCAATCTCTGAATGTTTCTTTCTTTGAAATTACCTTGGAACATAGCTATTTTTATATTACCTATAGATGGATTTTTTTTTCTGGAAATATGAGGAACAAAATTAAAAGTCAAATTTTGTCTTTCATCTATCTCAATGTCATACAATACCCCCAATCAAAATGGCTTATTAGTGAAAGGGGCAGGGATTTAAATATTGGCTACCACCGTACCCACATTTACATCCAAGAGTCAATATGCTCAAGTGAGCATATTGAACCCAGGATCTCTGGCAAATGCACCCAATGCAAAATAATCAACCTGATCCAAAATTATACTACTCTCTTTTTGATCTGAAACCCTGGGAATCCATTCCCACACATACTGCAAGTTTTTGCCATCACAAATGAGCAAAATTGTGTGATTCTTTTTGTTGTGTAAGCCTTTTCCCTCCAGCTTTGACTTTGTGTTTGCCACCACCCGGCATGCTGGGAATTGATTCTAGTTATGGCTCTGAAGACAACACTGGAATGTGGGGCATGTGGAGGGAGACATCTCCTGCTGACTTAGCTCCCTCAGGAGAAGTCATCACAGAGCCTTCTGGCAAGAAAGGAACAGCCACACAAAACAGGAAAACAAGCTTGCTTCTGATTTTAAGGAATGATTGGTGGAATTTGGGCTTTTGAGGTACTGAGAGACATAGGCATCTACCAAATTCCCTATTTCTGTTTTCCTGGTCTCATTCTTTCCTATACATGCCCGAGTGTCCACGTAAGAGACGTGAAGTCTACGGACCCACACTGCGCTGCAGTTCAGAACCTTGAAGGATCAGGCCCTGGATTCTATGCTTTGACTTGGTCAGTTCAATGGCTACGAGACAGAAGACAGTCCTACAGGCAGTCACGGACGTTCCCTGATTCTCTGATCATAACTTAAGCAGAACACTTTAAATCTCATTCTATCATTGGTCCTTTAAGTTCCCTGGAACAGGCAGAAAACAATCCACCCCACATGCCCACAATAGTCCTTGCACTCCTGATTCTTCCCATGATGACCAACATCATTGAAGCCACCAAAACCTTGTCAGTGATAACCTTCTTATTCTAAACAACCCTAGGCTATGATTATGGGATAGTAAATGACTCCTAAAATTGCTTATAAACTGAAGAGATGTTAGCCTGATTTTCCAGGAAAAAAATACCTTAAGTCACAATGCACAACTGCTGTTGCCGTTGCCATAAATCAGGAAGCTGCCTGATCAATCAAGAAGTCATGATGGCAGCTGCTAGATCAAAGCACTTCCACTTTAATCTGCACCAGCAAAAATCAGAGCCTCGTGCCATGTTTCCTTCCACTCATTTCAGTTCTTATGTAAAGGCATCTAGTTGACAGAACAAAAGTCACATCCAGAAATGTGTGAAAAGGAGATTTTAGGTCACCAGCCAGCCTCTGCAGTTTAGGAAGCCACACCAGAAAAAGGTGGGATTGAATTTTAAGCAAGCCAGTCTGCAATATCCATCCCGATCCTCCTCCACGTGGCTTCCTGTAATGAAACTCTGCTACCTGCTGACAGGATTTCTGGATGCCGACCTACCTGTCTTGCCACAACTGTGTGCCTAGACTGTCCATCTCCATCTCTTAGGCAAATAACACACAACCCCATTATTTGGCATCAAAACTCCTCCTCACGATGAACTGCTTTCCTGGCGTATTGTTACCTTGTCGTGCTCTTTACATGCTGTATTTTTGCTTATTAGGTTGACCTTTTCTTACCACTGCTGCTGTCTTCTCTGTAGCGCCTACTCCACAGAAGGATCTACAACTCTGCCAACATATCCAAAACCAATGCAGGTCACCCTGAAGGTCAGAAGGTTGGCCTTCTGACACGTTGCATCAAATATCAATGTATATTGATTAAAACATTTTAATGGCATCAATCTAAACAGACTTCTATGCCAATTCTCAGAGATCCATATCATCTCTTACAAACTTACTAATAATTAATCAAGTTCACGTGTAGGAACTAAATATCTCGAGTCTTCCTTTTAACTCAGGTACACATATAAGACAGTATAATTTTTCTGATTCAAGTATTTCCTCTCATTCCCAAGAGAATGTTAATTATCCGATCAGTCATACTCTGTTAACCAGATTTACTCTAATTAGCTCATCTCTTTTCTTTCAAACTCCTTGACTCTGGAGGTTTTATGTTTGAACTTAACATTTTTCTGAAGAATCTAGTACAAAATAAATTATGTAGCTTCTGCACATAATTAGAATTCAAAAAGATTTTTTTATTTCCTATCCATGAATCACATAAGGACCACATTTCCCTCACTATCCCATGACCTTTCTATACCGGTCACAGCAGAATGTAAAAGCAGCTCGTAGATTTTCAGGAAGGTCTTAGTTCCCAGACCTGACCTACCTGAATAGGTAGTTTTTTCAGGCCAGGGACAGACACCTTGACCTAATAATGTGTCTTTGAAAAGTTACGCTGTAGTCTAAACACCTATCTGGGTAGGAGTGTTAAATAAGTGACAGAATCTAGGAATTGAAAGACATTAGAGACACTTTCAATCAATCCAATCCAATCCAATGCCCAAGTTCTGACACCCACTTGTGCCAGGTACTATACTGGCTTGTGGAAATATTGAGATGAGGTCTAATGAACACTTATTTTTATGGAACAGTCTATACAATATATAAAAGCTAATGTATGAACCAGTGTTACAAAAAAAAGAAAAAAGCAGCTCATAGATAATGGTACATTTGTCCACCTGTGTTGAATCTTCCTAATAACTCCTCTATTACAGCATTTTATTCCCGATCTTGTACACATTTTACATCTGGTTGACTAGAGCATGGGGATGGCGCTCTGTTTTATTTTTAGTTGAGATTTTTGTAGCCTTGTTAACTTGTGCCACCAATAAATAGACATTTTGTTCTAAAACAACCCTTATATACTTTTTGGAGATAAGGTATCCGGCATATAGTTCCAAGGTTTCTATCTTTGATGAGTTAGGAAATCGGTGTTGTGTAAATGTATCTGACACGTCTGATTCTAAAAATAAATTTTGGATTGCTCCCAGGTTGGCCTTAATGTAAAAGAAAAATTACATTAATTTTCATAAGTTATTAATATCACTCAGAATTTCTCTTTCCATGCTGTTTTTAAAATCAACACATTGCCTCCCCCACTATCACCACCATCCCTAAATCGTTATTTTTTTCTTTTAAGGGGGTCCTAGTGAGGAGAGGTGTGAACTGACTCTTTCTGAACCGCAGTAATAGAAAATGTGGGCCCCTCACAAGCTTGACTCCCAAACCTGCCCCATGTACTTTCAAACCTTTAAAAACAGACATTTCTATTTTTTTCTGAATTCCCTTTTTAATTGTCGCCACACTCTTTCAATGAAGAAGCAAACAACGTGGCAGATGCGATATTCCCCAATATTTACATCCGGGTCTACACACAGTTAACAAAGCATGCCACAGCAGGCACAGTCGATGGCTTTGGTTCTCTGCAGCTTGTCCTCGTGATCGATGGATTATTGCAGCTGGGCTAATTATGCAGCGATTTATATCGATTGTTTAGAGCGGCAGCGGTGAATCCTAGGGACTACACTTGCCATAGCAAGATTTGCAACTTCTTAGATTGTACAAACTCAAGATAATTCAAACACCTCGTGAATTTACGTAATTTTTAGGGGTCCCTAATCCCAGGTGGTCTAAACAAACCAGCGAAGGGACTTAGCTTTCTAAGCACTTACATAAGGCTTTCAAATGTGACTTAGAGACTGAGATGGAAGTAACAAAATCTTTTCTTATCAATTTTCAATTATCATCCTATTTATTTTTCCTTTTAAAATCAAAATGCAGAGATTATCCGTTCACTTAATTTTATATATGAGCAAGCTGGGTCAGCTGGTAGCATTGTGCTTACAGAGTTGATTTAATATCAAACAGACCTTAAGCCATTTTTTGTCACATTTAAACATTGAATTAAATGAATCTCCAAAGCTCTAAGTATTGTATTGACTGCTCAGATTTTAAGACTATGTACTTTCCATTGGAGGAGGAGGAAGATTTTCACACCTGAGAATACTGTTCTTTATGACTAGTCCACCAGTGCCTGTTCTGTCGTCATGGAGAGGTGTGTGTGTGTGTGTGTGTGTGTGTGTGTGTGTGTGTGTGTGAGTGTGTGTGTGTGTGTTTGTGTTATGCATTCAAATTGCTAGCTAAAAGCCACTGATGTTTTAAAGACAAGCACAATAGCTTTCTAAATGGAAAACGTTATAAAAGACTATTGACTGGCAAGTTGTAGGTGACTCCAGTTGTTCTTGAATTACTGAAAATAGGCAATGCTCCATTTGCTCTTTACCTAAAATAAATGAAATTCTTCTGACTCATGAATGCTGCAATAAAAGGTCAAAATCTTTTATTCCCATCTCAGAAACAATGTCTCTAAAAGATACCGTGCCCTGTGCCTTGCTGAGCAAAACAACTAAAAGGATGGCAATTTTTAATTATAGGATATAAGGCTTTTCTAACAACCTTGTGACTTTGGGACATTACAAAGCCTGTTCAAGAGAAAAAAACCTGTTCACTACTAACAAGACACAGAAACAGAAGAAACCTGAGTGAAAATGTCAATTTAAATGTTACAAAGGACTTCATTTAATGGTATATGAATGGAAGAAAAATAAGCTGTATGTCTTTTGCAAGAAGAAAATTACTTACAAATATCTGAATTTCTTTTATACTCCTTATTTATATTATTTTCATCTAAACATGTGAATGTGTACTTTTTCTTTTTACACAACTGAAATTACTACTAGAACGACATGTGGTTTTGATAAAGTAATATTAGGTCTGTGTGAAACTTTGGTTACAATAATAGAATAGGTATTTCCTAGAAGAAGAAAGATAAAATGTTTTTACTCATTGGATTATCACTGGTGACAGTGAATTTCAGGATGAACTATTAGGTAAACAAAAGTATCCCGTGTAGTACAGTCCCCACTGAATTATTTTGTGGTACTTTCAAACATTTTTTTCTAATTATAAAAGTATTAACTCATTTAGAAAACTTATAAAAGCACTTTTATAAAAATATCTATAATAGCCTATCCAGAGACATTTACTATTAATATTTTGATGGATTTTATTCCAAAATTAAGAGGTCAAGAGCATGGTATCTAGAGCTACTTCAAATTACTACTGTCATCTACGTGCATTGAGACTTTGTGTGAGTACCTTAACTGTTTGTGACTCAGTTTCCATATCAATAAAATGGGCATGATAATAGACATAATTCATGTAATCATTGAGAAGTTTAAATGAGGTGATACATGTAAAAATTCCCGGTACATGGTAAGAATCTAATATATAATAGTGTTAATTATTATTAAGCTTTTCTTTTTCATTTTTTTTCTTTTTTCATATTGGTGATTTTATTACGTTCGGGGGCATCACCAACTGAAAAGCAGGTTCATGAACCTTCTGGAAAAGCTGGAAAATATAGACAAAGTTAATATAAAAGTACACTTATTATTACATTATCAGGCATAATCACTGTAGATATCTGGGATTGCAGTTTTAAAACGATCTCTGATCATGATAGACCCCAAATACTTGGGTGAGATTTAAAATATATATAATACATAGGAATAAAGTTTTAAACAGTAGTGGAAGAATTGTAAACTAAAAATTACAAACATTGTTCAGGTAAATTAATTTCTAAATGATTAGAAAGACATGCCATGTGCACATATGGGAACACTCAGGAATGTTAAGATGGCAATTCTCCACAAATGGATCTATAGATTCAACACAATACCTATCCTAATTTCTGTAGGTCTGTGTTGAAACTGGCAGATATTGATAAGATGTTCCTAAAGTGTATATGGAATTGGAAGACCTAGAACAGCCACATAATTTTGAAAAGAAGAGTAAAGTGGGAAGATTTTGACTTCCAAATTTTAAAACGTAATATTAAACTACAGTTATCAAGACAGTGTTGGATTGGCATAGGGAAAGGAACATTTTTGATAGAGAGAAAAGTCATTTGTGATTTTAACAAATGAGTCATGGACAAGTGGAAATCCACATGCAAAAAAAAAAAGAACTTAGCACCTGATTTCACTTCATACACAAAAATTAACACAAAATGTGTCACAGAATATTATGATCCATAAAAGATTTAATAAATTAGACTTTCTCAAAATTCCAAATTTTTGCACTTCAAAATACACCATCAACAAAATGGAAAAACAAGCCACAGACAGAAAGAAAACATTTGCAAAACACATATCTGAGAAATAATGTGCATCCAGAATATACAAAGAACCCTTACAATTCAACCACAAAACACAACCCAATCAAAACATGGACAAAAGATTTGAATAGGCATTTCACCAAAAATTATATATAAATGGTTGATGATCCCATGAAAAAATGTTTCATGTTATTAATCAGTAGGAAAATGCAAATTAAAACCACAATGAGATACCATATTATACCCACTAGAAAAATTATAATCAAAAAGACAGACAATAACAGGTGTTGGCTAGAATGTTACATTCCCCACATGCCTCCTACACTGTGTGGGGAATGTAAAATGGTGCATAGCCAAATTGAAAACATTTTGGCAATTTCTGATAATGTTAAATAAAAATTTACTGTAAGGCCCAGCAATTCCACTCTTAGGTATCTACCCAGAAAAAAGAAAAAATATATCTACCTATATCTATATCTATGTATCTATATAGATATAGATATATATTTGCATATATACATAATTGCACATGAATGTCAACTGACAAATGGATAGATAAAATATAATAAACCCATTCAGTAGAGTACCATTTAGCAATAAAAAGAAACGAGCCACTGATACATTGCATGGCATGGCTATTCTGGGTCTTCATTCACTTATAATTGACATTCAGCTCTTAAACAACCAACTGTCAAATATTCTAATAAGTGAGGGAAACCAGACCAAAGAGACCACATATTGTATAATTCCATTTTGTAATGTTCAGAAAAGTCAAATCTATAGAAATAGAAAGTAGATTAGTGGTTACCTAGGGCCGAGTGTGTGGGATGGAAATGGAGATTAGCAGCACATAGACACTGGCAGTAAATGGACAAGAGAGATATTATCAGGATGATGGAAATGTTCTAAAACTGATTGATGTTGATGGTTGCACAACTTGGTAAATTTAATTTAAAAAATTCACTGGGTTGTATGCTCTAAATAGGTGAATTACATGATTGGTCAAATATGCCTCCATAAAGCATGTTAAAAAATACTCTGATGGATTCCATCTTCAGCAGTGTATTTCTGTGTATCGAAAACACTATGTGGTCTACATACTACAAATGAGCTCTGATCGAAAAATACAGGGAATGTTTAAATAAAAAAACTTTATTACACTAAAAGACACATTGTCTTTAATCCCCCTCAAGATACTCCCTCTAGTTTTGAACACACTTATCCCATCATTTTTGCCACTTTCTGAAACAGTTCTGAAAGACTTCTTTTGTAAGTGTCTTTACTTCATCTCCCATCATGACAACGCTCCATGTCACACATCGCTTCTGGTACAGCAATTTCTGTCAAGTAAAAACCTTATGGTGTTTCCTCATTCCCCTTATTCACTGGATCTGGCACCATGAGACTTCTGGCTCTTCCCCAGAGTCAAAATGATTCAGGACATGGAAGCAGCCATGACAGTGCAACTATAGACACTCACGAAAGAGGACGATGGGATAAGTGAGTTCAAAGTGAGGGGAGTAATTTGAGGGGGATTAATGGCAATATGTCTTTTACTGCAATGATTTTTTTTTTATTTAAACATTCACCGTATGTTTTGATCATACCTCGTACACAGACCCATCGTTGGAATTTTTTCAAAATCATTTATTATTAAGCCACCCATTAGAAGTCTTATAGGTAAGACATAGAAATTTACATTTTCAGCAAGTTCCCATATTATTAGTATTTAATCAATTTTTAATCAGACTCTATCAGAGAATTATTATGCTAAAAGTAATGTAGCAAATGGCGTCACTGGCCAGAACAAAGCAAAGATCTACAGGAGGTCAGTGAAGCAACAGGAGGTCAGTGAAGCAAAAGAAGTGGCTTATGAAACTGAAGGCAGGCATATTCCAGAAGGTAGAAATCCTTGAGGATGTATGGTTTGACCTGATATCTGAAATATGAGTATGAGAAAATTAGGAGAGGATTACATTTCATTTGGAACATGGTAATTAGCTATGCTTTAGGAAGGTTCTATTCAACTTCTAGCTGACAAGGGTATAATCTTCCCTGAGCCCACAGCTGTATCCTGAAACTAATGAGCTAGTTTGTTGGTGAGTAGAAATGTGTTCTGATGGAGGCTGGGGACCATCAGGAGTCGGGGACCATCAAGATCACATAAAAGTTCTAACAACAATAAATCCGAGTGGATATTAAGATGACATACACATCTAGATTTTACTTGTTTTAATCGTTCACATATCTTTTTTCAATAAATTTATGGAGGTATGATTTACTTACTATAAAATTCACCCACTTTAATTGTATAATGATTTTAGTAAATTTATTGCGTTGTGTAACCATCATTATAATGCAATTTGAGAATATTTTCATCACACCAATAGTATCCCTCATGACAATTTAGCTGTTAATTCCTGTCTCCACCCCACATCTCATCACCCAAGCAGCCAGTAATCTACTTTGTATCTTCATATATTTCTTCTTGCTGGATTATTTTATATAAATACAATCACATATTTGGGAGTATGATTTCTTTCACTTAGCATAATGTTTATGAGATTCATCCATGTTGTATCATGTATCAGTATTTCATTTCTTTTTATTGCTAAATAGCATTCCATCATATGAATATACTATATTTTCTTTATTCACCACTTGAAAGGCATTTGCGCTGTTTCCACTTTTTGGCTATTATAAATAATGATGCTATGAACATTTGCCTGCAACTTTTTTAACATGGATTACAAGATCTGACAATGAGGTTCGCGAACTCATCCTAGAAAAAGTGCTACATACCTCTGAATATCACTATTGCTGAATATCACTACGGTCACCTTCGATGCACTCCCCTTGGGAAGCTATGCACCGACACCAGCAACTAGTCTACCCTAGCAATTCTAGAATTCTTTTTCTGGAATGGCCATCAGAGCTGTCGTCATATTACCCTTGATGTCCTGAATGTCATCAAAATGTCTTCCTTTCAATATTTCCTTTATATTCAGGTAAAGAAAGAAGTCATTGGGGGCCTGATCAGGTGAATAGGGAGGGTGTTCCAATACAGTTACTTGTTTACTGGCTAAAAACTCCCTCACAGACAATGCCATGTGAGCTGGTGCACTGTCATGATGCAAGAGCCATGAATTGTTGGTGAAAAGTTCAGGTCATCTAACGTTTTCACACAGCCTTTTCAGCACTTCCAAATAATAAATTTGGTTGACTGCTTGTCCAGTTGGTACAAATTCATAATGAATAATCCCTCTGACATCAAAAAAGGTTAGCAACATTGCTACAACAAGTTCACGAACTTAATTGTCAGACCTCATATGTGAGCATGAAACATTTGATTTTATTTTTAAAAAGTCATATATACTAGTACCACATCATTGAGAAAAGAGTGTAGAAACATTTCTGGTAAACATGTGAATATGAAATGTTAGGGCAGAAATATCCCATTTCAGTTACTTTGCTGTTAATTCCTGATCTTTCTCATAGCATGAAGATGTTTTCCATATATTGTTGAAGATAACATTACAAAATAATCAACTATGCAAGAAATCTTTGTCATAAGTACCAATTAATCCATCAAAACAAGTTAAAATAGCTTTGCAAACTGTTATGACTGCTGAAAAGATGCAGCAGTATCTCTTGGTAAATGTGTTTCTTTGATGTTTGAAACATTTTTTTAGGAAATATGCTAAGAAGAGAACACAATTATAATAAAAATCGGCATGTGTTTCTTCATGTGATCAATAATATCAAATGTTTACCACTTATTTATGAATATACTATCCAATAAATCTTTAATGACTTTTTTATGTGTCAGAAAAACCAAATGAACATAGCAATCTCAGCAGGCCAGAAATATACAGCTTACTAAGAACAAGATAGCAATTTCTAGAATCAAATCTGGCCTGATGATTTCTGGGCAGAGTCTGCTTTTACAAACCTATAAAGGGGTAGCCGGTTAGCTCAATTGGATGGAGCTTGGTGCTGATAACACCAAGGTTGGCAGTTCGATACTTGCATGGGGCACTGTGAGCTGTGCCCTCCTTAAAAAAAAACAAAACAAAAACAAACAAACAAAAAAAAACCTATCGACCACATTTATACACAATCATATCAGTATCCTGCACCAGCTCCGTTAACACAAAGCATCCTGAAGTTGTGGGAACTTTCTTGGCTATTTTTCACATGGAAAGGAAATTCCTCATACAACTCTGCGCTAACATTTACAATGCTGAACGGTATTACTCATTATGAGGGATGATGGGAGATTTCCTTCTACGTGGAGCTTCAAGGCAGGTAATAAAATAGAACTTTCGGTAAAATTTGTCATCTGATGGTTCCTGAAATAGAAACTTTTAAGCAGCACCAATCAGTCCTGGGCTAGATTCTAGTGGTTTCCCTCGGGTTCCTCAGTCACGTGCGAACCAGGTGTGGCATGCCCCTGTTCTGCCCTGAATCACTGCACATATCAAGCCTTACTCCCCATTGTTCACAAGGAAGATGGTTATAGCAGGGAACACACTTTGTGAGTCCTTTTTTAAAAACGTGTTTAAGGTCTTTATCTAAGATAAAGATCACTGCCCACTGTAGGGACACACATGAAGCCCAGCTGCCTGGTCTTTCTCAAGTAGCACACAGCCCTGTACCAAGTCCTCTATAATATTAAGATCAGCTCATAAACAAAAGAAACAGCTCAACTTTACATGTCATAAAACCATCTGGCAAAAGCCACCTGTTACTCCCATCATTTCCCACATCCATTCTCTTAGCTATGCTTTTCATGTTCAGTGACAAAGAAATAATAATATCAATTAACACACGTTAAATTAACTGGCAAGCCCCTTCACTTCCTGAACAAAGCATTTCTAAATTCCCCAATACTAAACATATTCTTGCTAACATCGAATCAATTTGAAGCACATTCTTTTCTTCAGTAATAAATCAACCATAATAAACAAAGCCGACCAGAACCAACTATAAGGTGGCTGCACTCTTAGGCCATAACTCTCAGTCACGTGAACAGGGCAGCACATTAGCTCTTTCTGGCACACTGAGTAAGGTTGTAGAATAGAACAGAGCTTCTCAAATTTTAATGTGCTTACAAATCACATGGGATCTTGTTAAAATGCAGATTCTCATCCAGTATGTCTGGAGTGGGGTCTGGAATTCTATTTCTAACAAGCTCCCAGGTGACACTGAGGCTGCCAGTCTGTGACCCACACGGAGAAGTATACAGGTGAGCTCTCGAGTGAAGGCCACACAGCTGTAAGCAGGAAAATATTCACATCCAGAAAGCTTCCATTCTTTCAACAGATTATATAGAATCACTTTAGGAGCAAGAATATCATCGAGGAGTAGGACTTTAGAGAAAAAAAATGGTAGGAGACATTTATAAGCCTAGACATTATTATTCCCCAGTGCAGCGCTTTGAAACCACAAGCTCATTCCTTTTGTTCACATCTTGTCCATCAGCAAATCTTACCTTCAAAATACCGAGGGTGCCAAAAAAATGTATACACATAACTTGTATTCATCTTGTTATCGGTATCTATTGAGTATTACAATTTTAATACAGTTGTGGGGTTTTTTGGCTTTCTTAAAATGCGTACACTTTTTTTGGTACCCTCCGTATATTCCTAATTTTAGTGCTTCTTACCACCCCTCCTGCCACCACCTTGGCCCCAGCCAGCATCATTTGTACCTACAGGATTTCAGCAGCAGCCTACTGATCTCCCAGTTTTTGCACTCACTATTTTTTTCCACACAGCAACCATAGTGACCTTGTTAGCTCAGATCATGCCACTCCTCAAAACCCTATAGCTTCTTCCTATTTCACACCGGACTTCCTAAACACAAAGTCCTTCCGACACACCATAGTCCTCCAGATGATTCGCGTGAAATGGGGTCTGTCCCCATTTTCCAATGAAAAGCATCCTATGATTTTAGTATTTAAAGTACTTTTCTAAATTTCATCTCACATTAAAAACAGAAATCAAAAAACAATTAATCAAAAAGAATGAAATCTTAACATTTGCAACAACATGGATGGACCTTGAGATTATTATGCTAATACTGAGAAAGACAAATACCATATGATCTTACTTATATGTGGAATCTAAAGAACAGGATAAATGAGCACACAAAACAGAAATAGACTCAGAGATACAGGAAAAAAAAATGTTAGTTGCTAGAGGGAGGGTGGGATGGGGGAGTAGGTGAAGGGATTAGAAAATGCAAATTAGTAAACACAATATAGTCATGGGGATTTGAAATACAGTATGGGGAATATAATCAACAATTTTTAAAGATTATGTAGGATGCCAGATGGGCACTGGACTTATCAGGGGTATTGGACAGTGTAGGTGCCTGACCAATGCGCTGTACACCTGAAGCTGAGATAGAATAATATTAAACGTCAACTATAATTTTCTATGTATAGTCACGGGATGTGGAGTACAGCATAAGGAAAATAGTCAATGGTATTGTAACAGCTATATACGATGTCAGAAGGGTAGTAGCTTGGGGGAGGGGGCTTATCACTTGGTGAGGTGTATAAATATCTAACTAGTATGTTGCTTGTACACCTGAAACTAATTTTAAAAATTGAAAGGAAAAAAAGACAACTAATCAGCAAAAATCCAGGATATCTTCTTTTTTACTTGTAGTTTCTGAATGGCAGTATCAGAGCAAGTGAATGGAAATCGATTTATTCTCTTTTAGAAATACCTTGAAAAATCCTAGTTCATTGTCCTTTAAAGGATACTGCGAGTCCATTTATATAGACTTCCAGAATCTGTTCCTTATTTAGGCAACATTAGAGTTGCAAGGTAATCAGCTGGAACAGAGATTTAAAGAAAGGGAAAAAGCCTACTTCAGCTGATAGAGTTCAAAAAGCATTACTTAAGTCAATCTCAGCAAAAATTTTTGTGTGCTATTTATTTCCTCGTATTGTTTCATGACCAAATCGTAGAGTTCTTCATTGCTAACTTATTTATTAATTACCTCATACTAAATAAGAATCTTATTTTCTACTCTGATCTCGGACTAGAATGAGTGTATATGTCCGCTTTATATATCTTACAGACAGAACAAAGAGACAGAGAGAGGAAAAAAAATGAATCTAGGGGAAAATAAGGTGGTAGGCTAGACTAGTGATTGTACAGCAGCAAGTCAGCCACCAAAAGGCCAACTGGGGGGCCAAGACAAAGCTAAAACCACTCTACGCACTAAAACCCATAGAAAACAACAAAGATTAAAAACAGAAAGAAAAATATATATTTGGTAATACTAGAAAACACCACAGCCTCCACCGAGCATCTATTTAAAATGGCCACCAAATCTAAGACCAAGTCAAGAAAGGATTTTGAGAGTGAAGATCTCAGGCACCCAAGGAGCTCTCCAGAAGGGGCAAACCAAGAAGACGCTAGCCAATGACCCCTGTGGGGAGCTGGGAATATGGGAAGACTAGGTGAGCATCCCTGTATCCAATTCCACAACCCAGAGCGGCAGAAGAGGCGTAGAGAAGCAAGGGCCAGAGAGACATGTCACCTTTGCAGGAAGCAGGTGCAGTAGGATAGAAGAGAGAAAAAAGCTGACAATCAGGAATGTAGCTGCTGACCCAAGTCTGCTGAAAGAGAGCAAATGCCACATCAGGATGTGAAAGACCTGGGACACTCAGGCTTCTCTGAGTTCCCACTTGATGCAGTCGGTGATCTCCAGACATCCAGCAGAGCCTGTGCCCTTGCTCTGAGCTACTAGCACAGGAATCTCTCTCCCTGAAGCTGCTGTGTGTGTCTCAAAGGCAGTGGCACAGGCCCCAGTAGAGCTGACAGGCACACCAAGTGGCCAACAGAGGCAGCAGCAGAGCATTTCACCCACCACCACCTGACACCCAGTGGACTTGGTTATTCCAACTCTTCACGTTTGCATGTGCTCCAACAGCACATGCTCTGATAATGAACTTGGAAGGGAGGTGTTATTGGGTTGTGTCTGGAGAAGCGTAAGATAAAAGAGACAGGTTATTGCCGGTCAACTTTTAGATTTCGCAGCCTGTTAAACTCTGCTCACTGTACATACAGAACTAGCAGGTTTCAGGGTGGAGGCTGGAGGTACAGAGTGAAGATTTATCAAGTACACCAAGGTTTATTATAAAATAAACCTATATATAAAATACTTGCTTTTTAAAATATGGAAAATATGGAGCAAATGCAAAATGAGATTCCAGGGCAGAAGACACTCTTCTATGGCAAACGTGAAGGCATAAAAGCAAAACAGTCAATTTACTTTTAAGGGAGACAATTAGGCTGGCCTTAAAATTATTCATAGCAACGTCAGTTCCAGAACATGGGCAAGTGTTTAACAAAGTTGCCATAGAAATAGTGTATAACACGAAGAACTTTATAAAGGCAAACAATTTCAAATATAAAGAATTTGAGGAATACAGCACCCACGAGCTATTTCTGAAAATACTACTTGATGATAAAATCCAACCAAACCAGTAATGGATGGAGAAGCCAGTGAAAAAGGCCTGGATAGGGGCAGTGAATTCATGGAATTACATAGCATTAAACAAGGCATGGTAGGCAGTTTATAATATAAAAGGTACAATACAAAATGAACTGTCATGAATTTGTGCATCATAGATATGTGTATATATATATATATATATATTATATATATGTCTACATATATATATATATATATGATTCTAACCACTTTGAGCACCTCTTGTAACTATAGAAGTCAAGCATGATTTGTATTCATCTTTTATTTTTAGTATATATTGAATATTACAATTTTAATGCAGTTTTTCCTTTCTTAAAATGTGTACACATTTTTGGCATCCTCTATTTGTATGTGTGTGTGTGCGCACACATGGCACCAAAACCAAAAAAGCAAAAACTATAGGAAATACAAGGAAAATATAAACAAAATAGATAGATTTTAACTTTCCCATACCATGAGAAATCAAGGAGACAAAAAATGTAAAAATATGAAGAATCTAAGTATCAATAAATAAGATAGCTCTAATAAATTACTCAATAGTATTTGAGAAGTTCACACTCTCTTCTCAAATGCCCAAGGAAATTTCTAAAACTGCACATGTACTGAACCACAGAGGGAAATCACGCCTGCAGACTGAGTGTTAAAATGAAGATCTGGGTTAGGTAGACGGGGAGTGGGGTCGGAGAGTCTGCATGACTATCCTGACTCCAGATGAGGGCAATGCTGCTCATTTAAGGACCAACTCTGAGTAACAGTCTTAAGTAATCCTCAGTCAAGGAGAAAAATAAAACCGATATTTCAGAATATATCACAGTACGAAAACCTGAATATAATAGCTATTTTTCTAGGAAACAGATAAGGAACCAAAAAGGATTTAAAAAAAAAAAAGAGATAAACATAAATAGATTATTACCTTGGATAAACTTATTGTTCATAGCCTTTTAAAAATATACCTTTTTAAATGAATTGTCTCTTCACATCATTTGCAGATTTTGTAATCTGGTTTTTGGAAAGTTACTCTTTATTTCAAAAATTAAGATATAATTCACATAAAATTCACCTTGTTAAAGTGTCCAATTCAGTGGGTTTTAGTATATTTACAAAATTGTGCAACAATCATAACATCTAATTCCGGATAGATATATAATTCCAAATTTTTATGACTTCAAAATAGAAATCCTATACATCAGTTGTCATTCCCCATTGCCCAGTATCCTGGCTCCTGGCAACCACTGGCTTACTTTTATCTCTATGGATTTGCCTACTGTGGACATGTAACATCAATATAATCATACAATATGTGGCCTTTGTGTTTGCCTTATTTCACACAGCATGAGGTTTTTGAGGTTCATCCTTGTTGTGACATGTATCAGAGTAACATTCCATTATTTGGATATATCAGATTTTGTTTATATATTTATCAGTGAGTGAACATTTAAGCTGTTTCCACTCTGGCTATTCTAAATCTTGCTGTGAACATTAGTGTACAAGTTTTGGGGTGGACATGTTTTCAATTCTCTTGGGTATATAACTAAGACTGGAATTGCTGAGTCATATACTAACTCTACCTTGAACATTTTGAAGAACTGCCAAACTATTTTCCAAAACTCTACACCATTTTATATTCACACCAGCAATGAAGGAGAATTCCAGTTTCTCCACAACCTCACCAATACTTGTTATTATCTCTCTTTTTTATTCCTGGCATCCTAGTAAATTTGAAGTGTCTCAATTTTTTAAAAGTTATTTATATATTTAGAAATATTAGTTGTTTTTCTAAATATGTTTTGTCATCTTCCTATCTATCATGTATTTTAAGTTAATGGTGGTTTTGGCCATGCCAAAGTTATCTATTT
The DNA here is from genome assembly GCF_964194185.1 of Rhinolophus hipposideros. Lineage (NCBI taxonomy): Eukaryota > Metazoa > Chordata > Mammalia > Chiroptera > Rhinolophidae > Rhinolophus > Rhinolophus hipposideros. The sequence continues at coordinate 17,619,421 of NC_138062.1, forward strand.
TTTATGTAATCAAATGTATCAGTCTTTTCTCTATTGCACTAGATTTTGAGCCACAGTTAGAAAGCCTTCCTAGATTATTGAGAAAATCACCCATGTTCTTTCTGGTACTTATATGGTTTCATTTTTTACACTTAGATCTCCCATCCATTTGGAGTTTTTCCTAGTGTGACATACAGATTAAAGTACATCTTTTTCCAGATATCTACACAGTTGTCCTGGTACCCATGATTAACAAGTCCATTTTTGCTCCAGTGGCCGAAAGTTAATCCTGATTTTGCTTTCATAATAAAATGGAGTCGACCAGGAAGGCTTTAAGTGTAGAATTTAAAAACAAGTTGCAGAATTGAGAGTTAAGAAACAAAATTTAAGATAACTGAATCCAACTTTTCCATTTTATAGAAACCAAGGTCCAGAATATTTGTACAGGACATCTAAAGCTATACAACTAAGCCAGTTTCATTTGATTCCAAATCCAGACTTCTTCCTGTTCTCTACAATAAAGCTGTGATTTATATTGCAGGTTCTTGTTCACTGTCTGGATACTAGTCTCCCAGGAATGAGAGTCCACACCTAAACACAGACCTCAATCCAGCACTCAGTCCAATTCATATTCCTGTGAACCAGCCGCTGGATGACAAGCCGAGCTATGATACTGGACGTACTCAGAGAGCGTTGCATTCCCCATTGCTTATTTGTAGCCATATGCATTTCTGATAAGGCTTTACACATCCAAAGAGTGCATTCCACACTTTTTTTCTTTATAAGAATCTAATTACAAACTTCCCCGTCCATTGGTAGACTCAGTTGTTCAATAATTAACCTCTGCTACATCATCTTTCTTACAATGATATGTGCAGAGATTATTGTTTAATTAGAGCCTATAATTGAAACAAATAAAATATAAGCCCAGAATTCTAGAGTCAGCAAAGCTGTGATTTGTGTGTGCTTTTTTTCCTGAAACTATACCATTCTTTTTCAAAATTCTGTGTAAGAAGAGCTTTTGAAAATAAGATCTATGTTTCTGAAGTATAGATATGTCATTCGTCAAAAAACAGACAAATGGCACATAAATCACATATAAATCCAGGATGGCTTTCTTATGACAGGGAGCTATTATTACAGATTTGAATGTGGTGGTGAGAGCCACTGTGTTTAACAAGGGAAAACAACAACTACCCAAGTTGTCATCTGCACACTGTCCCTCTCTTGGTGTCTTCAGTTTTTTACCCTTTATATGCTGATTCTTAAAAAATTAACTATTGTTGTTCCACTATATTTTCTAAGACCCCAATATTTATTTTACCTTTCTTTCACTTAAATGTATTTTCAAAGATACTGGTTTCATTCTGCTCTCTTGCACATTCTTCAGAAACCTCACTTTTTGCTAACAAAGCCATTGATTCATGTTTGACCTTTAATTGTGGCCACATATATATATATAAGTCAAAGCACTCGAGTTTTTCATATTTTCCATAGTTATCAGCTTCTTTTATAACTGCTTAAGCTCTGCTACCAATTTGCATAAGAGCCTTAAAAACTGCCAGCTAATTCCATGAGAATTTATTTTATTTCTTTAAGAGAGTAAAGTAGCAGTCAACGTTTTAATGAAATGGAAATAAAGGCTCTTTCCCTCACCACTGAGCAACAAGAAGTTTGACTGGCTAGTGAATTTTCTGATTTTACTGTTACCAAGTGTAACTGCATGAATTGGTGCTCACTGTTTAGTATATAAAATAAGGTAAAATCAAATAAATAAGTCAGCTTGTGAAAGCTCCAGAAAGTGAGATAACATGAAAGCTATATTCCTGTAGTTGAGAGAAGATATTTATCTTTACGTTTGAATCTTTTAACCCATAGAGCTTGAATACAGTAAGTCCTTATCATATTGAGTGATGAGGCAGAAAGACGATATTAAGGTTTGACTATTATAACAGATCTGCAATGCTTGAGCAGAGCCTTTGTTAAACATCTACTTTTAAAACCAGCCATTAATGGAATAAAATCGTATACATTTTCTCAGTCTCAATTTCATTTTAGTTTAGATCTATAATAACAAAGTCAGGTGGAATGTTGAAATAACTATTAACATCAAGAAACAATAAGTTTTGGGAGCCTGAATTTTCTATCAGAATTTAGATTTTCAATAAAAATCATGTAATTTCTTAGCCATCCATTCTGAAGATATAGGCAGTGAAATGATCTGCTTGACTTTCAGCTGGCACATGTCCCCAAAGCCCAGTCGAAGGATGGTAAGCCCTCACCTTTGGTGTCTTCCTCCCCTAGACTCAAGAACCAATGTTATTCTTATTTGGCAAGAATTAAAGCTTCTCTGTATTAGTAGATAACCAGCCTAAAATCAAAGGAAGCTTTCCTTAGTCTCTCGTTAGAATACAAGTATATATTTTGAGAACAGAGATTTTGTCAGTCTTGTTCAGCCCTGAGTATTCTGCACCTAACTTTTGGCACATAGTAGGTGCTCAGTAAATATGTATTCAATGAGTAAAAATGGATGAACAAGTAAATGAATGAACTACTGGATTCTCTGGTGTCCTAGGTGAGCTATAGGCACCAAGCCCTTCTTGTAACTGAATTGGAGTTAGTGAATCTGATGTATTGCCTGCTATTCCTGAGCTCTTGCCTTGCTCTGCAATGGTCCCGGGAGTGAGAGCTCCTGACCTATGGTCCTGTGGTTGAGTTTCTCCCCCATCTTCTCCCTTATCTCCTCTGTGCTAAACAAATCTTGATTTTTCTCCTATTGCCTCTTTCAGACTCCATGACACAATGCACATTCCTAACCTGGACCTTCTCTCTGCTGCTCCACTCAGCATGGTTTCTACTCTTCTAATGGTCCTTTTTAGGTAGTGAAGACAAAATAAAAGGAGTTGTCAAGCTTGTATGTGATTACGAACAATTTTCTGCTGGAATATTTGAGAAGATGAAATGTTTCTTTAAAGCAATACCTATACACTTCACTGAATGCTACAAATGATTAGTATAATAGTTTGGTGATAAAATCTCTGTTTATTTGGTTCTATAAATATCATTGAAAACCATAAAGAATGATGAGGACCAATTTGGAATTACAAAAGCTCGACCAAGAGTCAGGGGAGTGGAAAGTGTAAGAACAGGGTTACTTTCAGCTGATCTGTTGCAACCCTATGTTTATTTCCAGACATGCTTGGAGTCATGTGCTGACCCTTGGCCAAATCTGAATGAAATGTACTCACTAGTGATGAATACAGTCCTCAGCTATAGTCCAAGAAAGGCTGGGGACAACCTGTGCCAGCTTATCAGCATCCTTTATAGAAAACGTACAGAGTATAACTTGCACCTGGTTTCTGTGTGTTCTCTTGGGGTCTGTCACTAAGTCTTGTCACATAGCCTGGTTTGAGCTACCTGGCCAGAGGGGAATAAAAGACGCTGCCACCTCACACAGAACTCTGATTTCCCTGAAATCAAGACAGCATGCATATAAATCCAAAGACAAGGCACAGCATGAGTGACTAAGAAAGGAACCTGGGAGCCATTCCAGCAAGTCTTGTTCCTCTCTGATATTTGTGCTTTTTTGTTTTTCTCCTGCTGTACCATCTCCTTTACTTTTATTTAAGCTTAAGTGATTATACCATGGAGAATCTCAGATGTCCTTTTAGTTATCCTTCCCCATGAAAACTGATGCAGTTAACATAAATCAGTTTCCTTTTGTGTTTCTGCTCCCGACCTACTTATTTGTGGTGCTGATCTCAACAGTAGATCATGTTGACCAAGTATTCAGGTCAAGCATGATGCATCTTGATGGAATAAGTGACCCGAATGTGCTGAACTATTCTGACTTTCTGTTTCTTTATCAGGTAGAGTCACAACCATAGCTTCAGTATCTTAAAAAAAAAAAGTCAGACATCTCCGTTGTTAAAAAAATTGGCAAAGCTTTCATGTTCTCCACCCACAAAGCTGTGGCTTTGTTTATTTTTTAAATAGATCTAGAAACCATGAAACTGTGGGTTCTAGGGGAAGGAGGATGTAGAAGAGGGTCAAGGGGGTCACATATATGGTGATGAGAAAAGAACTGACTCTGGGTGGTGAACACACAGTGTGATATATAGATGATGTGTTATAGAACGGTACACTTGAAAGCTATATAATTTTACTAACCAATGTCACATCAATAAATTTAATAAAGATTTTAAAAAGGAAAAAAATAAATTGTAAAAAAAGAAAAAAATCATTTTCCTAGAAATAAATCTAAAAAAATATGTATACGATCTTTACATAGCAAACTATAAAGCATTATTGGAGACATAAACAAATGGAGAGACATAGCATGTTGATGGATTGAAAAACTCATATCATAAATCATTCAATTCTAAATAAACAAACAAACAAACAAATAAATTAGACCTAGAATGACAGTAAAAATGGAATGAGACCAGAGATCTTGGATTCTTAGATTTTGTCTCTTAGTAATTGTGTAGCCTTCAAACCCTCTGGAAAAACATATTTTATCTGTAAAGTAGGGATAATAATTCCAAACTCATAATATTGTTTGAAGATTAAAAATAAGAGAACATATTGAAAGTTCTTAATACCAGTTAAGTGCATGGTAAATGGTAGTAGCTATTACTATCTTTGAAATCATCTAAACATATTCTTCCCTTTTGCTCTGCTTCTATCATCTATGGCCCAAGATACAACAGGTGAGTCAAAATCTACCTGCATTTGGTTCTGGGTGCTAGTGAGGAAACTACCAGCAAATGTCCCTTGGAAATGCTTCTGTCATCCAAACAAATGTGGAGCTACATTAGGTTAAACAGGCCAACCTGCTATAACAAGAAAACACAAAATACAATGACTCAAATGAAATAGAAATTTGATTCTCTTTTACATAACAGTCCATGAAAAGATGGCTCTACCATCTTCAACAAGGAAATATCAGAGGCTGTAGTTTAGATGCTCTGGTGTTGCTGTTTACAACTCGGCAGGAAGAAGAAAGAAGAGGTGGAGTGCAAAAAAGCCTCCTTTCTAAGCCCATTACTTAGAAGCTGCACACATCACTTCCACTCACACCCCACTGGCCAGACCATACTCACAAGGCCCATATCTTGGGGCAAGACAGGTGGAAAAATGCAGTTTTTAGCTCGTGGACCATATGCCCAGCTAAAAATCATGTTAAGTTCTATTAATAAAAGAAGGGGAGATTGGCCAATGACAATCACCTTTCTCTCCTACAATCTGCTTATGGGTTGGCTACTAAGCACAGCTACTTCCCAGGTCTAAATGATTCCCAGCATGCAGCAGTATAGACAAAAAAAGGGTCTCCAAAATCAGAGCGTACATAATAGCGTGAGTGTACCAAATGATACATAATAGCATGGGAAGAAAATATTAGAATCACTTTTTTATTTATTTAATTTAAGAAGAAAAAGAAACTGAGCTTCACTGATAGTTAACATGCGGCTTAACACTAATTCCGAATCACATGACCTCCTAAGAGGCGCCAGAATGTCCATGATACTTTCACTCATACTTTCCATGTATCGGACATACCACTATGTACTGCAATTCATGAGTGACTTATTAGGTGAATTCACAGATTATATCATTCTAACAAAGCTAACCTTCACAAAATAAGTGTCTTGAAAAGACTCTTACAAAGAAACCATAGATTAAATGCAATATTAATATAGAGAGCATAAACAAACATCGAGAAAGCAGGGTTGTTTTTTTTATACAACACTGGTGTAATTGGCCAGTAGACCTGAAAATTTTTTATCAAAATTTTTAAATATGGCCAAAGATGTACTTCCTCTTTTGAGATCTGTATATCTTTGTGCAGAATCATTTCTATAAAGTTAGAACAATCCATTAAAAGCAAGTATCAAAATAAACTGAAATTAGACCAATCCTTTTTAATCATTGTATCACAAAATTTTGATCATGGTTTTCAAAAATAAGAAAGTATATTTAACAATACAAAGCACACTAAAATAGTAACCTAGGTATCAATATTAAAAAGTATGTTTTTATGTCATTAATGTAGTTATTTAAAAAGATAAAAATTTACTTTGTTCTAATTTGTACTTTTGTGTAGGCTTTAAGTGCACATAAAATTCTGGAAGAGAAGTGAATGTATATAATGTATCATTAATAGATAAACATTTATAGTCAAGATTTTACTGTAAAAGGTATATGGTTTACAAAGTATGGAAACCACTCTTCCAATGCAAGTTTTCTCAACTGTGTCTTTCAAAACGCCCCTATGGCTTACCAAACGATCTACAGTTGATATGGTGATTTCAGAGGAAAAATCGTTTGCATTTATATACATTTCACAGAGATTAAATGCAATATTACCTATAAATTCCAAGGCAATTCTTTTAAGTTCTTACCAATCATTACATCACTAAGTGTGCATATACACTATACAGATTATACTGGTCAGTCACCATAATTAATATCCAGTTAATAGGCTGTAATTTAGCTCAACTAACATGTTGTTAGCATTTGTGTGCTTATTACTTGCATTTGTTATTATTAGGTTTTTATTGTTTCTATTGTACTTTATCATGACTATTGCCTAATGCCACGTTGCTAAGCCACAAGAGCAGAAAATATAGTTGGTTTATTGAAGCATAATAGTACTAAAGAAAATTTAATTTAAATATTGTAACTTATAATCATATCATTTCACTCCTCTGTGAAATGGAAACAGTAATATCCTCATGATACCACATGAAAAGTAAATAAGGTAGCAGTATGTACATGATAAAATAATCTTAAAATACTGCTGACTTTTCCACATAATGTCTCAAGTCTTTACTCAGCCTAGAGAAATAAGATTTAAAATATGTTTTTAATCTTCTAAAAAGACTAACCTTTTATCTTACCCTCCAGAATTAAAATTAAGGAAGATCAGCATCATCAGATGATAATGTCAAGTAGATTCAATGCATCATTCTTATAATATTTCAAGTGTCAAAATTAATCTCCTTTGGCTCCATTCCTAACATCAGCCAGAAATGATAATGTCAAAACCACCATTGCACTTTTTATCATGGTGCATGCTGTACTTTTAATATTGACTTCATTTCAAACTCTTATCAAATTATTGTAAATTACCAACAGCATTTGCATGAATAGGAGTAAATACATTTCCCCACTATTTGATTAGAGGCAAAATATGAGACCTTGAGACCTATTATAAGGACATTATAAAGTTCTTTTCAGAGCTCAACAATATTACCCATGTTGAATGAAGTAAAATACACTTGTCTAATACCAATCATACTTCCAGACTTTTTGTCCTTTCATCAGTGCAGATCTTAATTGAAAAGGCTGACCGAAATAAGAGATAAGCTCACTGAAATAAATGATGACTAGACAAGATCACATATTAAGAAAAATGAATTATGTGTGCCTCAATGAGCTTCAATAACAACAACAACAACAAACAACACTTACTGTATAATTGCTCTCTAATCAATAAATGTACTTCAGGTTATCAAATAGTCACATCAAAATCCTACACCAAATGAATCCATGAACCAACTTACAAATTCATCCCAAAACTAACTCCCCCAAGGATACAGGATTTATGAGTTCAGGGCCATCATCTCATACTGCCATGTGTCCTTATAATTATTGCCTGTGGGATGTCTACCTTCGATACCTTATTTGAGGCAGTAACAACAAATTATCACCCAGTATATCTCCCTTTCTTCCTCTTAGTAATAACATCCACAACATTTCTGCTTGGCATATGACCACCCAGAGGGTAGCTACATTCCGGCCTTCTTGAACGAATTTGTGGCTAGTGACACGCTGACTGATGAGATAGAAGCAGAAATGATATCTGCAGTGTATAGGTCATCTCCCGGGAGTCAACATCGCTTGCCCTGTACTTTCCTTTTTCCCTTTCTCATTTCCTTAGAAAAATGGAGGTGATGCGGACATTGTTGAAAGTCACAGGTTGAGTCAAGTGTAACAGAGAAAATAAAACTCCCTCTGGACTAGGTCAGGAGCAGTGGCAAATGGGAATGAGGGAAGTGAGGATATGGGTAAAGGAAGAGTATCATTAAACGTTACAAAAATAGATGCTAGCATTTTGGAGACAGTTGACACAAAGGTCTCCAAATTTCCTTTCATCATCAGCAAAACACACTTCTGCAAACATAACAGGCCACAGTTTTCTCCAAGCTCTCATTAATGTTTGACTTCCAACAGAATGCCAGGTATAAACCACAATGAAATGCCATCTTTAACAACATAATAAGATTTAAAATCCTACAGAATGTCTGCATGATGGATTAAGCTCTATATGAAATCTCTTCTATAACAATATTCTGTATAATAGTGTATATTTTGCACTCCACAGACAGCGTAACACACAGGTAGAACCAAAAATAGCATCAGCAGTCAGAAAAATAGTAAAAACATTGCCAAACACTAAATTTTTCTGGAAACGAACAACCTCATTTATTATCAAAATTAATCCCCAAGCCTCCAACACAAGGATTGGAAGAAGGCTACTCACATAAGGATGGGCAGCTAGACATCAGGTCCCACCTCTCTTCTCCCTGGAGTCACCTTCTCTCTCTCTCTCTCTCTCTCTCTCTCTCTCTCTCTCTCTCTCTCTCTCTCTCTCTCTTTAATTCCAATGCCATGCTATCCTGTGCTGGGATACAGAATATTGTTGTTCCCCATTTAATGTTCTTGTCCAAACCGCAACTCAAATTGCACTAGAACAGTTAAATAAAAATTTTATGAAAGTTGAAGATCACAAAAGGGAAATCTACTCAAAAAAGCAATATTAACCTAGATATATATGCAATGACTATAATATTTTGAAAATAATATAACCATGCATTTTTAATTCCCTATGGCTCTCTCAGGCATTGATCGCTTTAAGGGAAGAGCCTGTAATACCTAGAAAAAAGAAATTGCTCAGATTTGAGTATTAAATCAGATTCGTTAAATTCAGAGTAAGAAAATAGCCCTGAAAGCCTGGTTTCCCTGAGCAGGAGTACACACACACCATAATTTCTAAAAGCTTCTTTTTAAATATCAAGAAATGAAATTTAGAGGATTTTCTACATAGTAAATAATCAAGCAGAGAAGTCAAGATATGTACTAAGGAAAACTCCCACCCAATAACTAAATCTCTTTTTAAGTAAAGAGAAGAGAGAGAGAGAGAGAGAGAGAGAGAGAGAGAGAGAGAGAGAGAGAGAGAGAGAGAGAGAGAGAGAGAGAAATGCAGGATCAATAATTCCAAGGGGGCTTCCTTTGGAATTATTTCCCCCTACCACTAGGACCAAATTCACCCCTGCAGAAAAGTCCTAACCGTATTTCCCCGAAAATAAGAATCGGTTTTATATTAATTTTTGCTCCAAAAGACAGGTTAAGGCTTATTTTCAGGGGATGTCTTATTTTTTCACGTACAACAACCTACATTTATTTATGTACAAAAATCTACATTTATTCAAATACAGTCATGTCATCTTCTTCTGGAACATCATCATAACTCTCCAAACTCCGAATTCTGGCTTGAATTTCTTGCGACTCCATTTCCTGTAGAACAATGGGCCCCAACCTCTCATGTCCAGCAATAGAGCTCTCCTTAAATGAGAACTTCTTGTCCATGTAGCCTGCTTATAGTGCTTTGGCAACACAGCTGTCAGTGAATTCTTCACCCAAGTCACGACCTCTTGCAGGCCAGGCTTCACAAAGTTTCCCTGCTGATTTCTCTCCACTCTGTTTTCAGTGTAGCCATTGATTTCCATGCACAAATTGTCCTTGAATTGCTTGTTCACTGCAATATCAAGAGTCTGGAGATAGGCAGTCATTCCTGCAGGAATCATTATTTGATCTATTCTTCTCTCTGCAAGAAGTTCTTCATGTCTTTAGCACACGCGGTGAATGCTGGCTGAATCCCAGACCAGCAGACCTCTTTGGCCACGTCGCAAAACAAGTGACAGCATTAAATCGAACCACTTCTTTATAACATCTTGTGTGCACCAGGCTTTTTGGTTTCAAGAACATAAATGTCTGAAATGCATGCATTCAACCTTATCTTTTTTACCCTTAGTGATAATTAGAGGGGCTTTGTTTCCATCCAAGTTGCCAAAACACAGGTAACACATGCACTTTCATAACCAGTGGAGGGAATGTAGATTGACGAGGCACCCCTCTGATCAATTGTTATTTGAGATCCTTGGCCCATAAACACTGCAGTTTCATTGACAGCAATCACGTTGGAGTTGGTATTTAGAAAAGTCGATGCCATCAACACAGGACTTGAACGCAAGTGCACATTTAATAACTTCAGTATCTTCCAGCTTGAACAGTGTCTCCGATCTTAGAGACAGTTCATATCGCTAAAGGAAGCCATCCAGCCAGTGTTGGGATGCTTTGAATTCTTCTGGGGATATTTCTAACTGTGGTGCCATTGCAAGGGCAAATGCTTGAGTATCAGCCCGACGCACAACCAAAACCTTTGCTCTCCTGTTAGCAATCCATTCACAGATGATGTCTTCCAGCTCAGGACATAATGGTTGCCAACCTGATCCACACTTGCGCTTCTTAGCATTTCCTTCATCCACCTGTTGACTGAGGTTATCGTACTTTGCTCACCATTTTCGGACCATTCAGAGATTCAACTTCTTTTCATTGCAGAAAGCCATAAGATTCTTGCCCCAGGAGTCCTCCACGATTCCTTTCTTGTACTCGATGGAATAGCTCTTTCTTTTTGCACTCATCTTGTGTGGGGGTCAAAATATTATTCCCTTTAAACCTACCATTAAATTAAGTGTTAATTGAAGACTTACGAGACAGGAGTGGCAACAAAAATGATGACAGTTAAGAATGAGGGTCCACACAAAAGTGACAAAAAATTGCAGGCACCAAAATTCAGAAAACGTTTATTTCACACGTGTGCATTAAGCATGTCCATTACAACACACGACATATTGAATTATGAAGGTTCATATTAGACATAACCATGTCCATTCATTATCAAGTGCATATGTTATTCATGCGTTGTGTCTGTACTCCAATGGGTCATTAGGCAGTAAGTCTTGAATTCATCTGTTTACATAGGCGTTTACCTCTCGTCCAAATGCGCCCAGTTGGGTATCTAGAAATACTTAATTATAATTTATATTTTTAAGTATTAAAGTCAATAATATTATTTATTTATATTTAATTGTATATTAATATTATTATTTTATAATTCAATATATCCGTCATGTGTTGCAACGGACATACTAAACGCGTCCATCTGGCTGATGATCTTAACTGGGGCTTATTTTTGGGGTAGGGCTTATATTACGAACATCCTGAAAAATCATGCTAGAGCTTATTTTCTGGCTAGGTCTTATTTTCAGGGAAATATGGTAGGTAAAGGTGGGGGAAGGTTAGGAGGGGTGCCTAAAATATGCAGGCTCTTTGTAGGACCTCTCGGAGCAGGAAGCTTCTCTGCATTCCCTGCTGTCCAAGACTCTCAGAGAAACCCGTACCTATACAGTGAGGCTCCCAACATTTTTCCAAAGCCAAAGCGTAGAAATGATTGAGGGAAGTGTCAGCAGAGCCCCCATAGTTCTAAGTGGTGAGAAGTGGATGCAGAAGTTTCCACACCCTGCGGAAGAGGGAAAATCACTGAGGATGCTAACTGGCATGCTTGTTGCAGGGGGAGTAGAGAGTGGTCCTTTTTGTAAAGAATAAGTACCCCTAGAGCAGATGCCAAGAGTACACTGCCCAGGGATTAAACAGCATCCCTGACCATGCTGACCCAGAGGGCCAGCCACCACGGGGGACTAGTGAAGAGGCTCAGTCAGCAAGGGAGGAGTAATGAGGCCCTCCAGGTGCCCCAGCCAGAGACCTGCAGCAGAGGGGTCAGTCTGCTGCCTCACCGCCCTGAGGATACCCAAACTTATGACTTCAGGAAGCAAAGGGGAAAAATACTTTTGACAGGATGGAAGCGGCTTTTTACAGGAAGTTTGAATTTTGAATCAAATGAATATTCACCCAAAAGAGGCTGTTGTAAAATAGAAGACACTGGGTGGGATTTTAGTTGGCAGAGGCAAGATGTCTGCCATTCCCCACCATTAACAGGAATGAGGGCTGGAGAGAGGTTGGGCTCAGATACAGGAAACAAAGCTCCATTGTTTACACAGTCTTATTTGTGACTGTTCAATTTCAACCCTGTGACATAAAGAGCATGGGTTAATAATTTTCAGCTTACATGCTACAGAAAACGTGGTCATCTCCTCAGACTATGACGGGCAGTGCTTGGCTGCCCTGGCCTCTCTCTTTGACCACTGGCTGTCCTGTACTCTCTCCAGCCCAATGGCTAAGGGCATTGGTTTTGGAGCCAGGCAGATCTGGGTCCAAACTCTGGCTATACCACTTACCAGCTGTTTGATCCTGAGTGACCTTAACTCACCCAAACCTTAGATTCTGCATCTTCAAATTGAAGATAATAATTGGGCTTGCCGACCAGGATTGTTCTAAGTGAAATTCTACATGTAAAGGGCTTGACAGAATGTATGTCATGCAGTAAGAGCTAATGTTAGTGTGTGTGTGTGTGTGTGTGCATTTCCCACAAAAAATGCCCTAAAATATTATCGAACTGTGCAGGATTTATGTAGCCTGGCACTAAGGCCTCCAAAAGCTTCATGTTCTCTTGAAGGTGATCTGCTTTCAGTCTGGCGATTCTTCAAATGCAGAGATGCACTTAAAAATTGTTGCAGGTCTGCACACTCTGCAGCCCATGGCTTGTGTGTGGTGTGGCTGGTGTTCAAGGTGAGGCTGTGATGCATTCAGGCACCGTGTAAGAACATTTATCACTAGGACTAACAAGACTCAAACTTACTAAGCAATTTTACTATGTGCTTCCTGATGTTCTAAATGCTCCACCTTATTAACTCATATAATCTCACCAAAACCCTCCTCAGTGAAGACTCTTATTATTACCATTTTACAGATGTGGAAATTGAGGCAAGTGGGGGGGAAGGGGTAAATAACTTCCCCAAGGTCATGAGAGCTGGGATTTGAAACCGAGCAATGTGGCTTAATTCACCCACCTCATATCCACTTCACATTCTGCTCCGGAAATGTTTCTTCTCTTCACTTTGTGTCATCTTAGCTCCTGTCTATGAAGTTTTCACTTCCTCATCAAGAAGACTGCTTCTTTCTACTCTCTTCTTCCTTTACCTTTTTCCTAACCTTGCTGTGCCAGCAGCACTGCCAGCCAATGAGGACATCGCTTCTTTGAGTAAATGAACCAATTACATTCCATCTATATTAATTGTCGGGTCTGGGTCTGTTCGGAATTAAAAAGGCATGTGCTCTGAAACTTCTTTGGTTACAGTTGAGTACACTGAGTACACAGCTGCCCCAAACAGCTGAGCCAGCCACATATCCCCTTGGGGATGACTCATAAACAAATCCAGAGGTGCAGAGAGATATAACTTGATCCTGAAGTTCAGGGGCGGCCTGGGGGCTTTGCTCGAGCTCCTCCCTTTCGTGGACTCCATGCAGGTCTCTGCAGTGCTGCCCAGATGGCTCTGGCCACTTCAGTTTGTTTTCAAGGCCATCGTGATGATCAAGTGGGCATCTGGAGCTAAAACAGACTTGCCTCATGGATTCTGAGGAACCAAAACGGTGCTATTTTGCATATCTGCGCTACAGTCAGTGTGCTTTATTTATTATAATTTGTAGAGACACCATAGACTGTGACTGGAATGTTTCAGTACAGATCATTTTACAGTTTCAGCAGGTGGTGATGCCGAGTCCTTGGCCTGGTCCTTGACTTGTGTGCTATGCACAGATCATCTGTAGGTAACTGAAACAATAAAGATAAAACAATTTAAGGTCATAATCTTTGAGAAAAAGTGAAGCCCAAACTTGGATGCTCTAAATATTTTATATGGAAATGAGAGATATTCCTGGATTATCTAAGTAATTCAAATCGCTTTTCCTGAGATCTACCTTCAGAGGAACTAACTATTGACAAAAAATTGTGGGGGGCATTAACTCAGTTTATACTAAAAAAGAAAGAAAAACACAAAAACCCATGTATGTAGAGACTAAGGAAGGTGCAGTTCTCCGTTTTCTACTGATAACTCTTCTTATGGATGGCTGCTGAAGAAACATTTGTTTCCCTGAAAGCTAAGTTTGTGCCAATACAAATGGCCAAGTTTTTCTATGTATAAAAGTGCTTTAAAAACTGAATATCTATAAATTCATTTTATGCTTTAATTTTTGAGACACGGTAATTTCAAAGAATAATTCTATAAATACGTGTAAGTACTAAGGTGTTATTAATATTTCCATATTCCCCTAAGTGGCTTTTAATCCTTACTTCAGTATTACGATTTTTATTACCAATAAGAAATGTACACATTAAATATGTAACATAATTATGATTTAAACAAACTATAAAATGTTTATTATGATATTGTAAATTCAAATAAAAATCAAAATAGTTTGAATAAACAGATCTATGGACAATATTTGTTTCCTATTAAAATACACAATTTATGGGAGCTAACGTTAAATATCTTTCATGGAAAAGACCACATCTCATACACCTTTTTTAGTGAAATCTCCATAAACCCCAGAGCAGGAAAAAGATATGGGAGGAGAGAGAAAACTGGGATTTGTGGGCATCCTGGTGGTAGCTGAAGCCATGGGCCTGATTGAGAGGCCCCAGAGATAGTGTAGACAAACACAGGATAGAACCGAAGACACCAACATTGGAAAGACAGGAAGAGGAGGGAGGCAGGAAGTCCATAAAACAAACTGATAAAATGTATTCAGAGTTTTATAGGGAACACCAAGAGAAAATGGTGCCGTTAGGGAAAGAAAATGGCTGAGGAAAACAAGGACAAGGACACGGGACGAATAAGAAGGCTCTTTACAGTGCTGAAAAGACAGAGTGGAAGGGTTGTGTGCCTGCCTGCCAGGCCCATGCAGGCGGCTATGACACCAGCTCTGTTGCCCTGTGCTAGGCTGTGCTTAAGGTCATTGCGCAACTCATAGTGGGAAGTGACTGAACTATGACAGGGCCTCTTATGTGTGTGCTAGAGGGCGCCACCACCACCCTGCGGAGGGGCAGGGTTACCCACCCTCTGTGACACTCAGTCAAGAGAGGAGAACTTCTGTTCCTTCTCCAGAGCGCAGTTCAGATCAGGCTGTAAGCTTTCACAAGGCTTCACAGACAGCATGGAGATGACTGAGAGTCCAACACAGAGCTAAATGTATAACTTAACTTCCCCTGATGTGGCTCCCCCTGAGGAACACAAGGCCACCTTGTTTTCAGGATATCAATATTTCTCAATGTCTCTACATGTCAGGAACACCTTGTGTCTCTAGGCTGTGGAATCCAGGCCCAAATTTCACAGTCCCAGAATGAGGAAGGGTTATACCTGCCATCCAGTCCATGCTTCACCTTCTCAGTAAAATCCCTTATAAAGATGGCTGTCCTTCTCCAGTAATCTTTTCCTAGAATGTAAGGACCTAGTCTTTTATCCAAAGCACATGTGCACTCAAGGCAGAAGAACAAAAGATGGTATTTCACAGGCACTGAAGAGTATGGGTGGCATTTATTCCTGGCATTCCAGGGAGTGTGCATATGGATCTGGGCAGGCAGAAATCTCTCAGCCCCTGCTTCTCTGGGGACCCTCTTCACTGACCTTCCTCTGGCCCTTGGATTGAAACCAGGATGTATAGAACGGCATCCTCTGCCAACCCTCATTTAAGTGGTGTAAGCACAGCTAGCCCTTCCTCATCCCTTCCTCAATCACCTAGTTCATGGTGGCTTCTTCACCCCCTTTCCAGGGACTCATCCACTTGGATCAGCTTGAGGGTCACTGTGACTGATCTCAATAGTCCCCACAGAGTTTCCCACACTCTCTTAGAAAATGGCCACCTTCCTATGGTCAAGACAAAATGGTGGATTTTTTTTTTCCTAGGAAGAACCTTAGAAGCTCTTGTCTTTAGGTGTTGAGCACTGCCACTCCAGACAGGGATAAACATTGAGGGTCCATCCTGAGTGGCTATAATCACTGGCTGAAGTTCTGCTAGGAGTCTTGTGGAGCTTCTCACTCCTGCTCTCAAGGAAGGTCTCCTCCCTCCTTGTCTTTAGCTCCAGGACATCAGGAAGATGGCTTTGGTGTACCTACAGATGAGCCTAACCTGGAACACCCCCTAGAGAGAGCCCCAAACATGGGCCAGGTGGAAGTGCTTGCAATAAAGCCGACTGTGTGAGCACACTCTATGAGCAGCGGATTGGACCTTCAGGAGCAGAAGCCACAAGTTAAAACTAATTTTCATAAAAGTGATACTGGAAGGGAGGAAGGAAATAAAACAATCACTCCAAATAGAGATGCATTTTAGGATAAGGGATATTTCACTCATTTCTTCATTCCTTCCACAAATGCTTCCTACAAATGTACTGTGTTCCAGACACTGAGCCAAGCACTGGGGGACAATTGTTAGCAACAGAAGGAGTCCCAGTCCTCACATGGCTAGAGTCAGTCTAGAGTGGGGGAGAGGCTGACATTAACTAAGTAATCACACAAAGAAATACAACATTACAGTTGTTAGAAGTGCTGTGATGGAGGGTTAAAAGGTGCTGAAAGAGCTTATAACAATCGTTCCTGACCTGATCTGGGCATTCAGAGAAAGGTTCTCTAAAGAAGTGATGCTTGAAGTGAGATACAAAGGTTGGATAAAAGAGGAGAAAAGGACAAAAAGAGGGAACACAAAAGCTACACATTGCTTGAAGAAATCATTTCTGAGTCTGAGTCTGGAGCAACATCTTATGACTAAATATGCATGTGTATTATGATGGATGTTATCACCATGTATGTCCCTGAAAATATATTTGCACATTGCATATCAGCAGAAATACCTTGTTTTTAAAATAACCTATAATGATTTTTTCGAATAGCTTAAAAAAATAATTTAGAACCAACAGGACTTGTAAAGGTGAGGGTACTTGAAGTCAATATATGGGTTGGAAAGCACATAGAATCTGGCTTCTGAATGCCCAGCATTGGCTTTCCTTGAATTAAACGGCCTTAGTCTTTTGGAGTCTCATTCCTCATGCCCTAAAATGGAGAATATTATAACAAGATAGTTATAATAAGCTCTCTTGAATGTTCTTTCAAATCATAAAATTCCATATTTCTGTAATTATTGTCTGTTAAGATGAAATAATTATCCAAAGACTTCTGCAGTGTGAATAGCTATGTAAGATGGCTGGGGGAAAAAAATTAGTTCAATCCTACTTGGGGTTAAGAATAGCTTATACTTTAAATTAGGTACCTTAGAAAAGTAGAATAGGAATAAAAATCTTTCACTAAGCTCCTTGTTAAAAATTATCCATTTTGGGAAATAGAATTCATTTTGAAAGTCTGACAGAAATATATGCTGATGGAGTCAACGATGTAAAGGAACTAGAAACATCTTGCAGCATTACAACTCATTAAAGTACTTACTAGACCATAGAGTGCAACATCTGAGAAGCAAACACGGCTCTGAAAGCTGTTTTCTTGATTAAAATTCTCTATTTAATCCACTTAAAATATATAGTGCAAAAAAAACAAAAAGAAAATTGAAAAGCAGAACCATCTCTGGGAAAGACTGCTCTAAGTCCTGGCTATTTGGTTTTCAACTTGTGGGTAGTTCAAGTTATATGATCATGGTGCAGTTAAAAATATATAATGAGGAACTGGCACTGGTAGTTTTACAGGGTTTGAAGATGGATATTCACACAGCACGCTGTTTTGTTATTTAAGCTTTGTTACTGTCATCCTTTTTCTAGCTGGTGCATTTAACCTTTGTACTCCACAGGCTGTTGGACCAGAGAGTGTGCTCACAACAAATGAAAAGTGTTCCTGGGGCCAGTGATCCACAGGGCATGTCATTCCACAGTGAGAGTTGCATGAAATGAGGCCTCTTTATTTGTCCATGTGTTTTTAAGCCAGGCATAAACTGCCGAATAATAAACCAATGTCTATGATTTTAGTAATATGACTTCTAATACCAAAAATATAAAATAAGAACAAAATCATTTAAAGACTGCATTTACACACAAAGTAGAGAATTATTTGAATAATCATAAAATCTAAGGACTGGACCAGATCTCAAGGTCTTCTAGATTGATGTTTCCCAAACACACCCAAAAACAAGAATCACCTGGAGTCTTATGAGTTTAAAAAATAAAAAATAAAAAATGAAAAAAGATTATTGGGCCTCACCCCAGCAAAAAATGAATTAGAATTCCCAGTGGGAAAAGTTCCGACGAAATAGTTAGAGGTACTCTCGCATGATATCTGAGCAGACTGATCTGGTCCAACTTTCTATCTGAAATTTGAATCCCAGTATTATGTGGTTCCTAATACTTTATGAACATGAGAATCACATGGGGAGCTGTTTGGTTTTCAATATAGAGTCCAATACTTCCACTGATAGACCTCCAGAATGGAGTCTTGTGACCGGTTCTTTGTTTGTTTTTTCTCGGGGTTTTTTTTGGAATGGTTGTTTGCTTGTTTACCAATGTCCCCAGATGATGCTGATGCCTTAGGAATAGCTGCCAGCTTTGATGGCCCTTACAGGGTTTATCCTCTTGCTGCTCGAACACCTCCAAGCCAAGAGCCCAAACCTCTTCCACCTAAAGTAATTACAAACATTTTGCTTTCTCTACCTAGGAAAATTCGTATTTTTTCCACTTCCCTTTACAAATATGCACACCCAATCTATGAGAGGAAGTAAACCATTTGATTACTGTTATCAATAGATTGATAATGAGTAGCAGGTAAGATTTTATGCTGGGACAACATCCTCTCCAGGGCAAGATGGGAGGGAAGGAAAGCAGAGGAGGGAAATTTAGTCAAAACCTTTCTTTGGCAGCACACACACACAAAACAATTAGTTGACTGGCTAAATTCGTTAATGCCAACTGATAAATCCATCAGAAATGGGGCGTTATATATGTTGAATACTGTAAAACTCAGCTATTTAGAAATTGCTTTGAAGAAAAGTATTGTCCACTTAATGAGAACATTTCTTATTCTAAATTGATGTTTAGAATCTCTCTAATATTAGAGGAAACCACTAGAAACACACCAGACTGGATTTTTACATTTTTCTTTCAACAAACACACATGTTGAGGGCTTACTCTGTGCAGGCACTGTTGTTAACACTGGGGATACAGCAGGAAACAAGACCATTCAAACATCCTACCCCTGTACCCTCTGTTTAGTAGAGCCTAGGAAGGAAACCATCTATAACAAAATAAATAAATATAATAAAATATCTGGCAAAGAGAGGCTGTGAAGAAAATAAATCAGAATAAGCAGATAGAGCAAGACTTTTATGGAACACAGCACTCAGTGCGTCGCCATTAGCTGGCATTCATTAGTATGATTTATGAATGTGCAACTTCCTTCATATATGATTATAATGATGATGGCAATATTACTTTCCATAGTTATGGATATGGCTTTTGACAAAAACTGCAAGCTGCTCCAAACAGAGAGCTTAGCCGGTCAAGCCCTGCCTCTGCCTGCAGGCACCAGTGGAGGGCCTGTCACTGTTTGCTGATCTTCTTAGCTTCACAGGCTTCTCAATACCTGGAATCAAAAATGAGCCGCCTCTGTCACACTGCCATGTGCCATGTCTGCCCACAGACAATACCCCTCATTCATCACCGAAGGCAGCTCCTGGCTGTCACATCAACACTTCTGATGGGCTCCTCAGTGAATGCTTGATGAAGGTTTCTTCGCGTGTCTTGTTACAGAGCAGCTGCGCTGGGTCCTGCTGCCATCCGTCCTCAGCCAGTGCTCAGCCGAGCAGAGAGCTGCATGCACACAGCTTCGTCCTTGGCAGACTGGCTGCTTTCCAGGGCAGCTGGGAAAGGCCAGGGTGACGCTGTATGGCTATGTATTTATATAGTGATTATCACTCTTACGGCAGGGCTACAGGCTGATCAAACAGTATGTCCGAACTAAACCAGGACAAATTCATTACCTCTCTCAACCTCTTATTGAAGAGTAAAACAGGGGAAAGTGAGCCACACACAGGCCATAGAAATGACTAGTTTATAAAAACAAAGAATTAGCAAGCTTAAAATATCTTTTATAGTATTATTGTGGGAGCTGACCAACGTGGTGACGCTAAGAGTCCTGGCCAAGTTTCCTCCCTATTTTTTCAAATGAATGAGAAATAGCTACCACATGTCACATATACAAACAATATCTTTTATTTCTACGGTTTGTTTAGATCAAAAGCTCTTTTATATACATTACATCATTGTCTGTTAACTGGGTTTTTATAGAAAATATTTTTCAAATATACCATAGAAATAAAATTTTAATAAAATGACATTTGAAAATGTGTTTAGAAAAATTCCCTTTACTATCCAGAAACCCAGAATATTTGATACATGCAGTTGATACATGCAGACCATGTCTAGAGTTAACTCATAATTATCTATATGGATGGATGGAAACAATGGAATAAATTGTAGAAAATCTAAAGGAATCCAAAAGGCATGATTGTACCACAGAATTCAATGAACTGCATGTATCAAATATTCTCTTTTCCCATTTCACCATTGACTCTTGCTTTCCCCACTAATTACAACTGCCCTCTCATCTTGAAATTTTCTTAATCCATAACTTCCATGACACCATTCTACCTACCTCCTGCGTAACTCCTTTTCTTCTTCTCTCCCTCTATAGGAGCACATGCTTTCTCCTTCCCTGTATCTACTCCTTGCCCAATATATCACCTGCCTTCACATTTCAACTTTCATCTCTTTGTGGATGACTCAAAACTCTTTATCTTCTACCTTAAGATGGGCATACATAGATCCCATATGGATTGTTCCATAAATAATATTGGAACAACTGATGATCCATTTGAAACAAAAATACAGATTCTACCTTCACACCATATACAAAATTCAAATCTAGATGGATTAAATAGATAAACATTTAAAAAGAAGTTTTTCTACAAAAGTACAGGCTGATCATAAAGCTGGTCATTCTATTTATATTTAATATATTAACATTTAGTATATTAAATAAAGATTTATATAATATAGTAAATACATATTTATAATGTAATGCAATATATTTACAAATTGAACCTCTGATGAAATCATCTGAGATGTATTAAAGGCACATTTATCCAGTGAAAATCAGATAAATAAATCAATGCATCACAGATGGATAGAAAGGGACTTGTGGAAATTCCATGTCAATGTGTCACATTTGTTGCCAATTTTGTAGTGCATTGAACTACGGGGCACTAACGAGGGACAATGGACTGAACCTATCACGAATGCCAGTGAACACATTTATTGTAACACAAAATCTATAAACCACTTATTATGGCTATTTGCTTAGGCTTTCAGAACTTCTGGTCACCCTGTTTAAGGATAAAGTATATGATTATTTTATTTAAAATCACGGGACATGATTATTTAAAATCAAGGGAAGTTTTTATACATATGTAAGTAAATACTTTGAAATACATTTTTTAAAGGCCCCCAAAGAATGCAAACTATTAACAAACATGATCTATAGTGAGGGGTAAATTTTTATTTTTTATTTCAAAAATTTCTGAATTATTTCAATTTTTTAATAATGGTATATTTTCATAGAATATTTATATAAATTTTAAAATGATAAAAATGAAAAGTACTATACAGTTAATGGCTAAGCTATTAATAACCAATGTATTTACTGGATTGATAAATTTCTCTGCCAACACACTCTTTAAAACTGTTGATAAAAGTAAAAAATTTAACTTGCCTCTCATGTCGTGAACTAAACAAGAACCAACATACTGAGAAGAATAAATTCCTTTCCCTAAGTTTTCCTCAAGTTAGCTAGCTCTAGAGGTCTACACAAAATAATAGAAATAAATACAACTATCTTGATTTAACATGTCAGAAACAAGAAGTGGCTCTCAAAAACAATGGGAAAATAAATTATGGGTCAAAATAGTTGTTTCCCAAACTTTTTCTCTTAGAACACTAGCACTTCAGAATACAAATGTTCTATAAGGGAAACAAACCTGCTTCATCATCTGAAAAGTCTAGAAAAAAATCTAGGCTAAGCATGAACAGATGTCTTAACTTCCAGACTTCTTGAAGGCCTTCACATACATTCATGCACAGGGTGAATCACTAACAGAGGGAGCTGGTGACCAAGGTACCCCACACTGACTTGATCACAAGTCTTTTGTCCCACGATAGCTATTAACGGCTCATGGTGTGCAAAACATTTATCAATTCGTCAAGGAAGTTACTAAATTTAAAATAATTAGTTCCAAAAAATAGAAATTACAAGTTCTTCCAGATTCCATAGCTAACCAAATAATTCTAGACCACAGATAGACTGCGCTGTGTGTTTCCTTAGACTAAAATGGCAGCAGAAAATAATATTCTTGGAAATAATAGCCTATCTCTATTCATCCTAAAGTACTCCAGATATTTGAATTCATATTCTATTTACCACAGCTGTATCTGGGCTTAGTACTTTCCCCATCCCTATTAATCCTCTTGCATTATTTGTAATTAAAACATATGCAAAGTTTTAAATGACTGACAAAGTTGTCCTTATATTTAAAAGCTTCAAATCAATAGCCTTTTGAGTTCAGAACTTTGTATCTTCTAGATGTAATTATCCTAAAACACTGCACACAAAAGAATGTGTAGCAAGATTCTCATAATTCAAATTATTTGTACTGATTAATAGTGTCTACGTTCCCAAATAAGTCAAATATAGTAAGTGCATTATGGAGTTATATTCAAAAAGAAGAGAAGAATTAGCTCTCAAAGCATTTATGCAAACAAAAGCGTATGTGATATGTAAGAGAATTTCTATTGTATATTAATGCAAGCACAAATATACATATATATTTACATATGAATATGCATATACATTAGAGATCTTGTTTTCCTTCCCTACTTCATTGAAAAAAAAATCAGTAAAAATCCTTAGTGCAATATGGTCAAGAAATAGTCTGTTCTTGCTGGGATTTCTTTCTCCTGTAGAACAGCCTGCAAATACTATGAGGTCTGGAACCAAATTATTCCTTTTGGTAGAGACATAGATGTTTTCATACTTTTAAAATAACATTAAACATCCTTCCTTGTTGCAATGACTCAGGCTCACCGTTTCACCATTCCGTACTCATAATTAAATGGACTACATAGAAATTGCAATCATTTCTAAGCTGTGCCCTAAAACAAAAGGCCAGCAAACTATAGCCCTTGGACCAAATCCAGCTACCACCTGATTTGTAAGTAAAATTTTATTGGAATGCTGATGCATCCCATATATTTAAATACTGTCCAATTTCTTTTTCATGCCACGAAAGCAGAATAGCGCACTTGCTACAAAATTTCCTTTACGACCAACAAAGCCTAAAATATTTACTATCTGGCTCTTTAAAAAATACTCCTAAATTCGCCAACCCCTGGTATAGACTTCCAAACAAGCCAATACTCTTGTTGTCAGTGTAATTGCTATTAGATTTGGTTTTGGAATAAAATAATAACATATATTTGAATACTGAAGTCTCTAATTTTCTGAGCATTCACAATTTTTTTATTCACAATTTTTATGAATGAAAATATATTTTAAATCTCTGAATGAAGAATTTAGAAATGCTATGTCTTCTTAATCCTGCCTCCTGGTTATTAATCTCCAAGTTAAAATTTAATTTAAAAAAAATGTTTCAACTACATAGAAAACTACTGGTTCACTTCCTAGCAAAACAAACCTAATGAATGATATGCAACACTTCTACACAGAAATCTATAAAACAGTACTGAGATAAATTTTTGAAGACAGAGAGATGGGGGTGGAGGGGGGAGAGAGAGAGAGAGAGAGAGAGAGAGGGAGAGAGAGAGAGAGAGAGAGAGAGAGAGAGAGAGAGAGAGAGAGGAGAGAGAGAGAGAGAGAGAGAGAGAGAGAGAGAGAGAGAGAGAGAGAGAGAGAGGAAGAAGGAGGAGGAGGAGAAGGAGAAGAAGAAGAAGATGGTACTTCCATGAATTGAACATGCTCAATTTTTAAAGTTACCAATTCCCTTCAGACTGATCTAAAAATTTAATGAACTATCACTAAAAATCCCACTAGAGATTTTTGTAGAAACTGACAAGCTGATTCTATGATTTATACAGGAACACAAAAAACAAAGACTAGCTAAGACAAACTTAAAGAACAAATTTGGAGGATTTACTCTTCCCAGATACCAGGATGTATTATAAACTTAAGTAATAAAAAGTGTGATTTTGACACACTAGAGATAAATAGGTCAATTAACAAAAACCAGAATCCAGAAAAATAAACAAACACATACATTCATTTGATGTATGCCAAATAAATTGTACTGGGTCATTTGTTAATTCACATAAAATAAAAATGAATCTTAACGTCTACCTCACATAAAAATCAATTCCAAGTAAATTATGAGAGTAAATCTGCAATGTAAAATAGTGAAAATTCTAGAAGTTAACACTAAAAACGTCTTCCAGATTGTGGGAACGACCTTAGGGTGGCTCATGATTTCTGATCTTAGTGCTCACATCCCCTCTGAGTTAGATGGGGCCTGTGATTTGCTTCTAACCAACAAACTATGACAAAGGTGAAAGGATTTCAAATGTAACAACTTAAGTTAGTTGATCTAGAGGTACAGTTGACCCTTGAACAACACGGGTGTGAACTGCGCCAGTCCACTTATAGGTGGGTTGTTTTCAATAAATATCATCAGCCTTCCAAATCGCTGGGTTTCGCCTCTGAGAATTCAACCAAGAGCAGCTTGAAGAGTATTTTCCATCTGTGGTTGGGAATCCACAGATGCAGAGGGCTGGCTGTTCCATGCCATTTTGTATATGGGACTTGAGCATCCTCAAATTTTAGTATCCATGGGGGGGGGTCCTGGAACCAAACCCCCACAGATACCAACAATCTGCTCTAGTTAACTTTTGGGGGAGTCAAAGTTATGTGAAGATTTTTGACTGCATGGGGGTGGGTGTCCCTAACCCCCACGTTGTTCAAGGGTCAACTGTATTATCAAAAGAGAGATCATCCTATATGGATTTGACCTAATCAAGTGAAAGCCATTAAAAGGGACTCGGGCCTTCCTGAAAGAGGGATTCCCCTTGTAGGCCTGATTAAGTAAGACACCATGTTGAAGGAGCCCACGTGATGAACTGCAGGCAGCCTCCAGGAACTACGAGTGGCCTCTCCAACCAGAGGGTAGCCACCAGCCATCAGCCAGCAAAAATCCCAGGTCCTCAGTCAGACAGATACAGAGAAATTAGTTCTGCCAAAAACCTGAATATTCTTAGAAGTGATTCTTCCAAGTTGAGTCTCCAAAAGATAACAGCCCAGCCAATCAATACCTTGATTTCAACCTTCTGAGACCCTAATCAGAGGACCAAGTAAAGCCAAGAGGACCAAGTAAAGTAGAAGTCTATGGGTCAGACTTCTGACCCATACAGACTACGAAATCATGTTATTTAAGCTGCCAAGGTTATTGTAATTTGTTCAGCAGCAATAGAAAACTAATACAATGACTGTGAGGTGGGCAAATGTTTCTTTAAAAGGGTGCAGAAAGGCACTAACTATAAAGGAAGAGATTGACACATCAGACTTCATTATAATTAAGAGCTCTAGTGTATTCACCAAAATCACCATTAAGAGAGCAAAAAGGCAAGCTATAAAGCATGAGAATCTATTTGCAACCATGTTTTCAAAGAAAGGACTCAATTCCATAATACTCCTATAAATCAGTAAGAAACTCAATTTTTTAATGGAAAAAAAAATTAAACAGGCACTTCACAGAAAGGGTATCAAATGGCTACAAACACATAAATACATGTTTAATATCATCATTCTTTCATGAAAATGAATATTACTACCATAATAAAAAGGCACTATACATCTACCAGAATAGCTAACAGTTTAAACAAACAAACAAAAAATCTAAACCAAGTAGTGATCAGCATGCAGTACAGCTGGAACTCTCACATGCTGCTAGTAAATGCATACATTGGCACAATTACTTCTGAAATTGGCTTGAAAGTATCTACCAAAGCAGAACGTAAACATATTCCATGATTCTTCAATTCCACTTCAGGGTATATGCCAAACAAAAATGTGTATATGGGTACTAGAATATTCATATCCTTGAATATTAATATTTGACTCTACTTAGTCAAAACCTATAGACATTTCAAATGTTTAATAATTGAATGGATGAATAAATTGTGATATATCCATAGAGTGGGAATCTATACCACAACTACAATGAATACACAAATGCTACATATACATCATAGACAAACATCATAAACAGAAAGTTGAATGAAAGCATCTAAACAAAAGGATAATACTGTATGAATCCATCTATAAAAAGTTCAAAACAGTCAAAACTAATCTATGATTATAAATGTCAAAATGCTGGTTACTTTGGGGTAATGAGTGGAGGCTTGACAAGAAGAGGGCTTCTGGGTACTACTAAATGTTCTATTTCTTGATCTTGGGGGAAGTTACACAGGTGTTTATTTTGTGAAGATTCATAGAGCACACAAGTTTGATGTGCTTTTCTCTAGGTATGCTCGTCTTTAATAAAAATTAACAAAGAAAATAAAAATAAAAGGACCAATGAGGAAGACACATAGCGAAAGAAGACTGAAGGGGTTGCGTAATTTGGACACCAGGATGGACAACAGAACAATGGAACAGAATAGAGTCCAACATCAGAAGCACATTTTTAGGGTTATTTGATTTATGCTGATGATTTATGACTTGAAAATTTTCAGAGCCCAAAGAAATAGAAAAAAGAGGTAGTGAAAGTACTATGTAAAACAGTTAACAGAAGAAAGTCTGCAGGTGATGACACATGAAAGCATCAGTGATAAGTAGAGTCATGGAGCAGCCCTGTTCTCTGGGGAAAAGACTGTTTCCCTGACAATATGTCACAATTCTCAAAATCACGTGAAATCAATGCTATATTATCAACTTGATTATATTGATAGTTAGTGGGATAAAAATTTGATATATGAGAAGAATTCATTGTTCCACTCCTGTTGTGGCTGTCTTTTGCTGCATAGCAAACTACTCTAAATTTTAGTGGCTTAAAACATGTAATTTATTACCTCTCGTGATTTTGTAGGTCAGAAATTTGGGCAGTCTCAGCTGAGCATTTCTTATGCTCCATGTGGTGTCGATAGATGTCACCTGGTGGTGACAGCTTGCGAATGGGCTCACTAAATGGTCCAAGACAGCTTTACTTACATGTCTAATGCCTTGACTGGGATGGCTGGAAGGCTGCCTGGGCTCAGCTAAAACTGCTCAGCAAAATGCTCACATTTGCCTTTTCCAGATTGGCAATCTCCGAGTAGTTGGACTTCACGTAGAAGGAGTGTTCTCGACGTGAGCAGTCTAGGAGGTCCAGGCAGAAGCTCAAGACTTCCTATGGCCTAGCTTTGAAAGTTTCAGAACATTGATATCATCTCATTCTATTAGTGAAGCAAGTCAGCTGGGCCAGTCTACATGCAAGAGGAAGAAGGTGAAACAGACTAATACATAATCAGAAAGTAGCGTGGACGTACCGGTAAAGATGTGATGCCAGCCATCTTAGCATATGCTACCATACCCCATCATTTCTTTGTTAGTCCAAGACATTCTTTACATTAAGAAAGTAGGAGAAGAGGAATTACAAAACATACAAAGTACTGAAAAATCAAATTTTAGCTTTAGTGTAAGAATGGATATCAACAACACAGGATCAGCCACTGGAAGGTGGAGACAGATGTCAACAAGGATAATCAATCGATGGCTGAGGAATGGATGCCTAGCTCCTCTATTGCTGGGCACTGAAGAATGCCTCTCAGAAGACGTATGCACTCTCAGGGAGAATGGAAAGGAGGAGATTCTGCATGGACTGAGAAATTCTTAAACTGACTAACGTGACAATGGTTAAACTTGTGTCAGTAGGCAAAATGGGACGGAACAGAAATTAAATTCTGTTGTATAAAAATAAAATCATATTTTTGAACTCCTAAACTTGTGGGCAATTATATTAATATCTATATAATTACTTTAAGCTTTCATTCGTATTGGTTTGATCATCTCAATTATTCATATACTACAATTCAGGAATAGCTAACTCGGATGAGTAATCTTTCTATTTCATTTTTCCTGAAATTTTTATATTCTTCTCATACTCTCATAGAAAATAATGAACTGTCTTATTATGTCCTTCAATCCCATAGTTTGATGACTTTTAAAATCCAATTTGTCTTAGACATAAAATATTTACTATTTTAAACATTTAGTTAATGTCTATTGACTCATGCTCTTCTAAATATTTCTCTCCTGAGATTGTCTAGTCTATTACTCCTGGAGGAGCCACTAACATAATACCTTTCCAGGTTCATTATTATTTGTTTTTTGGGAAGCTTTTGTCCTTGAGCAGTTACAATATTTCTTCAGAGACACTTGCGTAAATATTCACTAAGATAAGACACCAGATATAACTGAAGAAAAAAAATACTTTTCAAGTACAGACAGAACTTCAAAGAATAGAATTTTAAGGGGTAAAGATAAATTCACAATTGCAGATTTACCTACCACAAACCAACAAAAAGTTTACAAAGTCAGCCAACTCTCACCAACAACCAAGGCAAACACAAACATACTATAGTCTCTTCAACAAAGAAATTCTGGGTCATCTTTTCAACTGTAGCTTCCATTTGTACTACACCCAACACTCTTATGCTTTCCAGCCATAAAGAAGTTCTACTCCTACTCAAATGATCTACCCACTTACACTCTTGCTCCCCATCAGTTTATTCCCAACTAAGAGTCGTATGTTGCACTATAATGTCATGATGGCTACAGCATCGTTACATGATAGGAATTATTCAGCTCCATTATAATTTTATGGGACCACCATCGTATACGTGGTCCATCTTTGACTGAAACATTGATATGCGGTGCACATCTGTACATTATAGAGTTGCGGAACTCGAATCTCCTTTCTTCCATGAACATCCTGATCCAAATTTAAGGCAAAACCAGAGAGCAGGCAAGGAAAAAGACCCAACAAAGAAAAAATGAAGACATCTTAGTATCTTATGACACAAAAAACAATGGCTACAGGTAACTATAAAACACCAAAATCAATACAAACAATAAGAATAGTAAACTACAGGTTAAACAAAGTCTCAGAGTATAAACTAAAAAAGCAGGTAATTTAAGAGATAACATACATAGCCAATGACCCAGAGCATTACATGGGGCTAATGTCAGATTTCTTAAAGTTTCTATATGAGAGAATTCTTCAAAACTCAAGACTTCTTGGAGAAATGTTTAGTGAATACAACCAAATGTCCTGTGATGTATAAGCAAACTGAATATTCTTTACACCTGTTTGAGCTAAGGGGCAAAAAAAAAAAAAAAAAAAAAAAAAAAAGCTGCCTGCAAAAGGGTGAATTAAAGTATGCTCAGTGTCCTATTACCACCCCTCAACACACAAACTCACGCCCTTCTAGTCTTTTGAGAAAACCAAAATTAAAGTGTATTGAAAAGGAGGTCTTCCTACTGTTTCAAGGGAGCATACAGAAATAGAACATGCAGGTGAAACTACCAGGAGTACACAATATTCTAACAATACCCTCTGTATTTTCTCTTAAGTGACCTGGCACATTCTAAGATTAATGTAAAAATATTTTGTCTTGCATAAATCTCTCATAGAAAAGGCAGCAGTTCTTCCCCACCCATTCCCTGCTTGTATGTCTAGATTAGCTAGCTGGTAATTACAGTGTCCATGTTTTCATGGTCATAAAAAGGAGGCAAAAGTTTGGGAGCAGATTTAATTAGTCCCTATATAATCTGGTAATGGGCTAAAGAAAGATGGAAGGAGTATGCAAAGTCAAGAAGCTGATAAAACAGAGACCCTCTGGATCAAAGATCTAAGTTAGCAAACCTCTCTAGATTCAATGCTCTTAGCAATCAGTCAGTAAGGACTGTAAGAGCTTCCTGAGGCAAAAAATAAAGTTGGTGGGGAGGGTACTGGGAGGAGGACTTGCTCCTAAGTCCTGCAGTTCTCACACCCACCATAATGGTAAAAATTAAAAAGACTAACAACACTATGTGTTGCCAAAGATGTGGAGCAACTGGAAATCTCATATATTGTTGATAGGAATGTAAAATAATACAAACAATTTGGAAAGAGGTTTGACAGTTTCTTATAAAACTAAAATTCCTCGTATCCCATGACCTAGCAATTCCACTTTGAGATAATTACCTAAGATAAATTAAAACACGTTCAAGGAAAGCACCTGTACAATATTCATGGCATTCTTATTCATAATGACCCCAAACTAGAAACGTCCAGGATCCATCAAGAAAATGAATAAACAATCTTTGGTATATCTACAGAATGAAATACTACTCTGCAATAAAAAGGATTGAACTTCTGATACATGCAACAACTTGGATGGATCTCAAAAGAAGTATGTTAAGTGAAAAATTCTAAAAAGCCACAAACAAAAGACTACATATTTCACTATTTCATTTGTATGACATTCTATAATAGGAAAAACAAATCTGTTGTGGAAGAAATCAAAAGACTATTTTCCTCTGGGGATAGAGGTAGGTTTTCACTGGGGAAGCTTGTGAGGGAGTTTTTTGGAGTGGTGGTGATGTTCTGTATCTTGAAATTTGTTTGATTTAAACAAATGTATTCATTGGTCAACAATCACGGAATGTGCTGGTAATGTTTTTGCATGTTATTGTATGTCAATTTTATATCAAAAGAAAAACAGTAATCCAATGCTAAATTCTAGTTAATGATATGCATGCTGAAATGTTTAGGGAGAAGTAATCTGTAATTTACTTTGAAATGCATCAAAAAGATAAAATGGATTAAAGGATGGATAAAGGGATATATAAATATGTGACAAAGCACAAATACCACAATATAATAGAATTTGGGTTGTGGTTATATATAGTGTTTTTCCACCGTAAAATCCTTTAAACTTTACTGTATGTTTGAAACATATCATAATAAAATGTTTTAAAACTCAGCATATTCACCCCTACTTCACCTGATAGGATAAACCCCTCTGGACTAAAGACCCTTGCAGTCAGTTGCATCTTCTGTGGATGAACGAGCATGAAGAAATACCTTAAGGCCGTTGAAGGCTGTGGCCAGCAACCCCAGCAGCTTTTGGTCCATCTCTGATGACTTATTCCAGGGTTGGACTGGAGTTTGGGTCATAGGTATTCTGGCATCTTGCAACTTTGACAAGAATAGAAATATACTTTACCCCCCCAAAAAATGAAATATAAATAGATCTTTACTCATTGATCTTGTGATCACAAAGTTTTACATAAACTCATATACATGAATGTTTAGATAAAAGAATTATTTCAGCCCACTGCAATTTATGCTTTTGTTCTCCCTATAGAAAATGCACTGAAATTTATTGCAAGCATCCTACAAAACTAATAAAATAATGTAGAATGATAATAAAACCAATCACATGTTTTATAGAAAATAACAGAATAAAATCACTTTCTTATGAGATGTCAAATCCAAAGAAATTTATCACTTAAGAAAAGACAACCTTCTGCTATTGTTGAGCTAATCTACTCTAATCTGTTCAATTGGTTGTGCCCTTGCAAGACTGGAAAGATTTTTATTACCATCGATTTTAAAAGATTTCACTGATCATTGGCCATGCTTGTGGAAACCTTCAGTGTGAATTCTGTTAATCAATATATATATATATATATATTTTTTTTTTTCAATAATTGTCTTTGAAACTCATAGATACAGACAACAGAATGGTGGTTATTGGAAAGGGAAATGGGTAGGGGGAGGGAGAAGTAGGAAAAAGGGGTTAAATACATAGTAACAGAAGAAAACTGGACTTTGGGAGGTGAGCAAGCAATAGAGTTTACAGATATTGAATTACAATGTTGTACACCTGAAAATTATAATGTTATTAACCCAATCTTACCTCAAAAATTTTAACTTAAAAAATAATAGTTGTCTTCATCTTGCTTTTTCCATCATGTTCACTCAGACTCTATCCCTCTACCCAAAGCCAAAAGAACAGAACAAAGCAAAATACACATGTTTCCTGTTACCACATCTTTGAAACCAGCTGCTATGATGATGTAGTGAGACCTACTAACTTTGGCATATGCAGAACTGTAAACAAAAGCAATCCAGAGATCACTGGGCACCAGAAATTGAATGTGATCCAGGAATTCAGTATGCTGTAAATAAACAAGTGTGATATAGGAATGAATTAATAAAAGCACAATGAGGTCAAATGAAGCATTACGTTAGCTCAATTCAATTAGTGGGACTCTATCAAGATAAAGGTTCGATAAGGACTTTAGAGAAATAAAAAGCTAGAATGTATTGCTAAGAAGGCTCACAAAATAATCCATAAAAGAATGGAATTTAACGGAAAACAGCGAAAAAATATAGTAGGCAAGAAAAGTGAGAAAGATGGTTACCTTCTGCTCTCCATCGTCATTGAAAAAGAACAAGATGGAACAAACTACAATAGGTTAAGAAAGATAGAAGACTCACTCAATGATCCCTTTTCAGATTTCAGTCAACTAATGTTTGTGAGACATTGCACACTGTCAGTTATTACCTCCTTTATGAAGAATCTCTTCTCTTTCCTAAAGAACTACTTTCTTTCCTTATCCTACCTTGCTAAGCACTCTTTTTGTATCCACGGTCTCCATAGTTTCAATGTCATAAAAGGAAGGCAGGAGTTTGGAAATGGACTGAGTTAGTCTCCACATATTTTTTTACTTTTACTATTTACTTTTGCATTTACTTTTAGTGGCTCTGCTTCTGACTACCTGCAAAAGGTGGATGTTATTGAAAATTACATCCTTTCAGGCTCCTTTTTCTTTTTCATTCTCTTTCTCCTTCCTGGGTAATTTCACCCACATGCCAGTGATTCTTAAAATTATATTCCAACTTTAATCTCTTCCCAAAGTTCCAAACTGAATTATTCTCTTTACAGGTGTCTTGCAGGTGTATAAAACTTTACCATGTGGAAAATCAAACCTATTATTTCTGCCTAAAACCTTCTCCTGTTCTACTGTTTTCTATTAATGGCATTTCTATTAAAGGAATCCTCCAAGTTAGGAACTACGAAATGACCTTTAGCTGTTTCCTCTTCCTGTCTGTCTCCCACATTGTAGATATTTTGGGACGTCCCCTTTTCTATACTAATGCTTCCTGAAAGTAAGGATATATATTATTCATACTCCTTATTCCAGTACCTTGAAGAGTATCAAGTGTACAAAACAGGAAGGAAAAAAGGAAAGAAGACAGGAAAGGAGGAAGAGAAGAAAAGAATAATAAAAGAAAAATGGGAAGAAAGGGGAAAAGATGTAAGGAAGAAAGCAATTAATAAAATTACTGGGCTATTATATTACCCATAATAGGATAAGTTTGTAAGAGCTGACTGTTGACACTGTAATTCTTCTAAGGAAGAGAGCTCTTCTTGCTGGAACAACATTATAAGACGTCCTTAGAGTAAAAATTAAGCCCCTCAGGGCCTACATATCAACCATTGAAAACTTGGAGGGAATACCCTACATAATAAAGAGAGCCAGTTTGAAAAATGTCAAGGCAAAATAAGAGGAAAAGAGTAAGGCACAGAAAGAGAGAGAAAATGAGGCAAACAAGTCATGACTATACACTCACCCCTATGACTTTCATATCTTCAGTCATTTCTAGGAAATTCATTAAAAGGTTGACATGAGTGGATATTTTCATTCTTGCAATGCAGTGAAGCAATGGAATTTAGAATCTGGTGTACATGGGGGTAAAAAAATGATACAAAACTCATGGACACAAAAGCCAGAGGGCACAGAATCAGGCCAGATCTGGGTTTACATTCACAGTCACATATTCTAGTGAAAGTACTTAGCCTTGTCAGAAAGGAATCTGACTTCTAAAGCATGAGCACACTCTCTGCCAGGGAATTTGATACAGATGATCAGATCAAATGGACAAATGATCCTATCCAAAAGATCTAACCAAAATGACAAAATCAAGTGCTCAAGATGTACAAGACATTGTTTTATTCCAAATTCAAAGAGATGAGGCTAACTCAGCTTGAAATTCTAATAGGAACTCAAGAAATCGAAGCTAGCACAGCCTTGAAAATAGGCACTCGCCCATAATGCTTGAATTTAAGGAAATCTGTTTAAGTTAAGAGATACTTTGGCAGTCGGCCAACAATTAACTTCACTATACTGCACCATTTCCGCCCGCCAGGGGCTGTGTGTTCATCAAGGTATACTTTGTTCACACAGCTGAGTGAGATAAGGAGCTGAAGAAGCAGCTAGGAATGTCTAGTAGTTTGAAGTAGAAATATTTATAGCTGCCAATATCAGGTTCTAGAAGTAAAACATTTCTTATCACTAGGTCACTACACCCTTCATAGTCATTTTGACGTTATACAGACTAGTTTATTTCCTTTTTATGCTTCAGTCCAAGTTTCTGAACTTGTAATTATATGTGTTGTTATATAAAAAATGAATGAAACTACTCATTTTGACAGGCTAATGAGGTACAGGAGTGCAAAATGCTAGAAGTATGTGATTTTTATAGAAAAATCCTATTATTATGCTTGTTTTGTAATAAACCAAATTGTGGACCTCTGAACTATGCTGCTGTCTTACAATACCATTCACAGCAATAGCTACGAGAAAAGACCTCTTACTTTTCAATCAAGGATAGTCACCTCTGCTATAAAAAAAAAAAAAGTGCTCTGGGTTGTTTATGAAACACAAAAATGAGTAAATACCCAAGAAACACTCCAAAACCTGATGTTAGTCATCGAAATAAATTAGCAAAGCCTCAAAGTCATTTGAAAATATCAATCTTGTGGAGGTTATAACAATCTCAGATCATGCCGCCTGTACCATCAGCATTTATAAAACATTTTTCACTTTACTTCTTTTCTTGGTGATTGGCATTGTTCCTAGCTCATATCTTCTCACTTTAAGACACTCTCTGCCACAGTCTCATATTAAGCTAAAAACAATAATGCCCAGATAATTTACATTGCATTTTTCAAATACATATTTTCTTCCAAAGTACCACCTTTCCACATAAGGTACATACCATTGTCCTTGACCAAGAAATAATCTTTTAAAAAAAAAATCAATCATGTTTATAAGCATGATTGTATGTTCTATATTTAGCACCAAAGAAAAACATAGGTGACATTCTCTAGACTTTTTCTTTCTTCCTTTGACACTTTCCCTCTGATATCCTGGTGACATGAACTGTCAATATGTAGAACAGCTGTCTCACATGTATTCCAAATCAAGAACCATTCAATAGTTTGGCCATTGTGAAAAAGAGAATAAGTGGGCTTCTAATTACAGTGACATCAAATGTAGAAGAGAAGAAACACTTGATTTCACCTCTGAACCCCTGCTTTAGAACTGACCTACTTTGCATGGTGTGGAATAAGCTCCCTCACTGCTTACTGATATAACTGCCCAACTTAAAGCTGCCATATTACCTCACCTATGTGGAACTTGTCTATCTTTTGATTCAATCTGCATGTAACAGAGCAAGGAGAGAATGCTCTGAAGACCAAAAATGCTATTTATATAAGAGTGCCTCTCTTTCTTTCAGAATCTATTTATTCTTTGTTTGAATAGAATTCAAAGAAGCCTGAAGGCAGTACAGTGTAATTACTAAGAGAACAGATGACGGAGTTAGACTGTCTGAGTTGAATCCTGGCTCTGCTTTTTACTAGCCCTGTGACCTTGGGCAAGTTACTTAAACTCAGTATTCTGTTGAATCACCTTAAGATGACAAAAATAATATTTTGAATAGAGTTGTTATACAATGAAATTAATTAAAATATGTAAAACATCTAGAACTATGCTAGGCACATAGTTTTGTTTTTCTTTTTATTTCTTTGTCAATAGATTATTATAAATGGCAAGAAAGAAGAGGAAGAAGAGCTGCTGTAGGCATTTGCACTAATATCAGCAAGTCTAGTAATAAGGGGAGGTAATCCGGCTATTGTCTAAAAATAGACGTAAGAACTGGGGACAGTGAGTATGGAAATAAAACTCTGGTGAGTATCCAAGGTTATCACTCTATTACATCACAACATTGTAGTGAAGTTTATAAAGAGGAACTTGAACCATCATGTCCAAGGACATCTATTTCAACTCAGTAAAATAGTTAACGTTTATTCAGATGACCCCAAGCATCCAAGAAATGATTAAAATAGGCTCAATAATTGAAGATACAATAAATTTTGAAATATTTCTGTTCAAAAAAGCCAAATAAACATTTCAGTGCCTTAATACATACTCAGCTATCCAAAACACTGTTATTCACAAAGATTCTATCTCTAAGTGATCTTGTTATAAGGAGGTACGAAAAGTGAAAACAAAATATGACATCGCAAATTATCTCATGAGGAGGTATAGGAAAGGGTACTAACTCTGCCCTACCTTTCATTCTCCAAGTCTATTTTGTAGAAATAGAAGCGTCTTGAGTATAGGGGGATATGACTACCCACTTGCCTGGAGACTGTATGCCCTAGTCCCCCTTACAGCTCAGCATGGCCATATGACTACACTCTCATCACTGTAATGTGAATAGCATCTGTTGTGTAACTCATGTGGTGCTTCCTTACAAGAAAATTGCTTGCCTTCTGCTTCCTCTTCCTCACCCCACAAGCTGTGCTGAGAACATGAAGCAGTGAAGGGAGCTTCTTCCACGCAGATGAAGGTGCAACCAAGAAAATGGCTGGAGAAAAAGAAGAAACTGGGTCTCCAGGTCAAATTATGCAGGAAGTAGAGGGCCCTACCTTCCTCAGACCCCATGCCTCTGTATTAACTTCTGTTTTATTAGAACATAGCAATTTGGGGTCTTTTTGCTGTAGCCGACTTTTGTCTTAATAAATTTAGAGAAAGATAATAGAAATTAAATTCAAGTATAAATTGAGTGCAAGTATAGTGCAAGTTACTATGTTAGGCTCTATTAAGATGCTGAATTAATTAGATGCAAGTTCTGCCCTCAGAGACTTTATAATCCAGAAAAGATGAGCTAAGTACCCAGACAATTACATTACCATGTAGTCAACATTGTTTTTATCTGAGAGTTATAAACAAGGTGTCACAGGGTTATAGTAAGAAATTCTATCAACATGTACCAATAAATCTTAAATCAGGAAAAATCTTCATGAAGATGGCCTTTGAGAAAAACCTGCAATTGAAAGGATTTCAAAAGCAGAAATACAAGTACACAACGACGGGAAAGGAAAACAGTATGAATAAAAGCACTACAGCAGGACAGGGCATATGTGTTCACACATCCTGTTAGAATAGAGGGCAGGGTTCAATATGTAAGCTGGAATGGTAAATTTACCACATTGTGAAGAGCACTGAATTATAATTACAAAGTATGTATTATAATTATTATAAATTGTTATAATTATTATAAATTATAAAAATTATAATTATAAAGTATGTATTGAGCACTCTCTCTATGCAAACATTGTGCTAAATGTTTTATGTGGATTTTCTCAATTTATCCTCAGCATGAACTCTAATTTTTTATGTATCCTCTCTATTGTGTACCTAATTCAACAGGAAACAGAAATTCTGAAGAACTATGAGAAAGTGAATGACACCCTCCAACTTTGGGACAGCTAATCACCATGTAGGAGTGTACAGTACAAATGCAAAAGGGAGCAATGAGAACATTTTGGTTGCAAGAGATAAGACAACACATGGCAGAACTGAGACTAGAAAAGAATTTGGCAAGTAATTACGTGACTGTGTGAAGAGTTCCATGAATAAGAAAGTGGGAGGCTAACCCTAAAGTTTAGAACCTAAGCACTGAAATCACAAAATAAAGAGTGAGATGTTGTTATGAATAAAAATAGGAGGTAACGAAGTGCATTGGACTGATCGCGGTGTTGATGACGTCCATGCAGAGAGCCTTTGCTTTCTCGGCAACATGACTTATGTGATATTGCCAAATTAGCTTAATATTTCTAAGCCTGTTTTCTTCTCTGAAAAAATAGGAATAATATCCAACCCACAGATTTTACTTGAGGATTAAGATAGTATTTTTTCAAGGCAAGAAAAGCACCTAGCACTGTATAGCACACTGTAGGCTCATAGATGATAGATGATGATAGATAGATAGATAGGTAGATAGATAGATGATAGATAGATAGATAGATAGATAGATAGATAGATAGATAGATAGATAGATAGATTTCTATATCTATATTTATGTATAGGTTGAAGATGTGAGAGTTGATGAAATCATCAAAGAAAAGAGAAAGTTTTCAGGTGAGAACCTTGGGAAATACCTTCGTTTTAATACACAGTAGGAGAAACAGGAGCCCCTAAAGGAGATGGAGAAATACTAATGAGATAAGAATAAATGAAAGATGGGGGGAAAGAAAAGTCAAAGAGAGGATGGTCAGGCTGTTTAGAGAACAAAAAGAATTGAGGTCTGAGAAAAATAGTATTGATTTTAGTGGCAAAGTCAAGAAAATGGAGTTTTTCAGAAGATGGTGTCCTAAGCGTGTTTATCAACATAGGGGAAAGATTTGGTAAAAATTAAATTTACAAAGAAAAAGAAAAATTGAAGGAACACAATTTCAGAGGAAGAAAAAGATGTTAAATCAAGAGCACATGTGGAAAGATCAGCCTCTGCCAGGAATAGAGATGCACTTTCCTCATAGAGGAAATGAGACAAAGGAGGGGGGATGAGGAAATGAAGACATGGAAGGCAACTCTGCATCACAAGAGAGCTCATTTAAGCTGGCTTTTTAGTAAAGCAATAGGTTAAGGCTTCTACTGAGGGAAAGTGAAATGGATAAAATTAAAAATCTGAAGGGATGTCCAGAGTTTATTTTTTCTTTCACAGGTAAAGGGCATTTATCTAGTAAAGGGCATTATTTCTTAATGTTTCCACTTTAATATTTTATCAAATCCACATTTCTTCTCAAAGGATTCATTTTTAAAATATTTAGAGAAATTTTTTAGGGAAAAGGATCTTGAATGACTGAAATGAGTCACTCCTAGTCATTTCCACTCTTTCATATCAACTCTATGTATAAAAGGAATAAATGGTGGTAGTGGTGGAAGGGGTACCAAATGACACAGCACCATTCTGAAACATTCACCTCCCTATAATGATTATAATGCAATTTTGATAGATCTGTTTTTTATATCTACTGTACTGGGTTGAGTGACAGTCCCTAAAAATTGGTATCTACTCAAAACTTCAGTATTTGACCTTGTTGAGATCTTTGCAGGTGAGTTTAGTTAAAATGGGTCATACTGGATTAGGGTCCACCCTAATCTAATATGACTGGTGTCCTTCTCAGAAGAGAGAAATTTGGACACAGACACATACATGGAAGGAAGACATGAGGTCAGAGGCAGATAACAAAATCATGTTACCACAAGCCGAGCAATGCATGGGCTCTCAGAAGCTGGAAGACACAGGAAAGGATCTTCCTCTATAGGGGTGGGAGCCATGCCCACATACTGATTTTGGACTTCTGGCCTCCAGAATTTAGGGAATACATTTCTGTTGTTTGAGCCATCTACTTCGCAGTGTTTGCTGTGGCAGCCCTAGGAAACTTACACACCTACCAAAAAGAAAAAAGAAAGCTGTGCCCTGTGACTAATGGGTGCTTCCTATATTAGGCCTCATGAGGATCACTCAAGAATCAAAAGAACCATTTTCTACCAGAACTTAGCTTTGTTAAGCCTCTTCAGAAACAGCACGAAAATATTTCTTAAATTGTCATTATAAACAGAGTGGTAGCTTACCTGAAAGCCCAGAAAAAAATGATGGGAAATAGACATAAGCAAAACACATTTTAAGATCCATTATATTAAAAATTACCCAAGCACTATTAGTCCCAAGGTTCTACAATAGAGGTCAGTCAAATGAGAATGAGAACTAATCACTCAGAATAACCAACTGCTAGAGAAAAAACAATAGCCTAAGGCCATAATACATGTCCCTTTAAAAGGAAAGACACTCAATTAGAACACTGAGCCTGGAGCAATGTACAGGGATGAAAGCAAAGTGTTAGGGTCCCATCTGAAACTCCTTGATAAGAAACACATCAGAAGGAATCACAACGTGCCTGAACTGCCAGAGGGAGCAGAAAGGAGAAAGGCCCACTCTGTGTGTGAAGACTGTGTTGCTGAATCTTTACGACATGTTTGGATAAAAAACAACCTGACTCTCTATGCATTGAGCCTATCTGATATCACAGGAGGAACTAAATCAAAATTTGGAGATCAATGTCTCAGATTGTGGTGCAAAGGCTCTAGAGAGGTAGTGAAAAGACACTACAAAGAGCCATAGAACAGCAAAAGAAAAACTTTAGACCGAAGCTTCTCCCTTTTCTTGAAACAATGAAACTGATAAGAGATAAAGGGAGAAAACTATTCCTTTTTTATATAGAGAACGCCTGGGAAATATGCTATGTTTATATGTACAAAGTGGGGAAAAAA
The DNA here is from genome assembly GCF_964194185.1 of Rhinolophus hipposideros. Lineage (NCBI taxonomy): Eukaryota > Metazoa > Chordata > Mammalia > Chiroptera > Rhinolophidae > Rhinolophus > Rhinolophus hipposideros. Next base: position 17,660,029 of record NC_138062.1, read on the forward strand.
ATGTAATGAAGTAGAAAGGGCCATAGTAAGAAGTTATAAAAAACTGATTTGAAAATGGACTGAAATCATTGTAGTCTTCTAAGGATTGGAGAAGCAAGATCAAAATGATTCTTCAGAAAAATACTTTTTACTGCTGTGAGCAGGATAGTTTAGAGCACAGAGAAGACAATAAAAAGAATTTGAACATGAGGCAACTGAGTGCCCAGACTGGGTTATGTATGTAAATGATCAGGACACAGAATTCAAAGTGGATTAGATGAAACAGATTTGTACTTAGAGCTGCATTCCTTTCATAAACTCTTCAACCAAAACCTCTAATGTTTTATTCTCCCACCCTCAAGAAGATATTCCATCAATGCTTTGCTTACAATCCATTGATCCCAATAGCCTTTTTATTGTCCCTCACTTCCCTGCTTACACAAATTAAATAACATAGTTTATCATTCTAATCACTCCTTTCTCCTTCCATTCTACACACCTGGCTAACTAAATCCCAGTGGTCGTTAAGCCCAATTCCCCACCCTTGCACCTGATGACTGAATGGAGATGAAGAAAAACACGAAAGCCAGGATCACCCTTCTTCCGTATACTCCATAATCCCTAACCTCAGGAGGTCCCTGGCCCAGCAATCATTCTGACTTCCTTTCCTATTCACTCTCCCACTCAGATAATTAGTCCATACCTTCTCTGTCCTCAAATCTCCAACAACATGTCCCCTCAGCAGATGATCTTGTTCCCTATTCCTCTGAAGACAGATGAGATCACAAGAAAAATGTCTCAAACTTCCATTATCATATCTGCTTTTATATCAGCCTCTCTTCTTCATGCTAGAAATGCACAGCCCATGCTCTTCTTGAAGTCTAACCCTCCCTCTTGTCTCTCGGTTTGACCACTTCATACCTATGCAAAGACGTCACTCTAATATTTATCCTTCCTCTTTTCCATTATCATTTTTCCTCTCTCCTAGATTATTACCATTAGCATACAAACGTATTATAATGTCTGTAAAAAAAAAAGAAAAAACTGCCTTATTTATATACTCTTCTTTAGTTATTGCCTCATTTCTCTGTTCCAGACTGTTCAGAAACTTGATTTTATGTCCTGGACTTCATTCTCTCTTTCATCTACTTCACACAGGCTTTTGCCTACACCACCTAATAGAAACCGTTTATGTCAGGTCAACAATTGCCACAACAATTGCACAATATACAGTGATAAATTCTTAGTCTTTACCTTACGTATCATTAGCTTTTACCAACTGATCACTCCCCCTTTAAAATATTTTCTTCACAAGACTTCCAGGGTGCCATTTTGTCTTGGTTCTCCTACTTCACTGGTAATCTCTTTCATTTTTCTTCTCCTCCACTCTAGCCTATAAATATTGTAGTGACGCAGGGCTCAGTCTTCAGACCTCTTCCCTCTTCTATCTACAATCTTTCAAAGGTGCTCAAATCCAGTCTAATGATTTTAAAAATCATCTATGCATGCATAACTGCCAAATATATCTTCTTTACCAAGACCTCTCCTCTGAACTTCAAACCCATATGTCCTACTTTCATTACTGCATGTTTATAATTGGGTAAACAATATGTGACTATGGAATATTTACATTTTGATTGGATGTATAATTGTTATTCTAAAATTAACATGACCAAAGGAGTCATTTATTCATCAAGAGGGTCTAACAATTGTCTTTTCAATATATGGCACTGGGGAAAAAGTGGATATTCATATGCAAAGGAATGAAATTGGACCCCTATCTTATACCACTCACAAAAATTAACTCAAAATATATCAAAGACTTAAATTTAAGACGTGAAACCATAAAACTCCTAAAATAAAACATAGGGGAAAGCTCCAATTGGCATTGGTCTTGGCAATATTATATTTGGATATAATATCAAAAGCATAAGCAACACAAGCAAAAATCAACAAGTGGGATTACATCAATGATCAGAATTGTACTATGTGCTATATCCATCTTTGTGAGATGGTGGTGCCGGAGGGGATGTAAACATGACTGACATTTGAAACCCAAGCTGTTATATTTTTGTCACCAATGTCCTGTAAATATAATTCTGGCTGCAATTTTCTGGAACTATGTTTCTTCTTAGCATTCTTGTATTTTCATTATGTTGCCATATGTAGAGATTAGCCAATGAAGAAAAGTGGATATGATTAAAAATTGCAAATCAAGATAGGCTTTAAAATACTAATCTAATAAACAATTCTTAATTTGCCTAGTGATCACAAAACAATTACTTTTTTTTATCTAACATTTAACTTAAAAACTGTTTCCCTCAAAAAGAAGCCCTTAGAAATATACAAGGCAAAGGTATTTATGAAAAGATGTTTAATTTCACCAGCAATTTAGAAAATTCAAATTAAAGTGACTCACTATTTTTGGACATCAAATTAACATAGATGTTTACAAATAATGATATCTAGTGTTAGCAAGGCCATGGTGGGAGTATAAATTGGAGTAATGTTTCTACATAGAGATTGATTAAATAAATATATATATACATACATACATACTAAAGGCCTTAAAAAGGACTCTTGATTAATCAATTCCAATTATTCAATGTATCCTAACAACAAAGAGACGCACGTAATAATTTAGTACCATTGTTTATCACCTTGAACATTTAAAAACCACCCAAAATTTCAACAATATGGAATTGGCTAAATAAGCACAATATATCTCTACAATAAAACACCACAAATATTTTAGGTGAATATGCAATGACATGGAAAGATGTCCCCCTTCTACTGTTAAGTGGAAAAACGGTTATCGAACAGTATGTATAATGTACAGTCAGCGAAAGAGGGAAAGAAAAACTACATGCTTAAAATGGATCTCTCCAATGTGCTATTATGTTTTTCCCCTTCTTTTTTCCTTATCTGTTTCCTACATTTTTGACAATGACAAATGTTTTTTGTGAAAAGAGTAATATTTTCTCTTTAATTTACTTTGTACTTTTAAAAGCTCACTGACTTCTACACCTTTATAAATACTATTTGTAATGATCTAGCTGATACCTATTCTTGCAAATATGTGCTTGGTTTCCCCCATACATATTTCCTTGATTCATCAATTCTCGTGTGAACTTGTAAATTTCAAATGTCAAGGACAATTGCATCTAATTCTTTATACTTCTTGATGTTAATAAAGTACATAAAATTATACATATTAATATTTATTGAATACATGAATCATAAATACATGATGGAAAGAGGCCTTAAAAATTAAAAGTACATAAGTGTTTGAAGTGCTGTTGTCTCTACTCTAAATATGTTTGATTAATATTTGCCAAATCCAACCTTCATCTATTTTACCCACAAACATTGTCCCTGCCTCAAAGCTATTACTCTTTGAGACTGTCTCAGTCTCAGTGTCTAAGTTCAAACCTTTGCTCAAGAAAGCATCCCCAGAGCTCTGAGTCCTGCCCATTATGTTGGCCTGCCTGCTGACTTATCCCGCCTGGAAATCATGGTTCAACACACCTAATACATTTCTGGAAATTTTTCCTATAAATATGTTATACATGTGCTAAATAATGTAAGTAAAGTATACATATTACAACATTGTTTATACTAGCAGAAGATTGGCCATAACTTAAATGTTTATTAATACATGTATGACTAAATAGATTATATTCCATGCATATGATAGAATATATGCCACCTTTAAAAATAGTAAGACAACTTTTTATATATATTGTTAAGGAAATGATCTTATGAAATGAACAAAGCAAAATACAGAACTACATATATACATATGTATATATATATGATCGTAGTATATGTTTATGTACATGTTTATACATGTATACAGTATCGTTAAAGAATATATATATCTCTGGAAAGAACTAAATGATCGGAGGACAGGATAAGAAAGAGATTTGTTTTTCAAAATAAACCTTTTTGAATCTCTTGAATTTTGAATCCAGGGCATGTACTTCCTTTTCAATAAACACATAAACTTGGAGAATATCTTATTTATTGAGTGGATTTCTTAGTAATGTATATGCAAAGCAAGTGGGTACCCCACGCCTTGGGAGAAGGGTGCAGTATTACACTTATGTTACCAGATGAAAGCCACCGATTAATATACTCTGGTGTGGAGAGCTGTGTTCTATGGAAGAAGTGTGGGCAAAATTGCATAAAAGATTAAAGAACCCCCTGGGGACATAGATGTTGAGACCTTGACCTCATCTCTTTTGAGATGATTGTGATTAAAAACTTTATAATAAAACAATATAGCCATTCTCACCAAAGAGAATGACTAGCAATAGTTCTACGGGGGAACTTCACCATTAGGGCGAAAGCATCTGGACTGGTGAGCTGGATAAGTGCCAGGACCAAATGTTCATGGTGGGAAAGCTAATTACAGCAGAGCAAGCAGCTGTGACTTGACTCTCTCGCTGAGCTAGCTCCCTGAAAGGTGTCCATGTTTTGAATGTAATGTGAGTGTAAACCAAAGAGTTGAACTTGGCAGCCCAAATCTGGAGCACCCTTACCACCACCCCACTGAGGGAGTGAGATCATCCCCTAGAAGTACGTCTGCAGCCTCTTGGCATGTGTCCCCACCCCGTGTTATCGGTCACAATAGCAGTGTGAGCAGAGATAGGCTTAACACTATGGGGGGGCGACCTCTAGAACATCCTCTCCCTCTATGGAAAAGCTACTAGGACATCTGCCGTAGTGTCATTACAACGATTTGAATAACATAGGAAATTGCAAACCTTCCCTTTTTAGCAACAGCACGTGGCAGTGACAGAAACAAAGTCATCAGAAGACAAAGACTGCCTCCTTCTTCATGAGAGTTTGGAAGTCTGACTATCCCTTGAACTAAGTAAGACCCAAAGGTTATGAGTGATTTTTAATTTGATGGAAGAGCTGAAAACCTCATAAATAAGTTATTAGACATTCTAGCAAATTGGGCCCATGAATGCTCAAGCCAGTATTAATTTGAAAGATAAAATAAATATGAACTCCATTGTAGGTGGTGAAGGAGGCCATACCAGTAACATAAGAAAGAAGAACTGTGCCCATGGCTAACCTCGGGGACACCCAGGAAACGACAAACCAGCTAGTCGGGCTTCAGGAAGAGCAGGACTGGGGAGCTGGCCTCTTTGAGCCTGGACCTAGAAGATGGCTCAAAATATAAGGCTGTTGGGAAGCTGGCAGCAGGAATATGGCTCTCACCCCGGCGCCCCATCAGTAATGCGACAGCTCCTCCCTCAATACTTCTTTCTTATCCTGCTTATACTAGCCAATCTCTTCACCCTCCGTATATCTTTGTTTCCTTCTCATAGCTTCTGTTTACTGTGCTTTGGCTCCATTGTACCCATAGCCACTTAGCTTTGGCTCCCTCTTCTGCCTCTGAACTTCCTAACTGACATTACCCACAACTAAGTGACTTACCGTGTTTTCCCAAAAATAAGACCTAGCAGGACAATCAGCTCTAATGAGTCTTTTGGAGCAAAAATTAATATAAGACCAGTCTTATGTAATATAAGATCAGGTCTTATGTAATATAATATAATATAAGATCAGGTCTTATTTTACTATAAGACTGGATCTATAATATAATATAATATAATGTAATGTAATGTAATGTAATGTAATATAATGTAATGTAATATAATGTAATAATATAATATAATATAATATAATATAATATAATATAATACTGGGTCTTATATTAATTTTTGCTCCAAAAGACGCGTTAGAGCTGATTGTCTGGCTAGGTCTCATTTTCGGGGAAACAGGGTAGGTAGACTTTGCATGGGCCAAGCTTTCCACAAGGAACCATCTTCTAGTCATCTGCCAGACTATTGTTTAACTGCCTTTGGGTTAGATGTCCATCAGTTCCAACTGTTTTGGTTCTAAACGCCATTTGGAAAAAGCCCAGGTGGGAATGGAGGAAGAACAGAGGAGAGCTGCTACAAAGGCAGGCTGCCCAGTGCTCCCTGTCAGCAGAGTGTGAGCTTTTTTTCTTTAGATGGGACTGTGGACCTTTGCAGAATCCCCTGCCAAGTTTTCATGCTAGGAAACTATGAGAACTTGGAAATTTTATGAAAATTCCAAGGTCCACAGGAACTTGGTAAGCATTCTGTTTAAACACTAATTTTAACAAGGGATTAAAAATGTAGGCTATGAATCGCACGTTAAATTAAAATTCTATAACTCTGCATTGCTAAACAGAGTTCACTTAGAATTTAGGAAATTAATGCATTAATTCAAAACATTACCAAAAGAAAAATACTCTGTAAATTAATAGAATTAAGAGTTCAATGCATCTCTCTTCTTGCTCCTTGAAGCCACTTAACATGCCCAACCTCTTACTCCAAGTTTGTATTACAGTATGTTATGATTAAACCAGAGTTTAATTTATGCTCTGCAGTGGTATACTCACAGCCCCTAATGAGACTACGAGTTGAATATATTAAATTTAAAACTATTATGTTGGGAACAGAACAAAAAAATCATTAGTTAGTATGCTAATGCGGTGATCTTTCAGACATAATCTGATTGCTGGACCATCTTCCATTACAAAGCAAGGATTACACCTTGATTTAATGGCTTCCATGCTCCACCTGCCCAAGGGCACAGTAACAAACTCTATAGAGGTTGCTGGGCAAAGATAATAGGAAAGAATCCAGAAAGTCTACACAGTAAGAAGAACTCCAAAACGTTTTTTCAAATCTTGGATGTGAAATCACAGGGTTTCAGCTGCTTACAAAAGGTAAAGATCACAGCCAAAGTACTTGGCAACAGCTTTGCTGTATGTTTACAAGTGGTGGTTTTATTTTGTGACTTTATTTGCTCTCTCAGGAGAATATTGTGACTGCAGCCATGTATAAATACCTTAAGTCAATTCTGGCACTGAAAATTGAATTAATTTTTCTCTAACAAATTATGGAGAGTAATGCAAATTTAGATCTTTTTGGTTTTGTCCGCCCTGTTGCACGTTGAAGAATAGCTTTAAATTTTTTTTTTCTTTCTTGCTATAGTCTTCAATTTTTTTGTTGTTGTTGTTTTTAAAGTTTATTGGGTGACAATTGTTAGTAAAATTACATAGATTTCAGGTGTACAATTCTGTATTACATCATCTATAAATCCCATTGTGCGTTCACCACCCAGAGTCAGTTCTCCTTCCATCACCACATATTTGATACCCCTTACCCTCATCTTCCACCTCCCTCCCCCTTTACCCTCTGGTAACCACTAAACTATTGTCTGTGTCTATGAGTTTTTGTCTCTCATTTGTTTGTCTTGTTCTTTTGTTGTTTTTGGTTTATATACACATATCAGTGAAATCATATGGTTCTCTGCTTTTTCTGTCTGACTTATTTCGCTTAGCATTATACTCTCAAGATCCATACATGTTGTCACAAATGTTCCTATATCATCTTTTCTTACCGCCGAATAGTATTCCATTGTGTATACATACCACAACTTCTTTATCCATTCATCTATCAAAGGACATTTTGGTTGTTTCCATGTCTTGGCCACCGTAAACAAAGCTGCAATGAACATTGGAGCACACGTGTCATGATGTATAAAAGTTTTCAGATCTTTTGGGTAGATACCCAGGAGAGGGATTGCTGGGTCATATGGAAATTCTACTCATAATTTTTTGAGGAGCCTCCACACTGCCTTCCATAACGGCTGCACCAGTCTGCATTCCCACCAACAGTGTATGAGGGTTCCTTTTTCTCCACAGTCTCTCCAACACTGTTACTATTTGTCTTGTTGATGATAGCCATTCTGACTGGGGTGAGGTGATATCTCATTGTGGTTTTTATTTGCATTTCTCTGATGATTAGTGATGTTGAGCGTTTTTTCATATGTCTATTTGCCATTTGTATGTCCTCTTTGGAGAAATGTCTCTTCAGATCCTCTGCCCATTTTTCAAATGGGTTGTTTGTTTTTTTATTGTTGAGTGCAGGAATTCCTTGTATATTTTGGATATTAGCCCCTTATTGGAGGCATTGTTTGCAAAAATCTTCTCCCATTCAGTTGCTTGCCTCTTTATTCTGTCAATGGTTTCTTTTGCTGTGCAGAAGCTTTTAAGTTTCATATAGTCCCATTTGTTTATTTTAGCTTTTACTTCCCTTGCCTTTGGAGTCAAATTCATTTGACTCTTTTAACCCAAGGTCCGTAAGTTTAGTTAGTACGTATGTTTTCTTCCATGCAGTTTATTGTGTCAAGTCTTATGCTGAAGTCTTTGATCCATTTTGAATTAATTTTGGTGACAGATAACAGTCCAGTTTCATTCTTTTGCACGGGGCTATCCAATTCTCCCAGCACCATTTATTGAAGAGGCTGTCTTTTCTCCATTTTACGTTTTTTTGCTTCTTTGTCAAAAATTATCTGTCCATATTTATGTGGTTTTATTTCTGGGTTCTCAATTCTATTCCATTGGTCTATGTGTCTGTTTTCTGCCAATACCATGCTGCTTTGATTATTGTAGCCCTGTAGTACAAGCAGAAGTCAGAGCGTGTGATACCTCCAGTATTGTTCTTTTTTCTTAAGATTCCTTTGGCTACTTGGTGTCTTTTGTAGTTCCAAACAAATCTGATGATTTTTTGTTCTATTTCTTTAAACAATGCCATTGGAATTTTGATGGGGATTGCATTAAATCTGTATATTGCTTTGGCCATTTTAACTATGTTGATTCTTCCAATCATAAGCACTGAATGTCTTTCCATTTCTTTGTGTCTAATTCAAGTTCTTTTAAAAATGTCTTAGAGTTTTCAGGATATAGGTCTTTCACATCATTGGTTAAGTTTATTCTTAGGTATTTTATTCTTTTTGCTGCAATTGCAAAAGGAATTGTTTTTTGTATTTCTTTTTCTCAGATTTCATTGTTAGTATATAAGAATGCAATGGATTTTTGTACGTTGATTTTGTAGCCAGCAACGTTACTGTATTTGTTGATTGTTTCTAATAGCTTTTTGTGGAGTCTTTAGTTTTCTATATATAGCATCATGTCATCTGCAAAGAGTGATAATTTAACTTCTTCATTCCCAAGTTGGATGCCTTTTATTTCTTTCTCTTGCCTGATTGCTCTGGCAAGGACTTCCAACACTATGTTGAAAAGCAGAGGTGATAGGGGACAGCCCTGTCGTGTTCCTCAAGGTAGAGTAAAGGGCTTCAGTTTTTCACCATTAATGATGAGATTAGCTGAGGGTTTGTTATATATTGCCTTTATTATGTTAAGGTATTTTCCTTCCATACCTATTTTATTAAGTGTTTTAATCATAAATGAATGTTGTATCTTGTCAAATGCCAAAGATATAATCATATGATTTTTGTTCTTTATTTTGTTTATGTGATGTATCACATTGATGGATTTGCGGATGTTGAACCATCTTTGTGCCCCGGGGATGAACCCCACTTAGTCGTGATGAATAATCTTTATAATGCATTGTTGTGTTTGATTTGCTAGAATTTTGTTGAGGATTTTTGCGTCTGTGGCATATAGTCCTTCATAGTATTCTTGGATGATCCTTTGCATTTCTGTGGTGTCCGTGATAACTTCCCCTTTTTCATTTCTGATTTTGTTAATTAGTGTCTTCTCTCTTTTTATCTTAGTGAGTCTAGCTAAGGAATTGTCAATTTTGTTAATCTTTTCAAAGAACCAGCTCTTTGTCACATTAATTTTTTCTATTGTCTTTTTGTTCCCTATTTCATTTAGTTCTGCTCTGATTTTTGTTATTTCCTTTCTTCTGCTGACCTTAGGTTTCACTTGTTCTTCTTTTTCTAGTTCTTTAAAGTGTAACATGAGGTTATTTATTTGGGATTTTTCTTGTTTTTTGAGATAGGCCTGTAATGATATATATTTCCCTGTTAAAACTGCTTTTGCTGCATCCCAAAAATTTTGGTAGGATGTATTTTCATTGTCATTTGTTTCTAGGTGTCTTTTGATCTCTCCTCTAATTTCTTCTTTGACCCAATTGTTCTTTAAAAGTATGTTGTTTAATTTCCATGTATTTGTGGAGTTTTCTTTTTGCTGTGGATATCCAATTTCAAAGCCTTGTGATCAAACAATATGCTTAGTATGATTTCAATCTTCTTAAATTTGCTGGGGCTGATTTTATGTCCCAATATATGATCTATCCTTCAGAATATTCCATGTACACTAGAAAAAAATGTATAGTCTGATGTTTTAGGATGAAGTGCTCTCTATATGTCAGTTATGTCCATTTTATCTAATGTGTCATTTAGAACTGCTATTTCGTTATCAATTTTCTCTTTGGATGATCTATCCATAGCTGTCAATGATGCATTTAAGTCCCGTAGTATAATTGTGTTTTGGTCAATTTCTCCCTTTAGTTCTGTTAGTAGTTGCTTGGTATATTTCAGTTCTCCCTGATTGGGGGCATAAATATTGATGACTGTTATGTCTTCTTGTTGGATAGTCCCCTTTACCATTATGAAATGTCCATCTTTGTCTCTTGTTACCTTTTTCACCCTGAAGTCTGTTTCATCTGATATCAGTATGACTACACCTGATTTTCTCTGGATACCATTTGCTTGGAGTGTCAATTTCCACCCTTTCACTTTGAGTCTATGCTTGTCCTTGTAGCTGAGATGTGTCTCTTGGAGACAGCATATGGTTTGGTTTAATTTTTTGATCCAATCTTCTACTCTGTGTCTTTTTATTTGTAAGTTCAGTCCATTTACATTTAGGGTGATTATTGATATGTGAGGATTTTCTGTCATTCTATCTTTAGTTTTCTGGTAAGGCTGTGTACACACTCCATTGTTTCTTTTCCTTTTTGTTGTTGTCTATTATTTCTGTGTGGTGGTATTCTATGATGTTTCCCTCTGTTTCTTCTTTTATTACAGTATATATTTCAGTTCTGGATTATTTTTAGTGGTTACCTTAAGTTTGTGTAAAAGAAAGTTTGATATTTAGAGTATTCCATTTTCTTCAACACGCTCACTTTCTCCATTCCCATATTCCGGTTCAGGCCTTTACTCTCCCCCTTTTTATGTTTTGGTTGCCACAAATTGTCCCTGTTGATGGTGGTCGAATAGCCTTCTTTTGTATTTCTTGTAGTGCAGGTCGTGTATTAGAAAATTCCCTCAGCTTCTGTATGTTTGTAAAGGTCTTTATTCCTCCTTCATATCTAAAAGGTATCTTTGCTGGATATATTATTCTTGGCTCATAAATTCTCTCTTTCAATAGTTTGAATATTTGGTTCCAGTCCCTCCTGGCTTGTAGAGTTTCTGCTGAAAAATCTGATGATAATCTAATGGGCTTTCCTTTGTAGGTTACTGTCTTCTTTTCCCTGGCTGCCTTGAGGATTCTTTCTTTGTCGTTGATTTTAGACAGCTTCAATACAATGTGCCTTGGAGAAGACCTGTTGGGATTGAGGTAATTAGGTATTCTATTTGCTTCTTGGATTTGAGAATCCAGTTCTGTCCACAAGTTTGGGAAGTTCTCATCGATGATTTGTTTGAATATATTCTCTGTTCCCTTCTCTCTTTCTTCTCCTTCTGGTATGCCTATTATTCTTATATGGCTCTTTCTGATGGAGTCAGAAAGTTTTTGTAGAGTTCTTTCATTTCTTTTAAGTCTCAAGTCTCTTTCTTCTTCCATCCGTGTCATTTCCAGGTTTCTATCTTTGATGTCACTGATTCTTTTATGCATCTGGTCTACCACGCATGCATGCAACTCTACTACCTAAGCTGCCTATTTCATTCTTAATGTCTTCTATTGAGTTCCTAATCTCCAGAAATTCTATTTGGTTCTTTTTTTAAAACTTCAATCTCTTTGATAAAATGCTCATGTTGTTCTTTAATTGGGTTTCTGAATTCATTAAGCTGCCTTTCTGTGTTTTCTTGCATCTCATTGAGTTTTTTCGGAACTGCAATTTTGAATTCTCTGTCATTTAAGTCACATATTTCCATATCTTTAAGTTCCTTTTCCGGAGACTTTTCACTTTCTTTCTGAGCTGTCTTGTTGCCTTGGTTATTCATGGCAATTACTGATTTGTTATTTCTCTTCCTAGACATCTACAGGAGTGACTTCTGCAACAGGTTGATAGGAAGAGGTGTTTCTTTTGTTTTCCAGTACTTGTTGGTAGAATATTTTATTTTCTCTCTGACTGCAGCCTTTTTTTCTCTCACACTGTAGTGCTATGTTTTCTCTGCACTATTCCAGTTTCTCACACAATGGGGGGATTCCCTGGGAGACAGGCTTCTCCTCTGTTAACAGTTCGCCTGGGTCATAGGGCGCCACATCCCTGTGGGGGTGCGGAGAGCTTTCGAAGTTCCAAAGCTCTTTCTGCACCAGGTTCAGAGCCTGTATATTTCAACAGTTTTGTTTACTCCTGCAGGGATCTGCCCAGATAGGTGGGGCCAGGGGCGGGGTGAGTTGTGAGAGGTGGCCTAGAGCAATGGCAGCGACCTACACCACAGCTGGTCCCCCTTCCACAGCTCCCTCCCCTTTGCCGGAACTAGTTGAGCTGCGAATCTGTGTCTGCGGTCCACAGTTCTCAGAACAGCAAATATTCTGTTTTTTTGATCTGACATTGCTACTGTTCCGGGCAGGTGGGGGCAGGGCGAGCTCTGGGAGGGTAGGGAGGGGGCGGCTATTCTCAGTGCCTAAGGCTTCCATTCTGTGCTCAGCAGTGAGGGCTTAAACCACCGTTTTCAGCCGTCTTCCCTCAGTCTTTTCTCCGAGGTCTCTGCCGTGAGCATTGGGTTCAGTCGTGTTATATGCTGCCCCCTCAGCCCTGTGGGCCGTAAGTGGAGCCCTAGCAGTCCGAGTTCTTCCCTCTCCCACAGCTGCAGTAGTTCCGGGATGCAGCAAGCTTGGAGCACTGAGCTAGGTCTGCGTCCTGCGTCTGTGCGGCTCCGTCTCCACACTTCTCCCTTCCCTCCTCCCCCGCTCGCGTGATTCACCCACCTTTAGGTGAATTCAGTAGTGGTCCTCTTCGTCTTGCCTGTCTGCTGTGCAGGGAGTCCTTTGTAGAGTTATTGTTGTTCGATTAGTTGTAAATTCCAGGGGAGATTTACAGAGGCTCACCTCATGCTTCCATTTTGATGACGTCGCTATAGTCTTTTTCTATCTTTAGAATTTTAAGTATATATGTTCTATCTCATGTTTCCTTCTCCTTATTGATTTAGTTTGCTCTGTAAAAAATTTTACTGTATACAGAAGGAAGCTTGGAGACTTTCTGCAAATCAAACATTATGTTTCTCTTACTAGCTTCCCCTAGGGTTTTGAGCTATAATGATTTTTCTTTCTATTACCTTATTATTTGGTAAGGAAATATATGAGATTATAAATGTATTTTCCTATGCCTATCAGTGCATACTGACATATCATCTTAAAGGATTAAAAGGTACATCACTTCTGCTCTATAATAAGTAAATATTCGATGTGGCATTCTTATCACTATGGCATTAGGTGGGTACTTTGTGACCCTGTCATACTAGCAATCTTCCATGAAAGGCTTTTACTTCCATTAGTTAAGGACTGTCATAGCTAGTCAGGTATCATGAGTACTATGAAAATGTCATATTGTAAGGTAGAAAGCCCTACCCCAAGCAGTTACTCGTCTTATTGGTATTTAACAACCACACATATGAGAGCATGTATATAAAATACAAGGTTCATCTCTTGTGCTACATTAATAATGAATGACAGAAATAAAGTTGGGAGATCACTGATAAATCAATTGAAATGAAGAAAATCACAGTCACTGAGAAAAGAAGGAGTGCTGAAAAATAAAAGGACAAACTAAGCAAGAACAAAATGAAAAACATCCTAAAGCAAAAATGATAATTTTGTGATGTAAATAACTAACAGTTGATCCAACAGAAAGTAACTAACTTATCAAAATACAACACCAAGGAGGTCCAAACATGAGACCAGAAATAACAACATTTCTGCACCAATTAGAAGTTTTTAAACATATATAAAGAGAGGAAGATTTTGAATTTTACTTAAAGCAAAATACAGAAGAGCAGTTTAAAAATTATCATATATATGTATTTAAATTAAACTCACAATGACAGTTACGTTTCATAACAGTTGTTATTCTTTTCCCTATGTTAAGGCTCTCTACTCTGGCTTCTTCCCTTATACATTTGTAATAAACGTTGACTGTACAAGATAAAGGTCACCAATTTTTCTTCTTTTTCTTTCTTTTTTAATTGAATAAACCAGATGTGAAACAATGTATAAGTTTAAAGTGTACGTCTTTCTTTGATATATTTATATATTGTAATATGATTACCAATATAACAATATTTATCATATTACATAATTATAGTACAGTATTCATCCATTATTAAATGTCCTCTACCTGCACCTTCGTTACTCATTTGCTCACTAGAATAGACTATCAACATTCCAAAAAGGAAATATATAAAATTATCTTGTCCTCATATATATTTTATGGGGGTGAAAAATTTTATGATGATAGAAAATATTAGTAAGTTATCTAAAAAAAAGAACTCTGTCATTAGTCTCTGGAGACCATCTAAGCTGACCTAACCCCCTTATTTCAAAGGGGGAAATAGGCTTATCCAGGTGAGAATGTAATGTCTTCAATACATCAGTTTCCCCTACACAAACATAATACCTTACAATCCTCTTCTTTCTTACCCTCTCTCCCTCTACCTAATGACACTTGTAATTTGATAGTTTTATTATTTCTCAGGCAGTGGAAGTATAATATAACAAAGATAAAATATTCTTTAATAATCTCCAACTTGAAGAAGGAGATGCATACCTGTGTGGTCTTGAGTTATATCCTGTGACCATTCAGGCAGCTGGAAATGCAGAATCTTCTATTTCTGCAATATAGATACCTTTAAAGAATTTACTGAGTTTTTGGAAGTGGCAGAGAGGAGAGCATGGTGGAAAAGTACTCCTCTATTTTTTTTAAATTTAAATGGTAGTTATTATTTGGACACAATTAGGGAGTTTTATAATATCTACATTTTATTAAATTGCAGTACAATCACATACACACCCCTAAGCACTAATACACATAAACATGAATTTACCCATGGTTTTGTTATTCCAAAACTTTCAGCAGTTGAAACCACAGAATTAAGAATGGAACCAAATTCAGATAACCGAAGGTACAACTTGGAGATAAGTTAGAGGTCAGGAACTGGAAAATGTTAGTAACTGATAACCAATTTGGAAGCTAGAGATCAAAACTATACACACAGTCCAGGATTAGAGAGAATGCAGCTGCCAAACATTAAAACAAGTCATCATATTGAGAACCAGAACCTGTGAGATTGTGAAAGAGCAAGGTGAGGAAGGGAGACCTAGAACCAAACCAACGAGGAAATGCCTGCTACTTCCTTCTAGAATAAAAGCCAGCTCTACACTCTGTTAGTACAAGGCCTAAATACAGAAGAATTCACATCGGAAAAATGCTAAGTGGATTCATCTGATTAGATGAAGAATATGAATGCAGGCACACCTCGTACTCATCGTGGGTTTGGTTCCACACCACCAGAATGAAATAAAGATTGCAATGAGGCAAGTCACGTGAATTTTTTGATTCCCAGTGCATATAAAAAATATGTTTACACTATACTATAGTCTATTAAGTGACCATAACATTATGTCTAAAAAAACAATGTACATACCTTAATTTAAAAATACTTATTGCTTAAAAATGCTAACCACCATCTGAGCCTATTGGAAAAATGGCGCCAATAGACTTGTTCAATGTAAGGTTGCCACAAACCTTTAATTTGTAAAAAACGCAATGATCTGCAAAGCACAATAAAGGGAAGCGCAATAAAATGAGGTGTGCCTGTATGTGACTTCCAAAGCCAGGGAGAATACACCCTCTCAGTTCCTGGAAATCTTCTGCAAATCCTGTAAGAGGTTATATCTTAAGAGCTTTGGTGTAAAAAGTATTTTAAAGTTTGAAGTAGAGGATGGATATGCATTATCATTAAGCTGCTAGAAATGTGTGTATTTTTCACAAGCTTCTATTTTTCACAATGCCTTAGAAATTTGTTTGAAGTCACTCTAAGTGACTATTTCTACACCTTATGTACTTCTGGGTGGCCTAAGAAACAGTCTCCAGTACCCAGAGTGAGATACAATATTGACTTTTATGAATTTTCATGAACATTCGGATGATTTTCAGAAAAAACAAGTCTTTCCACAGGCAATTAAGCACCTTGGGGAATGCCAGTGACAGTTCTGCATGATTCTGAGCTTCAAGTTCACATCTATTCATTTTTTGTTTAGATCAAAAGAACTATTCTCCCCAAAGCATAAAAAGGCTTAAAACAAAATTGAGGTGAAATATTGAAACATTTAGGTCATGATAATGCTGACTAACTGAAATTGATACATACTTCCTTATCTTCCCATAAAAAGAAAAAGGAAAAAGTGATGAGAGTTGTAAAGAGCAATAGAAACATGCAAAAATCAATTACTGATGAATTATATACCCCTAATTATAGTTTATGTAGGTTATAAAATAACCATTGACAAGACCTCTGATACAGCTATTAAGTTTTACAGAAATGAATTGGATAACATACCAGTTAACTACTTCCTACTGCAGATTTTCCATCCTCACCTTTATTTCTCTTCCATTCAGGAAGCAACAACTTGTAGTGCTCAATATTTAGTAGAGGATAGGTGGTGGTGCTTGCTTTTTGATGGTAAATTAGGGTAAAAGGGATCAAATATATGGTGATGGAAGGAGAACTGCATCTGGGTGGTGAGCACACAATGTGATATATAGATGATGTATTACAGAATTGTACACTTGAAACCTATGTAATTTTACTAACCATTGTCACTCTGATAAATTTTAACTAAATAGATAAATGAGCTACTGAGCTACCAAAGACAGGACAGATTGTAAAGGTGAAAAGAATAAATAATGGAAAACTGTATGACATTTTGGAAAAGGTAAAACAATTGAGATAAAAAAAAATATTATCACTGGTTGCCAAGTGTTTGGGGACACAAGAGAAGTGTTAAACAGACGAAATACAAGAGATTTTTTAGGGCATTGAACTATTCCACATATTATAGTGGTGAATACATGATACTATGTATTTGTCAATCCCATAAAAATGTACAACACAGACAGTGAACCTTAATATGCACAAATCTTTAAAAAATCATTTAGAAGGTTAGGATAATCTCATAATGGAACAAAGAATATGACAAAACAATCTAACTGTACTACAAATGTATGGAACAACCTCACTTAAGGGATGGGGGTGGCAAAGGTGTTGACCTAAGTAACTCTGGAAATAAGTGGAGGCTGTACAACAAAAGCCAACATAAACTATACCTAAGCACTGTGCTCTAGCTGATAATGCTGTTTGCCACAGAACCCAGGTGAATCATTCCAATATTACCACGCATGTATACTAAAGTGATTAAGTAAACAGATGGCAGATGGTGGAAGCCAGATTCCTCGCTGTTAAAGCACCAGGTTACACATAAGCAAGGGGAGGAGGTTAGAAGGATCCACATGGTAAACAATCAGGGTTGGAGACATCAGTATGAACTCATGCGTAGCTTAACATGGCACAGATGGTTACACAGAAATATTTCTATTTCTAAGTATTTATATGTCTATATAAATCTGCAGATATTTGTAGAGGTATGTGTACATACACAGGTTAGTATACACCCATATATTCTCTTGCTTTGTCAGCTGAGATGGCCAAGAATCAATATCACATCAGTACCAATGAGCATGCCTGGTGCCAGATCTTAGTTTCTAATCCTATTCTTCAAAAAAGGGAATCAGGTCTCTGTAGAGAAATGGCTGAGTCTAGGGCTGGTACAGAAACTATACATAATAAGCATGTAGTATTTTGTGTTTCCAGAAAGGAAGAAATTGCTTTAAACACACACACACACACACACACACACACACACACACACACACACACATTGATTGAAGGCAATATCAAAGGGATGTATTTTAAATTCTAAAATATTATATATTATTATATTACTATTACCTAATTTGAGTATGAAGATAAATAATAAGCAATTTTATAATAAATAAAATTTTGATTTCTATAGAATGCTAGCTTCTAAGTTTCATCAAGGATTTTGCTGGCATTATTTATTAACTTTAGTGACAGCCTCTAAGGAGGATAGAAACACTATTATCTGTAAAACCAAGACATTCGTGGCAAAAGTGACTCAGTTTGTACAACACAAAACTGAGAGCCAAATTTTACAATTACCAATTGTTTGCCATCAGAATGACAGTTGAGGCTAATAGTCATTATGTTTCAATTCTCTTTCCATAAAACTTTGATTAAAAAAATTAGTAAGAGAGACACTCTCCTGCTCAATGAAAATAGTGTTCAGATGTATCAAGTTTAGAACATTTGGTTATGATCCCTTAGTTAAAAAAAGAAAGGAAAGAGATCTTGGATATATTCCAAAATGTCTTAAAAGAAAACAAAAGCTAATTTTAATGAATAAGGACAGGCACTGCAATGTTTTGTTTTTTTTCCTACTATCAGAAATTATACAGGTTGGATTAATTTCACCAACAAATTTAAGGACAGGAAATGGGAAAATAGGAAAATCTTTCTACTGAAGATCCCTCCTTAGCTCCCAGAATGGCTTTTACATTTTTCAAGGTTTGTAACAAAAAAAAAAATAAAGTTTATATACTCATAGGTATAGAGACAGATACACAGATAGATAAATAGATAGAGGTAAAGAGATAGAGGTATACTTACGTTAAAAAGACAAGGAGGCAGAGGAGGAGCAGTAAGAAAAAGAGAAGGAGATGAAGGCTGTATGTGGCCCACAAAAAACCACAAATTTCACTATCTGTCCCCTTACAGAGAAATTTTCCAACTCCTACTCTAGAAGATTCTTTAGGAAGTGTTCCAGTCAGTGTTCTCTGGATTCCCACATTACCTATCAATCAATCGATCAATAGATAGACAGATAGATAGATAATGATTGGCTTTGTCTATCTTTTATCTCCTTTTTCTTCCTGATTCTTTTCCTTTTTTATTTTGTACTTATTCTCTTGCCTGTTTATGTGCTTTTCTTCATTCACTCTTGCTTAATTTTCAGGAATTTATTCATCCTTGAGGAACTTATTTAGTCTTCATTTTTAAGATGATTCCTTTCTTTTTCTTCAATGTCTTTCCTGTGTTGGGTAAACTTTACCCCTCTCACACCTTCCTGTTTTCTCAAGGTTTTGCACTTGTTTTTGCCCATTTCTATTCTGATTTTTGAAATTTCTAATTTGAGAATTTTTTTAATATCTGAAAATACTTATTTAAGAATATTCAATAAGTTTGAGGTGTTGGGTTACAGTTTTCTTCTGCTTTGTGGTTATTTGTAGGTAGAGATTTTCATCAGCTAAACTATTTTGTTTCCATTTTATTTTCTCTTGTTATAATAGCTACCTGCTATTTCCTGTTTGTTTTCATAATTTTTCCCTTTAGTCAACAATAACAGTATGAACAGACAGGAAAGATGATTTTCGTTGATAAACTAGGTTATTTGTTCATGAATGCCCACTTCTGATGATATTGTGATGTTCAATATCTTTAATCAAAGACCATTTTTGGGTGAGGAAGAAAAGTTGGTTTGTCTTCTGACTTTGAGATTCCTTTTCCTTTCTTCAGTATCTTTAATTTCCTACTCTTTTTTCCTGCTTTCTCTTGACCATCCGATCTCCAAGAGGTGCCTCCTGTGAGCTTCGTCTTCTTTCTAACCCAGACATGGTATCTTCCAAAAACTGTTATCTCATATCCAGCACACTTAAAAGCCTTTGTCTTTCAATTTTCCAAGAGCCAATTCTCTTACATGCCAGATTACAAGCTTGTTTTTGGTCTTTTTCTGTTCAGTGTGGAACTTCATTTTCCTGAGGATAATTTTATCTGTTGCATCTCCCATCTGGCTCCTGAATCCCATCCACTTTTCTTCATGACCTCCACTGTATCCACCCAACTTTCTGCAAAGAAGTACATGCTGCAAAACTAGGTGAACTGTTTTTAGGTGTTTATTTACTTACATACAAGTATTTAAGAAATTTTATAACTCTCTCTTTAGTTATGCAGCAAGTGTCGGTTGCAGGTAATTTGCTCTTTTGTGTATTTATAACATTTTGGAGTGTAAATTCATATTCAGGTAGCCACAGATACTCTACAGCAATATCAAAGACCCATCCAGCACATTACATCCTTTCATTCCCATCGCATTTCCCAAATAGTTGTCCTGTTCTAACTTATTGGAATCCCTCCTCTCTGTATTTCAGATTCGGTTGCACGAGTTGCCTGACTGTTATTTCAATTTCTCCCCAAGATCTAGCCTCTTGGATGATTGTTCTCATGTCCATAAACTACAATTCATGTTGCTAGCCTAGCTTCTGGAATATCACAGCCTATTCCATGCCTGTGCTCAGTGCTCTTGATTCTTTGAGCTTTGGCTCAAAATTCTTGGTTCTTCTTCTGTCGTCTACGTTTATCGCCAATCCTTTAAAAACATGTTAGTCTCATTCTGGCCATGCCTAACTTATTCTCCATTGTTGGCTAATGTTGCAGATTGCTCCATCTTCTCAGTCCTTTCCAAGCAAGGGGTTCCCAAGTTACAATGATATTTGTATAATCTCATATTCCAAGGGAGTTACAACATGTGGCAATATTGGTTATATATCTGACAATGGCATCTGGAACACATGTCTCAGTGATTATTCCGAAACTGGTGTCCTCAGGTGTCTGAGGACACAACATGTGGCTTTCCCATCAAGCTTGTGCTTAGGGAATGAGGGTGATGAACCATCAGAACCTGGAACTGCCATATCTTTGCTTACACCCTGCTGGAGTTTATTCAGGCCCATTCGGATAAAAGCTAAGCCTATTGGTAACTCAGTTGGATCTTCTGGGCTTCCATACAATTGGAAGTTAAAAGACCCAAGGCTAATCTTAAAAATAATAATTTAAACAAATGTCCAAGCACAGTGCTGAGAAACACACAAAGAAGAAAATTATATCTCATGTCCAAGGTTAAGTGCAAAAAAAAAACACAACAGAACGTGAAGCCCAAATTTCAGAAATCAGATGAACAGAACAAGCAGAATACAGAAAAGGAGCAGAGTTCCAGGACTTTTGTTGTATATCAGTACATGGTGTGTGGATGGATTAGCCCCAGCTAAAGGCAGTGTGAGAATGAGTTCAGTTCTATCGCTTCTCGGCCTTTTGGCTAAGATCAAGTGGAGAATGAGTTCAGTTCTCCAGACACTGGCTGTGGGAGCCTTCCATGAATATCACACAAACAATATAATGATGCTCAAAGAACCTACCTACAGAAAAAAGAAAAAAAGAATCAAGTACATACACAAAATAGAGACAATTATAAGATCCAGTTTTCTAATGTTATAAGTCATCTTTGATTTCTGAATAGGAGTTTTTATACACACACTGTTATAAAGAGTAGGCTGCAGGGAGATGATTTCTCCTTCCAGCTTCATTATTTAGTGTGAGCTTATTCTTTGAGCACTGGTGTAAACATTTAGCTATTCTTGTGTTTTGTCACATACTTAGTATTTTTACCATTGAAAATGACAGAGGCTATAATCCTGAAAGCTATTTGATAATTTTAATTTCCAATTCCCAGATTCAACTGAGAAATGGAAAAACCATTAAGTATTTAGAGAAAATAATTTTTTGGCTTTTAAAAAATATTCTTTGAGATACTAAGCCAAATTTGATGAAAGTTTCTTATACTATCTGTTGCTTATCATATACCATTAATAGAACACTGGCATATTCTATTTTCTGTGATAATTTCTCCAAAGTAAATAGATTTTTATGTAAGTGAAGAATCAGATTAATGTCTTTGATATATTATTTAATAATTTAGATGAATAGAGTACTCATGACCCAAGGTGAAAATCTTGAGACAGAAGATTTTGCCTGAAATTAACACTCAGGTAAGGATAGGAAGATAATAAAACAAAGACTCCTTATATAGTTCAAATAATTTTGTAGTTTCATTTTTTTTTTATCATTTAAGTAATTCTTGTTTCCTTTGGTCACCCTTTTTATCTGTTCTTCAATTAAATAACTATTGATTAAAAATACATTCAGCCTCCTACTTTTATGGCTGCTTTTGTAATTCCAAACGATAACTCTTTTTACAAAGTTTAATCAATCTCTTTACAAAACAAAATAGAAATTTGGGTAACATCCTCGGTCTTCTGATTTCAAATTAATCAGTTTTAACAGTGTTCACTTAGTTCAGAGTCAGGAAATACCAATAACCACTGTACTGTTTCCAGAATCAGGCAGTTGAATGCTATTCAGTTGTAATGAGAAAGGTCAAGAAATGCTGGCTATCCCATTGGCCTCCTAACTTCATCCTGGAATTAAATAGTCTAGCTGATCCACAGTAGCTCAGGGTCCATGTCACAAGCTCATATCTCATGAAAGAAGAATCACCCGTTTGTGCTCTACATCCAACTCAAGGCCATTTTTTCCAGTTCTCAAAGTACTACTATTGCACTGGGTACTGCCAGTGTTTCCCAGGCCACAGTCCTGTCTGTCTCAGTCAGAGTGGCCTTCTAAAACCAGATTAGCAAAAATATTTCATTCTGCATGTGAACTCGGTTTATCTGGTGGTAGCTGCCTAGAGCAACTTCTTCAGAACATTCTAAGGCCACATGCAGACTCAGAGGAACAGAATGACAAGCTAGATTAACAATGTCTGCCACGAATTCAGAAAGGAGGAAACGGCAACTTAAATGCCCATATTTACTGATCCTAATCTAAAAATTTCAGGGGAAAAATCGTTGAAATACCTAGCTCAGAAGTTCAAGTAAAATCTAAAGGATGATAAGAACAGTTTACTTCTACCAATCTGTACCTATTTCTCCCTAATAAAAGAACTATCCAATCTCTATCAGTGTTTCCTTTTATGTGTTTCTCCCTGTCCTCCTTGATTTCCTAGCTCTTCCTTTTTTCTTCCACAAAATAGAATTATGGATTTATTTAATGGAGTCATTTTTTTCTTTTTTCTAAAAATTTTGCATAGCGAACTTTTATATGGTATCTTCTTCCAACCACAAAAATTTCCAATCAACATTAAAGTTGTGTTTTTAATTGTATGTGACAAATTATTATATTTAGTAGATCAATTCACCATGAGGAGAAAAACAAATACAAAGCATTCGACTTCCTTTTGGAAGACCACAGATTAGAGGTTACTGGAGCTATCTGGACATATGTGTGCAGACCAGACAATGCCTTGCAGTCTGTCTGTTCCGCAACCGTTGTTCTGCTTCCTCCACCCCAGCTCACCTCCAACAGCTTCTTGACTCTTCTTTGGA
This sequence comes from Rhinolophus hipposideros, assembly GCF_964194185.1. Lineage (NCBI taxonomy): Eukaryota > Metazoa > Chordata > Mammalia > Chiroptera > Rhinolophidae > Rhinolophus > Rhinolophus hipposideros. Next base: position 17,683,383 of record NC_138062.1, read on the forward strand.
AACTACAGTCAACCATCTTCAGTCCCTATAGTTTAGATTAAACGGTAGGAATGGCCCTACCACCAAAACTGTGCACATGTCGTAGTTCTGACCAACCCAGTGGTCACAAAGATTGGTTCAAGAACGGGCATGTAACCCAACTTGATCCAACTGAAATCAAACCTGGGACTTTTGCAAAAATAATTGCGATATAGAAGAAACTTTCTGTCTGCTAAAGTCACTGAACTTAAAGAACATAAGTCTGGCACTGTAGCAAGAGGCAGGGCATTATAAAACCAGAACCTGTGTAGAGAAAGTAAGTATAATAGAGGTTACCAGGGTTAGGGGGAGAGGAGGAGATGTTATTGTTTAATGGGTCCACAGTTTTGTTTGGGATGATTTAAAAGTTCTGGAAAGTAATAATGGTGATGGTCGTACAACATGGTAAATGTACTTAATGCCAATGAATTGCACAATCAAAAATGGTTAAAATGGTAAATTTTATGTTAGGTACATTTTACCACAGTAAAAAATAATAAGATACAAATCAACTCATTTAAATCTCATAAAAATCCCTAAGGCAAGTAACATTATTCCCACTTCACAGACTTAACATTTAACAGGATAAGAGACTTGCCAGGTCACACAGTTGGTCAGCAGCAGATTTAGGAGCCGAAGAATCTGTGGCAAAAGGCCAACTTTGTAAAATTCCCAAATGTCACACATTAATGCTTTCAAAATACAATAAAAATAACCTAGAGAAACAAAATTTTAAAAATAAAACCATACAAAACAAATAAAAACTAACAAACCAAAACAGAGCCTACATGTAAATGAGGCAATAATAATAGAAAAAGTAAGAACAAATCAGATAAAAACCTAGTCTTGGTAAGATCACGAGGTTCCTGGATCTAACTCAAACTAGATCAATGTTACACTGCAATGTCTACACTGCTCTAAGTCAATAAATTCCCATTTTCCTCTAGTGACATTGAGTTTGGCTTCTGTCAAAATCAACTGAAAGATCTCTGATAAGAAGGATTTATCCATTTACAGAAAGCTTTATTCCCCTAAATTTGGGGGAAGCTGGGAAAAGGTCTGGGCTGATGAGGCTGTTCCCCACGAGAGCAGCTGAAATAGGAGACTGAACTCATTTCCACACTGAGATAAGGATTTGTAAAAGGAATATTAAACATGAGGTGAGCAAGACGTTAGAAGGCTACATCCTTGGCTCTAGGGTCCCTAAAACCTTTGGCAAAGATATTGAAGTCATATGACATTAAATTGGAGTTGTATGAAGAACTGAGAAAAATTTGGCTTCATCTTTAAATTTTATGTTTAAAAGAAAAAAGAGAAGCAAGCATGAACTCAAGAGCAATGAAGCAGAGAGAGGCCTAAAGAATGTTGGTCAAAGGGTACAAACTTTCAGTTATAGGATGAATTTAAATTCTAGGAATCGAACGCACAGCATGGCGACTACAGTTAGCAATACTGTGCCGTATACTTCTGAAATTTAAGGGTTTTCATTATTAGAAAAAACAGTAACTATGTGAGGTGACGTATGTGTTAATTACCTTGATTGTGGTAATCATTTGACAATATATACATACATTAAATCATCACATTTGTACACCACTTAGAAATCACGTACAACCTAAACTTAAAAAAAAAAAAGTCACAGGAATCCACAGAAATCAGAGGAAAATTCTCTCATGCTATAAAACTGGGGTTTCAGGACATGTTCAGCCAGATCTCTAAAGGAGAGGGGAACTCCACATAACATCTGTGTTATAGGATTTTGTAAGACATATTTACTACCATGATTACCCAATCTAGACCCAAAATGCCCCATTTGGTGACTTGATTCAGATCCAAACTTTTGTTTCTAATCTTTCAGTGGACATCAATATTCCAGAGGTTAGCATCCTATTTCAGGCAGGGCTCTAAGACCCAAAGGTTGGGCTTAGATTGAAACGAGGTATGAAAGGATGGACGGAATCACCAATCTGTACAGTCCCTCAAACACTCTTTTAAACAGGCTCCTCTGAAATCTACTGACCACTTTACTGGTTGTTCATTGTTTTCTTAAAGGAGGAATAAATCCAAAAACTTCACTCAGTTTTTAACAGAATTAATTCAGCAATTTTTCTGCAAGCATGAGAAGAAAGCCAACCGATTAATATTTGTGAAGTGAAAATATAAGAAGAGTCAGAGTACAGTGGTACCTTGCTTTTCAAACATCTCCATTGATGAACATTTTGGTTTATGAATACAGTGAACTCGGAAGTAAATGCTTCGTTTTTCAAACATGACTCAGAAGTCAAGCATATCACACGGCTTCTGCTGAGTGCAAGATCCTGAGGCCTAGCTGCGGCTGTTTTTGAACGTTTGAGAACTCATGGATTATGTTCGAAAACCGAGGTACCACTGTATTTGATGACATCTCTGAATAACCGAACCTATACAGACAATGCCTGTGGTTTTCTTGTTATAGGACTAAAATAAACCTATATGTTAAGCAACTCTTGGCCAGGTTTTTTGTTTCTTGCAATAAATCCTAAATAATACACCTGGAAAAGGTGAAAAATTGAATATTGAAACAAAGACTTTTTAAATTTAGAAAAATCTTTAAGAAAAAAAGCTACAAGTGAATTTGTGAATCACGTCCCTGTGTATGTCCCCTGTGCTACCTGGCGTGATGAGGATGCCAAAAGGAATCAAAGGCAAAAAGGAATAAAATTAATGAAGATCTCATTCAGTGAAAAGCCATTTTTACAAAGAGTACTTGACCTTCATGAGCCATCGTCTGCAATGCTCTTAAGAGTTTGTAAACCACTCAGATAAATTCCCTTTGAAAGGAAACAGCCCTTATCTTGGAAGAGCTCATTCACGAAAGGGAATAGAAAGAGTACTTCAGTGCAGTCTCTGAGAAGGGAAAAGCCACAGGGTGTGTCTCTGGATAGGCTAGAGATGACAGCAGCAATGTTTTTCAGTGACAAGAAGAAAATGATACAAAATACCCAAGATAAATATCTGACAGTGAAATCACCTTAGAGTTTGTGGTTTTTTTTCAGAAGAAGAAAAAAAATGCTTTATAGGACCTAAAGATTTCTCACTCACTTGAGAATCGTTCCAATTCCTCCTTTATTAAAAAAATCTGAAGAAACTGTCCAATCAGGAAGCAAAAAGTACAATGTAATAAATAAATTTTGAGAGGGTGCAAGCAAAATTCTTTAGCAAAGTACTACTAAATCAGTACGATTCAATTCCAACAGAGACATTTACCCTCAGTAGACCTCAATGTACTCACCTACAAAAGGAAAAAGGAGTTTGAACTAGATAATATCTAGACATACTATGATCCCAAAATTCTAAAATATTATATTTTCTTATTACAGAAGTAATAACACATAATTATAAATACATATTAGTAAAACCTAGATAACATGGTTCTTGCCAAAATAAAATCTTTTCCAAACAATGGGATAGAGGTTTCAGGATTCTAAGAGACAGAGCTCAAGTAGAGATTTATTCATCTATTTTGTACTCAAGGCCATATTAGGTATGAGTCAGGTATTTAGGTCTCATTTACCTAAACTGCTTCTCAACCACCTGCCGAAGAGACTTTCTCTTTCAAATATGCAAATTGTCTGGACCCTTCCCAGGACAAATATTTGGGCAAAAATGGGGGTTTCTTATAGTCAATCTTTGTAGGCATAACCTGGAAATTACTTCAAAGGAGAATGATATTTCCATCTAATCACAACTTTTTTTCTTGGTTCCACTGAGACACTGAGAAGCAGTTTTTTGATCCCTAATAACACCATTTTAAAAACTATAAAACTTACTTCCAGAAGAGAGAGCTCAAATACAGACTTTTAGATACCATATATATATATATATATATATATATATATATATATATATATATACGCATACATATATATGTATACGTATATATATATATATATTTTTTTTTTTTTTACATTTCTGTGGTACTGAGCTTGATAGCTAAAGTCAATTCAGTGGTCCTATTTTCTCCCAAGAGAAGAAAGATTTGCCACATGTCCAGTGTCAAATCTTGCTTGACACTTTCTTTCTTTGAAAAATCTTTCTTGATTTTTCAAATCTTTATATCTCCCCAGACTATAACGGATAGTATGAGGATTTTCTGAGACAGTTGTATTGTAACTGGTTTTTTTTTGTCACTTAACATATTATAGACATCTTTCCATGTCATTAAATACATTTCAACATCATTATTTTTCTTAAGGAGAATTAATTTTCTTGTTATTTTCTAATTATAAATGTAATATATCCTCCATTGCTTATTAACTGCTTAATCTTGGACAACTTACTTAAAATCAAATCTTTAATTTCCTCATAAGTAAAATGAGGATAATATAATTACTATCTTTTGTTGTAAAAATTAAGAGAAAAAATTAACATACAAGTTATTTATGGCAGTGCCAGATACATACTATTGTATTACAAGTATCAGTGTTTTTATAAATTCAATCATTAGAGAAAAATCATAAAAAGAAATTGAAAATAATCTATAATCCTACAACCCATATTAACTCCTTTTGACATTTCCATCACTCTTTTTAGACCTTCCTCTAGGCATACATATATATAAGTATTTATAGACACAAACTCATGCATTCTTTTGGTTTTTCACCATTGTATCCTTCACAGTAATGCTTCACAGTATTAAAGAAATATTTGTGGAATGTTAAAAGTACTGAGGGATTAATTAGTAAAACAGGTGATTTTATGAAAAGTCTCCATTGTATTTAGCCGCTGCTAATAAAGCATTTCTTTAATATAATGTTTGACAACAAAAGTCAGTACAGAAATAATTTTAATATTCTTTCACAGTACGTTATAACGTGATTTAAATTTTAATTTAAAAAATACATGTGTGGGCTTATATCAGTTAAAACAGCTTGCCTGCAAATAACAGAAATGTAATTCAGATTTAGTTTAACAATGAAGACGTTTATACCTTCACACAACTAGAAAACCATGGAGAGGGCATTCTTTAAGGTGAGCTTGATCCAGCATTTTGGGGTCAATTTCTTTTGGCCTTGACCTCTCCCAGGTTTTAGATCCATCTCCATGCTAGTAATAAGATGCAAAATTTCCTTGTATTAGATTCATACATGATAATGGCACAAGGAAAAATAATGGTTGGCTTCCAGGTGTTCTCTGGAAGTTCAGCCAAAATGATGTCATAGCTATCAGATTTACCCTCCTGCAGTAAATAACAAAAAACAGAACAAATATGTGAAATATAAGTTTTCAAGCACTGAATAAAATAAAGCATGGGACCATGATCTTAGAGAGAACGGAAACACGTAAGGCAAGTTCTACTCTCACCCTGGCTTTTGTGGTGGGCACGCTTTCAAACTGCCTCACAGAGAATTAGAGGCTAAATCACTCTCAGTAGGTATAGAATATAAATATTGGAATTGGGGTTGCTGAGACAGTAGAAATTTGCTAAACCAAGGGCCAGAGAGGAAGGAGCTATGCAAAGTAGGAAATACATATATCTGCATATAAGTTCTCTTGAATTTTAGCTGTGCATTCAGAGGGTGAAATTCTGCAAGACCTGGTGGGTTTGTAAGTTGAATGGAAATTCTGGAGATCACATAATGCTAGTATTCTGACCACCCGTAGATCTCACACAACTTTCAAAGCATTCAATATCATGTCAACTGTTTTCCCGTGTGACCTCAGAGAGGCCAACTTAACAGTCGGGCATATCTAGCCATAATGTGGGGGCTATTATAGTCCCATGGAAACAAAGCCAAAAACGATGCCTTTGAACTAATTCAAGCTAATTAAAGAGACAGCCTCAGTTTGCCTTCAGGTGTCTTTATTTGGTGCTCCTTCTGACCTTATTGCATCCTCATTACTTGCTACCTCTCTTCCCAAAGCAGAGTGGAAAATTACTACCATGTGGGCACCTCTTTACACCATTTATGAATCTTTTTATTTAATTGGGAAAAGGTTTCTCTGCTACTCTCAAAGGAAAGAGAACTCTACCCCTTCCTTCTTCGTCACTCAGCACATAAGAGGAAGAGAGAGAAAGTGGAAAGACACACCATTCTTCACTGCCTCTGACTGGAAGTGATTTATTTCTTCTACTCATTTTCTACTGGCAAAAACAAGTCATATAACCCACCAATTAGGCTAGAAAATTTGTTGAGTTTGTGCCCACGAAGTGAATGAAAGCCTGATGAGCATGTAGCCAGTCTCTGCCACATTGGTTAATTCCTTTTTTTTCTTTTTTACTATTAAAAGCAATGCTACAATAAACACCTTCTAGATACATCTTGGCACACTTATGCCAGTATTTCTATAGGATAGATGTATAGACCAGGAATTTCTAGGCAAAAGATACGTTGAAAGTGTTTTCAAATAAAATAAAAATATTTTAGTACACGTTATCTTTCTAAAATAACACATAATATTTAATTGAATTAAAACAGTCTTCTAGTATGCACTAAGTAGACACTAAAAAGCTGGCATTCAAAGTATCGCCCAATCTGGTCTTCATCATTAAAACTTTTCTCTCCATTATACCCCATGAGAACCCTCCACTTCTCCTAGACTGTTTACTTTCCAAACGTTTCTTAACTATTCAATTCATTTCAAATCCTGGATCTGCAATTTACTAGCTCTGTGTTCTTGGGGATGTCACTTTGACCACACTGAGTGGTCATCATTATGAACAAGAGGGAATATAAACCTCAACAGTTTCTTGAAATAAATAATGAAAAATGGCACGTGGATAATGCTAAACCATAATAAACACTCTATGAGTGTTTGCTTCTACCCTTCTTTCTCCGATTATCCCAAGCCGTAATAATTGTGATGATCACTGAATTCCTATGGTATCCATTTATATTACTTTTCTGTCACCTAGCATATATGACCTTGTATCATTGTTTACTTTTTCATGCAATATCTTATCTCCCCATCTTGATTATGAGGTATGATCAAACAATGCAGTGAATGTTTAATAAAAATATTATTACAATGAAAGACACATTGCCATTAATACCCTCACGTCAAACACACTTATCCCATCATTTTTGCCACTTTCTGAAGCAGTTCTGGAAGTCCTCTTTTGTGAGTATCTTTAGTTGTACTGTCATGGCTGCCTCGATGTCCTGAATCATTTTGACTTTGGGAAAGAGCCAAAAGTCACATGGTGTCAAATCCAGTGAATAAGGTGGATGAGGACACACCGTAATGTTTTTATTTGACAGAAATTGCCATATACCAGAGGCGATGTGTGACACAGAGCATTGTCATGATGGAGGATGATTTATGGCACACTTTAAAATACACCTTCTCTCAGCCGTAGCTCACATCTGACTGACTGCACCAAACAAGTTGAAACTTCTCACACACTGTTACTAAGGTTCAATGCGCCGCTTCCTGTATTGAAGATCCTTGCCTTTCTGTTAGATGGCACTTGGCAGCACATTCCCCGTATTTTGTGATCAAATGGAAAATTTTCTTTTATTTAAACATTCACCATAATTTTTGATCACAGCTCATCATATGAGCAACTTGAGAACAAGAGCCATGCCATATTTTGTTTGGGTCCCTATCCCCTTGCACAGTGCTTTGCAGTGTGGGCCCTACATAAACATTAGTGATGAAACCAATTAAATCAAGCATGCCAGTGGGAGAGAGAAAGCAAAATGAAACAAAAATCTATCCTAGTTATTTAATTTTAGAAAAACAACCTGAAAAAAAATCTATAGAGATTAGTTAGGGAGAAATTGAATAATAGCATTTAAAAATTCAGTAACCCACAGGAATCTACAAAGCATTCATGAACACTCCATTGAAAACCCAAGATAAATGTATGTCAAATTTTAAAATGCTGTGTGTGTGTGTGTGTGTGTGTGTGTATGTATGTGTGTGTCCACACCCAGACAAGGATAAAGAACTGTGGGAGGAGGTTTTTCCATTTAAAACAGTTACTTGAGAATTATTTAAAGGAAAGATGGCAGGAAAGGAAGTGGGAGGGAAGGAAAATTGGGGAGAGAAAGAAAGAGAGAGAAGAGGAGAGAAATGAATCTTTCAAAGACTAGAAAGCTGGCTCAGCTAAAGAGAGCAGGGAAATTCGAGAAGGATGCCAGATCAGGTACAAGTCTGAAATTAAGGCAGATCAAAAAAGAATTGTGTGGAACTTTTGAAGAATGTCCAAAAGCATCAGCAGAATTTGTGGCTGTTACCTATGGAGTCGGTGTAACCACTTAAAAGCCCTAGTGTACATTTTCACCCATGAGCGTGGAAAGGGTGGGAAGAGGGAGACAGATGCAGGAGCTAGAGGATTTGAGGAGCAGAGGTCATGGGAAAGGCTAATTCCATCGGGCTTTGAGTGGGTGGTTTGAGATGGACACTAGACACAGTGAGCAAGAGATAAAGGCCTTTACTGATCATTTAGTTTCCCCTTCTGACCTCAAAATTCCTATGCATTTCTCTGTCATTCTCTCTTTCCCTTAAAGAATTCAACCCCAAAGATATATTGTGTATGAATCGCTCTAAGTTTCATAAAAATCTGAACTAGATGTCAACATTTGAAAATAAGAAGACAGCATTCCATATTTCAGATGCAACTTAAAAAGAAACTGAAGATCGAGCAACATAAGCCCTGGTTCCTAGGAACAAAGAGCTGGTACAGAGTAGCTTCAGCCCTTTTGGACAGGGGACATTCTGCATCCCTTCGGTCCCCATCCAGCCAGATTTCCCAGTAATGTTCTCTGCCAAGCATTCAGGATGGAAGTTTGCACCCCTCAAGCATTCCTCTTCCTTTTCTTTTTTTTCTTTTTTTTTTTTTGTGTGTGTGCGTGTGTGTGGAATGTCTTCCTTTCTTTTCCCTAGATATTTTTTTCTTCTTAAATTTCCCTAAGCTGTAACTATAGTACATATGTTATTTATTTTTTTCGATTCTTAATGTTTAGCTGAACAAACAGAAAGTTTCAGTTTTCTCTTTATTTCACACCATCTCCATACCAAATAATAAGTTTTTCAACTAGTCTTGGACTAAAGATAAAAGTATCCTTAGCATACGTCCAAAAATAAATTTCTTTGCTCCTGCTTTAATTGCTATTTCAAGACCAGAACAAGTGATAAGGTTTGTCAGTTTTATAGTAGTGAAAATAGCATAAATATTTTAATACATGTCAGTTTCTCTTTGACAACGATGAATGCAGAGGTGTTGCTTATTTGCTTTTTAAAATAGTCTGTTTCCATTCCCAGAGAAACAAAGATCACTGTACTGTTCTTATATTCACGGTGAACCCACAGTTAGTCTTCCTAGAATTTGTTTATGAGGAGCCTCCCAATGACCTGTCCACCTGGATGCTTTTATCATATTCGGTTGCTAATCTCTTCAGTCTCCCCCTGCACTATCATCACTCTTCCCACTGAACCATGTCTTCATCTCTAAGAGACTCCTCATTTACATATTGTTTGCATATTTGAAATTCCTTGACATAATTCTGATAATTGTGCATCCTTCTGGGCATATGTAGCATAATGATCCTGCATGCTTCTGAAGATGTCAGGTGAGATTCATTCTAGAATTTTATTCAGTTAGTTAACAAATACGTATTTATCAAGGGCCTGCTTGGGGCCATGTATTGTTCTAGGTGTTGAGGATGCAACATGGAGTATGACATCATCTCCACATTCCAAGAGCTTCTAGTGAAATAAAGGGGTAAAAGGCATGAAAAGAGGCAATGGACATCCAGAGCTAAGACGTCCAATAAATGGCCTTCCTTTATTGTCTTCACAGCATGAAGTAATTGAGCAAACCCTCATATATATAATAATTATAAAAACTAGACAGAATATTTTTAAAACAACCATAGATACTGAATACTAAAAGCCCACAGAAACCAATGGAGATATTACTTTGAAGAATAAAGATCAAAGTTCTGGCTTTTTTGTCTAAGGTTGGTCTTCAGTTTCCAGCAAACTTCTAAAGAACCCATTGGTAACAAGAGAAATTAGAAAACATTTTTAACTGAATGATAAGAATATAACATATCAAAAGTTGTGGGATGGTTCTAAAACAGTACTTAGAGGGAAATTTACAAATTTAAATACCCATATTTTAAAAAGAGAGAGAGCAAACTCAATGATTTAAGATTCCACCTTAAGAAGCTAGGGAAAAAAAGAGAAAATTAAACTCAAATTACGCATAAGGAATAAAATAACAAAGATAAGAGCAGAAATATTCATAAATAAAATATAAATTAGACAAGCAAGAGATAGACCAATATAACCTAAAGATCAAGAAAACTAATAAACTTCTACCCAAAATGTTCAGGGGGAAAAAAGTAGAGGACACAAATTATCAATTTTCATACCATTACAGATACTACAGAACATAAAACGTTTTCGTTTCCTGAAGCTGCTGAAACAAACTGCTACGAATTTTGTAGCTTAAAACAATAGAGATGAATTATCTCACATTTTTATCTCCCAGGCAAGAAGTCTGAAATCAAGGTGTCAGCAGCGCTGTATCCTCTCCAGAGGCTCGAGGAGAAAATCCCCTCCTTGCTTCTTTCAGTGTCTGGTCACTGCATGCTTATGCGCTTGACCCCAATAAAAATGCTGAACACCAATGCTTAGCTGGGCTTTCCTGGCTGGTGACATATGCGGACATCATTGCTGGGAGAACTAAATATATCATGTAACTAGGAGAGGATAGGTGAAAAATTGAGCTTAGTTTCTCCTGGGCTTCAACCCACATACCTTTCCTTTGTTGATTTTAATCTGTATCCATTCACTATAATAAACTGTAATCGAGTATAATATACAATAGTTTTCTGTGTCCTGTTCCTGTGAGTCCTAGTGAAGCATCAAGCCTGAAGGTGGTCTTGGGGATCCCCAACACACTTTCCAACTTATATAATGCTCTGAGGGCAGTATTATCTTCATACCAAAAGCGAATGTATCAGAAGAAAATTATAGACCAATATTTCTCATGAATATACCGTAGATGGAAAATTTCATTTAAAATATTAACAAAAAGAATCCGACAATAGAGAAAAATGATAATACACCATGAGGATGTGGGTTTTATTCTAGGAATACAAGATCGATTTAATATTTGTAAATCAATTCATGGAATTCTCCACATTAACAGAATAAAAGAGAAAAGCCATATAATCCTCTCCATAGATGCAGAAAAAACATTTGACAAAAAAATCCCTACCCATTTGTGATAAGAGCGTTCAACAAATTAAGAATTAAAGGAAACTTCCTCAATTTGGTGAAGGACATCGGAGAAAAATGTATAACTAAAAGGACACTTAACAGTAACAACTGAATGCTTTCCCTCTAATTTGGAGATAAATCAAGAATTTGCACTATCCACAACATAATGACTATAGTTAACACTGCTGTATGGTCTATTTGAAAGTTGCTAAGAGGTAGATCTAAAGGAAAAAAACATTTTTTCTTTTATTTTTTAATTTATGAGATGATGGATGTGAACTTATTGTGGTAATCACATCATAATACGTGTAAGTGAAGCCATTATTCTGTATACCTTAAACTTATTTAGTGCTACGTGTCAATTATATCTCAATCAAACTAAAATAAAAAAATTTAAAAAATTAAAAGAAAAGGATTTGCATTATCATGTCCTCCAGCATTGTACTAGAGGTCCTACATAGTACAATAAGATGAAAATAAATACAGGGATAATGACAAAAAGAAACAGTAAAACTCTTTATCTATAGGTGACCTGGTGGTCTGTGTAAAAAATTCCAAGGACTCTAAAAGAAAACTGTTAGAACTACGTACTAAGTATATTTAACCAGGTAGAAGAATAACCAATCACTATGAAAAGTTAATTTAATTTCCATATGCTGGGAACAAACAATTAGGAAATAAAATTTAAGAACAATTCAATTCACAGTAACATCCAAAAACATAAAATACTTAAGATATAAATTTGCAAAATACATGCAAGACTTCCGTGTTTTCCTGAAAATAAGACCTAGCCATACAATTAGCTCTAATATGTCTTTTGGAGCAAAATTCATATAAGACCAGATACTATATTATATTACATTATATTATATAAGACCCGGTCTTATTTTGCCCCAAAAGATGCATTAGAGCTGATTGTCTGGCCAGGTCTTATTTTTGGGGAAACACAGCTCTATACAGGAAACTATAAAACATTGCTGAGATAAATTAAAGAATATTATAACAAATGGAGAAATGCTCCATATTTATAGATCAGAAGGCTCAGTATTATTAAGATGTCCATTTTGTACAAAATTATCTATAGATTCTATATATTACCACACAAATCATCCCAGGAGACATTTTTGACAAGCTGATTCTAAACTTTATATCATACGGTAAAAACCTAGAAAAGCCAAAACAATTTTGGGGAAAAAAAGGACAAATTTGGAGGGCTTACACAATCTGATTTTAGGCCATAATGTAAAGCTATAATAAGCAGGTGGTACTAGCAGAAAACTAAACAGATACATTATCAAAAGAGAATAGAATCCATAAACACACAAACATATGTAGTCAAGTGATTTCCTACAGTCATCTAAATCTAATTCAAGAGGAGAAAACACTCTTTTAAATCCATAGTGCTAGAACTATTAACTATCCTTATTTACGGACAAAAATCAACCTCATCCCTTACGTCACAGCACACAAATATTAACTGAAAAATACTTCACAAACTTAACAGTAATAGCAAAAAATATAAAACTTCTAGAAGAAAACATGGGAGTAAATCACTACAACCTTGTAGTTGGCAAAGATTTCTTAGATAGTTCCAAAAAATAAACAAATCAGAAAAGAAAATAATTGACAAATTAAACTTCATTGAAATTTAAAACTTTTGCTCTTCAAAAGATACTGTGAAGAAAATAGAAAAACCACAAATTGGGGAAAATATTTGCAAAACATTTATCTAATAAAAGACTTGTATCCAGAATATATACAGAAATCACACAACTGAATAAAAAGAAAGCAAACAACCCAACATAAATATGTTAACTACCACTTCAGCAAAGAAAACATGTGAATGGCAAAGAATCACTTGAAAAATTGTTCAATATTATTAATTATCAGTAAAATGCAAATTAGAACCACCATAAGATACCACCACATCTCCATTAGAGTGACTAAGATTTAAAAGCCTGGCAATACTGGTGTTGATAACTGCAAAAGGGCAGGAAGTAGCTTGGGGGGGTGATGGAAATGTCCCATATCTTGACTACAGAGGTGGTGAGTACCCACATTTATCAAAACACAGCGGACTGTACTTTAAATGGACACATTTTATTATGTGCATATTATATCTCGATAAAGTCAATTTATTAAAAAAATACAATGGACACTAGTAAAAGTGTTAGGAGTACTATAATTAATGAAATAAATATGTCCAAGGAGTTCATCCAATTTGGGGGAAAAATGTACTTATACCATATTCTTCTAAGCTATTTTGTAAAGCATTTAGACCTTTGTCCATAAATCCTACATTTACGTACATTCCAGTATCCACTGAAAAAACATTATGCTTATTCTCATTTTTATAGACAAAGATCCAAAGATAACTAAATGTTTCATCAATATCCCTAATATCTAAAAGATCCAATATAATAGCAGGTCCAAATTTCTTAATGAATATATAATTCCTCTTTCCCAAGATTATGATGTCTATTTTTATTTTTTTTCCCCTTAAGGTCCTTGGTTTACTTTTCCTCCCTCTGTTTTCATCCATACAGCTCATCCAACTGTCTGTCATTTGTTAAACTCAATGATGATTGCATTGATTGCATGCTCAGACCAAAAAAAAAAACAAAACAGGATAATTGTTGATCTAGTCAGATAGTACTAACTTCTGTGGCACTTTTTCTGTACGTTAATGAATGAGGATGTTTGTGCTACTCAGGTCTCTTATTTTTACATTAAAAATTTTTCTTTTTAAAAAGAATCTATTTACTTTTTCCCCCCTCATCTCTCTGCAAACTGGAGTAAAAGACTTCCAAGCTATTGCAATATAGACTCCACAGGAAATTCAGAGACAGTAATTACAGACACTGTGATATTCCTGCTTGTTTAAGCAGGTGTTTTTCAAAAAATTGGCACAGCTTCATTTGTAATCATCCCTATTTTTGTTTTTTTAATAAGTTTTATTTCTGTCACATTTTTTCAGTCATAACACATTTTAAAATTCACATTTCCAATATTTAAACGCAGTGTCTTGTCACATTTTATTTCTATTCCTGACTGACTTCTTTGAATAAGTATTTTTTCATATTTTAAATCTGAGGCCCAGGCACGCTATGTCAAAGTCTATTTACTATCAGATTAGTCTTTTGCTTTGGGCTCCTGGTAGTCTTGGATATCCAGATTTCAATCACTAATAAAACTTCTCACGTAAATGATTTTTCTCAGAGTTGTAAAGCTTACTTCCAATTCTCTCATTGACACTAATTACCTGAGTCAATTGCAATCAGTAAAGAAGCTTTCTGTGTTGTGGGATAGTGATATTTTGTTTTTATTTCCTAAGGTCCAGATAAAATACTCCCCCTGAGTACATACTGATTTCTTCTGATTCCAGGTACACAAGCTACACTCCTATTAAGAGATGGGTTTTTCAGATTCCTCGGTGCCAGGAAGGAAGGTGGCCTGAGAGAGCACAGTGAGCGTCCCAGTTGCTACAAACACGTACACCCCATCGTACGTTAAAAAGATGGCCTTCTGGTGTATCTATCAAAATCATGGGAGTTTAGTCAGCTAAGTCAGCAATAGAGCAGCTGATGACCAGAGGATACTGCGCAGTTCCCATTTCTAGAGCTGCGAGGCTGAGGAATGGTCCCTGACAGTAGAAGCACTGCTGAGAGACCTTGTCTGTCAGCAGCCAGCACTGCCACAGGTTCCCATCACGGCAAAATGGAGCCTGGACTCAGTATGTGCCAAGTACCACACAAAGTTCTGTGGGGTGTACAATGTGGGGCACTGCAGGGCTTTCAATCAGCCTGCATCACCTTCCTTCAGTGACCCTGTCTGGGATAAACGGGACCTGTTGTAATACAGTTCAAGCAGGATAAAAGAAATAAGGAGAATAGAGGTAGTGGCTAAAAGCATGACTAAGAACCGAGGCAGGGTAAAACTTGATTTTCATTATTTTTACCACAAGGCTGGACTAATGAGGGCAATTTCCCTTCCTGCACATACATAGATTAAAAGCACACGCAGGCAGCCTCACCCAAAAAAAGATTGAATCAAATTATTAACTACCCAAGACAGAGATGGGGAAGACTCCATAATGAGAATAGGCTCCCAAGCAACCAGAAAATCACCAATCTGAGGAAAGGGGTACCACCTGGATCTGACTGCACAGTCACCCTGATTCTCCCCACCAAGGCAGGTAAAAATTCTCTCCCCCGACTTTCTCACTACAATCAATGAACAGTAAGCTCTTTGCTTCTCACAAAATGGGACCAGACTGTACTACCCACCTTTCTGATGTTTAGGACACATTAAAGGGTTTAAACAGATGAAGAAAAAAGAAAGAGAAAGAGGGGGGAGGGAGGGAGGGAAGGAAGGAGGGAGGGAGGGAGAGAGACAGAGAGAGAGAGAGAGAGAGAGAGAGAGAGAGAGAGAGAGAGAGAGAGAGAGAGAGAAGGAAAGAGAGAAGGAAAGAAAGAAGGAAAGAAAAAAGGAAGGAAGGAAGGAAGGAAGGAAGGAAGGAAGGAAGGAAGGAAGGAAGGAAGGAAGGAAGGAAAGAAAGAAAGAAAGAAAGAAAGAAAGAAAGAAAGAAAGAAAGAAAGAAAGAAAGAAAGAAAGAAAGAAAGAAAGAAAGAAAGAAAGAAAGAAACCTGCTCTCAGGAAGCTAACAATCTAAAGCTACATGTGCTAATTTGTATAATGTCATATGCATTTTATAATGTCACACCCTCATTTCAACAATGGCTTTATTGTTGTGTGTGTGTGTGTGTGTGTGTGTATTCAGTTGTAAGATATATCCTGATTTCAGAAATATTAATTAAAAAGATGGTTTAATGGAGTATTAACAAATATTATCATGGTAGTGATGGTGCAAATTAAACGTATGTTTAATTTCTTCCATTTGTAAAAAGGTAAAAAGTGCCTAAGCAACAAACTCAATTATTACAAGGATAAAAATGCAATGAGACAAACCTTTTACTTGACAAAGATGGTTCTTTTAAAAAGAAATTATCAGTTAAAAAAAAGAACTGAAAAGAAAAGTGCCCCATCCCTGATGTGGGGCAGAACTCTGGGTCTGATGTAATTAGCAGCACCTTCTGGGAATTATCTAGTGTGCATGATAAAATGCTGGAGCAATTTTCAGATAGATAATAATGAGATTCCAATTCCTGAGAAATTAGAGTAACGTCATTCAGCTTACAGCCATGTTGCAATAAGCCTAATGATCTTTAAGTAGACATGCTTTTTAAAATTAATTTGATTACTTAATCATTTATTTCTCCCAAAAGATGTCTCTAGCAAAAGGAAATCTTTGGGTTGGCTTTATTAGGTGCCTTCTCCCGATGGCAAGTTTGACATAAGACTTTGACACATGCTCAGAAGCTGAGCAGTTGTCACAGAAGTATTAAATCATAAATGATAATGATAAATTAGATACTTCTCTACCTTCCCAAGGAAGGAAGACCACGGGGCTCTGGTTTGAGAGGCAATAGTGCAATTGAAGGAAAACTCAGAGAGGACAGACTCTCCTTTAACTGAGCAAGAAAAAAGCTTAGGTTGAGATTTTTTTTAAAAAAGCAGTTTGAAACTCAGCACACATAGACAGCTTCATTAGCAAAAGTTCAGCTTTGCCAGTTCTAAGAGAATATATATGGGGCAGGGGCAGTAAAACAAATCTAAATTGGGGGGATCTGGACAAAAGCATTCAAACTGGTAGAAAAATGAAACTTAGCACTGGAAGTTCCTCCTACTGCTTGGATCCTCTGCCAGATGGTGTCACCCGTACTAGTTCCTCTGTATCCATCAAATTCTGATCTCAGATTAAACGTTACCTCCTTCTAGAAATCTTCCTAACTACCCAACCTAAAGTATGTCCCTCCCATTATTCTCTCATAGCAACATGCCCTATTTTCTTTATAGCACTTTTTAAAGTATAATTCTGTTACTTATTTGGTGTCTATGTCTCCCACTAGACAACAAGCTCAGTGAGAGCTGGTGTCAGGTCTGTTTTGTTCACCGTTATATAATATCAAGTACCTAGCTTATGCTCAACAAGTACATGATGAACAACTGAGTAAATAATTAAAACACCTAAGCTGAGATGTACTATCCCCACTAACCAGAGGGCCTAAGTAGTTCTGGACCTGATTCACTGCATGAAATGTGACTCCTATCCAGGGAAACTGAGACAAACCCCATTTAGCAGCTGATAAAAGTACTACTGTATCCTTCTGAGCAACAAGCTAAACTTGTTTTGCGACGGTGGTCTCCATTGGCTAGAGACGAGGAATCGTTTCCATACTTAAACAGGACCCAGAAGTATCCTCTTCAGAAAATGTAGTTTATCGCCTCCAGGTACCAGGTGTCTGTGAGTTAACACAAAGTAAATAGCCTGGCCTCACATACCGGCTGGACATTTGACTACCCATTCCCTTCTGGAACTGTACTTTGCAGTGCACTGGGAAATGCACTCTGGGCCTCAGCCTGTGTGGTAGCAACATACACAAAAAGACAACTCTTTCTGCGTCTCAGAACTATGCGGTTGAGAAGATCCAAATTATAAAGCAAAATTGGCACTTCTTGTATTTGGATCAGAAGTTTCCAGGTATGGTGTTGCGGTGAAAATGTTCTTCTGCAACTTACTGAACTTTGGAAAAATGGAAGACATGAGAGATCTGGGTTTAGAATAATTTGCCTTTGAAAGTTTTGTTGGAAAAATGTAAGTTCCAGGAGAAAAATAAGAAGAGAGATTTCATTTTAAGGAGTTTAATTTAATTGTGGAAACTTGATCGTAGAAACAGAAAGTATTCCGATTTCAAGCTTTTCATATTACTGGCATCGGTACATAATCCTCTCTCATTAGCTGAGTTGCATAATCTAAGATAAACTGTGAAGCAGAGTGAATTTTTTCAGAGTGTAATCTAAGAATTAACATAAGCAATATCAAGTGGACTCATTTCAGAATCTCTTCTGGTTATTTTTTTTTCCCATGTGAGATATCCCTGACCTTCCATCTGGCTTTTCAACCCAATGGACTAACAGGCTACATAATAAAGGTAGGGGACATAAGCATTAGGAGAGGAAAAACCGCCTCTATGTTAATTGGGACTCTTTTAACTACAAGAAACAAACCTCAATATAAACTACATCAAGCAAAAGAGAGATTTATTGGAAACAAACTTGGCTAACTTATAGACTCAAAGAGAAAACAAGACCTCAAGGAATAAAATCAAAGAGTAACTCACCAGGGTCATCTCTTTTTGCCTCTCATCAGTCTCTCAGTTTTTCAAAGTAGTGAGAGATATAGAAACAGCAACTCTGAATCATATGCTTTCAGCTTTCTTGCAACAAAGAAAGAAAGACAAATGTTCCCCCCATGGAGCCACTTAGGAAAAAAAATCCCAGATAAGTATTCTGATGGGCCCAGCTTGGGTTAAATAGCCTATCACAATGTCCATGCGAAAATGATCATCTAATTAGACAGGGGGCTGGGTAATGGGCACAGCCCTGAGGCAAGGAGGTAGAGGCGTATTAGGATTGAAAACCCTGTAACAGAATATCAGGATTAGAGTGGGGAAAAAAGAGGCCTCACTTTCCCCACAAACTGCTAAGAGTGGGATATTTTTATTATCATACAAGGAGAAAAGAAGCTGAGTAGACAAAAGCACAGTGCTCATCTCACTTTCTTTCTTTATCTATACCCCAGAGAAGAAAACTGGAGGAGAGGGGAGGAGAGGGAAAAGGAGAAGAGTTTTAACTGAAAACAGCAGGATTTCTATACAGGGAATTTACAGGAGTTACATGTATACATTTCTCAGTGCATCTTATTTTTTAAGAAAAGGGTATATATAGCAGGCAAAGTAATGGCCCCAAAGATGTCTACATCTTCATCTGTGGAACCTATGAATACATTAACTTACATGGTAAAAGGGTCTTTGACAATGTGGTTATGGGTATGAATTTGAGATGGGGAGATTTCCTGGATTATACAAGTGGGCCAAATGTCACTACATTAGCACTTAGAAGCCAAGAACCTTTCCAGCTGATTAGAGAGGGAAATGATGATGGAGGAAAAGTAAGAGATATGTGAAGTGGTTAGCTTTGACGATGGAGAAAGGGGATCGGGATCTAGGCAGTGCTGGTAGTTTCTAGAAGCTGGAAAAGGCAAGGAAACATTCTCCTCCAGAACCTCTAGAAAGGACCCAAGCTCTGCCAACAATACCTTGACGTTAGCCCAGTGAGACCCATTGTCAGACTTACGGCCTCCAGAATTGTAAGATAATAAACATGTGTCGTTTTACACCACTAAGATTGTGGTAATGTGCTGTTGCAGTAAGAAAACCTAATAAAAGGTGGTATGAAACCTAATATCAGGCGGTATGAAGCTAAAGACTAGTCCCTACACATAAGTAGTCCGTTAACATAATTTGCTTCCAATGACAGAAAAATTGTAAAGGAGCTGTGCTTGGGGTGGGGAGTGTTTTTCACTATTTAGAGGATTTTCCTATGAATTAGTGAGAGGTGAAGGCATAAATTACACCATGTTCTCAAGTGATGCAGTCCCTTGTGTCAAAAGATCAGTCAGCGTATGAATGTACAATGTAGTTTTTTTTCTCCTGACTTTTCCTTCCAGGTAGCCTCAAATTACGGAGCATTTTCAGAAAAGGAACTTGAGCCTATATATAATGAGACTCCCATTGGGTGGTAATTTTCAGTCCCTGAGTGATAAGTTTCTGCTTCTCCTATAACAGACGTAAGGGGACAGAAACTATGAAGAAAGGCCCCTGACCTGATGGACAGAAGCTTGGTAGGGGGTGAAGGAGCACTGCAAACACCTGTATTACAGACCGGACTATAGAAATAAGCCTTTGCACTTGTCAGGTTTCTAGTGTCAGGAATGCTCTGGATCTTTGTAGGCAGGAATAATTGGGACCACACCATCCCCAGGAGAATTCCCACTATTAAAAGAACCCAAGTGGGGCTGTGGTAGGAGAATAGAAATCCTGACAATTGGTGCCACTTCCTCCTTTATTTGAATACCCAATAAGTGAGGGTTCTAAATTTAGTCCAATTGTGGGTGGACTAAAGGAATGGAAGTAAACCATGTAAATCACATGAGCCATTCTGTAACACCTGACCATGATGTCATGAAAATATAAGTTCCTTGAGGGCAGGGACTGTTTTGTTCAATGCTTTATATTCATTGCCTGGCAGTACATACATGATATATACATATTGACTAGATGAAGAGCATTCATTCCAATCTCATCATGGCTTCAGCAGGTGCCAGGAAGTCCTGTTGAGCTTGGAGCCATCATGATAGAATACAATCCTGACCCTGGTTAGCTAAAGAACAGCCAGTTTCAGAACAGCTTTTCTTCCTGCCTGGTAGTACGTGCCAGACACTTAAAATGAGTAACAACCCTGTGGTTATCATTATACAGGCACACACACCACTGTCCACTTATCTCCAAGGGAAGCGGGGATAGTAATGTCTAATATCAACTGTGTCACAGACATGGTAGTGTTACTGGGTGACTCTATTAGTGCCACACAGCTTCGGTCTTCTTTGCAAACTGAAAGCAATAAACTGCCCCACCTTGGGCCTTTGTACCAGCTGTTCTTCCTACTTGGAAAACTCTTTCCCAGTAGAACATCACAAACCTGGCTTTCTTATCATTCCTGATTAGCTTCAGTGTCACCTCCTCAAAGAGGCCATTCGATCTAAAGTCAGACCTCAGTCACTCTTTATCGCACCACCATGTTTTATCACTGGCTTATATGATCTTGCTTCTATGTTTTTGCTTTTGGTTTGTTTGATTTGTATCTATCCTCCCACTAAACTGTAGCTCTAGCTATCAGCTAGGTGACTTTGGCAAGCCTCAAACTCTCAGAACCTTGGTTTGGTTTCCTCATCTGGTCAATAAGTACCAAGTGAGATAACAATGTAGATTGGCCTGGCATAGCGTTAACTTTCAAGAAGCATTGGTTTTTAAAAAAAGGGCTATTCAATTTCATAAGATTAATCTTTTGAATGAAAAAAAAGTGACAGATACCATTTTATATTCTAAGAAGAAATATAATTTATTATTCCATAAATAGCAAGACATATATTTCAATTTTATAGTAAGAAATATATGGGAAGAGTGATGAAAATAAAACCTTGATGCATTTTTCAAGCCACAGGAGGGAATAATAATTAAATAACCCTAGGCCATTTTTTAAATACAATTCTTTAGATGAATAAAGAAATGACTCAATATTACCAGGATTTGTCACTAAAAGCAATTTAATTCCTTTTTAACATTCAGAAACACATGAAATCGTCCTCATTTTTGCAGAAAAAAATGTTAATTTCACGATTCAGGAATGTTTCAACAACTTTCACAGTGTAATGAGCCCATCTTGTGGCCTTTTATAATATTGCTACTTTTAAAGTAAAACATATGTGTTAACCATAGGTTTAAATGGTGTCATTTATTCAACAAACAACTTTTGAGCACTTACTGGGTGCCTCGTGTTATGCTGACTGCTGGCGATGCAGTGATAGAAAATGTAAGAAAAAACAAGTTTCTTGCTCTGAATTCAGATAAATCTAAAGGAGAAAGAGACTTTTGCGCAGAGATAATTACAGTAGGATAGTTAAGTGCTACTATATAAAAGAATAAACTTAAGTTATTACACCATAATGAAGTGTCCCCAAAACTCAGAACGAAACTGGTATATCTCCATTTCCAGGAATAACTCTTTTGTAAAGAAATCATGTATCATTAGAATTTGGGTTAAATATTAATTTCCAGTCTGCCATTTTATGAGGAAGTATTACAGATTTTATTTAACCTACAGAACCCACAGAAACCTAAGTGTATCTGGCTCCCATCTAAATCACTTATTCTCAGAGTGTAGCAAGTATATTTTTTTGAATAGCTTCCTATATAAGTTCCCTATTGGTAAACAGTTTCTCTCTCTCTCTCTCTCTCTCCATATATATATATATATATATATATATATATATATATATATATATATATATATATATATATATATATACACACACACACACACACACACACACACACACTTATCTATACCCACTCACAATCATAGCTCTTTAAATGTTAGATTTACACAATATTTCTAAAATTCTGAGAAAATAAAGAAGTTGTACTCTTAATACTTTCAATGTGCTCGACTTCTGTGTCTTACTAGAATGATTTTCAGTGCTTTGCATTGCCTTTAGTTAAGTGGGAAAACTCAAAGAACAAAGCTGCAGGCCGTCTTTAACAAAGGACTGTCTCAGAGCCTCCTAGAAACCAACTCTAACAGGTACCTTAAACTGTTAACACTTCAAATGACTGACTTTTGGCTACAGGTTTCTGAGCTGACATTGTTTATAAAACTCCAGTGGATTGATTTCCAGGACTTTTTTTCATTAAGCAGAAGATTTTATGAAAGCAGATTTCTAACTTAAGATCTGGTGAAACAAGAACTACACAGAATGGAATAAAATGATGTAGGAACTTTTATTGCAGTTATTCGTTTAGAATAGTGTCTTGTGATAATGTTCCATCCTCTGGATATCTGAAGTGTGACTCTAGATTTGTAAAGCCAACCCAAGGAGGCATATATTAATGCTCTGCTGCACCTCTGTAAAAAATTAGGATAAACCCAAGGAGACCAGCCCTTTGTACATGCATGTGAGAGATTAAGGAGAATCTTTGAGATTATTGTGATCATCATGTGGGGGAATTGTGGGGGAAAATAGTGAAAGATATTGAAATGGGCAAAAGAAGGTTAATGAGTATCTTTTCAGCAGAATACTCGACATTGTCTAGTGCATGACTCCAGGTTATCTGATTGTATGGGAGTCTACCCTTTTCCTTATCTCTAACTGAGCTATTATACAACTCTGCCAATTTAAAAAAAAAAAACTGAAAGCATGTAAATTATTCTTTCCCATAGAGATGAATTTTCTCCCACAGAAGTACAATTGATTTCACTGCCACCATCACCCCCATTCCAAGGAAGAACCTGTTTGCATTTATTAGCAAATTTATTTCAGAATTCTGTATTGCCACTCATTTTTGTTTTACATATTACTGGCTTCTTTATTAATTAAATAAAATGTCTGACACATGTTCATTTTATATTTGTAGAAGAGTCATAATGTTGCCTCTTTTTAAAAAATTATTATTTAGCATAAGCATGTTACAAATTCTTTTCTTTTGAATTTTATTTCAAACTTCCAATAATAGAGAGAGCTTTCTAAAAGAACTAATTCAAAGATTTGTGTCTGGTTAGTGATATGTTATAGGATTTAAAAACAAAAAAAGATTATAGATAATGTTTTCATAATTATCGTGAGACCAGATATAGAAGAATACCTGATTAAAGATCATTAAATTCCTTGCAAGACTGGTTAAAAGTTGTTAGGGGGCTTCCAAGATTCATAATCAGGATGGGTGTCCCAGAAAAGGCTTTCAAATCTATCAGTAAAATTGTTTGAACATTTAACCAAAAATGTTCTCTACTTTCCAGAAAGCTTAGTGGACTATTTTGCTCCAGACTAAGTTTGGGAGTGATCCCTTCTCATCATGAACATTTTTAGAACCTGAGATTTGCTCTATTTCTAAATTTAATTTATTGCATTTACAAGTGTTAAGTAATCCAGGGAGTGTGGCTTAAGAAAGTCATAGCATATCGAGTCAGGCATTTGAAGTACTTAAAGGAAAAATCAAATATATTGAATTAATTAAATGTGATTTAAAATGTTTCAAAAAATGTAATTAAATTTGTAAATAAGATTTATCATTCAAGCAAGTTTAATCTAGTAAGCTGGATAAAATGACTATAAATCAAGTCCTCTAAAAGATGGTTATTTTATTTTACATAAAAGTATTAGATTGAGAAATTTTAAAAAGTAAAGTGCAAGTAAAATAAACAAGAAAAGTTTTAGAAATATTTAAAATATTTTTAAAATTAGTAAATGTAAATATTTTTAAAATATGTAATCCTTTCCATGGTCAAAAACTAATCTTGGACAGCCAGAGCTCAAATTGATAGAGTCCAAAGCTGAAGGGCTTGGCATAACAGAAGCCGTGATCATCCATTATTAAAATGGAAAGTAGTACTGTTTTTTGACACTTCTGTTTCAGTTACGTGTGTGTTTGTGAATATGTACGTGTTACTCACAATACAAAATCTATTTTTTACTGACTATATTAGTCAGAAAACTTTGAAAGTCACTGATAAAGATACACCAGTACCTCCAAGTAGCTCAAATTCCTTACCAAACTCGCTATTGGCTTCTGAAAAGCATTGGAATACCATGAAGTTTCATTTCAATTTATAAAATACTACTGAAGGAGGGGGGCTATGTTTTCTTTAATTCTTCAGCCATAAATAATTCCTTAATCTAGGACTTAAAACCACTGTCTCCCTACTAAAAATCTAAGGCATCAAAGGCAGGACACACTGTATCTCTTCATATATTTGCTTACTGTATTCTTTTCCCATTCATTCCCTAATGCAGTGAAAATCCACTTATCCTGAGAACCTATCCCTGGACCTAAACCTCTTGGAATATCACCAATGAGCTCCTGCTGCTTGGTCTCCTTTCAGCCTTTTTATCCTGTTTGGGCTCCAAGGTATCTGAGTCTACTCATCGTCCCTTCATTCCTGGCACTATGTGATCAACCTCCTCCCTCTTTCCCCATCTACCCAACTCTTCCTCATCTTCAAGGCTCTTTCAAGCTTCATTTCTTGTAAAGACTTTCAGAACCTTCCATACCACACTAATCTTTTCTTTTTCTGAAGTATTATAACTCCTAATTGCATAGCATATTATGTTAGCACATAGCTATTTGGTTCCTCATTCTGTGTGTGGTAGGATTTTAAACTACAAAAACAGTTAATTAGGTCATAAGTATCTTACCACCAAGTCTCCTTGGCTGCACGATTTCAATCATAGTGACTTTTTCTTTCCTTTTTTTTTTTTTTAAATTTTATTGGGGAATATTGGGAAACAGTGTTTTTCCAGGAACCATCAGCTCCATGTCACATTGTTGTTTTCAATCTAGTGGGGGGTGCAGCTCAGCTCCAAGTCAAGTCGTGGTTTCTCACTGGTCCATGTGGGAATCCAACCTGTGACCTTGGTGTTATGAGCACCATGCTTTAACCACTGAGCTAACTGGCCGGCCCCCAAGTGACCTTTTCTTGATGTTGCCCTTATTCCTAGGTGCTAAGGGCATTTCTTAGAGTGAAAATGTTATCTTCATAATTTGTTTTTGTTTTTGTTTTTTAATGATGAATTCCTAGTCAATCTTCAGGATTAGTTCATACCTCAGTTTCTCAGTGAGGGCTTCCCTGCTACCACTTCCCCAAAATCATTCATTACTTCCTCCATGTTCCCAACATGAATCACACTGCACTGTATTTGTTTAAATGTCTAACTTGCCTACTGGATGTGGGCTACGTGATGACAAAAAGAGTCTTATTCATTCCTGTACCACAGATGTCTGGCACTCTATCTGAAATTACTTTGCCAGAATTCCCCATCCAGAGAGATAACTTCTATTTATGGTCCATCAGGGATGGTTATATAGCATTTACAGATTCCTGGATACCCAAGGGGCCTCTCTGAATCACTTAAAAAACAAAACAATACCAAACAAAATTTATCCTTTAAAACAAAACAAACAAAAAGCCCCATCTTTTGTTTTTGTTTTGTTTTTCAGAAAAAATAAATCCTTGCTTGTTCTTTATTAATTTATGTGGTCTGAAACCAAACTATTGTGCAAATGAAGTTAGAAAAATTCATTCACAGAAAGGCATTGTTCATCTTGACATTTCATTCAGCTTTTATAACTTTTGTTTGCAACTGAGGAGTGCAACTGAACCCTAAGTTATAAGCTTTTCACAAAACTCAAGAGCAAAACACATAATAAAGCTCTCAGAATTTTACAACTTAAAAAGAACATTATAAATTTATCAGTTTCCAAAGTGTAGATTTTTAAATCTCCGATGCTCATCACAATGCCTGATACATATTAGATGTCCCATAAATATGTACTATATTTATATTGAATACATGAATAAAGAAGAGAAAGAAGGAATGGATGAATATGAGAGACATTGCCGGGGGGACAATATCCAGAGGGAGCTAAGATTATTTTAAAATTCAAAGATTTAATTTGACCACAAAATCTTTTACATTTTATCATGAAGTGGAGTTTGTTTTCCAAACCCTTGCATCAGGGTAGGCCTGGGACTTGCTTTGAACAACAGAATGTGGCAAGGTAATGCTAGTGACTTCGAAGCATTGAACTCAAACTTTAGAGCTCTATTCTAACTCTCTTGAATGTGTGCAGTAACTATATAAGAAACTCAAATTATCCTACAAAAAAAGACCTGTAATTTTTTAAAAGCCCCCAGCCAATAGCCCAAGTTAAGAGCCAGACATATTCCCAGTGGAGCAGCCATACCAGTGACCCCAAGACCAGCAGAAGAACCACCCAGCTGAACCTAGTCAAATTGCAAAATCATGAGTAAGTAAATGTGTTATTGTAGTAAGTCTCTAAGTGTGGGGGTGCTTTGTTATGCAGCAATAAATAACTGATACAAAAATTTGTAATTTGAAGTGAGGTGCTAACTTATTCAAATTGAAAACAGGCCTCCTACTTTCTACAGTGATGGGCACTGCATTGTGCCTCCCAGATTCTCCTTTGGAAAGACAGGATTTATTATCCAATTTTTAGTCACCCTAGGATGCATCCCCCTTTTGGGATTGCTATACCTAAAGAAAGCCACCTTGGCCAAAGTCCTGTCTTTGTCTTAGAGTCCTGTATCCAATAAGTGTGTGTGTATAAAAGCCCGGGCCTTTCTCCCCAACTCATTACATTTTCACAACTCTCCATATGGTCAGTTGAGGCCTCCATTCAGACTTCATTACAGCAACTCAGCACTTCCTTCTACCCCAGCCTACTTCCTTCCATTCTCATCCATAGACAACCATTAATCTCACAAGCCTTCCTAATAAACCACCCACTCACTAATTCCATCTTGACTCTACTTCCTGGAAAACCCAACCTGCAAATATTGGTACCAGGAGTAGAGAAAGACAAAGTAGAGAAATGTCCATGGACATATAAGAGTGGACATGAAATGTGAAAATCTTTGTTCTACATGTTAATTCCCACAAGAAAACCACCACCATAGAAAGGTCATTAACAACCAGGTAAACAAAATTATTCAGTCAGGTAATGTCAACCATTCTCTATCACCTACCATCCCAGTACTGGTGCAACGGGCACATGAATACAGTACATTTGGTGTCAGGGATAGAGGCAATGCATGAGTGCAGTATCATAAGCTCCCACTTACCAAGGCTTATTTAACTATCACTACATAATATTCAACCTGCCAACAACAAAGACCAACAAAGTCCTTCATATGGTATCATTCCTTGAAGAGACCAACCAGCCACATGTTGGTGGCAAATTAGCTGCAATGAATCACTTTTACGCAGGAAGGGACAGCAATTCATTTTAATGAGAGAAAAGTCAAGTGGTGGGTATTGGTTTGCCTTTTCTACCTTTCGTGCTTACTTTCTCAGAGGATTGATGGAGTGATCCATCAGTGTAGGATCACATATAACATCTCATCAGACCGAAGGAGCCAGTTTACAGCAAAGATGGTGTACATACAGGTATATACTTACCTATATTTACATAAGGACCAAGGGGTCCACTGGTCATATCACACATACCATACCATCCTAAATTTACTGTTCTCATAAAGCAATGGAATAGCCTGTTGAAGGCACAACTGAAGCATGTTTGAATGTGATAATATTTGCACATGGGGCTCCAGAATGCAGTGTATTCTTCAAATCAACAAATTTTATATAGTTCCATGTCTCCAGGAGTAAGAATATTTTTGTCTGGAGACCAAGGGATTCCTGATTCTCATACTCCCAATGACCCAGTAGAGAATGTATACATTCCATACCTTCAATTCTAGGCTCTGTGGAGAGGTCCTATTTACAATTAGGAGAATGTTTACACTAGGGTTTACAGCAAGAGTCCCACTGAACTACAAGACATGGCCATTTGGGTATTTCAGGCAATTTGTATTAAGAGATCAGCAGGCAAGAAGTTATCATCTTGCAGGGATAGTTATCAAGGAGAAGTAGGACTGCTGTTATATAACAAGGGCGAGAAATAATATGTTTGACACTGGATGATACATTTGGGCATGTTGTACTCTTTCCCCAATTTTGATGGTAAGTAGACAAATGCATTAACTCTGTTGATCAGGGGCTCAAACATCTCAGGGATGAGGATTTGGGCCATGGCACCAAGTAAGCCAACTAGACCACAAGTTCCAGCTGAGGGGAAGGACAATGCAATATGGATAATAACAGAGGTAGAGAATAAGACTCAACCGAAGACCAGCTACAGTAGTAGGAGTTATAGTTCATCCCAGGAATCTTCACTTTCTCTGAAATTTTACCCACCAGAATCTTGGTGGAGCTACTTCCAAAATTTTTAGGAAGAAGTAGATCTGAGCATCACAAGGAGTAGACTGTTGTGGCTTCTGTTTCACCACTCAGATTCCCCTTCAGGGATGAAGAATTCATTATCCCAACCTCTGGGAGAGCTACTGATTGCAAGTTCTCAGCTATCAATGCCCTTCTAGGATCACTTCACCTAAAGAGAACCTCATTCATAGGCATCCCCCCTTCTGGGATTATATCCCCCCTACTTATAATGACTGATAACAATGGTTTAAAGGCCCAGTCTTCCTACCACAACTCTGGGAAGCTTTGAGGAGTCATCCTACCTTTAGAATACTCTTCAGGGAGGTGGAGGCTTCCATTGAGACAGCATCACTGCTTGAATAATCCCCTTGCCCAATCCTACTTCCTTCCCTTCCTTAAATAAGTGCTGATTCCAAGAACACTACCCAATAAATCTCCTGTACACTAATCTCCATCAAGGAATGTGTTTCCTAAGAAAGTCAACCTAATGGCAGATAGGACACAACCTGAGAAAGCTACTGAGCTGCAAACACCAGTCATTTCCTATAGACAATATACGATTTCAACCCAAACTGGGTGTACTTCAATTCAATCCTGGCACTAACTACCTGGACTTAGCTCAGATCCCACAGTTAACAGCTGTCTTCCACAAGATTGCCCTCACTTCAGATGCCAGCTGCAAGTTCAGGGGGTCTCCAGAACACCCACACTTCTGACAAAATGGTTGCAAATCCAAGGGTTCTCGTGTCCCCCTGAAGTTCTGTAATTCACTAGTACAACTCACAGAACTTGGGAAAACACTATACTTACTATTCTAGCATTATAATAACAGATACAACTCAGACTCCTCACAAATTTATAAAACAGAGAGTCCAAAATACTCAACACTCATCAATTTATGTTCTAAAATGTCGTTGTGCTTCCTAATATTCTGTTACATTATCTTTCCCTTTCAGTTCCAGATTATAATCTGGCACAAGTACCATATGAACATTTTAGAAATTAATTTCAACTTTCATAACAAAATCAAAAGTTATGTTTCCATTTGTTTATTTTGTTCACATACTCCCAGATTTAAAAAAAACATCCTTCCCATTCTCATATTAGGCATGATCATATCTTTCTGCAACATTAAATTTTTTTTTATTTAGGTTTTACATCTATTTCTCGGAGTTATTGACATCAACGAAAATGGGTGTAAGAAACTCTACACCTTTCCTGATTTGCATTTTCCTATATTTTTGATGTGGTCACATATGAAACTTCCTCCAGGAAATACCTTTCACATTCATTTATTCCTCCAATGGCATTGTGAATTATTCATTCAGCATGCACTTATTGGGCATACCTAGCATATACTAGGTATTTGATGGACATTGTGGATGAAAAGATGTTAAATTTTCTCTAGTTTGGAAACAACTACCATTATAAAGTTCGAAAGCCCCACTATGACTCCTTATAGTTAAAGAAATAAAGGGTTAGCATTATAAATAACTTAAAATTTATTCATTCACCGTATTAAATTACAAACCAATGCTTTTTGTCCCTTTCATTACCTAGGGCATGTTCTCCTAACATCATTTAATAATAACAATTGCCATTTAACAAGCTGAGCTTCTTTTGGTGTCAGTTAGGATTATGTTCATCTCCAAAACATCAAAAGCTGGACTAACAGTTGTTTAAACCATAGGAACCATGAGATAAATATTTTTATCTCATGAAACAAGAAGTCGGAGGGGTAGGCAGTTAAAAGGCCCAGTAATGTCGTCAAGTGAACAGACTCTTTCCATCTCCTGTGCCAGCAGCCTCCACAGGGAGTTTTCTTGTCCATATATGTAAGATAGCTACTGCACCTGCAGGCACCTGCTAGGAACCATCTCAGCCAGAAACAAAAGGGAAAAGACACACTTCTATTTCATTTACCATATCTGTGTCACATGGCTCATCCTACCTTCAAGCAAGTCTAAAGAACGAATCTTTAAGATTTTCAACCACTCTAACACAAGGCGAAAAATGGAGGGGATCATAAAAGAGTCTGCCACAGTCTTCTCAAGCAGTAATTATCAATATATTCCATCCCTCCACAACTTCACCTCACTGCCAATCAGAATCACTTTAGAGTGTCATATTTCTCAGGTTAGCTGGAGTGAGAAAAGTTTGACCAGACATATGATATTCTGGAAAGAGAGACAGTAAAAAACCCAATTTTGGGTTTTTTTTGTTTGTTTGTTTTGTTTTTTTGGTTTTTGAAATATAATTTGAATACCTGATTCTTAATTTTGGAAGTTCGGAGAACTGAAACTCACCTCTCTGTGTTCTAACTTATAAAGTACTCTTATGAAGGACTTGTATCCATAGAATCCATTTTATTCAAGCTAGACAAATGCCCAATCACTTTAAACTTCAGGTCTTTCTATTAATAGCTGGATTTCGGAACATGGATTGGACTTGAGACCTAAGTAGGCACCCTCCTAACACACTGAGTCTGGTCTTAAGAGCCACTCATGGAGAGAAGCAGAATCATAGAGTAGATTCTAAAGCCACTTGCCAGAGCTGCCAGGTGGTACAACTCCAGGGGGTTCCAGTCATATATACCATTATGCGGCGCGTAACACGCAAGGCATAAGAAAAGGCCTTGCAGAGAGTCGCAAGCTCCTCTTTGTACGGAGGAAAACACTGCCTAGTCTCTTTCAATTCTATCACATAGTCAGGAATACAAGGAAAGGAAAGAGAATAAGAACCTTAGGTAACTTAGCTCAGGGTGCGTCCTATTTCCCTATTCTCCCATCCACTAAGCAAGAACCATCAGACTAAACAGAATTACGAGATTATCCCAAATAAATCAAATTATCTTCTTCAACTAACAAGGTGGAAAGAGGGATAGAAGCTTCTCAGCGAGCCAGTTCCCCCAGGGCAGGCATTGGCAAACTACAGCCTTGCACTGGCAAACTACCTTTGGGTCAAATCCATCTAGGCTTCTGTTTCTGTAAAGCTGTATTGGAAACAGCCATGTCTCGTGGGTTACTTATTGCATTAGGCTTCTTTCCTGCTACAATGGCAGAATTAAGTATTTTTATCCCATTTTACAAATAAGGAAAATAGATTAAATATCTCACTCAAGAGCACACTGATAGTATGAAGAAATTGTGTGTGTAGCTCCTACATAGCATCAAAGAAGACATTCAGTTCCTCTTGAATATCAAAAACAAAATTCTAGTAGTCAAAGAATTTTTTCAAGTGTCTAATATGAATGTCTTTTCTTGAAATTTAATCATGTTCAAAGTGAAACTGGAAAAGTTGTTCACTAAAACACCTCTTAGTAGCACATTTCTACTTTGCTATTCATTCCACTAGCCTATTTTCCTTTACTGCTATTCTATTATTTATTGACAATAATAAAGTATAGGAAAAATTCACAACATGTGAAAAGTTAGCAGCAAAAGAATACAAGAGCTGTAGAACTCTACAAAATCATGGAAATGTATTTATGGGAAATGGCAGTCAACAAATGATAATTTTATACTGATGATCTGGGTGAATACCACATTTCCTAGATTCAGATTCTATTAATATTTTTGAGAAGCTAGTCATTTAAGTGTAAAACACTGGAGAATGCCTATAGTACATCAGAAGTCATCAATTTAATTGGGAAAATGTGAATAGGGTGAATAGTCTACGATGAATTTCGCTGAAGATGAAGACTTCATTCAGCATTTAAACAACTGCAAATAAATCAAACATTAATTTTGCCCTTTGATAATCCTTAAAAATTCTGCTTCAGCTTACATACCCACCCACTGAAACTGCACTCTCTGAGTCGTAAATGACCTCCTAACTGTTGTATCCAGTAGGTACATGTCGGCCCCTGGTTTCGTGAGCAAGAATAGCACAATGGTTTAACAACATCATCTTTGCAGGGTTCACAGTATTGGCTCTGCCATTTTTACCTTAGGTAAGTTATTTCATCGCTCTGTTGTCTTATCCATAAGCACGGTAATAACAGATTTGACTTGAAGAGCTAATACATAGTAACTACTTAAAGCATTGCCTGACCAATGGTAAGTGCCATATACTGTTATCTGTCATTATTATTTTATAAAGCCTCTTTTTATGGCATTTAATATTGTTAACAATATCTTTCTTGAAATTCTCAGTCTTCTTGGCTTCTGTGATGTCATTCTCTTGAAGATTTTGTCCTTCTCTGTCATCTTTTCAAGTTCCTATTCTATCTGACTCTTAAGTACTGATAAGCCCCAGAGTTGTTCTCCGGGGTTCTCTTCTCTTTCCATCTGACACACTGTCCTTGGGCAATTTTATTCACTCCCATAGCCCCCAGTGCCAACTTACTCTTATAATTACCTCTCCTCTCCTCTCCCCTCTCCCTTCCTTTCCCTTCCCTTCTCCTCCCCTCCCTTTCTTTCTCTCTCTCTCTCTCTCTCTCTCTCTCTCTCTCTCTCTCAAACACACATCTGTCTGTCATTTCATCCAACAAATATTCATCGACAGTTGTTCCATGCCAGGCATCAAGCCAAGCACTCTGGTGCAGGTTCCTGCCAGAGCTCCAGTTCCACATAACCAACTTGACTTCTCTATCTCAAAGGCGTCTCAAATTCAAGATGTCCAGAAACTAAACATATTACTTTCTAATCCTCCAAACATGTTCCTCATTCTGTATTCCCTAACCCAGAGACAAGCATTATCATTCACCAGAGAGCCCAAACCAGAATCCTAAGAGTCACATCTGAGCTCCCCATCATTCCCCTCCCTGCTTCCAGTCACTTACTAAATTCTACATCTTAGATGTTTCTGTCTGCATGCTGATTGTGTGTCCAGGCTCCGGAGTCAAATCATAGGCTCTAGAGTTGATTTTCCTCATTGGTAAAATGAGGATGGAACCCACTCCACAGTCACATGGTATTGAATGAAACAATCCATATACAGTACGCAGCACTGTGGCTAGGACATAAGAAGTATTCAATAAATGCCAATCATTTCATGAACCTCATCTCTATGGACACTGTATTAGTTCAAGCCTCTGTCCTTTCTTGGCTAATGTCCTAACTGGACAGCAGTGGCATCCCAGCTGGTCTCCTTATGCCTCATTTTGTCCCTTCTCAGCCCATTCTTCATACCCCTGCCCAAGAATCTGATCTAAAACACATTCGCATAAAATAGAAATGCAGTGAACTAGGAAGTGAACGGTTCATAGCCTCTTAGTTAATCACATATGGAGGGGAAAGGCCTTCCCAGATTGGATTTACCTGAGAATTAGTATCAGGTCAGTGACAAAGACAGAGGCTTGTAACCAACTTTCAGACACAAATCACATTTGCAAACTCCTGGCAAACTTCCTCCATGGTAAATTCTATTTGTACCCGTTAAGCTTAGCCTAACCAAAGCAAGTGGCTGAGGTCATTGTATTACAAGACTGTAGTTCCTGATTGTTTTGTTAATTGGCCAAAATATAATGGAGATGAATGTGTACAACTATCTTCAAAACCAAGGGAAGTCCACTTGGAAGAAGAGCTAGATAGAGCTGTGTCATGCAGGGTCTCTATCTGAGACCCTGCTCGCTCCGCCATTTGTCGTGCGGGGCGGCCTGCGGGGTCTCAGCTCCCGCTTCCCACATAAGAACGCAGGACATGGTGAGGCCAAAAAGGAACACCCACAGAGCCATAGAAAGGGGAATCATACCACTATAGTCTCACTGGAGGCTGGAGTCACACGACCGGCAACCTACCGTCTGCTTCTCTGCCTCCCAACCGAGCGACTGAACTCTCAACTCCACTCAGCAGTGCAGCCCCGGCAGTTATATCAGTGGCTAATGGCTCACTGGTTACAGCTGACGGCCAACTAGCCACAGCTGATGGCCATCTAGTACCCTTGCCAGCCCCTTTCCACGTGAGGCCGAGAGCCTGGAAACTGCTCTCTGGGACTCTGTCCCCACAAGCTGAATTCTTATAAGCGTTTTAAAAACTATGAATTGTCAACAAACCAAAGAAATTTGGGGCTGAAAGGGATGCAGCATGAAAAGATTTAGTTGAAATTCATTGTTTTAACCTAAGAATTCAGCCATAAAATATCTGGGCCATGTTAAATCATGGGTAAAATAGTTGTCATTTGATGAGTATGGAAAACTTGTTAAAGAACAAAATTAGCCATTGAATCCTGTGTCCCTATTCTAAAGTGGGAGAAACCTTACAGCAGGAGTTGAGAGAATTCCTCTTAATCTGATAGGCTGGAGCAGGCTAATATCATTTATATCCATAAATACTGACCTATTAGATGCTAGCCTGCCTGTGATTGCATTCTGCCAGTAACATTTTATCTTGTTTTGATTGAATCAACCACCCCTATTTGTATCACTCAAACTGGAAAAATACTTCCCAAGAAAGGTATTGCTTAATTTAGCAAAGCAAAAGAACCTGAAAATGTGCAAATAACTAGTAAAAAATTAATCAACCTTTACACCATGTCCTAAAAAAAAATTGCATGAAACAGCATTTTCTCTATTATTTCTCTATTATTATTGATCTATTAGTTCCACATTTTTAGTCAAACACACACACAAAATTAAAATTGTTCACTCTTTAAGCAAACAAGGTAATGTTATTCTTTTGCTTATCAACTCAAAAGAGCCAGAGGAAAGAAATATTCAGAACACGTCATTTTTTATGTTGAATCAGCTCTGCTTTGAAAAGCTTCTGCAGCGTAGCAAACCTTATGCAGTAACTAATGTCTTCATTACTGCTTTCTTTGGCAGTAATTTCCTCTGTCATATAATCCCACCTTGAGCTATGTTATTAAAAAGTTATAAAAGATTGATATGAAGATCCAGACTAGTTCCTTCACAGATGAAACCACATTAATGAGGCAGCATTATTCATACAGATACAAAAGGAAATGTACAGCTTTTACTGCTGTTCTACCAAAAAATATGTTAAAAGGCACAGTTCTGTATCATCAGACAACAAATCCTGGTCACAAATTTTATGTCATTGTGTGTGCATGCATCTGGAGAGTTAGGAAAAGAACTAGTTCGGTGAACTTTTTTTTTTTTTTTTTTTTTTTTTTAGTGGCTAAAGGTTAAAGACAATTCTAAAAAGAAAGGCAGTTTTCAAATTCTGCCTCCATGCAAAATACAAAAATTTTATTTCAAAAAAAATATTTGTTAGTAAACAATGCATTGGATTCTTTCTAAGTATTTGGGGCTGAAATTTACATCTCCTTCAACTGTGTCTATAACAAAAAGTGCACAGATCTTAAGATGTATATATGTTTATTTTTTGTGGTAGTTCGGCTTTTTGTACATACAGGGAGAAAAGCTTGTATTTAATGCAAAGTAAATTTTAACAATGAATGTGACTAACAATATATTTAACTTTTTATCCTAACAGCAGCAGTCCCTTTAGGTGGTAACAGGAGAAAAATAGCAAGAGAATGTGTTGAAAGAAATATACATGAATCCATTCCTGTTGCCTCTATAGAATTTGATGAAATTAACAATTCCCTACAAGGCTAATTAAAACTGCTGATGAAACTTTATGAAACATTGCATGAATCATTTCGAACCTTCCAGTTTGGGTCTATAGTTATTAACATGCTTCATAAAGTCTTTAGCAACAATCAACCATTTTCATCTTATTGAGAAAAGAATTTTTATAAGAAGCAGTGGTTTCATCTTTCATTTGATGTATAAAGTGAGTCTCTTTCAAGTGTATGCCCAATCTCTGGAGGTAAATTCAAAGGAATGTTCTCAGGAACAGCCTCTCAGTCAGTCCTATTTTCAAACCAAAGATGACTGTGCTGCTGATATACTGCTGTTCTGAAAATGGCTAAGGTAACATATTACTCCCTTGAGTTAAACAGGCTCTATTCACCATGGGCCTCTAACTCTTTCCTTTGTATCCTTCACCGACATTCATGTCTTAGCAGAAACGTTGCTTTCCTTCACACTCTGCACAGTATGTGCTTGAGAACAAACATCCAATTTTCAGCACCATCATTATTGTCCCTATCTTACAATATCGTACAAAGGCAGTGTGGTGTAGTGGAAATTACGTGGGTTTTGAAGTAAGGCAGATCTTGGTTAGAATCCCCGGATCACTTACTATGTATCTCACCTTGGGAAAACTACCTGATCCTCTACCTGTCTCATTATCTGTAAAGTAGGAAAAATAATGCTTCATTTGCAGATTTGTTGTGAAAATTAGATGTAGCACATATAAATGTACTCCCCTACCCACCAAATGATAAATAAAAAGGCTTACCTTAAAGCAGGAAGTTCTCTTCCTCTCTTTTGGATCTCTGTCTTTCTGCATAGCAAGA
This sequence comes from Rhinolophus hipposideros, assembly GCF_964194185.1. Taxonomy (NCBI): domain Eukaryota; kingdom Metazoa; phylum Chordata; class Mammalia; order Chiroptera; family Rhinolophidae; genus Rhinolophus; species Rhinolophus hipposideros. Next base: position 17,720,482 of record NC_138062.1, read on the forward strand.
CAATGCTTCATGTTACTATTTTAATAATGCTAACAAGTTTCCATGAACTATTTAGTCTCACTCCCTTCTCTCCATAGTTACCATTGATCCATTTCTCACCTCTGTTGCTTTCATTCCCACCCAGGTGACCCTATGAGAACTTGAGTCAGCTCCAGAATTAGAAGGAACTTGGAACAACAATCTGGTAAGAATGAGACATTAGAAAAATTGTCTTAAAACTGAATTGCACAGTAAGGACACAGTTTTAGTTCCAATGTAAATAGAGGGATTTTGTGTTGAAGCTGTGCTTGCAAAGCAAGCAACCTGTTTTTATTTATGCTGTATGTTTTGGGGCAGCTAGTCAGGAGGCTGATGGAGATACAAACAACCTTTAAAATCCCCTTTTCCCATCATGTCCAGACATCATTTAGATCATCATCATACATTATCCTCCGTGATCTTTTGAAAATTGCACTCTTCAGTCACATTAGTATCCATACCCAGAACACTCTTTCTTTCTCAACCTATTTATTCTCCCATGCCTACTGTAAGAGGTATTAGAAGTTATACACCACTCGTTCCCCATCATCTGATTTTGACCAAAATTTCAGTTTTCTTGAATCAAGAGAGCGGCAATATACTGGCTAATGCTGGTGCCAGACTACCTGTGTTCAAGCAGGTGTGTGACCTTGGACAAGTTCCTTATACTTCTGTGCCTCTCAGTTTCCTCATCTATAAAATGGGCATAACAGAAGTAATCTAGCCCATAGGATTGGTGCAAGGAGTAAATGAGTGAATAACTGTGAAGTTTGGCATAACATTAGTGATACATAAAGTTTAGCTATTATTACTAAGTTAAAATGGTACCATCTCATATATGAGGTCTGACAATTAAGTTTGAGAACTTGTTGCACGCATGTTGCTAAACATTTTTGCTATCAGAGGAATTATTCATTATGAATTTGTACCAACTGGACAAACAGTTAAACAATTTTACTATTTGGAAGTGCCGAAAAGGCTGCGTGAAAAAGTTAGACGATCTGAACTTTCTGCCAACAATTCATGGCTCTTGCATCACGACAATGCACCAGCTCACACGGCACTGTCTGTGAGGGAGTTTTTAGTCAGTAAACAAGTAACTGTATTGGAACAACCTCCTTACTCACCTGATCTGGACGCCAATGACTTCTTTCTTTACCCAAAGAGAAAGGAAACATTGAAAGGGAAACATTTTGATGACATTCAGGACATCAAGGGTAATACGATGACAGCTCTGATGGCCGTTCCAGAAAAACAGTTCCAAAATTGCTTTGAAGGGAGGACTAGGCACTGGCATCAGTGCATAGCTTCCCAAGGGGAGTACTTTGAAGGTGACCGTATCAATATGAGGTATGTAGCATTTTTTTTCTAGGATGAGTTCGCGAACTTAATTGTTAGACCGCATATATACAGCATTCATATAGGTACTTATCTAAAAGCAACAGCTTCACATATCAGCTCCTCTAGATATATGGTAATTAGCCTCACTGACTGGTGCCCAAAATCCATTTTTATTCCATTTTTCTCTGTAGCAAAGTGCTATTTTTTTCATACATTCTACATACACTATTTATTGCATACTCACTATGTGCCAGACACTATGCTGGGACCTGAGAATATAATGGCGAATAAAAATAGATACTGCCTCTCCTCTGGTGAAGCTTCTGGGCAGTGGGGGAGTGCATCACAAATCCAATAATTATAAAACAAATGGAAAACATTAACTAAGATAAATGCTACAAGGTGAGATACATGATGTTGTAAGAAGGCCAGTTTGCCAAAAATCAATTTGCACAAAGCCGATTTGCCAAAAGTCAATTTTCCCAATGACTGATTCTCTGAATTCCCTAACAGACAATTCACTGAAAGCTAGTTCACCAAAAGCCAATTTCTAGAAAATCAATTTGACGAAGAGTAGTCTGCCAAATCATCATTTCACCAAGTGACCAATTCACTGAGTTATTGAGGATTTTCTGAAGTCTTCATTTCACGGAAGTTGTGATACAATCCTTTCATGACAGCTCTTTAACCCCAAATTTGACCGTCTGTTTGGGCTGAATGTCAATTTTATGTTTTCATGTTTCAGATGCCAAACCCTTCCCTGATGCCCAATAGCCCAGTTCTCCAATGTAAGTAAATGGTGGGCTTCTTCTTAAACGCAGTTTACTCTCTTTGACTACACCTATACTTGTCTCTGCTCCTTCCAGAAAGATAGCTGCAAAGAACTATCCTAGATCAGAGTGCTAAACTAGTCTTCTGCAAATTGGCTTTCACCAAATTTATTTTCAGCCAAGTTATCATTTATGGAATTGATTCTAAATTAACTGTTTCTCAGTGAAATTACCTAGAGTTCATGCTGTGGGGACTGGGGAATTTGGCCTTGTCAGACCGGTGAGAGAAGGCTACATTGAGGAGAAAATATAACTGAACTGAGGTCAGAAGGATAAATTTTAAAAACCACCAAGCAAAAGGGAGAGGAAACTAAGGGAACAGCATATGCAAAAACTATTTGGAAGGAAGCACCAAATTACAAGAGTTTGAAAAATAGCCACTGTGGCTGGAGTACAGAGAACATGGGGTGCAGGGGGGGGTGGACACAGCACGACCTGGAGCTAGACCATGCTGTGTCTCACAGACCAGGATAGAGACGTCTGCTCTTATTTTAAGAGAGGAATGACATGATCAGATTGGAATTTTAAAGATCATATTTGGATCTGAAAATATGGAGACCATATTTTAAGATTATGCTAGTATAGGTTGTTTTTTTACCTGAAAATGTATCATTGTAATAGAAGATGGTACCTAGACGAGAGGGTGGGGGAAAGAGGAGTGAAGGAAATTACTTACAGAGTTCTTTAGGAGGTAGGAACAACAGAATTTGTTATCAGGTATTGGATATGGGGCTGAAGAAGAGGAAAGTGTTCTCAGGCAAGTCCAAGACTTCTGGTTTATATAACTACATGGTGGTGCCATTCCCATAAAGGGAAAACTAGAAAACCAGGTTTGAACAATATTCTCTTTCAATTGCTATGTATTTGTATATTTTATATACTGACTGGAATATCTTCTTTCAAATTTTAAGTTATTAAGAAATTAAATCTGAATTTGTTGGGGGATATTTACGCAATTTAGTGCCTCAAGTAGGAGTGGAGTCAGTAAACCATAATCTTTTTGATGCTTCATCATTTACTAGCTGGTTGACTTTATACACTAACAATTTAACGTCTCTGTGCCTCAATTTCTTCAACCTTAAAATAGGAATAATACTATGCCTGCCTGTAAGGAAACTAGCGAGCAGTATTCCTGCAATCTATTCTCTCCTTTTACTAAAGGGAGGCCCCCCAGGAAAGAAGGAAGTTGACCTAGTTAAATCTCTTTATAAAAATGACAATGGCAAACCTCCTGGGAAACTTGGAACAAAGTTAATTACGCTAAATCATCCTTTCACCAAATGATGCTATTGAAAGAGTCCTCGTTATGGACTATACTGGGTCCCCTTAAAATGCCTATGTTGAAGACCTAACCCCCCATGTGACTATGTTTTGAAATGGGGTCTATAAGGAGATAATAAAAGTTACATGAAGTCATCAGGGTGGGATCTAAATCTCATGGGACGATTGTCCTTATAAGAAGAAGAGATACAAGCAAGATCGCTCTATTTCTCTGCATAGGCACAAAGGAAAGGCCATGTGAGGACACAGGAAGAAGACTGTATCTGCAACACAGGAGGAATGACCTGATCAGAAACCAACCCTGACTGCACTTCCAGCCTCAAGAACTGAGAAAATAAATTTATGCTGTTTAAGCCTCCTAGTTCGTGGTGTCTTGTCAGGACGGTACTAGCAGACTAATACAAGCCCTACCTATGGAAAGACTTTAGCGGGATATACATGGTCTGTTTTGATTGCTTAGAGTAGTCAAATCTTGAACCTAAGGCTTTATGGACCATGGAAAATGTCGTGTAAAGTAGTAACTGTCTGAGTATAAAATAGAAATGTGTCATTACTGAAAAAGCTCCCTTTTGTGTAAGTAATATAGCAACTTGCATTACTTATTTAGAAACATCATACATTAATCTGTGCCAGAGTGAATCTTGATGCAGCAAGAAAGGACTTGGAGATCTGTGATGGTGGTCCCAGAGCTCTCCCTGCTAACCCTGGGCCATGATTACCTATAACGAATACTAGCAAAGCTTGATGCAGGGTAAGATCTGTGATTGTTGTGGGTCTGACTTGATAATACGGTCCTCTGTGTTAAGATCACCACCTCAGAGGACTGTGGTGAGAATTAAACAAATCAAGGCTTGTGAAAATGCAGTGCCAAGTTCATCGCAAGCACTCATTAAGTATCACTATTATTAATATATTATTGTAATCCCAAGAAATAATAAGAGTTCTCATTTATAGAATGAATATTAGGTGACAGGCACTTAAGCTAAGTGTTTTCCCGGGATTATCTCATTTAATCATCCCCAAATCCCCATATTCTATGTTTATTACCATCATATGAGAAGCCTAAAGCCTAGAGATTAATTTTCCCAAGGTCAAATAGCTTGTAAATTGTGGCACTGGGTTTTAATCACACGCAGTCTAACTCTCCAGCTGAGCTCGTGTTTCTAATTCCAAATAACACTGCCTTGCTATACTACTCTGCCTCTGAAAGCCCTTTGGGATGTCCATCCAGATGCTATTTTAGTATGATGAAAGTATAATGTATTAGCTAGCACAAAAATGGCCTTAAAATGTTAATGCAGTTTCTGGATATATGTAACTTCTATCCAGGGAGTTACTTATGACAGGAGAAGTAAAAATAGAGAAGTAAAAATTTACTCCACTTCTTAAAATGTAATGCCCCTTTGATATTCCACTGGGCATAACCCCCCAAAAGGGACATACCTGGTCAATTCTGAATCAGCAAAATAAAACTGGAATTTTAGAAAAATTAGCATGAGGTTTGGTGAGTTTCTTAATTTCTCTCTGTGCTCACAGATAATGCATGCTATTGTATGTCCTCATTGCTTTCTAATAAACAATAGGAATAAGCAAAGAAAAGGAAGAGATATAAGTCAATTCTATCAACTTTGCTAATAGCAATAATTAAATCAACATATATGCCTAAAATATTATTTTGGAGGATAAAAGAGTATTGATTTGATTTGAAATTATATAAGCATTCCACAGCCTTTATTACATAAATGATAGTTACAAACTATGGGCACTCAATTTAGTTTTATACCATTTTATTTAGTAAGACATTCATTTTTATAAAACATCTGTAGATTGGATATCAAATCCTATTTCCATGCATTTTCACAACCCACACAATACTGAGAATAAATGATTAAATAACAATGTCCCTAGTACTGACACAGGTAAGTGGAAGATTATCTAATAATGTCACCCAGGAAGAATTAAGGAGGCCATGTTTCTGCTCATTGTGGTTCTGTTTTTAGTATGAATATTAAACAGAAAGCAAGTTTTCCTGTCAAAGGGAGTAGAACATAGCTTTTGCCATCACAGAAAACATGGCATGGCAAAGAAAACAAGGTACACAGCAAACATATGAGAAAAAGACCGTACTTGAAGTAAGCTCTAGGAACTGCAGATACACAGGTAAAGAAATTTCTGCAATTCCATACACCTGAAATCTATGTAACTTTACTAACAATTGTCACCCCAATAAACTTTAATTAAAAAAAAAACTGAAAACAACAAAGGAACAAGACAAATGAAGAAACAAAAACTCATACACAGACAATAGTTTAATGGTTACCAGAGGGTAGTGGGGAAAGGGGTGGTGGATGAGGGTAAAAGGGATCAAATAAATGGTGATGGAAAGAGAACTGGCTCTGGGTGGTGAACACACAGTGTGATATATAGATAATGTATTACAGAATTGTACACCTGAAACTTATGGAACTTTGCTAATAATTGTCACCACAATAAACTTTAATTAAGAAAAAGAAAAAAGAAAAAAGAAATTTCTGCAAATAGTAATAAGGTCTTCAATACAAAAAAATGCCACCATTCCAGATTTGCATGGAACCATCCAAAAGAAGGTTTGGTGGACTTGGAAGAAAATAAATCTAGATTGGACCAAAATAGAGAAGAATACTTATTAAGGAGGAAATGGAAATTCACAGCAGTATCTCATTTGTAAAGAATCGATATTTAATTTTGTAGCCAACTGTGCATGAAAATGCATATTTGCTTTGTAGAAAGCCTTATGTGAAGAATGTCTTGTCCTAAGTATTGTTAGAAAGACATACCAGCACTGAAAGGACGTATTCAGAGACGCAATCTGCCGTGAGCAGTTAGCATCCTTGCAGGGTGAGCCAAGAATGCAAAGCCCTGACCACTACCCTTTGCCCAGGCCATTTTTGAAAGCCGTGTGTACAGGGAATAATTTTGAGAGATAGGGTAATGCACCCAACCCATACAAAGAGCAGGCTTCCTTACTGCTTGCTATAAAAACAGTGGATTCCCAAGTTCGGTGTTCCTGTTTTATAACATATGGACTGCATGTGCAGGCTCCTAGTTAGGCCCTCTGTGTACCCACACAGACTGAGGGGCAACAGAACTGACGCAAGCACACTCAAAGCTCTTGCATCAATGAAACAATAACAGGTGAACTGATTCATCTGTAAGCATGGTAAAATTAAATCACAGAATCAACAGACCCCACATGATGCTATAATACAGATTCCAGGGCCGAGGATAGATGAATAAGATAAATATCATCTTTCATAATGTGTTTGGTTTTTCTTAATAGGTTTTTTTGAGCAGTTTTAGGCTACACAGAAATTCCCCAGAAAGTTTTTTCATACTCCCTCCCCCCCAATTTTTCCCTATTGTTAACAACTTGTATTTGTGTGGTACATTTGTTGCAATGAACCTATGTTGATACATTGTAGTCCATAGTTTACATTAGAGTTTACTTTTCGTATTGTTTATTCTACAGGTATAACAAATGCAGTATGTGTCCATCATTATCATACAGAATAGTTTCATACAGAACAATATCATACAGAATAGTTTCACTGTCATAAAAATCCCCTATGCTCTACCTATTCAACCCTCCCTTCCCTTAACCACTGAATGGTATAAGAGGGGAAAGATATTTCCTGTGTGCCATTATATGTCAGATACTTGGTGCACACTAGATTATTTAAACCACACAAATATCCCTGAAAATAAGGGATGTTCCTCATTTTGCAGATGAGGAAGCTGAGGTCCAAGTATGCATATGTAACTTATCTAAGATCACAACATAAAAGAGGGACTTGAGGCAATCAGTTTGGTCTGTTTTGAAAAACAGTAATATTTCTTCTTCATTAATCTGCAGCTAAAAGTAAAAAGGTATACACAATACTAAAAAACAGAAAGGTAACTTGACCTACTTTATTCCTAATACTTTACTTCTTTGTTTACCACCACTACTGTCTACTTTTTAGAGCTAGAACGGACATTCAAATAAACATTCTGGCTTGCTCTTTTCATGAGAGTACTTTATAACTAAAGCCAACTCAAGCACCACCTTCCTAAACTACAAATAGTTTCTACTACATTGAAGCCTATAACAGACTATCACAGCTTGTACTAAGAAATAAAATCCCCTGTCGATATATGCTTGAGAAGGAGTATGTACAAATAAGGCAATAAAATATTATTTGAAATATTTAATGACCAACACATTGGTAATATCCACATCATCTTAAGAAAACTCTTCATCAGCTATTTATATGTATATATAGATATATATATATATGTATGTATGTATGTATGTATGTATGTATGTATTCCAGTTACAGGAAAGGAAACTAACATGTATAATTGCTAAAAATTTATAATTCCACTAAAGAACTTATTTTTTGTCAAATCTCTTTTAAAATATTGATATATGCCAAACAAGCATATATCCCAAAAGGATTTTTACTAAAATCAAAATTCATTATTTAATAATTATTGAGTATTGAGTACTGGAAGATACTGTGCTGGGTGCTGGGGAAGGAACAGGAAGGAAGAGAAGACAAACACGATCCCTGTCCTTACAGAACTTACCTCCTAGTGTAGAAGAAAGACATGCAAAAATTACAGAAAAAAATCATTATAATTGTGATAAATGCTAGAGAGAAAGACACGATACTGTGAGGATATTTTACAGAATGTTTGACTTATTTTGTGAAGTTAGGTAAGACTTCCCCTGAAGATGGGACATTTTAGTTGAGATCTGAAAGAATGAGCTAGTGAGACTTGAGAAAAGGGACCATGAGAGGGAAAACCTACAACAATTTACTTATATATATATTTAAAGACCTTATCTAAACAACATTAAAGACCTTATCTAAATAAATAGAGAGGTTTGTCACAACACAAGTCATTATTTTATTTCTGTAAAAACATTCCAAAATTAACAGGATCATTTCTAGAAAATTTTCAACAAAGAAAATGCAACTTCAGCCATGCAGTGTGCTATGTCCCTTGCATATTTTAATTTACTCATACAACAAAATTACGAGTTTCATAGACCCAGTTTGTCCTTTCTATAAATTGCCGTGCTGTAGTGGGTCTTGCACACTAATTGCCATATAGCAAAACTTTTAAAAAGTACCTAAACAGTAAATGATCAAGTTCTCTTTCCTGCCTTCCACCTGTCTTTAAAACCTGTACACAAATATTGCATCATTATGCATTCCAACGCTCTCTGCAATCTTAACAAACATGAATTTTCAGACTGTACAAACACCCCAATCACATAACAAGTAAAACTGCAACCATGCCACAGCCACCTGCTTTCCTGCTCTACACCTCATTCCTACTTACATCATCTTGTGGCTACATGCCCCTCTCTCTCCAAGCCTGTCAAAGTCTTGGTTGTCCCCAACTAGAAAATTTTTCACCTCTATATTCAGAAGGAGCAGTAATAGGTCTGAGTTCCTATTATATGTGAGTGAAGAGGAGACACACAGATCTAGACTTAAGGAGAGGATAAGTGGGTTGTCCAAAACTAATATTCCCACCCACTGTTCTTTCCTGTAGCATGCATCAGTGATTTGGGGCAACATAGGGAGAACCATTTAAGTTTTTTATGTGCCTATTTATGTCCATTATTTAGGTTTGGAGTTCTCCACCATTTTTTTTATTTTGAATTCATGTTAGCCAGTTACAACTCCTTTGATCTTTGGGATGTTTTAAATTTCAAGTTTCCAATTTTATTTGAATGTAATAATAGGTAAAGTGTCTATAAATCAACAAGATGCTATTGCTACCTAAACTCCTCTCAGGCAAGAGGGCAGAAACTTACTACCAAACTTTAGAGAAAGGTCCCTCTTATGACAATGAAAGTCTTTGAATTAGCAACAATAGTTGCTGTATGATATAAATTAAAGGTAATGAATAACAAACTGAGATTATCTTCAGGATCTTCAGATTCCTTCATAAATTCATATACCACTCTGTGCCCTTTACAAAGCAGACATTTTGCCAGCAGGCATTTCACTCATGACTAATCTGAAACCCAAGCTTGCCCTTGAATAGGAACTGAGGATGCACATTTGTTTCATTACAGCTTCAATTCTGAAAGTTTTTATCAAAGGTTTTCATCAAGATTAATCACACTATGCCCTTTATGCCTATTGATTTTAGTTGGCACAAAAATCCAGTCAACTCTCATCTTCGGGACTCTAATTCCCATAAAGCTCTGAACATCCCCTTTTCTGACGCTTTTCATAGCCTGTTCAACACCTGGAATCTTTCCGATGTGCCCTCTGAGACTCAATCAACAGCAAAATTGCCTTCTCTGAACATTCCCTTCACTTCTTGCTTTAAAACCTGATCAGCCCTGCAGCACTCACCTTTGCCTGAGTAGTAGCTCAAATTCTACCACTACTAGGCCACAGATGGAGATGACATTCTCGTTCCATTTTGCTCCTTCCAAACCATCTTACTCTCTCCTCCATAAACATGCCCATTTATATTTTATGACACCAAACTACAGAGCTACCCCCTTTTTTCCGGCTGCAGTGCCCAAAGGATCCCCAGGCCAGTCTCCATACCACTGCACCCCCATTCCTCAGAGATTTTAGTCCCTAATTCCCGGACACTGTCTCAAACCCTATCCCTGTCATAATTCTCAGTTGACTCATCTAATACATTGTCACTTAGTGCCTTGACCTCTCCTCCAAGATTTATCTTCTACCCTACTCCAGCTACTTACTCACGTGCCCTACAACTCCCAAAAACTATTGCCTCTCGGTCATCTCAATTTGAGGCATTCCACTTTCTGACCACCATCACCTCTCTGGCTCACCACCTCTATTGGGAAACTGGAAAATTCCAACCCTCTGACCCCACCAGAACCTGCAATTCATTGATTCTAAAATCTTTTCATTGTCTCTCACCTCTAATATCTTAAATGTGATCCTTATCTAAATTGTATGGTCAATTATAATCACTCCTTCACATATACTCACCTCTTGCCCTTCTTTTGTCTCTTTGTACTTGGCTCAACCACAACCCTGGTTAAGTCCAACTCTCTTGCCTATTCCATGCTTGCACCAGTGCATGTAAATATGACTGCAGGAAACAAATAAATAAACAAATTGTTCTCAATTACATTCATGATCTCTAACTTCAAATGGACCTTTAATGCTGCCTAGGAATCACACTGTATTTCCATTTTCCTAAACAACTATTATATAGTTCCACCTCTCTCCTGAAATCTCCAGCTGTTCTTTTACTCTTGCTCTCAAGTGATGACCTTGCCTTCTATTTTACTGATAAAAAGAAGCAACCAGATGAGAACGTCTGCAGACTCCCACAACCACACTCACCCAGCTACCTGCAGCTGTTGTCTCCCGTTACTGAGTGAACTTGTTCATCCTCCCAGCAAAAGGAAATCCCTCCATTTTTGTACTAGATCTTTTTCTATCTACTCAATGGCATTGTCCCAGCAGTTCTTTCTCTCTCCAGAATCAATTACTTCCCCTTTCTTAGACGTTTTTTTCCATTAGCCAACAAACATGCTTCTTCTCTTAAACCAAAAGTTTTGCTTGATCTTGCTTTGCTTTATAGCTATGACCCCAATCTTTTTCCCTTTTCATTAGCAAATCTCCTTGAAAGAGCTGTTTATACTTACTATCACCAATTTATTTCCCATTTTCTTTTGAGTCTATCACAATTCAATATTCACCATTCCAGCTAACTGCTTAGCTTTCTGCTGTTTGATCAAGCAGTCAGTTCTCAATTCTCATCTGATTAGACAACTTAGTCACAGGCGATACAGCTAAGTGTTTTCTTCATGTGGCTTCCAGGATTCCATACTTTCTTGGTTTTCTTTCTACACCAATAGCTTCTTCACAGCCTCTTTTCTTGTTTCGTCCTAGTCTTCCAAATATCTTAGTGTTGGAGTGCCCGGCTTAGAGCTATTTCTCTTCTCCTATCTACACTTAATAATACCCATCGACCCACCATGAGCAAATTAGAAATGCTAGACCTGTCTTGGTTTAATTTAGAGGAAGGGATTTAATGGCTTACAGAGACTGAATTGTTGGAGAGGATTTGTCATTTTATACCCACCTACCCACATTAGGAGGGTCCAGAAAACATAACTTTCACCACTAGTGTGAGAAATCAATTTGTGAGGGGAGCCCCAACATCTTTGAAGAAGTCAGTGATTGTTCTTCTCTATAGGCCAGAACTTTCGGCGGGGACTGAAGTCACTGAACTGGAAAACCTAAATGCAATGGGAGTAATTGGATCTTGGGGTATAAGGGGTCAAGAGGCAGTCCTCTACTGCCAAGGCAAGGTGGGTGTTGTTACCATAATTGACATCAGTCAACGCAGCAATCAAAATAGTCTGACTTGCAGAAATCTATGGAGTTGGCTAGTTGATCATGTTGTTCCTAGGAGTGAGATAGCAAGCCTACTAAATTAGTACTTGATCTACATAAGCAGAAAAGTTCTAGGTTAAATGAACCAAATCTAATGCTAATCATAAAAAAGAGTCATAGCCCCTCACTCAATTCTCAGGCTTGACCCAATTTATAGACTCAGAACTCCTTGAATGGAGGAGGCTGGGTACTCTTGAGGAAGGATCCCAGTATACTGCCAAAAACTTATACTGTTCATCGGTCTCCCTGCCTCCCCCAAAGTGACCTACAATCTTTTGCCAGGGTAACTATTCTTGGGGGAGAAAAATTATCAGTGCCCCTAGGGACTACGGAACACTGACTCAGAACTGACACTAATTCCAGGAGATCCAAAACATCTTGTGATCCACCAGTCAGAGTATGGAGGCCAAATGATCAATGGAATTGTAGCTCAACTCTGTCTCTCAGTAGGCCAAAGTGTGTCCCCTAACCTATTCTGTGGTTATATCAGAACAGATATACTCAGCAACTAGCAGAATCCCAACATTGGTTCCCTGACATGTGAAGTGAGGGCTATTAAAGTGGGAAAGACCAAGTAGAATCCATTAAAACCACCTCAATCATGGAAAATAGTAAACAAAAAGAAATGCCATATTCCCAGGAGGATTGCAGAGATTAGTGGCATAATTCAGGACTTGAAAGATGCAGAAGTGGTGATGCCCACTACATCCCCATTCAACTCACCTATTTACCCTGTACAGAAGAGAGATGAATCTTGGAGAATGACAGTACATTATCATACGCTTAACTAGGTGGAGACTCTGATGGCAGTGGCTCTACCAGATGCGGTTTCATTCCATGAGCAAATTAACACATCCTCTGGTACCTAGCATGCAGCTATTCGTCCGGCAAATGCTTTCTTTCTTGATACCTATTAGTAAAGACTACCAGAAGCAGTTTGTTTCCAGCTAGCAAGGCCAGCAAGACACTTTCACTCTCCTACATCAGGTGACTATACCTCTCCAGCCCTAACTTGGATGTTATTATTTAATTCTCAGGTGTCTTGATCATGTTTTCTTCCACAAGATAGCACACTGGTCCATTACATTGATGATGACATTGGACCCGGTGAGCAAAAGGTGTCCACTACACTAGACTCTATGGTAAGACACTCACAGGCAGATATACTTTTCTCCTTGTGTAAAATATCTCTTGGACCTTAGTAGAGACTGACTACATAACCATGAGCCACCAAGATACCATGACCTGAGATGCTTATCCAGTTGCTTAATTGGATGTGATCTGACCCACCAGGCCTAAAATGTGGTGTGCACAGTACCACTCCTTCATCAAATGGAAATGGTTTATACGAGTATGTGATCAGCCTAAGAGGACCCTGAAGGCACAAGTAAGTTGCCTATAAAAGTGGCCCAAATGCCCATGATCCTCACTCCTGCCACACTGCCTTCAATCTCCCAGCATGCACCAATGGCTTCATGCGGAGTTGGCTTACAATCAGTTGACTAAGGAAGAGAAGACTCTAGCCTGGTTTGCAGATGGTCTTGGAGCAAAGTTCTCCAGAACTCCGGGTATGCTCTCAGTCAGCATCTGATATATGGTGTTGTTTCTCTCACAGCCACGTCTCACAGGTCCAGAAACCAAGGAGTAGAAATGGGAGTGACATCACTCTCTACTACCCCTAGTGACCTGTTAGCAAAATTTTTGTTCCCTATTCCTGTGACCTTATATTCTGCTGGCTTAGAAGTCTTAGTTGTGAAGGAAGGAATGCTTCCATCAGGAAACACAAGGATTCCATTGAACTGGGAGTTAAGAATGCCACTAGGCCACTTTGAACTCATACCTATGAATCAACAAGCAACGAAGGGAGTCACTGTGCTGGCTGGGGTGACTGATCCTATCAAGGGGAAACTGGACTGCTACTCCACAATGGAGGTAAGGAATGTACTGTCTGGATTACAAGCGATCCTTTAAGGCATCTCTTAGTATTACCACGCCCTGTGATTAATGCCAATGTAAATCTACAACAATCCAGTCTAGGCAGGACTACTCATGGTCCAAGTTCTTCACGAATGAAGGTCTGCGTCACTCTGCAAGGCAGACAACCACAACCAGCTGAGGTGCTTGCTGAAGGCAAAGGGAATACAGAATAGTGGCACAGGGTTGTTATAAATACCATCTATATCCACACGACCAGTTACAAAAATGAAGACTGTAATTGTCATAAGTATTTCCTCATTTTGTTATATGTGTAATATATTTGCTTAGTTTACATAATAAAAGTATTTGCTTCGTATATAGGTATATTTAATATATTTATATATGTATGTGTGTGTGTATATGTGTATATCAAATACTTTTGTGTTCTTTCCTCTTATTCACTTATCATGTAACGTAACATGTATTTAAGTAAATTTTACATCATAGTATTTAAGTTATAGGGTATCAAGAAGAAGAGTAAACATCACACAAAGGCTTTACCTCCTCTTCTGGGGAAGAGGTTAGTGTTTCTGGTTGTATGCAGGTTAGGTGGAATTATGATCATTATTGCCTTTATTTGGATATTAAATGTGGTTTAAGGAGATGTGTATAGGTGCCAAGTTGACAAGGGGTGGACATGTAATGGTTAATTTTATGTCACATTGACTGGGTCACAGAGTCATAATATTTAAGGTCAGATATTTGCTTAAATATTATTTTCCAGAGTGTCTATAAGAAGGTTTCTGTATGAGATTAACATTTGACAAAGTAGACTGAGGAAAGCAGACTGCCCTACCCAATGTGGGTGGGCCTCATCCAACCTATTAAAGGACTGAATAGAACAAAAAGACAGTAAGAGAGAATCCATGCTTGGACGAGAACTATGCCATAACTCTCTTGGGACTCCAGCTTGCTAACTGCACATCCTGGTACTTCTCAGCCTCCATAACTGTGTAAGCCAAATCCTTATAAAAAAAGCTCACATGGTTTTGTTTCTATTTGTTCTATTTCTCTTGAGAACCCAACTGATAACCATACAAAACTATTCCATCACAAAGATCACCCTCATGCTATACCTTTCTAGTCATATCCATTATCCTCTTTCCCTCTAACTTTCCAAACCCTTGGCAACCACTAACATGTTCTAAAATTTTCTTATTTCGAGCATGTTATATAAGTGGAATCCCACATTATGTGATCTTTGAGATTGGCTTTTTCTGCTTTACATGTTTTTGAGATCCATCCAACTTGTCATGTCTATCAAGAGTTTGTTCCTTTTTATTTCTAGTAGTATTATCTGGCATGGATGTACTAGTTTGTTTAGTCATTTACCTATTGATAAACATTTTGGTTGACTCGTTATTGGCTATCACAAATAAAGCTGCTATGAACATTGGTGTACATTTTTGTATGAACATAAATTCTCATTTCTCTGGAATAAAAACCTAGTTCAATTGTTCAACCATAAAATAATGCACATTTAATTTTTAAAAACTGCCAAATAATTTCCCAGAGTAACTGAACCATTTTGCATTCCTACCAGCAATGTATGCGATGCAGTTTCTCTGCATCCTTGCCAGCATTGGTTTGTCACTATTTTTTATTTTAGCTGTTCTAATAGGTGTGTAATGATATCTGGAGGTCTCAGTTTCTATTTGCTAGTGGTTTGTGATGTTGAACATCATATCCTGAGCTTATTTGCCACATGTATATCCTCTTCAGTAAACCATATCTTCATGTCTTTTGCTCATTGTTATACGTATTGGTTTTTATTGATTTTCTATAAAAAATTGATAAAATATACATATAACACCATTTTAACCTTGTTTAAGTGTACAGTTCAATGACATGAAGTATATTCATAATGCTGTTCAATCACCACCACTCTCCATATCCAAAATGTTCTATCCTCCCAAAGAGAAACTCTATTAAACAACTCCCCATTGTCTGCTTTCCCAAGTCTCTGGTAACCTCTATTCAACTTCCTGTTTGTATGAACTTGACATCATATAAGTCGAATCATAAAATATTTGTCCTTTTGTGTCTGGCTTATTTCACTTTGCATAGTGTTCAACGTCCATCCATGTTGTAGCATATATTTCATTCCTTTTTATGGCTGAACAAATTTCTTTTATACATGTATAAAATTGTGTCTCCCGTATTTTGTTTATCCATTCATCTGTTGATGAACATTTGAGTGGTTTCCACCTTTTGGATACTGTGAATAATGCTGTTATGCACATTTGTGTACAAGTATAGATTTGAATCCCTGCTTTCAATTCTTTGGGGTATATACCTAGAATTGCTGGATTGAATCATATGGTAATTCTACGGTTAACTTTTTGAGGAACTACCAAATTGTTCCCCATCAGCTACGCCATTTCCATTCCCATCAGCAATGCATAATTTCTCCACAGCCTCACCAACACTTGTTTTTTTCACCTTTAGAAAAATTACAATAGTCATCCTAATATATATGAAGTGGTATCTCATTGTGGTTTTGATTTGCATCTTCCTAATGGTTAATACAGTTAAGCATATTTCGATGTGCTTATTAGCCATTTATATATCTGTGTATCTTCTTTGGAGAAATATTTATTCAAGCCCTTTGCCCATTCTTGAATTGGGCTGTTTTGTTATTGTTGAGCTGTAGTTTTTTATATATTCTGGATAGTAATCACTTATCAGATACAGGCTTTGCAAACATTTTCTCCCATTCTGTACATTGTCTTTCACTCTCTTGCTGGTGTCTGTTGATGTACAAGTCTTTTACCGTTCTTTTGAGAGTTCTTTATTCTAGATACAAGTCTTTTGTCAGATATCTGGTTTACAAATAGTTTCTCCCAGTTTGTAACTTGTTTTTCATTCACCCTTAACAGATTCTTTCACTAAGGAAAAGTTTTAATTTTGATGAAGTCCAATTTATTTGCTTTTGGTGGCCTAAGTACTCTTACCAAGCCCTGGGTTCCAAACATTGTTTCCCATGTTTTCTTCTAAAAGTGTTATGGTTTCATGTTTTACATTTAAATTTATGATCCATTTTGAGTCAATTTTTGTATAAGGCATGAGGTTGAGGTCAAGGTTTGTTTTTTGCCTATGGATAGCCAGTTGTTTCATCATCATTTATTGAAAAGACTATTCTTTCTCTATTGAATAGCTTTTGCACCTTTGTCAAAATTCAGTTGAACATTTCTGTGCATTTATTTCTGGGTACTCTGTTTCATTGATCTATGTGTCTATCCCTCTGCCAATAACACGCTGTCTTGATTATTGTAGTATATAATAAGAATTTGGGTAGAGTGGTTCCTCCTACTTAATTCTTTTTCAAAATTGTTTCCCTACCATCATATTAATTTTAGAATAATCTTATATCTCCAAAAATAAATATCTTACTAGGATTTTATTAAATTTGTACATTAATTGGAAGATAACATCTTTACTATATTGAGTCTTCCAATCCATTACAATATGTATCTTTATTTAGTTAGTTCTTCTTTGATTTATTCTATCAGTGTTTTGTTGATTTCAGTATATGAGTCCAGTACGTTTTGTTAGACTTATGCTTAAGTCGTTTTGTTTTTGAGTGATTGTGAATGGTATTATATTTTTTATTTTGCTCTCCACATGTTCATTGCTAGTATATAAAAGTACAATTAATTTTTGTCTAGTATCCTGTATCCTAAGACCTTGCTGAATTAGTTCTAGAAGTTATTCTGTAGATTTCTTGGAATTTTTTTAAACATGTATTTCATTTCATTAAAACAAATAAAATGTTCATTCATTCATTATATTGTTGGATTGTTTACTTTGTGACAAATACTGTTCTAACTACTAGATACGGAGGTTGCTAAGACAATTAGAGTTTCTTGATCTCGTGGAGCATGGATTCTAGAGGACAGAAAAGGACTACAAGCAATTAAATAAATAACAAATTAATTTCACATGATGGTAAAGTATTATAAAAAAATAAACAGGGGGTGAGGGATGGGTAAGGGGATTAAGAGGTACAAATTTCCAGTTATGAAATAAGTCACAGAGATGTAATGTATAGCACAGGGAATATAGTCAATAATATCGTAATAACTTTGTACAGTGACAGATGGTCACTAGAGTAGACTTATCATGGTAATAACTTCATAAGGTACATAAATGTTGAATCACTACATTGTACACCTTAAGCTAATATAATACTGTATGTCAACTCTAATTTAAAAAAGAAACAAACAAGAGTAACAAAATAAAGTGGTAGATAATTTAGAACTGACTCCATGAGGAGATCACTTCTAAGTAGAGACTTAAATTACAGAAGCCAGAGAATAAAGTTTCAGTAAGTACAAAAGCCCAAAAACTTGAAAGAGTTTGACCTGAGGAAGAACCATAAGAAGGCCGTGTGGCTCACATAGTAAAGAGGAGCATGGTAGGAAAAGACTCAAGAGCTGCTTTAGGTAAGGCCTTGTTGTCAATGGTAGGCACTTGAATTTTATTCTAAATAAAATGGGAAATACTCTATTTAAAATAAGATAGTGAGATTAGCTTGGTGCACCTTATAAGTCATAAAAAATATTAACCTACCTAACCAAAGTGGTTGGTATATTTCTTTCCAGTATATTTCTTTCTTTTTTTCTTACAATTAAAAAAACATACATAAACATAAATTACGTATTTTAAAGTAAGGGGTTATTTCTAATTACTTCACATGATAGTTTATTAGCCACAGCTCTTTCTAATCTACACAGTAAATTTGCTTTGGATGCTACAGGGTAACATAAATATCTAGGGTAAAGTTAACCTAGTAGAGCTGTTGCAGTTTGCCATCTCTAACCATTGCCTTTAGAAATGCCTTTTCTCTTTACTCCTCATAAATACACACACACACACACACACACACACACACACACACACAATTTTTACCTAATAGCTATTTATTTAACCTCTCATGGCTTCATTACCTTATCTATAAAATAAAGCCATTAACATCTATTTCCAAAAGTCTACTTTGAGAACTAAGGATAAAGTATAATATATTGAGTTTTAGGCAAATAGAGGGTGTTTAATAAATAATAATTCCATATCCTGAATTTCTTCTCTTTCAACCCCATCACTTAACTCTGATTCCCAGATCTATGATATTTACAAAACCATTTAATTACCTACTGGGGCATTAGGATAAATCTTTACACAAAAATTTTAAAGCCTGCAGCAATAGTACCTACTAATCCAATGATTAATGGCAAGACATACTACAATAAAACCTTTCCACAGACTTCTGGAAATAGTTTAAAATATTGAACACAAACATGGTACTGTTATACATATATTTTTACTTACGTTATAAAATAATTTAAAGTTGACCACTTCCAATTGAAATCTTATAACCACAACAGACCATATTATGTACATTTTTTCACTGATGGCCAAGAAGGAAACCTGCTTTGAATATTTTGGCATAAAGACTGACTAAATATTTTATCTCATGCATTTATCACTCAAGAACTACTTTAAAAGTTCTGAGTCATGGTGCTTTTGGAAGCCTGATAGTATGAAATTATGTTATTATATAGACTGAAAACAAATTGCACTATGTGTCACTCAGATATATTTTATAACATTCAATTTCTGAAGACATCGTATTAGCAGAAAGGGGGAAACGTTATTGATGATTCAAAGTAATTTGTCAAGTTTTTAACCAACCAATATCTTTTTCCTGTTTGCTTTGGAGTAATCACTTCACTACTGTTGTTCTCATCTTCATTCATTCTCAATTGGCTCCCTATCAAATCCTCCACAAAAGCTAATTCCAAATCGCTTCCACGTACTCTTTCCTCTTAATGCTTTACTTTCTGTTATTTTCTTCTTCCAATGTGGCACCGTTCCCAATAAAATCAAACTTTTCTCTGTGGTTTTACTTTCCATCTATTTGACAAATCCCAAAGCTATTCCCATGATCTAACATGGCTGTCTTTTAGATCCAACTACGGGGACCTCATTTCTTTTATCTTCCATCTCTTCCTACAAACTCAGTCTCAAGTTTCCTTTACCTAGCTCCTATCTGGTCTAGCCTGCCATTCTTTTTAAGATTACCCTAATGTGTTAAGTATATTGGTGTACTCATGTTGTGAATTGATTAAGAAAAAAACACTATTAAGCAAAGTAAACAACTTAACAGTTTTGTTCATTTTTCTACTGGACATTTCAAAGAAACCATTTCTTTAAAGTTTTGTCTGTACTACAGGCCATGAATGTCTGATTTCACAACTATTATTAGCCCAGCCTGGACAGGGTTATAATTAGGCAATATCAAGGCCTCTGGTTAAAACCGAAATTCTTATTGTGAATCTTTGGCATTTAACTTGAAAGAGTCCAAGTGTGATGACTCCGTCTGGTCTTCTGTATTGTAAACTATCTTCAATGTCAGCTTACACATATATTAAACACTGAAATTTTCACCTAGTTTTCTATTTCCTATTTTCAAAATACTCTTTAATATGACAGACACGCACATCTATCTACCTACCTCTCTCTATCTATCTAGGTCTATATCTATACATACAGATGTATCTATCTACCTTTCTATCTACCTGTCTATCTACCTATCTATCTATATCCGACTTTCATGTGCTCACCTGTCATTTTCCAGTAACTCTCCTCCCAGTGTTTGGACAGCTTATAAACTTTCCACATACCACAAAAGCTCACTAAAAAGCGTATTTGCGAGACGCTTGATGAAACAAATCTCTACTGGTGCTGACCACCACTAACCGTACGCCGCCGCGGCCAACACAGTCCTTCCTTCATTAACCACAAGGGAGGACGGAGGCCCCCTAGGGACCCTCGCTCACGTCTGGATGAACACGCCGAGACCTGGAAGGAGTTCTCCTCAGTCCCAGGTTGGAGGGCGTTGTCCTTACTTCCTCCCCAAGTGCTAGCGTTTCCAAAACTTGCGCCTTCACAAGATTTTACATAAAGAGCACTTTCTTGGATTGCACGAGTCACCTGACCCAGACAGACCCTGCAGAGCACGGTAGGTGGGAACCCTGGGGTCGAGGCCACTTCCTTAAAGCGCGCTTCAAGCCGCTCCTCTCGGAAAGCCGCCTGTGACTTGACACACGATGCCCCGTGACGCCAGCGTCGCCTTGGACTCCGCTCGAGGAGGCGGCGCCTGCGCAGCAGCAAAGGGGCGGGGTGGGGAGGAAACCGAGCGCAGCCCGAGGAACCGGAGAGTTGGGGCGCAGGACACAGGGAGGGGAGGGAGGAAAGGAGGGCGGAGGGGCGGAGGGGCGGAGGGGCGGAGGGGCGGAGGGGCGGAGGGGCGGAGGGGCGGAGGGGCGGAGGGGCGGAGGGGCGGAGGGGCGGAGGGGCGGGCCTTTCTACGTCCTCCACTTCCTGTTTGCGGAACCTTCTGGATCCGGGTCAAGGGTGTTCACATCCCCTTCTCCCCGGCTGATCCGGCACCCTGGGTGACAGCGGCTCCAGACTCAGCCCAGGGCCCGTTTCATCTCACGATCTGCTGGAGCCCTGACGCCCACACCTGCCCCGGGACGCGGAGGCGCGCTTCCTCCACCTACAGGCTCGCAGTCCCGGGCCCTGAGCGCCCGCTGCCGCCGGCGGGGGGGCGTCCTGCTGGCCCCTCCGTGCTGATGCTGAGGAGGACCGCGGGCCCGGCGCGGCGGCCAAGTGCGGGCCTCGGGCTCATTAGGCCTGCTGCGGGCGGTGCCGGTCCTTCCGCGCCCCGAGCTTACCATCTGCTGCCCGGACTTGGATGGACCCCCCTGCCCGATAAATGTGGCTGTTGAGGCGGCCGTGGCGGTGGTCGGTCCCGCTGCTGCTGCGCTCCAAGTTCACCTCCGCCCCGGGGCTCGCCTGCCCCAACTCGGGGCTGTCGCCGCCCGCTCCCCACCGCCTGGCGTTGCAGCGTGGCGACCATGGACAAGATCCTGGAGGGCCTGGTGAGTTCTTCGCACCCGCTGCCCCTGAAGCGGCTGATTGTGCGGAAAGTGGTGGAATCGGCGGAGCATTGGCTAGACGAGGCGCAGTGCGAGGCCATGTTTGACCTGACCACCCGGCTCATCCTGGAGGGCCAGGACCCCTTCCAGCGACAAGTGGGGCACCAAGTGCTGGAGGCCTACGCACGATACCACAGGCCCGAGTTCGAGTCCTTCTTCAACAAGACGTTCGTGTTGGGCCTCCTGCAGCAGGGCTACCACTCGCTGGACAGGAAGGACGTGGCCCTCCTGGACTACATTCACAACGGCCTGAAGCTGATCATGAGCTGCCCGTCGGTGCTGGAACTCTTCAGCCTGCTGCAGGTGGAGGTGCTGCGGATGGTGTGTGAGAGGCCCGAGCCGCAGCTGTGTGCCCGGCTGAGCGACCTGCTGACCGACTTCGTGCAGTGCATCCCGAAGGGGAAGTTGTCCATCACCTTCTGTCAGCAGCTGGTTCGGACGATAGGCCACTTCCAGTGCGTGTCCACTCAGGAGAAAGAGCTGCGAGAGTATGTCTCTCAGGTGACAAAAGTGAGTAGCTTGCTGCAAAACATCTGGAAGGCGGAGCCCTCCACCCTGCTGCCTTCCCTGCAAGAAGTTTTTGCAAGCATTTCTTCCACAGGTAAGGGTCATTATATTCCAAGAAAATCTCTCTTGAAAATTCAGTATGTCTGTCCCATACACACACCAGGTTTGCCTCCCTACCCTGAAAATATTGTTCATGGAAAGCAAATCTTAGTACCCGCATCCAAAATTTTATTCCCATGCACTGCCCTACTTAGCCTGTCACTTTGTACCTTGAAAAACAGACCGTGTTTTTATTTTAAAGGTTGGGAACGTCAAGGTCTAAGACTTTTGGCACTAAACAAGTTAATCACCCAGCCTCTGCTCCACTTATGGAATGCTTTGAGGATGACAGCTACTACATAATGCTTCTAGTTATTAGTGACTAATGGTAGCGTAATAAGGTTTACCATATTATTATGGTACTGTGACCCTATCATTTTGTTGTAATGAATTTTCATCCTGTTTTCTAATTTTCCCATTCTTTTATTCATGGGCTTTGCATTTTTATTACTGGATTATCCTAGTTAACTATGTAGTTTTTGAGTATTGACATTTCCTGTGTACAGTAGTGTTTGTGAGAAGGACACAGGTAGAATGAGGGAAGGGAAGGAATATGTATAAGGACTTAAATAGCTGTTTTTCCACTAGGGATATAACCCACCACCTGCATCCTTGCAAAGCGGTGAGGGGTCAAGGGATACTTGGCAAAAAAATGCTTTGTCACCCCAGAATTTTACCTGTGCCTTTACATTCCTTGTTCTGACATGGAGCTTCCAGCTCTGTACGTTGTGAAACAATAGATCCAAAACTGTTCACTTCGTCTCTACTTGGTACAACCATTCTCCCTGGCTGTTGTTGGAAATTGAATTTGTGAAGGAGGTGTCTGTCCTCCTTAATCTCGAGAACCAGAAATAAGAGTACAGTTTTAATAAGCTCCATGCGTTCTGATGAATTAAATGTAAATACATTTATGAAAGAATTACCAACTGTTTATTTGCAGTATCAGGGTTGATTTATTTTTTTTAATTGTAATTCTTGTATTGCCTGTGTTGCTAGAACTGTTAGATTTCCCCAGAACTTTTTCAGCTGTAGCCATAAAGCTGCTCACCTTGGATTTGCTTAATTTTTATATAGTTTAAGTGAAATCTCTCTCCAAAATTCACTTTAATTTCTACTTTTTTAATAAATTTTTTTAAATCTTCCTTAGAGCAATGTAATGACTACTGTAATTAATACTCGTAAGTTAACTTGGAGGGTCTAAACTGGGAATTTAAATGATACCTTGCATTTCTTTTCTGACTACTACTTTACAAATGAATATTTTTAGCACAATGATTTAATGTTAAAGGATGCAAGAAAATAAAGTCACGTGACTAAATATGGCAATAGTGAATAGTTTTTATGTTGGAATAGTTCTGTCTGTAGAATGAGTAATCATTGCGACTCACTCTTAATCTCTAACTTCTATAATTGAACATCCCTTTTATGTTAGACTCTACCCATGAGGTGGAGCGTAACAACTGCTTCCTGATTAACACCTTTACTGCAATTACATTTTTTTTTTTTTTGGTTAATTGTTCTCTCAATACTTCACTTTAACCTTCTTGCCATATTCCTTTTTCTTTTTAATTAAAAAAAATAGATGCGTCATTTGAACCTTCTGTAGCATTGGCAAGCCTTGTGCAGCACATTCCTCTTCAGATGATTACAGTTCTCATCAGGAGCCTTACTACGGATCCAAATGTAAAAGACGCAAGTATGACCCAAGCTCTTTGCAGGTACTTCTTCATGACAATATAGATGGTAACTGTAGATTGGGGAGGAGGAAATAGTTTGTTGTATTTTGTCAATAATGAAAGACTGAAGAGAAGTATTCAAAACTGAAATCATGGAATCAAATATAGAAAGATTCTCCAAATTAATTGTTTATCTTACTGTATGCTTGACAGGCATCCCAGTAATTCACAAGTCCATTTTCAATTCAGTTTTTTTTTTTAATTCCAAAAACATACACACATATACTCTCATTATACAGTCAGGAGTTGGTTGGATTGTCAATATATTTTTCTAACTTCTTTGCTCATTGTTTCTTGCAACCTATTTCTTCCCTCTGGGATTTTTTTTTTTTTTTTCCCTAGCTAATTTACTTTCATTCAGGATCGCTGGGTAATAGTTTGCATTTGTCTGTTTGAAATGTCTTTTTCTTCCTTATTCTTCTTTCTTTCTCATTATTCAACAGTAGCTATTCCTGTGGCACCGTGCTGTTAGGATATTCTTCATTGTATCTGTTTTTATTTCCTTTTCCCTTTATTCTTATCACTTTATCAATTCTCATTTATACTCAGATGTGGTTGATTTCCAAGTCCTTATGTAAAGTCCTCAGTATTCATTTGCTTTTAAGAAACCCTCTTATCGCCCCATCTCTCCATAATGAAACTCCTATGTCCTTGTTTACCAGCAACTCTTCTGTCAGTGTGATTGTAAGTAACAGCACTAAAATTTCTTTCTTTTTGAGATGACTGTATCATAAATTATGCTGTCCTATGCATAAAATAGAATGAGATTCAGAGAATTACAGATTTCACAAGTGAAAGTGAAATTAGCAATCAGTTGGTCCATTGCCTAAGTATTAATACCTAACATTTTCATTACATGCCTTAAGACCACCAGAGTCTTCCAGTTGGTCTTTTGGTCAGGAGTGACTTAACTCTCTTCTCTCAGTCATCCTGACCTACTCATTTTTCCCTTCTGATCAAGAAACTACAGTGACTTCTACCACTTACTAAATCAAGTGCAAATTCTACTTCTTGGCATTTAGTACTCCTGGTCTTAATTTTTCAGTCTTTTCAAAACACCCATGGTATCCAATTAGAATTTTTTTGTAGTTGTTTGTATAATATATTTGGAAATTAATTTTTACCTATTCATGTCTATGAGAAAAATTGTGATCCAGTTTTTATATTTCATTTCCAGTTTAGCTACATGATCATATTTAACCCATAATGTACCTGGAATAATTATTCTTATTATATTACAAATGTAACTGAAAAGGATAGCAATGTTTATTTTTACCATACTCCTACCTTATACTTCCCCACACATAGCACTTATTATGTTTTACTGTTCATTTTCTACAATCCAAAGAAATGTAAATGCAAATGCCATACTAGGACCAGATAAGTAACATTAAAGTATGAAATGGGCCAGGTGCACTTGAAATAATAGGAAATGAGGCATACAAGCACCTTCTAAAAAAGAAAGCTGATCTTCAACTCCAGCTGTCTTGTTGCTGCAAGGAAACTTGAGTTCTGTGTTACTGATCTGACTTTTCAAAAGAAACCTGAAATTCCGTTTTTTTTATGTGAAATTTCCCAATTTTTAAAACATTGAAACAAATAAAACAGAAGGCCAGATCTAGCCCTGAAGCTGCCATCTAAAAAGTGAAAATTGATTTCATTCTCCACAAATTAAGATTATATCAATTTTGTGATCTTTCATAATGTTGCCAATTTTAATGTTAAGGTCTTCAAGTTGCATGCATTTTCTTTAGCTATCGAAAGAAATGGTTTCAATAAATTTGAGCCACTTCTCAGTGCCACACGCTATGCTAAGTACTGGGAATC
The DNA here is from genome assembly GCF_964194185.1 of Rhinolophus hipposideros. NCBI lineage: Eukaryota > Metazoa > Chordata > Mammalia > Chiroptera > Rhinolophidae > Rhinolophus > Rhinolophus hipposideros. Next base: position 17,746,539 of record NC_138062.1, read on the forward strand.
CAAAGATTAAAGATTAAACAACAGCAACAAAAAGCAAGATCACTGCTCTCAAGCGCAAGGTCTAATGGAGGAAACAAGACTTCAAAGTACATAAATTACAGCTACAGTTAAATGTTCTTTAAATTCTTTTAAGTATTAAGAAATTAAATCGGTATATCAGGGTTAAGTGTCCTCAGAGTCAAATAGTAACCAATACCTGGTGGATAAGATTACTGTAGTTAACCATAAAAATAACTCGGCCTGCAGTGCCTGTGCCTGAGAGGATTTCGACATATGCAAGTTCAATCAAATTGACGCAGAACTGGAATATAATTACAATGTAACCAAAAACATTGTATCAAATGCCAGCAGAGCTGAGTTCAGATACCAGTACTGTTATTTATTAATTGCATGACCATTGATAAATTTTCTAACTTGTCTTACTAATTTAAGGGCAGAAACCATATCTTACTATTATATTCTCAGCACTTTACCCCGTACCAGCACCTAACACAGTACCTGTTACATAATAGACATGCGAATATTTATGTCTTCTAATTTGTGCTACTTCTGATTGAAGTTTCTTTAGGGTAATCAGGAGTTTGGGTACACATGGGATAAGGTAAATTCTGAAATCCAGTTTTTTATATGAAATTTTCTCAATTTGGAACAGTAAATAAAACTGAAGGCTGGAGCTAGCCCTTAGGCTGTCTTCTAAAAGTGAAAACTGGTTTTATTCTCCACAAATTAATATTAATCTATTTTGTGGCTTTTCATAATATTTCCAATTTTAATATTAAGGTTTACAAGTTGCATTTTTTGGGGGGAGGAGGGTCTTTTTAGCTGTAGAAAGCAATGGTTCATAAGATTTATGAAGTGGGAGGCTAGAAATGGGGAGAATAAAGGAAAAGTCTGTTTGAGTGATTAGGGATAATGAAGGGACATAGCCAAGTACAATTTTCTACTCTGCCCACTCTCACCCTTTCCCAGGACTCCCCTTAGACCTGAGCTACAGGGAGTTGTGGCCATAGGCCCTGTGTTCTAGGGAGCTCTGTCTGTTCCCACTCCCCATGGCACAGAGTCCACAAAGCCAAGGACATGTGCTCACACAATTCCTCCTCTAAACCACACCGTGTGTGTGTGTGTGTGTATGTGTGTGTGTGTGTGTGTTTATACTAAAAAAAATATACACTGTGTACTCACATGATTTTCTTTTAAATAAAAACAGCTTTTTCTTTTAAAAAGACTTCACTGGTATTGTTGGTTTTTTTTTCTTTTGTAATTCAACAATATCTCAGCTCTTTCCATGCTAGAGCCCCATGGGTAGATTCATGTAGATCTTTCTCATTCTGTAAAACTCTACATGTTCCATAGTATAGTTGGCCATTTCCTTATCGATGGACGTTTAGATCATTTTCATTTTTTCCATATCATAAACAGTGCTACACTGAATATGCTCTATGTGCACAGCTGCATGTGTCTCTGCTTTCTACTCCATGTATGCAGAGTGGCCACTGGGTTTTATGAACATCAGTCTGACTACAGTTGGAAGATGTCGAACAGCTGTCAGTGACTGCTTTAAAGACTTACGACCATTATTTTTGGAAGAAGATAGCCAGAAAAACAAAAAGGGAAATACGATGTGTGTAGGAAACAGGGAACATACAGATAACTTGTAGTTAACATGCATTTGGACTTTGGGGCCATCTTAATTTCTGATGGAACATAAAAATCTTTCGAGCAAAAACCTTAATAAAGATAATACTCCAATGTTACTGTAGATATAACATAGCTGTTGTGAAAATAAACATATCAATTTATAAGTCAGTCTTTTTAATATATGAGTAGCTCTTTTGGTCATGTGTTAAAGTACTTAGTGTTCATATTTTACATTTTGTATAATCGGTATTTATTTATTTATTGCCACATATATTAATATTTGGTAGAAGAGAGACATTCACAATGACTGTTTCCAATGTCATCTATTAACTCATTTACTCTTCATATCAGCCCTGTAAAATAAGCATGTTTTTCTGTAATCTACAAATGAGGAAACTGAGACATCAAGAGGTTAAATAATTTACATAAGTATTTAGGGTCGCCCAGCTAATAAATGGTGAATTGAAATTTTTAAATCCCATCACTCTGACTTCAAAAACCTGTTTTTTCACTACTATTTTCTTATTATATAATCCCCCAAATTGGATTACTGGATCAAATGATACGAACCTTTGGCCCAATTGCTTTCTAAGAGTCATACCAGTCTTCTTGTGGTTGATATCTAACATCAGGGACAGTCTCCATCAGACCCCATATTACTTTGTCTTTATTCCCGTTAAACGGGGTTGTTACTCAAGAAGAAAAACAATCACTAATGCAAAATGAGGCTATTTAGGATATTTACACATTCAGTGCCCTTTTATCTATTTAAAGTTTCCTTTTGTTGTCTTTGTTTAGTAGGCTTTTGAAAAGGGATGAAGAAAACCTGTTTTACAATTCAAGATACAGTCTTTTATAACAGTGCATTTCATACTTATACTGTAACCACCAGAGGAAAAATTTTTATTTATATCCGTATGTCTTAATTCAGGTAGCTGTATTTGAACTGCTCTTCTTAGAGTAAATTTGTCTAATGCATTCTTGATATCACTATATGGAATAAATTTAAAATTATGCAAAATGATAGTTTGTCAGAAGTTATTTTTATGGAAATGTGTCATACAAGAAACTCAGCTTGCAATACAAATTGGGAACTCCTTGCATACAAGCACCCATTATACTCATTTCTACCTCTTGATCAGTGCTTTTCACAAGCAAGCGCAGTAAATGTTGAGTCACAAAGTGAGTGTTTATCTACTGCAACTTGTTATTCCTAGCGAAATAGTGTTGACAATATTTTCAATACTGATAGCTTTGTTTTTCTTCAATTTTCAGAATGATTGACTGGCTGTCCTGGCCTTTGGCTCAGTATGTGGATACATGGGTGATTGCACTCTTGAAAGGACTGGCAGCTGTCCAAAAGTTTACTATTTTGATAGATGTTACTTTACTGAAAATAGAACTGGTAAGTGGGAGTACATAAATCTATTAGAATGCATGGACTTATATAATCTATCTTATTTTTATCTTTGGGTTGTCCCCTTTAAAGCATGTAATTTTGAATATGTTCTTGTTTGGTTTTGTTTTAAATAATAATTTTGAAAAGGTTTTAGAAATTCAAAATGCTATTTAAGTATGGGTAACTAAAATAATTTTGGTATTTTCAAAAATCTAATATGAAAACATATTTTTCCCATTATCTCTTGAACCCAACTAATCAAGTTTTTATAAGGATTATTCAACCAAAACTGCCTTTGACACCAGTGCTTTCCAATGTTGCTAGACCCAGGAGTTATTTTTCAGGCCTCCTCTTGTTTGACCTGTCAGCAGCTTTGACACAGTTGATCACTCCCTCTTGAAACGTTTTCCTCACTTAGTTTCCAGAACATCCTACTCTGCTAGTTCACTGGCATCTCCGTCTCCCGTAGTGGCTCTTTCTTACTTCGGAGTGCCGTAGAGCTTCGTCCTTGGTCCACTTTCTTCTCAGGCCATACTTATCACGCATGTGTCCTATGGCTTTAAATAACTTCTAAGTTAATGACTGCCAGCTTTATTTATGTTTCTAGTCCATTATTCTCCCATGAACTCCATATTCATGTATCCAACTGTCTGTACTTGGATCTCAAATTCAACTTCTCCACTGTCTAACCCCTGATTTTTCCCTCCCAGACCTGTCTTCCCTATCTCAGACGGCTGCTCGGTACTTCCCCTTGTTCAGGCCAAAAACCTTGAAGCTGCTTTGTCTCTTTTCACTCTTTCTCAGCCTGTATCCTACAAATCCTGTTGCTTCCCCCTTTAAAATGTGTGCAGAATGCTACCACTGTTAACCAGCCACATCACTACCACCCTGGTCAAAAGTCACTGTCATCCCTTGCTGTAATGGTTTCAGCAGCCTCCCTGCTCCTGCCCTTGGTCCCCTCCAGGTCTCCTACAAGGTCCTACACGATGTGGCCCAGGCTGCTTCCCTCATCCAGTCTCCCAGTGTCATTGCCTCAGTTTCTGCTTTACACTGCCCTCCTTGCTACGTCTCTCGTACACCAGGCTCAAGGCCTCAGGGCTTTGCAGTGCTAGCTTTGTCCTGCTTATTCTGCTCTTCTCCAAGGTATCTGCCAGCCTTATTCACATTCCCTTCAGTTTTTCATAGGCAGATGTCACCTTTTTCATGAGGCGTTTTTTAAATACCTTATATAATAAAATAGCAGACCCCTTTGTCACTCAGCAGTCCCTGTTCATCACCCTGCTTTCAAAGCACTTATCTCCATGGTACTTTTTATTGTCTCTACCCACCCTCTAGAAAGTGAGCCCTGTAAGATCAGAGATTTTGCTTTGATACACTTATGTATCACCAGTGCCTAAAACAGTGCTCAGCATTAGTAGGTGCTCAATAAATATTTGGTGAATGAATTGAATGAATAATGGACCCGAGAGCTATCACCATATAAACATGCTTTGACAGATTTGTATTTGATCAGTGATATTTAAGAGTTGACTAGGCCCTCAATCTCTGTCACGTTATCTCCCAACTGTCTCCTTCTCCCAAAGTTTCATGACATATGTTATGGTAGAACTTTCCAGGAAGAGGGGCATACATGTATTCACAGAAAAAGTTGGGGCTCTAAGAAAATAACCACTGACTGGGTTAAAGGCTTCCTTACAAATCTTTAAGGTGGATGTCTTGTCTCTTTTAAAGGTTTTTAATCGACTTTGGTTTCCTCTTGTGAGACCTGGTGCTCTTGCAGTTCTCTCCCACATGCTGCTTAGTTTTCAGCACTCCCCAGAGGCGTTCCATTTGGTAAGTTATGACACGAGCTTTCTACATTGAAAAACCTTGTCTTAAAATTTTAGTTTAATATTGAGTCACATTTGTGTATAGTGGAAAAATTGTAGGTTAGTACAAAATCTATTTCCACGTAATTTTGTGATTTCTTAGAAATATGAGATTGTGGATTTCTCTCCAATGAATATATTTTCAGGATGTTTTGGGTCTCACCAAACTGCTGCACTTATAACCACAATCAGCAATTGAAAATTACTGTTCTACATGAGAGATGTCACATGTCGGTGTCACTGATGATTATCTGTTGCACATATGAACAGTATAAGGAAAAAAAATGGTTGAAACTACTGACTGCTTTAGAAATCCCAAAGCATGAAAACATCAGCCCCAAAATTAGGAATTTTCATTCTCTCTCAATTCATATCCTTCAAATTCTGACTCCACCTTTAAAATATATCCAGAATCTTAACCCCTCCCTTTTTTAAATTTTTATTTTATTTTATTGGGGAACAGTGTATTTTTCCAGAGCCCATCAGCTGCAAGTCAAGTTGTTGCTTTACAATCTAGTTGTGGAGGGCGCAGCTCACTGGCCTATGTGGGAATCAAACTGGCAACCTTGATGTTAATGAGCATTGCGCTCTAACCAGCTGAGCCAACCAGCCATCCCCAGAATCCTAACACTTTTAACCAGCTGCCTCACTGGTTTTGATTTGATTTGATTGGATTTCAGTACTTTGATTACCAGTTATTAATTATTGAAGATGAGAAATGACAAAATTTATTTGGGGAACCTGTCCATTTGTCTCGGGCGTCACATGAAAGCAGTGCTTTACCTGGTTACTCCCTTCCTCCAGGATCTGATCCTTAGTTTTACAGGACTGAAAACTCATCATCAGTGCACACGCAATGTAAAAATCTTAGGAATACTGACCCGCCACAAACACGTTCAAAAGAGACTGATAAAGAAGTGCAGAATTCCAGCTGTTGATTGTTTAGCTCTATAACTAGCCTCAGAGAACTACATCCTCACATAGACTGCTCCGTGCCTCGTTTCCACTGAAGGAATATTTGCAGGATTTGTAGTAAGTGAGCCTTACTAACAAGTAATTACATTGTATGTTACCACGTAGGATGAATGATTTCTGCAGTTAATTGTCCTAATTGGTGAACTTGGTCATCAATCAATAACCTTATGTCTGTTTGTTACACAAACAAAACTCAAACTTGAGCTAATATTGCAGGTGTACTAGCAAAATCTTCCAAGGGGAAAAAAACATCAATTATTTGTCCCTGTCTTCAGGCATAGTCATGTGTATGCCATTTGAGAAAAGGTTTATTTTCAGAATTTCTGGGAAGGAGATTCTCTAACACCATTTAATCATCCATCCTAAGGTTTATGACTATTAGCATGAAGCACATTCCTTAATCTCCAATTAGTCACTTACGCTATACTCTAAACCTATTTCTTTGCTCACAATTGTTTGAAAGATGTCTTACTTTTATTACTTTTTTCCTGAAAAAAAGTAGTTGAAATAACAAATAATTGACTTTGAATTATTTGGCTTATTGAAATAAGTAAATATTAAATCATTTACTTAAGAAACAGTTAGATCTGAAATTGAAAATTGTGGTCTGGCCTAGTAAAGCCTAAAAACAAAGACCTAATTACTGTCTGCATACTGTGTATAGCCTGACCTGCTACTCAACGAACATTAACTTGGGCATCTAGTAGTGGGTCATGTGGTAATTAAATCACTTATAACTAAATAACTCAGCAAAAAACTCGGGTTAGGAGTTACTAAGTATAAGCAATAATCTGGAATCACAAGCATCATTATTCATTATATTATACGTTTAAAGCATTTTTGAGCAAATCAAGATTAATGTTATAATGTGTTATTATGGACCAAGTTGGTTTTCATGTGCTTTCTATCATATAAGTGGAAAAGTAGTTAAACAGAAGTAAAAGTATAAAAGCTTCTAATTAAATAAGTTATATACATGTTCTCAAGTAGTAACTTAAGTTTAATGGGTATTACAGTAATGTCTACAAATATTTAGATTTGCTCATTCAAAAACAAAAGTCAACTTTCAAGGATTTAGAAGTATAAATGCTTACTTAGATGTAGATCTATAGTCCCATGAAGAACTTGGTCTCTGTGTCAGTGATAATATTGACCACACAGGATGTAATAATAGACCACTATATTACCTGATTGCAAAGACCAAATCTACACTAGGAAAGCTTTGGGAAGACACTGAATTGTATAATAAAGTAAATAATCATTTTAAAAATTCTTTCCTCTTTGTCTCTTCCATCTCTCTCTCCCCCTTCACCTCTGAGGAAACAAAGTAAATTTAGATATCTGACTATTTTAACGAGAATATCAAATAGATATGTAGTAAAATTATCATTGAGATTTACGTAGAAATGCAGAAGTGATAGCCACTAAGTGAACTCATTAGGAACTGGTAGTTTCATCGTCAGTAATGCTTTTTTTGATGGAGGTCAGATCAAGAAGGTAGTGCAAAAGCTAAAATGTGATTTAATACCTCAAGCATAAGAGTAAGCCAGACAGCAGAATGGGAATAGCGGTGTTATTTTAAGAACAGGTTGTTCTTTTTAGGGGGAAGGAAAGGGAGTTGATTGGGAGATTACTGTAATTATTGGTATTGCTGTTTGACCATAAGACCATATTCTTTCAAGTGAAAGATTTAAAATTCACACTAGATGGAGCTCTGAAGCTAATTCTAGGTTTATCTTTTAAAAGTGTGTTCCTATTAAACAATCTGGTAGATACAACAGCCCTAACATTTTTTCAACTTAAGGCATTTTTGAGAATGGCAGCAGTGACTAAGTCTTGTTTGTGTTTTAGATGGAGTATAAGGATGGAAAGAGGGATCTTACATGGAATTGCAATCATATGTGACTTTGAAAACTAGATTTACCTTGATATTCTATAAATTTTTAACTTCATAATTTTTTTAGAAAATGTCTGTGACTGAGCATAAAGTATTTGCTGATTGTGTAATAAGTAATTACATTCCATTTGTGGGCTAGAGAATTTGTTGCCAGTTTGCATAAATTGAGGAACGTTTATCTTTTTTTCTCTTCAGATTGTTCCTCATGTAGTTCATTTGGTTCACTCCTTCAAAAGCAATGGTCTGCCTTCCAGTACAACCTTCTTAGTGCATTTAACAGAATTGATACACTGTATGATGTATCATTATTCTGGATTTCCGGATCTTTACGAACCTATTCTGGAAGCAATAAAGGTATGATGATAGTTGCACCAGTGTTTGTGGTACTTCAGCCCACGATGTGATAGATCATTGTGAAACATTCCTGTAACTAGCTATTCAGTTTACTCCTTTGTGGTAATATGCTTTTTGTTTGAAAACTGCATTTAAAATCAGAATTCATTAATATTTAGGGGGTAATCTCATTTGCTGTAACTAATCTAAGTTAATAACCATATTGCTTTAGTTCTACAGTGCCATCAATTACAAGGCATATCTTTAAATTTACAACAGCTTATGGGGAACTTTGGTAAAAAAAAAAAAAAAAAAAAAAGGAATGATACATTAAGTAACTACAAACATCGGAGTTGCATCCCAGTATCAAAAGTACAAAATATATAAGATGCATCTTAGAACCAAGAAACAGCAATTTAATAAAATATTTGACTTTGGTTTCTTTCCTGTTTTTTGTTCCATTTTTGCTATGGACTTTTCATGAATGCCCATATTTCATAAACTCTTTACTTGAATTATTTGTGAATTTACCTGTTTTTCAACTTTGTATTCATGTTGGATCTAAAAAGCACTGATTCTGTTTTTCTTGAAGAATGGGTCACAATAAGCACCCTTCCCCTAGTAAACTTCCTGCATCATCAGCATGTAGCAAAAGAATTGGAGAACTTGCCTCAGTCTGACTTAATCAGAAGTTATTAGAAACCAGTTCTATTAACAGTATTTCTTTTTGAGGTCTGAAATACAATATAAGGTCTCATTATCTTTACTTCTTTTGAAGTGAATACAAAACATTTTCTTCTTGCTACATAGTTAGCTAAATCAAGCTGATTTGGGTTGAGGCCAGAACACAGCACTGGTCAGCATACCACTGTTAGGACACTTGGACACTTCAGAAGTAAATGTCTTATGGAAAGAAGCTTTTTGTCATGGATTTGATAGTAATGTTAATCTCTACATTGTCACTGAGTCCATAGATGAAAGTTGGTACTGTTGTTAATTGATTGTCATTCTTTAGTGCTTTCCACATTGAAAATTCTAATAACTAAAATAGGCTCAGAAGAAGCAAGGGTCTCCCTCTTAACCCAATAGCTATCAACAACAACAAAATCAGATTAAAATTCCTTCAGAAAATGTTTGTATTCTAAAGTACAAGCACCAGATGGCAATAACAGTCCAAACAAAGCCTTAATGATTTTACCAACTTTCCTTATTCTCCAGTGCTTCACGCATGCTTGAAATCACACTTAAATTTTTATCTCGTATGTCACAAAGCGGCTCAGAGAAATCTGTATCTTGTAATAACTTTCAATATGGTTAAACCTGAAATTGAGTTTTATTTTTCAAAGTCAGAGGTCTCTGTGCTCAGATGCTTTCATTTTTCATTTCCTGATTACTTTGAGCTTTTATTTCTATAGGTTAATACTGAATGAAAAGATATTTTAGTGAATGAAAAGATATTTCTTATTTTCATTACAAAATTTAAAAATTATTTGTTGTTTAGCTTATTAAATTGTGTGCATATTTAAATCCTCATTCTACTTCCTTTGAATAAGTGCTATTCAAGCACTAGGGTATACTCTGATCTCAAAGTTTTATTTTAAACATTTTGCTGGCAAATAGGAAGCATAAATAGTTCAAATGTGACTTGAATTCCTGATTCGCAAGTACTCCTCAACTTGATAAACTCTATCTTTAGGAGATGCTTATTTGTTTTAGGAGACAATTATTTTTGCATATAGTGTAATTTGATTTTTTTGATGACTGGTCAAGTACTCAATGATTTCAAAACTAAGTGGGAGGGGAAAAAAGGTTAAATGTCAGTGGAAGGATTTTCTTTATGGTGTTAATTTAGTAACAAAAATTTTTTGTATTTTTTAATTAACTATTTTTCCTCTTTATGATCTACAGGATTTTCCTAAGCCCAGTGAAGAGAAGATTAAATTGATTCTCAATCAAAGTGCCTGGACTTCTCAGTCCAATTCTTTGGCATCTTGCTTGTCTAGACTTTCTGGAAAATCTGAAACTGGGAAAACTGGTCTTATTAATCTAGGAAATACATGTTATATGAACAGTGTTATACAAGCATTGTTTATGGCCACAGAGTAAGTTTAAATTTGAACCCCCCCCCCTTTTTTTTTTCCATTTTAACTGTAGAAATTGATGCAGTCTGATGAATTGTAAGGCGGTGGGACTGTCTTCACATTATTATAAATGGCAGAAATATGAATATTTTCATGTTATTACCTCATTTAGAAATGAAATTGCTTTTAGTGCTCAGGAACTACTAAAATGTTAACTTATATAAATTCTACTTTATATTTATATTATTTGTTGTACTTAGAATCTTTTATGGTAACTCTAACTTGATATTTATTAGTGTAACAAGAGGGATTGATTGAGCATATGCCAAAGAATTTAAGTGTCCTATTATCCTATAAGACAGTGTCATTTTTTTTTTTTTTTTGGACAGTGTAATTTTTTTTAACCTGTATATCTATTGAGGGGACCTGTTTAGTTTTTTCTACTTGCAGATATTTTGCTGTGTAGCAGATCAATAACTTCTTTCTTGCTGGTAAAGAAGTTTAAGCTCTACTTCCCACCCCAAGTTAATTGAGCATATGTGTAAACAGATGTGTTCCTTTGCATTATTACAGATTTACTTTCAAGTTCGTTCTTCTTGCAGCCAAGTGACTAGGAAATTAAAGGAAGTTAACTATATGAATGCCACCTGTAACAGTAAAAAAAATGATAAACTTTTCTTAAAGGCAAAAATGTAGTTGACTTTTTGTCTTCAATACCGATAGAGTATTCATAGAACTTGACCAAAGATGTTTACAATTGAGTTCCAAGTCTTTGTAAGTTTTTATGCCTACCTAGAGAAATCGTAAATGAAAAGATGAAAAGTTGCTCTATTTTATTTCCTGGCCTCAATATATACTATCAACTCTAAGGTGTTTTTTTGTTTGGTTTAGTGTTTTGTTTTTTGATTTTTTTTTTTTTGTATTTGGGATTGTTTTGTTTATTTTTTTAAGAAAATGTGTATTCTTACACACAAGGGATACTAGGCATAAACCTGAAAGAATCCATATCTCACCACCAGAGGTCACCTAGTCCAGCTGTCTAACTGATGAGAAAGAAAACAGACCCAAAGCAGTTATAACTGAGACTGCAATTCGAAGAGCACACCTTACTGTACAGTGGCCAAAAATACTATCTCAGAATAGGCAGACAGCATATTTTATTTCTTTGGTAATATGTGAATTCTTCATGGTTTAAAAAAAATCTAGAAATATGTAATATAAAAGTCAGACATAAAAATTTTTTTAATTAAAAAAAAAATCAGACATTCCCATTACCAAAGAGAATTTAAGTTTCGTTTGCATTGTTCTAGACCTTTTTTGTAATTATAAATTTTATCTACTACAAAAACAAATGCGTTGTTTTCTTAAAAAATAATTATAGAGAATCTTATTTATATACTATTTTCTAGCCACTTGCTTTTGTTTTTATCTTTTAATGACTTATTTTGGAAATATCCCCATGTTAGGGCAATGACAGCACTGACTAAATGAGTGTACCACAATTTATTTAGCCATCCTCCTATTGGTGAATATTAGGTTGTTTTGCTCATAATTAGCACCCCTCTGCCCAGATGCAGAGATAGAGGACATGCCATATGCTCTCCAGAAAGGCTATAACATTTGAACTTGCATACTAATTAATATATGATTGCACCTATGACCCTATACGTTCAGCAGTATTGATACAATCAGTCTTAAAAACTTTTTCCAATCTGCAGGAAAGTGTCTTTTTGTTTTAATTTGCTTGTTGCTGACCATTACAGAGTTTTTCCTGTCCATTCTTTGTTCATGTGTGTTTCTTTTCTGAATAACTTATTTTTTCCTTTGTGCAACTTTCTGTGGTGTTTTTTTCTTTTTCATGTTGATGTATATATACTCTGGATGATAATCCCTGGATGATGATTTATATATACTCTGGATGATATTCCCTTCTAGTCAGTGCATCAAATTTATAGAGTGTTTCATTTGCAGTCTTTTTAATTTTATATAGTCAAATCTGCTATTTTTCATTTATAGTGTCTGAATTTTAGGAAACCTTCCCCCTCTAAATTTCCCCCTCTTTTTTTTTTAACTATTTCTGTAGTTTTGTATTTTACGTTTCGCTCATTATTCCAAGTAGAATTTGTGATCATACAAAATTTTATCTAACTCCATTTTTTTCTAAATGGATACTCAATTGTTCCTATACTACTTTTTAAATAGTTTATCTTTTTTCATCCTGTATCACACCACAATTTTTAAATCACTCTAACTTTATAGTATGTTTTGATAATGGTATTTTTGTACTTCACACAGATTTGAAAGAATTTAAAAATTGCTTATTTACGTTATTAATTAATAGCTTAATCTATTTCTACATGCTAACCCAAAAAATAATCATGATATCTGACAGTACATATTGCCAGGACACGTAGTATTTAGCGTCATTTTCCCCTTCCTCCTTCACTACATTGTAAGTAGTAACTTTGCTGCTAGGTAAAGGGCCACTGGGTAAGTGAAGTTTTACTTCGAGGATAATAAATGCTGAAACTAATTTCTTTGGAGCTTTTTAAAAATGCATGTGTGTGTACACAAGTATAAAATAATCACTATATTCTCTTTTAGTTTCAGGAGACGAGTGTTATCTTTAAATCTAAATGGGTGCAATTCATTAATGAAAAAATTGCAGCATCTTTTTGCCTTTTTGGCCCACACACAGGTGAGTGTAAGTGTGTGTGCTATGTATATGTTAATATACATAACTTGCATGTTAATACGATAATATTCTTTAAACTTCACATTATACCAAACTTGTAGACCTTTTTAACTGATAATATATATCTCACCCAACATAATAAATCCACTTAGAAATGCTAAAGAGATACTATCTAAAATCAGAATATACCCTACGTTTTTATTTCTTCCTCCTACTTTCTATTCTTGTAGATGAATATTATACTGACCCCTTATTCTAATTATAGATAATATCTGATTTTTCTATCCAATAAATAAGCTCCTTCATATTTTTAATGTTTTATAGATACTAATTGATAGATTTTTCACAGTAATTAAGTTTTACAGCTTAAAATGTTTTGATCATCTTTTATGTCCATAAATTAATCCAAGGAAATGAATTTATGTTAATGGCAAAAAAGTAACATATAGTATTTATTCAACAGACATATATTGATAGACATAATATGCAGTCGGATCAGCATTCAAAGAGGATTCCTATGTTCAAGGAACTTAGAGTTCAACTTTTGAGCAATACATATGAATAATATGTATCATTTATAATAATGTAATATTATTTTCTGGTTTTATTCTGATTGTCTTAGTCACAGAGTTCTAGAGGAGTATGTAGTTAGAGCCAGAAGAGTATACTCAGAATTGGTAGGATTGAGATGATAGGAATGCCGTGTTCCTATCTACAAGCAGAGAAATACCTCAAGTGTAACTTCTTAAATGGAAGAATCGAGAGAAGATTGACATATGACATGATAGTGATGGCTTATGAGTAGTGATGTCTTCATATACATAGGAGATGATAGTGATGGCTTAATATACTCAGAGATAATTTTATTATTCTCTACTTGCGGAAAACACATTCACAAAATAAATTTAACATCTTTAGGACCCAGGGAGATGAAATCTCCCTCCAACTCCCAAACATTTTTTCCTAGTTTGACTTCTGCCTGGCTTTATCACTAGTGTACATGTACTGTATTATATTTATACATATATATATATATATATATATATATATATATATTTATATATATGCTATATTAACTTACTAAATCAGAGCTATCGGAGAAAAAAACTTTAGGAGGTTTCCATGCTTCCAAGAAAAGAATTAACAGAGAACCTAACTGAAGTTCTGTCACCGTTGAGACACTGTCTGGTAGCAGGCCAACAAGGATTGTTTTAGGTAGGAAGATTTCCCTCTATAATTGAAAGGCTTATTTTTCTTACAATTAATAAAGGTAACATTTATTGAGCAGGTAAGTTTGTCTAGCTCCTGTGCCAAGCGGTGTACATGTATTACTTTCTTACTCCTTAGAACCAATCTATGAGGTAGTAAGGTAGTGTCTTCATCTTACAGATGAAGAAACTAGGCTCATGTTACCTTCTTTCAGGGTCATGCAAACAAGTAGCAAGATTGGGATAAGAACCAAATGACTCTGGTACCCATGCTCGACCAGTACACTAAACTTCTTTCCTTCGAAATGCTATGAACACCCCTATTTTGCTAACATTTCCCTTAATTCAGAACTCTTATATACCACAAATACTCAAAATTTCAGGAAAATTGTAAATTTTCAGGTTATAATCACACCTTTTCAGATGCCTTTTCAGTTCATTTTTCATCATTGCAAAATTAGGATTTGAACGTACTTTGCTCCAAAGTCCATGAGTAACCATGTCACTAAGCTGCCTCTGTACTAAAAATAAAATTAGCAAGGTCCCTAACAATTGTGCTCACCTTTCTGTACATTTACGACATGTGTCCTCTGTCAAGGAAATGTTCACCTAACGTAGTTATGCTATGTATGTATGGCCCTGTAACATAGTCCCTTATTATTTTATCTAAAGTGTAGATTCATTAACATGTCTTTTTCAGATTTGGTTTCAAAAATTGTGGATTCAAACACATTACTGTCACAGAGGGATAATACCGGGAGCATTATAGTAAGAGTTAGAGAGACCTGGGTTCTGATGTAATCCCCTCTGTATTTAGCTGTATGACCTTGGGCAAGTCACATAGTTTCTCCAGATCTTAATTGTCATTTGCAGAATGAGAAGTTATGACTGAAGGTTATCCAAATCTATTTCTAACTAATTTTATCTGCCCCCATGTTTGACACTTTGTAGTAAAGGTTAAGTGCAGTGTAATTTTAAGTAATCTTTATTAAACATTATCCATTCAGATTTCAGTTATTTGGTTCATTGTGTGAGAATCATTTCCTTGTATTTTCTCCACTGATAAAAGAGAGAAGCATATGCACCTCGGATATTCTTCGAGGCTTCCAGACCTCCATGGTTTACCCCCAGATCACAGCAAGACTGTTCTGAATACCTCAGGTTTCTGCTAGACAGGTAAAAAGTATTTCTAAAGTTACGATTTGAATTTTGGTCTTTCATAACAGATTATTTCTACATAATTTTTTAGCTTTAAAAACGTATTTCAAGTGTTCATCTTTAAAATACCTTGCGTTTATTTTTTAAGTGTTCTTTTGTTTTTAATTTGGTTTCTTTTTTTTTTTTTCTTTCTTACTTGAGGCCAGCTGTTCTCAATGTGTGGTACAAGGACCCCTAGGGGTTACCAAAACACTTTCAGGGGTCTTTCTTTTCCAGCCACATATATGTGTATGTGTGGTTGAGGCCAGATTTTCTTCATATACTTCATCCAAAACAACATATCACATTAGATTGAATGCAGAGCAGATATGAACATCCAGCTGTCTTCTTCTGTTAAGCCAATACTTGAAATATTTGCAAAATGCAAAGCAAGTGCCATTCTTCTCACTAAATTTTTTTGGCTTTTGAAAATATAACTATTTTTCATTTGAAAAGTTATTCATATTAACAAGTAATGGATTTATTATTGTTTTTAAATATTTTATTTCAGTATCAGTTTTAGAATGTGGCAAATATTTGATAGATATAATCACATAAATGAAAGCTCTTGAGTGCTTCAATTATTTTTAAGAATATAAATGGGTCCTGAGACCAAAAAATGTAATAGCTGCTCCTGTAGACCATTTCATAGTAGGATGAATTTGGTATATTTTATTGTCTCCTTAGCACTTAGTTAATAAAACCTGCTCTCTTCTTTCATCTCCCTGTGTTTGCCTCCCTCCTGTTAGATGAGTGACTGGTAAAGTCAGTTGAGCTCAACGTGTGCAACCTACCACCCGTTCAACTAAGGATATGTTAAGTGTTTTCTTTGTGCCAGGCTTTCCATAAGATGCCAGACAGACGAAAATATATAAGAGCTTATGTAACTATATCATAATAAGTGCTATTAAATAGCAGTGTGAAGAAAATGTAATAGAATATAGGGTAGTAATAACCCATAACTTTTCTGTTCTAATCTGCATTCTCAAAATGTTCCATATTCCTCTTGATTAAAAGAGGAAAAACTTGATTTTTTTAAATTAAGCATCATTTATATAAGCCACCAATATTTTTAAATAGAAATGATATTTAAACTTAAGTGAAATAGCTATATAATGATATACTCTCCCACAGGCTCCATGAAGAAGAAAAGATCTTGAAAGTTCAGTCCTCTCACAGGCCTTCTGAAAGTCTGGGGTGCGTTGAAACTTCTTTACAGGAAGTAGCCAGTAAGGCAGCTGTACTAACAGAGACCCCTTACACAAGTGATGGTGAGAAGACTTTAATAGAAAAAATGTTTGGAGGAAAGCTACGAACTCACATATGTTGTTTGAACTGCAGGAGTACCTCACAGAAAGTGGAAGCCTTTACAGATCTTTCACTTGCCTTTTGTCCTTCCTCTTCTATGGAAAACTTGTCCTTTCAAGATCCAACATCGTCACCCACCACACAGGATGATGGTCTAATGCAAGCCAATGTACCTGGTCCTTCAGAAGAACTAGGAGTTTATAATTCAGCAACAGCTGCCTTCATCTGTGACTCAGCTGTGAATGACAGAATGGTAGGCAGTCCTGATGAGTTTTGCTGTACTGAAAACACTTCTGTCCCTAATGAATCTAGCAAGATTTTTGTTAATAAAGATGTACCTCAGAAACCAGGAGGTGAAACCACCCCTTCAGTAACTGACTTACTAAATTATTTTTTGGCTCCAGAGATTCTCACTGGCGACAACCAGTATTATTGTGAAAACTGTGCCTCTCTGCAGAACGCCGAGAAAACTATGCAAATCACTGAGGAACCTGAATACCTTATTCTTACTCTCCTGAGATTTTCATATGATCAGAAGTATCATGTGAGAAGAAAAATTTTAGACAATGTGTCACTGCCACTGGTTTTGGAGTTGCCAGTTAAAAGAACTACTTCTTTCTCTTCGTTGTCAGAAAGTTGGCCTATAGATGTTGACTTCACTGATATTGGTGAAAACCTAGCTAAAAAATTAAAGTCTTCTGGAACTGAAGAAGCTTGCTGCCCAAAACTGGTGCCCTATCTATTAAGTTCTGTTGTCGTTCACTCTGGTATATCCTCTGAAAGTGGGCATTACTATTCTTATGCCAGAAACATTACAGGTACAGATGCCTCATACCAGATGTGCCACCAGTCTGAAACCTTGGCATTAGCTCCCTCCCAGAGTCGTGTACTAGCAAGAGATAGTCCCAGTGCCATTATTGAACAGGATTTGGAAAATAAGGAAATGTCAAAAGAATGGTTTTTATTTAATGACAGCAGAGTGACGTTTACTTCATTTCAGTCAGTCCAGAAAATTACGAGTAGGTTTCCAAAGGACACAGCTTATGTGCTTTTGTATAAAAAACAGAACAGCACTAATGGTCTAAGTGGTAACAAGTCAAGCAGTGGACTCTGGGTAAATGGAGACCCACCTCTACAGAAAGAACTTATGGATGCTATAACAAAAGACAATAAACTATATTTACAGGTAAGTTGGAAATAGAAGAATCATCATTTGTGGAAAACATTTAAACAGGTGGTGAAATGAGCACCCATTTCAGTGAAATGAAATCCAACTTCTACATTTTCACAGAATTTACAGAGTGGTAATTCTGAAATTTGAGTCTGGGTTTATATGAAATGGGTTCAGTCTATATAACTAAATTGTCTTACTTTCTAATGTTATGAATTAATCATGAAAAGTCAAAGTTAGATGCAGTATAGAAGACCTTACTTGTTTTTTATTACAAAAGATGTAATTATTACAAAATCACTACACACAGAAATACAGGAAGTTTAATAAAATGTGTTTTCCCTCTTCCCTCTAGTCCTACCTACCAGGGGAAACAACTGCTGAACTTGGTGTTTATTCCTTCTAGACCCTTGTATAAATATTTTCAGGGCTATTTGTTGACATTCAGGTAGATAAGATAAAAGGACACTAAAGGGTAGAATATGTAAAGAAAGGATGTTTGTATTCTTTAAGGATCTGAGCAATAAAACCAAGGACATAATAGGACAATTAGTAAATAAAAGTCATGGAATAAAGGTAAGCTGAATTATAAATATGCTTGTTGCAAGGAGTTAGTGTTTTTATTACCTTAAAGTTAATAAAGACCTTGCTCAAAATATTTTTCTTGGAAACCTGCCAACTTGCTGTTAGCATAAAGGACCAACAGTAAATTATAGGTGAAATTGTCGGTGTATAAATTGGGTAATCCAAGTGATTTTATGAGTTTAAGTTTCTAAAAATTTTGCCTTTCAGTCGCAACTCCTAAAAGTTACAGAAAACAGGAAAAAATGGGTCACTGTAGTACTGATTTTCAGAGGGAAGTTTTTTCAAAAGGTTTCAAATTTACTGTATTATAAAATAAACTGATACATTTTTATAGAAGTACAACAATGTTCTAAAATGACACAAAAACACTCCATTTTACAGAAAAAAATTAGAAACTCAGAATATTTGTTAGAACTGATTCACTCACTACCAAGGATTCTCATATGTAGTCAGAAGTCTTATGACTCAGAGAATAGAACCATATCAGACAAAGCTAGATATCAGATAAGCACGAGATACTAAGCATCACAATTCTTTAAAGAAGTGGAGTGAGGTTAAGAAGGTTTGGTTGAAATATAAACTCTGTAATATAACATATAGAAAATAAGGCCAACTGCAATCTTGATTTTTAGAAATAAGCAGGTTATTTATATATCAGTGATTGGGTGAAACAGTTTTCAAAGGAGACATGGGTTTTGAAAAGAAGAGAAACTACTCTGATTTCTGTGATTGGAATGCTAAAAGCTGTAACAACTGATTGTGTTGCAGCCTAGCTTTAAATGATTTTCTCTGTCTTGCCATTTACCCCATTATATCCTGATGATATAGTATTTGAGTATGATGAACCATTCTTTTTATTGTTTTAATGTCACTATAAAGGAAAAGTGTTAATGTCCTTTATTTGTTTTTCAGTGTTGTGCTTTTGTTCTAAATTCCATCTTAAGTCTCAGCTTGGCAAGTTGTTTACAGCAAAAAAGATACTGCTAAATTAAAATTTTATTTAAAAGTTACCTATTTTTTTAATTTATTTTTTAAGTATAGTTGGTATACAATCTTATATTGGTTATTGGTTTCAGGTGTACAATAAAGTGATGTGACATTTTTATACCTTACAGTCTGATCACTAATTCTAGTTAAGTATTTAATTTCTAACTTAAAAAATCTAGCTAGAACTTATATAATAATATTACTTTGCCAGATGGAGCAGAGTAACTGGGGTTTTAGTTTAAAATTCGGCAATAGTACAGTTTTTGTTATTAATGTTAACAGGTATTTTGAAAGTTCTTCAGGATGATTATACTGAACAAGTATTATGCTCCCAGCAGTGGCTTTTAGACCTTGTTGACATCAACCTCATTGGAAAGTTATACTCCCTTTCTTGAAAAGTGGGCGCATACCAGGATAGTTTACATATTCATCCAAGGAGTTTGTGCCAGTTTTTAGAATCCACCTTATACCTTGCCAAATGAATTTGCCATTATTTATTCACTTTTTCTCCTTTCGTGGCTCAGTGCCTAATAGTGTTCTAATCAGAGATCATTAACATTTACTGAGCACCTAATATATGTTTAGCACATAGATGACTACGGTTTCACTTTTTAATAAACTTTTTAATAATAAACTTTATATGAATAAATAATAATTTATTAACAAATTGATAATAAACTTTATATTATTACATAATAATAAACTAATAAACTTTTTAATAATTTGGTAGAGAAAAATTTTAGGTGATACGGTAAGGAGATAGGCTCCATTTTCCTTAGCAGTGTTTTTGAGATGTTTTATTCCCTGAGAATTATTCTAAAGAAAGAGTAGAAAAATCAGCCTTCTTTCATTATTTATTCATTTTACTATAATCACCCACTTCCAAAATAGCCTGTTGATAGAGAGTAGATAATCCGTTAAAACCTTTGAATTCTGCATCCTTTATATTAGAAAAGAAATCTATTCTTAACATATGTTGACGAGTGTTATAAGAACCATAATGTTTCTGTGGAGAAATTTTGGGATTGAGAGGCTTTTGTTTTTTTCTGTAAATTGAAGTAATAAAACAGAACAGCCTTAGGATCCATCATTCTATAGAGTTACACCAAGATTTTGTTCTCTATTTTCCCTGTTTCCCCAAAAATAAGACCTAGCCGGACAATCAGTTCTAATGCGTCTTTTGGAGCAAAAATTAATATAAGACCTGGTCTTATTTTACTATAAGACTGGGTATAATATAAAGTAATATAACATAATACTGGGTATAGTATAATATAATCCCGGTCTTAAACTAAGTTTTGCTCCAAAAGACGCATTAGAGCTGATTGTCCAGGTAGGTCTTATTTTCAGGGAAGCAACGGTTGTTTGCTCCATCAGTGATACACACTTTAGTAAGATTTGGAAAGGATTAGTGTAGTCAATATTTTTAAAGTTACTGAGATTTGAAGGATGCTTATTAAGGACTAAGGCAGTTTTAAAATATTTATATAGGTGATATATCTATCCATTGCATTTAGGATTTTAATTTCATAAAAATTATTTTGAATTGTAGGAACAAGAGTTGAACGCTCGAGCCCGGGCTCTACAAGCTGCATCTGCCTCCTGTTCATTTCGGCCAAATGGATTTGATGACAATGATCCACCAGGAAGCTGTGGACCCACTGGTGGAGGCGGGGGTGGAGGATTTACTACAGTTGGCAGACTCGTATTTTAATCCAGAGAGAGTCCAAAATGCACTGGTCACAAAACATCCAATGCTATGACTGTTAAAATGTCAGACTGTAACAAGTATTTTTTTCTTTTCATTAGACCCTTATACTTTAAGAAAACACACTCAGTGCTTGTTTTTATTTTCTTGACAATACATTTATTAACAAAATGCATCATGGGAAAAAAATCTACCTCTTAAAATTTCATTTGCTTTTATGGTTAGACATGCTTGACCAAAAATTTTCAGAGGAAAATATGTACCTGGTCCCTAATTAAGCTGCATTAAATTTAGTAGAGGCATTTAAATGACTCTATTCTCAGTTTTACTGAACAAAAAATACTCATTTAGCATCCTTTGTAGAAGAATTGATGTTACAGGTGAAGGGAATATTGTTTAAAAAAAAAAAAGAAAATCCT
Source organism: Rhinolophus hipposideros (assembly GCF_964194185.1). Taxonomy (NCBI): domain Eukaryota; kingdom Metazoa; phylum Chordata; class Mammalia; order Chiroptera; family Rhinolophidae; genus Rhinolophus; species Rhinolophus hipposideros. Next base: position 17,768,008 of record NC_138062.1, read on the forward strand.
TTATTTCCTGTGTAGTTACCCCATTCTTAAATTTAAGTCTTTGAAAATACTGGAGATGATACAGTCTCTAATGAAGGCAATAACAGACTTTATCAAGCTGTAGTACTTTTCAGGTTTGTTTAGTGCTGTCTTCAGCATCACTGTATCTGCATTTCAAGTACAAATGTTTTAAAAAGGATTATTTATACATAAATGTGTTGAATTGATTTTAAGAAAGGTGCATGATCCTGTAGGAGCAAGATTTTTACCTAAAAATTGCTAACTTTGTAGTATTTCTAATTGTTTAAAGATTTTAAAATTCTATTTCAGGGAGTCTATCTTCTTGTGTTTTGAAGGAGGTGAGTTCTGTATGTGCCTTGCAGTACTGTAACTAAAAAATAGGATTCTTTGGCTGCGGAAAAGCTTTTTTAAAATGAAATGTTAGGAAGTGATTTTTTGTGCTAACATTAAAATTATAACTTTTTGAAAGGTATGAGATTTTTCCTGAAGTAAAATATGATGGTTCTAAATCAATAGATGTGATAGTTCATTTTTAACTCTTAGAAGAATTCAGAGTAAATGAACCTAGTCAAGTAGAAAATCTTTATTGATTTTGTTACTTAATCCTCAGTATATTAAACATTGATCACATATTTTTAGAGTTGTACATCTGGGTTTGTTTGTTTGTTTGTTGTTTTCTTTTTCATTTGAGTGATACATTTTACACCATTTCATAGCTTCAGATAAAATGTTGAGATGCCAGACCCTACCATCCCACATTTTCTTTGCCAGGAAACTGAAACAAGTCAGTTCTCCTGGGTCTTGATTATACAGCATTCAAGAGTTATCCCAGTTGTCCCCCTTCCTAAAGGTTTTAACTTATCCATGACTATACATTGTTCTGAAGATTGGTCTCATTTATTTTGAAAACATTTTAAGGAAAGAATGTTCTTTGGTGATTTGGGGTTTATCTTTTTCCCAAGCTTTTAATGGCAGTGGTTGAAAACAATACTTCTCATCTTCATTCCACTACTTCCCACTTTTAACCTGTTTTCACTCACCAAGATTAGGAAAACTGGGTTAGTTAAAAACTGGCAATTCTTTGCAGAATTAATCAAGATTTCTCTTCTCTATAAATAAATGAACCAGAAGGATTTTTATCATACTTTATTTCCTGTGGGCTTCCACTTATTCTAGTGGTGAATTTCTGAGCTACCTAATGTACTCAGTTATCCACAGGTCAGGTAATGATTTATAATCAGATTATATCAGTCTTAGCATTTTCTGAAATTGGTAAAGTCATTCTGTACTTGGTGAATTGATAGTGGGCTCAGCTACTTCTGGAAAATTCCATAAAAACAATTAGACCTACACACAGTTTTATCTATGAATATCAAGTCATTCAAGGATTTTATGTGTTAAGATAATATGTATCACATTTTCAAAATAACAAAAAGGTGAAATTCTAGTTATATAATAATACTGAGAGTATTAAGATAACTTTATTCCAATACCAAAGATTTCTTTTTGAGATTAAAAATATAGTAACATTAATTAATTGCTGAATTTAAATTATTATACCTATGGAAGACTTGGAACGAGAAGAATCAGAAGCTTCATTCAAAAACCCATCCAAGTGAACTTTTTTAATAAGCTAATACTTAGGACTGCTCTGATCATTTTATTCCTCAGTCAGTGATTAGCATCCCTGTTACTTCGTTGCGGTTTTATTTGTTATGTTAGGTATTTTTTTTCTCCCATACTCCTAACCTTTATACTTTCCTCTGCCTCTTGCAAATGTTGTGAGGTCTGAGTCTGGAGGCTGACTAGATACTATTGCTATTTCTCTTTAGTTCTATCCAAGGTAATCAGTTTAAATGAAGCTGCTCCTTGCAGCTAAAAAGAGCACGTCAGGCCTCACAATTGACAGATGAAAAACTGGAAATCTAAGTCTGTTCTTTTCAAAGATCTGTATTGACACATTGAGAAAAGTAGATATTTTTCCTTCAGAGAGATATGCAAAGAAGAAAATGTGAGGTCGTCAGTCATGCAAGCCTTTGTAACCCATTCACAAAGCCGGTTCCTGTGCAACTCTGATTCATGACACATAGCATTCAAGAGTTATCCCAATTGTCCCCCTTCCTAAAGGTTTTAACTTATCCATGGCTGTACATTGTTCTGAAGATTGGTCTCATTTATTTTGAAAACATTTTAAGGAAAGAATGTTCTTTGGTGATTTGGGGTTTCTTTTTCCCTAGCTCACGTTGCAGAAAAGAATCCAGCTCATTCTCCATTCACGTATCTTCCCACCACCTCTCCTCCAGCTGAATAATCAGAAAAAGGGCAGCACTGGGCTAGAGATCCCTGATTTTCATCTCAATACCATAAGATTCTAGAAGAATCCTTTGGATGTAGAACTAAAGATCCCTCATAATGTCTAGAGGAATTGAGGGACTTTGTGACAGGTTCAAAAAGCCTATTATATTTTTAACTCATTTAGAAAGAAAAATATTTCAAAAGTAAGTCTTGAACTCAAATCTAATGCTCTATCTCATTGAGTTCTTTTTATGATGTTATTTGCAAAAGTTGTTGTCTTTTCATATGCTATTTTTAAAAAGCTTTGCCTACCCTCTTATAAGACTGGTTGAATGCTTGTGTGCCCTGCAGAGTTTAAGGAAAACAACTGGTATAGTCTGCCCCGTACACAGAGCTTAATGGAAGTCACCATTTTGATGTATACTTTTTCCCAGTTCTTAATCCTTAGTATATCTTTTTCTGTAATTGTGTACTTTGTATAGTATACTCTATACAGAGCGATTTTTAAAGGATATTTCAGAGGAAGTAATATTGTACATTTACATATGCTGTCTTTTCTCATAAGATTCCACTACTTTGTATATCCTTTCATCCTGTTTTTTTCCTAAACAGTTTAGATTTCTAAAACTAAATATCCCTGAGGTAGAGAAGAATAAGTTATTCACATTTTACGAAAACTTAGTAAGAAATGTTAACTTATTAATAACTCAGTAATATTATCTAGAAGAGTAAGGTTAAACATTGGATAACATGATCCTGTAACTAAGAGGTTAAAGTGCAACAGCAAGGAAATCTGAATTTAAAAAATTACCCCAATGAAGTGTAAAAAATAAGTTCAAAATATAAGTTGTTCCATATATATTTATAAGCATTTACTAAATTGCCACATACCATCATAGTGTGAGCATTATTTTGTTTTACTAAGTGAATTTTCTTACAGAGTCCTCTTTAAAAGTGAATGAATCTCAAAATAAGTGGGGAATTAAAAATAATGATTTAGAGTAAACAGTGCTTTAAAACAAAAGTTAGTTTGTAAAGAAACTACATCTTTCCTGTATAAAAATAAATTTTGCTATACAAATAACTTTTAAAGAAGTAAAGATTTTTATAAAATTAACAATCTGGCTTTTACAAATGAAAAGAGATTTGTTATGCAAAACCTTTAGCTCCAATGTTACATAACCAATGTGGATTTAACATTAAAAATAGAATCTAAAAAGTCAGCCAAGTGTGTTGCCAGCTCTCATCCGTGTCAGTTATGGCCTGCAGTTGTTTTTCTCTTAATAGAGCTTATGTTTTTATGTTTTCTGTGCTAGACACAAACAGAGACACAGAGACCTTGATTTCAGAGGAATGAAAAGATTTGCCTTCGTTGGCTAGATAAGCGGTTTTAGGCCTTGCATTCATGTTAGAATCACTTCGAAGGCTTTTGAAAAATGATACCATACTCAGGCCCTACCCCAGACCAATTAAATTATGTGGGGACTAGGCATCAATATTTTTTAAAGTTTCTCATGTGATTTTAATGTGCAGCCTAGGTTGAGAACTTTGAAGCTAGGAGAGGTATTTTTCCTAGGGCTCTTATCCAAGGAGACTAATGTGTTGAATGTCTACCATGTGCTGGACACTGACTGGTACATATTTATATGTCTTTTTAACTTATTTCAATCCTGTAAGTGGATTCTTAATCTTTGCCCTCCCTTATTCATTTATGGATAAAGAAAAGAAAGACTCAGATTAAGGAACTTAACTCAAAATCATGCAGCTAAAAAATCAGGAATTGAGATTTTTAAAAATCAGAATTGATATTTTAACATAAGTCTTCGGAATTCCAAAGTCAATGCTTTAATGGAGGGACAGTAACAAGTAGGATAAAAATGTGACAAGAGACGCAAATTACATATTAATAAAGCCTTGCAATAAATTTTATGAAACAATTTCTACAATCTGTTTCACTTATACTTTGCACTCCAAACATAATTCCTAAAAAAAATTGTTTTTAATTTTAATGCTTTGTTAAAATTTGTAGATATTGTTCTAAATGGTTGAGAAACATAGTCTTAGCAAATTTATTTGCTATACTTGTTTAATATTTGCTTACAATACTAGTTTCATCTCTTCCATTTTTCCCTTTCTGTACTCTCCCTTTCTGTACTCTCGTATTGGACCTTGCATAGTTCTTATTCAAACAACATGCACTTACCACATCTAGGCTTTTACACATGCAAGTCTCAGTATAGCATTCCCTTGACCCCCTTTTTCCTCCCTGCTTTCAATTGACTAATTCTTTCTTACCTTTCACTATGCTCAAAAGTTTTATACTGACCTCCCAAACTGATTAGTCTCCCTTTTTATCCTGGGTTGTGTTTTATGCTTCTTGAAAAGGCCGTTGCTTAATAGTGGAGCTAAATTAGCCCTAGAGTAAAGGCTAATCCTTTACACCTAACAAAGATTAAAAGCAGGCCTTGAAAGGATCAAACTCATTTGTAAGTAATTTAACCACATGCAGAATAAAGTCCAACATTAAAGAAATACAAAAACTCAGCATTTAAGAAACTCATGATATATCCAGCATCTGATCAAAAATGATCAGGCATTCAAAGGAGGAAAATATAACTCATACCCTGGAGAAAATCCAACCAATAGAAACATTCAGAAATTATGGAATGGGAGGAATTGACAAGCTAGCATCTTTTAAAATGTAAAGATAAACATGAACACAATAAATAAAGAAATGGAAAATCGAAGAAACTCAACAAACGCCCCCAGCAGAATAAACAAAGGAAACCACACCAAGGCACATCATAATCAAATTGGTCAAAAACAGTGATAAAGAGGAACTTAAAAGCAACCAGAGAAAAAGAACACATTACATGTAGAACAGAGGTCAGCAAACTACATACAGCCCTCAAGCCATATCCTTTTTTTCTTTTGTAAATATTTATTGAAACACTGCCACTCTATTTGTTTACCTATTGCCTATGGCTGTTGTCACTGCAATGGCAGTTGAGTAATTATGACAGCGACTATATGGCCTGCAAAGCCAAAAATATTTACTAGAGTGCTTTACACAAAAAGCTTGTGATCGACCTCCAATATGGAGAAACAAGAAAGACAGCAGTCTTGTTAGAAAATATGCAAGCTAGAAGGCCATGGAATAACATCTAAAAAGTGCATAAAAGGTAATCTGTCAACCTAGTAAATGAATATTCACTGTATTATAACAAAATGTCATTCAAAATGAAGATGAAATAGGCATTTTTAGACAAAAGCTGAGAGAATTTTTTTCTTGAATACTTGTACTACATGGAATGTTAAAGAAAATTCTTCAGGCCGAAGAAAAATGATGCCAGATGGAAACTTGGATCTACACAAAGAAACGGAGTGCTGGAAATGGATTTGGCACCTTTGACTCAATTTACAGAAAATCCAGGAAAGGAGGGATGCCTTTGGGAAGCTCAAGACACACTGTGCCGATGGGCAGCAATTTGGACCTCCTGCTGCCTCCCCCACGCATCCAGCACACTGTGCAGACAGCCCAGAGACTCCCAGGAAAAGAAGTATAAATGCGGACTGCAGCAGGGTTTGGCAAACTACAGCTTATGAGCCAGCCACCTGTTTATCTATGTAGAAAATCCAAAGAAACGTAAGAATGTTTAACTTACATAGGAACTTTTAGAGTTGAGTTTAGCAAGTTCTCTGACTATAAAGCCAATATACAAATTCAAGTATATATCTGTACACCAGAAGCAAGTATTAGAATATAAAATTTAATAATGATATCATATACAATAATATGCAACATCAGTTTTTTAGAAACCTAACAATAGATGTACAAGACCTCCACACAGAATACTACAAAACATTATTTAAGGAAATTGAAAACCTAAATCGTGGCTTGGAAAGCTCAATATTATAAATATCTTATTTTCTTCCAACTGACCTATAGAACCAATGCCTTCCCTTAATCTTGAAATTCTTACTTGTATTAATAGAGATGCTGATTCTAAAATGAAAATGGAAAAACTCTAAAAATAGTCAAGACTGAAATGAAGAACAAAATAGAATGACTTTCCTTACAGGATAACAAGCCATATTATAAAGCTAAAATAATTAAGACAGAGTGGGTGTATTTTTTCTGTTCAAGAGAATCCAGAAATAGACCCATACTTACATGCACACATGATTTATGACAAAAATAAGATGACCATCCATCCTGATTTGCCTGAGACTGAAGTTGTTCCCAGGAGACAGAACTTTGAGAGCTACAACCAGGAGAGTTCCAGGAAAATTAGGATGAGGTGGTCACCCTGAACAAAGGAAGCACTTTATGACAGTGAAGAAGGATGATCTTTTCAAGAAAGTATAGTGGGCAATTGAATAATCACATAAAATAAAAGAAACTTAGCCCTTAACCTCACACTATATACAAAAATGTACTTCGGGTCAATTGTAAATTAAAAAGCAAAATAACACTTCTAAAAGATTACCCTGTAGTATATCTTCAAACCTAGGAATATGGAAAGGTTTCTTAAATAGGACCCAAAAAAGCCTTTGTCGTGAAGCAAAAAATAAAAAAATTGTAACATAAAATGGAAAACTTCTGTTCATCAAAGACACCAACCGTTCAGAATGAAAACAACAGCCAGTGGAAGATATTTGAAACTCATAAGTGAACACATAAAGAACCGCTGCAAGTCAATAAAAAAGACAATCCACAGAAAAAATGGGGAAAAGAACAGGCACAAATGTCTAATAAACATACAAAAAGACGCTACACTTCATTAATCAAGAAACGTAAGTAAAACCATAATGGTACACCATTAAATGCTCATAAAATGAATAAGCTTTAAAAGATTGACAATACCAAATATTGATGAGGGTGGAGGACATAAACTCATACAATTCTTACAGGAGCGTGGATTGATAAAACGACTTTGCAAAACTGGCAAAGTGTCTTCTAACACCAGACATTTTCATACTCTATCACCCAGCAACTCATTGCTAAGAATGGATCCTACAGAAATGTTTGCACAAAACACTTTATCATGTTCAAAGTATTATTCATAATAGCCTAACACTTGAAATAACCAAAGTGTCTATGAAGAGATGAATAGATTAATAAATTGTGGTATATTCATATACTAAATTCCTACACAGCAAGGAAAATAAATAAACTCTAGATATGCACCACAATATGGATGAATTCCACAAGCATAATATCGAGGAAAACAAAGCAGACACAAGAAATGCATACTTATGATCCCATTGATATAAAAGAGGAACTTTGTGGATGTGAGAAGTAAGGATGTTACCTTGGGAGAAAAGGGGGAAGTGATCAGAAAGGATCTTAAATGGGGGACTTCTGCAGTGTGATTAATATTAATTAATGTTCTACTTTTTACCTGGTTGTTCATTTACCAGTTGTGTTCACTTTATGGTAACATGTCAAACTGTATACTTATAATTTTGTACTGTTCTGTATGTCTATTATACTTCAAAAACAGTTTTAAAAGTTCATTATAAAACTGGCAGTTCTTTAGAGAATGGCCTGGCAGAGTGTAAGACCAGAGACAAGAAAGCAGTTAAGCTAAGAGAGTTGCAGAAGATTGGGGAGGACAAAACTGAATTGTTTGCATATATTTAAATTGAGTACTTTTTAATTTTAAATTAAATTAAAAGGTCAGTTCCCCAGGTGCCCTAGCCAGATTTTAAGCGGTCACTGGCCCCATGTGGCTCATGGCTGCCATAATGAACAAAACATCTCTAAATAATGGTGATGAACCACAGTGGAGATAAACTACATTTGTAATTTCATGCCTCCTTCCCATCCTGGTTACCCAGATAATACATACCTATTCTCTAATTATGAAACAAGTGCAAATGTTTAAGAAAACAAAATCCTGGGTACTCATCTTCCTGGAAATTTCAGGCTCGATTCTATTTAGAGAATGGACCATATAAGACTTCTGAAAGAGGAACTTACAATGGTAATGACTTCTCCATTATCAAGGCAACAGAGCAATAGACTCATTTTAATGCTATTGACCACTTATTAACCAGTCTGTCCATGGCTATAAAACAAAAACAAAAACACAAAAAACCCTCATAATGTTTACCTGTCCTAGTAGAATATCTTGTCTTCTTTTTAAGTTCAGTTCTTGGGTTTTGGGTTATACTGTGTCCTCCACTTCCTAGCACTGACCCTAGTTTCTTTAAACAGACAATAACAGAGGTGAATGTTTTTCAGGAAGTCTGCCTTGTGGTGTGTGATCCTGATATCAAAATCACACATTCCAGTAGAGAGTACTGCAGCCATTCAGTTGCTCCATGATCTGTAGTTGGCTAAGTCCAAAGCACATGTTTATAAATACTATTCAAGCTGTGTTTTTGACGGGTTCTCTTTCCAGAGAATGTTGTCATTTGCAGGTGTGAAGGATAGGCTTGACCTTAGTTTGATTTTTTCTGGAGCAATTTGTTCTTAGACATGGTCCAGAGTTAATGAGGAAAATATTGAAAACTAGGTTAAAAAACATGGAAAAGTAATTTGCTGTTGTAATTGATGGTACACTCTGTATGTCTGCTGAATAATTTCTTGCCTTGGATAATTTCCACCTTTGTGGCTTTCCGTAATAGCACAGGCAATTGCATAGTCATATTAGCCAACAGTCAGAGACAAGTTTGCTACTTTCCTCGCCCATGGCTAGGATGAACACAAAACTAAAAGTAAAATAATAATGATAATAATACAAAACTTGTTCCTCAATCTCCACTGCCTTTCCCTAAATCCCAACAAAATGGTAACAGAGAAAACATTCCAAGCTAACCTAAGAATCTTGCTTTGGGAAGTGATTGCCCAGAATGTTCTGTTGTGTGTCTTCAGCAAGGACACTGGCTGCCAATATAAATGGGTCAGCGATTGTCTGGAACAATGATTGAGTCTTCCACTATTCATCATAGTTAGACACTTACAAGTATATAAAGGGCTAAGTTTGTATTATATACAAGAGACAAAAGAATAGATTGGCTGCTATCTGGCAAATAAGTTATCTCCCCAAATCTACCACTGACTCAGAGTAAGTGCCTTAAATTAAACAATCCATATCTTCATTTGCTAGGCAACCCAATGTCAACTAACAATACCTAGTCCACTGTAGGCTTGGTTTGAGGGAAAACAAAGAGTAATATTTTTTTGTAAAGAGGATCTTCATAAAAAACATGTATGATTACAGTTGGCAAGACTTCAGTGACGACCTCAAAGGCTCACATTAGTCAGTGACTTTCTCTCCATAGAGATTCAACAGAGCTGCTAAGAAGGAGCCATGTGACTAACTTGAGTATAGTTGAGCATTGCTCTAGCCTTCATTTCCTGCCCCCCCATTCATCTTTAAGAGGGATTTTAATTTAAAAATTAAGTGACCCAGAAGTAGGCAACAGAAAAATGAAAAAATTAAGGATTTGAATCATCTATTGATCCAATAATCAGGCACATGGAAGAGTGAGTTGGTTTCTTCATCACTAGGAAAATCTGTAACAAGTAGAGGAGTTGTTTTAATGGTTGTCAAATAACTTTAAACATTAGTCATTAAGGTACTGAGTTATTTATAAACATTCTCCTCTGAAAAACCATTTCTAAGTGGAAAGTTTGTTTTAAATTTTCATGCTTTAAATAAATTGATTAATGTGATTTTTATTTTTATTTTTTTGCCATTACATGTTCCAGAAAAAAGTATATTTAACACAACCTTCATTAAAGTGTTGAGTATAAGGGCCAGTCAACTGCTAATTCTGTGTATTTGTGAGTATGGCTGTCTGCAACTAGATTGAATTCCCTCTAAAGGAATGCCTTCTTCATCTTTAGCCCAGTGTCTGCCATAAGTACTTAATACTAGGCGCACATGGAAGTGAATTCTGAACCTCTGAATTCTGATCTCCTCAAAGTCTTTATCATTCTCTTGTGGCCTGAAAGAGTACACTATCTCTACCGATTTGAATCTCTTGGAGAGAACACAGATACCTAAGTCTAAATTGGGTTAGAACTCAATTGTGCGAAGAAGACCTTACTCATATAACTTGCTAATGTACCATTCAAAGAGAATTTTATCTCACCTGCTGGCCTGTATATAACTTACTTTTTACATGGGAAAATTTCAAAGATACAAAAAGATAAAATGTATCATGAACCTCCATGTACCTGTCACCCACTTTTCCTCCCCCTGGGATTATTTTGAAGCAATCCCAGGCATCGTTTTGTCTTTAAATATTTCCATGTGTAACAGTAAGTCCTAAGAATTATTTTTAAAATAAAATATAACCATAAAAAATGTTCACATCTAAAATTAACAATAGTTTTTTAACATCAGGAAATTTCCAGTCAATATCCTGATTTCCCTAATTGTCTTAGAATGTTTTGTCTCAGAATATTTTTGTTTGAATCAGAATCCAAATAAATTCCAGACATTACAATTGATTTAGATATACCTCCGAGACTTTTTAAGTTTACGGGTTTCCCTCACCATCTCTCCCTCTTTTATTTTTCTTGCAAATGTGTTGTTATTGTTGAACAAAGCACTTTCTTTGTTCTATAGTTTCCAATAGAGAATATCCCACTAGAGATTACAATCGAATTACTGTTATAAAGTCACTTTAGAATAGCTGCTTACTCTATGATTATGCCTCTAACTTGATATCAAGTTACATTCATTTGTCTTTTTCTTAATTTTGATTTTTAGGAATTGTTCTTTTAATTTTTGTTTTATAAATGTGTAAAACATATACATGATTCCAAAAATCAAAACTACAAAAAAAAGTATATTTAAAGAAAATCAGCATCTTATCTCTTTCCCCATCTCACACCCTCCCCCATTAGTAAACATTGTGTTTAATTTTATAGTTTAAAACACACACACACACACACACACACACTGGGGGGTGCCAAAAAATGTATACACATGACTTGTATTCATCTGTTGTTATCGGTATATATTAAGTAATACGATTTTAGTAGTTTTTTCCTTTCATAAAATGTGTATACATTTTTTTGGTACCCTCTGTATACCCACATATTTATTTATTTATATTTATATATAGTAAATGGTAGCACACTATACAGGATTTTATCCATCTTACTTTTTAAAAAATAAACCTGGAGATCGCTCTATGGTAGCACAGAGAGCTAGTCCTCCCTCCCTTATGGAGGGAGAATCATCCCGTTGAGTGGATAGACATGGTTCATTAGACTCGTCCTCTCGGATGGGCACTAAGTTGTTTGCCTGCTACCCCCTTTGGAAGTGCTAACTGTGGTTGTTTTTATGCATTGCAGAGGGTTCAGGGCTCTACTGCCTTAGCACAAAGACCAGATGTACCGGCAGTTCCTTTGACTTTTGTCATTCCTTCTTACATATGCCCTCTATTGCTCAGCTTTCTCCTTTCTCTGTTTTTGGGGGGCTTTTACTTCCTCTCTTTTCTCCTACTCTTTCCTGTTCTCCTGCATCATCTTCACTTCACTCTGTGTGGAGGGCATGCTGTACTCTGCCATCTCTTCAAGGACCTCAGGTTTTCTCCTTTCTCTCTTGGTAGAAGGTTGAAGGAGTTCTTTATTTTCCTTGAGAACCTTATTATTTTGATAAAATAAATGGACTTTCAGGCAGTCATCAAGGAGAAAATCTCACAAAATAAAATCCTAATTTCCAGCACTTCCTCGTTCCTGAGAACATAAGTCATAAAGCATTCTCATTTCAAACATTGCTAGTCACCGCTGCCAACAGGTACCAAATGCACCACCATGTCTCAAAGATTATGGACCATGAAACTATGGAAAAGATGGTATATATCTGCATCCTATGGATCTTTCTTTAAAATTTACTTGACAACTGGGAAGAGTTGTAAAACAATTCACTGACATTGAAATACGATTGTGTTTGTCAGAGAAATTGGCCATGTTGAAAGCTATAGCAGGACTCTAAACACCTGGAGTTGAAGGGGCGGGGTTAAGGAAGGAAACAAGGAGGTAAAAGGCAAGAGAAGGGTTGGGATGGGAGAGAAGGCTACACAAAACAAGTTATGACTACTTCAGAGTCTCTCCCTATTAACCTTGACCTCCCTGGTCCCCTAAACACATATTCTAGGCCGATCTGGACCTGCCCCCTCATTCATTCACACATTTCTTCCTTTTCTACACAAGTATTAGCATACCCTGCACATTGTACTATTCATTGGTTTTTTCACTCAACAGTAACTCAGAGTTTTTTTCATATTAAGACAAAAAGAACTTTCTCGTTTTTTATTTCTAGTATTCTATTGTAAGTATGCATCTGTTCACGTATATGGGGTTTTATATATTATGGAAATTTTTGTTCAAATCCTTTGTTCGTTTTTCTATTGACTTCTTTATAAACTGGTCAGAACTCTATATTACGGACATGAAATCCTCTGATTGTGATTTGAGTTGTGAATATTTTTTCCCATTTTAATCTTTTCATCCATATTTTTACTTTACTCATGTGTTTTTGTCAAGAAGAAGTTGTTCTTTTTAACGCAGCAAAATGTAACAATATTTTGTAATGGCTTGTACATTTTGTGTCTCTGTCAAAAAGATCTGTTGAAGAAGAAATTCAATTTTGAATGAAAAGATTCAGTAAGTCATGAGGAGAAGAAATATTTAGAAGACTGAGAAACACTGGCAGATTTTGGAGAGTTCAGAAAGACTGACCTTCAAAGTGTTGCCATAATTAAAGTCTAGTGGGTCACACCATTCTTGTGCCAGTTTTGGGCAGGGGTAGAAACTGTCAAGAAATTAAAAGCTAGGTTTTTTTTAACTGGCATATAACACACATATTGAAAATTGTAAATTGAATAAAGTGCACTCATCTTAAGGATACAGCACAATAAATTTTCACATACAAAGATTTCCTGTGTAACTATCGCCCAGATCAACAAGGAAATGCCAAGTTCTTGATCACCTGGCAAATGGAGGAAGAAAGGATGTTTAGTTCTGAAGGTTAGAGAAATATATATCCTTAGTGCAAAAGAGTGGGAAGAGTAAATGGAATGAAGAGTGATAGGCAATCGTCAGACAAGTATTGTTGGAAGGAGCCTACTTCTGTCTGTTCAAAGGGCCTGAAGGTCCATTCTCCCTGAATTCTCACTTGTAAAAATTGATTCACATGAAAAAATATAAGGCTATTGAACATCCAAAAAAACAGGAAAAGGTGGCTGAGATGACATCTCAAGTCCATGTCTTAGTGAACAAAATAACCACTCTACAGAAGTAGATTGACATGGGGCTTCCACATTAGAGATGATATGGGTGGAAGATAAATACTCAGGAGAAATGACTTATGGTATCGAGCTGGCCTTGATTCCTTTCTTTTTACTTTCTTGCTCCTGGGAACTAGAGTCTTAGGGGGAAGGCATTTTCTGCAGCTTTCCCAGGTGTGGATTCTTTCAGCAATATGGGAAGGGCTGCCCCAGTCCAGCATCTTTATAACTTCATGGACAAAGTTCCTCTTCCTACAGTGCATTAAACAAGACTTTTAGCTCTCACGGTAAGCCATGTACTCCAACTTAGTCTAAATTAATAATAAAATTGAATTAAATCTGCCATCAACCTTACTCCTTGTATTATTCCCCAATTTGTTCAGAAACTGGATGGCAAAGAGGTGCTCTATTGATTGGTACTCTAATTCCATCTACTTATGACTATTTGGGATTTTAGTTAAAAACAATATACTTACATTTCTATGGTTTGATGTGTCAGCTTTTGAAGTAGCTTTTTGATCATTGTAAATAATGCAGGATCTAGTTCACTAGCTCCTTTTCCTCCAAGAACTTAACATTTTTTATTTTTAGCTCTACTACTGGTAATCTTTGTAACTTTAAAGAACTGAATCTTTTATTTCCTAATCCATTTACCTCAAGTAGTTATTTCTTAACTCTCCAATTTAGAAAATAAAGACTTTTAGCTCCAACTCTCCTCCTATACCATCTTCAAGCTTATTGGCTCTACCTTTAACTTTTAGACTACTAAAGTTTACAAAATAATCTTATTTCATGTAGATTTACATACATGCAATTATTATAATTAAATGTTCTAAACTGGTTGAATTATGAAAACTGAAGAACAATTATGAATACTTAAAATAGATTAAGGAAATGCTATTCTCAGCAGAACAGAGTAATTAGATTCACAGAGAGTGAAACATAATCCTATATCAATAAACCTGTACTGCTTCAAGGAACCTTTTCCAATGTCAGGGTCAAATGGGTATTCTTTCCTTACATCCTATCAATCACATAATATCATGAGACATTTTTTTGTTTGCTTCGTATTTTGACAATGAGTTTTATACAGATGATTAGTCTGCTTGGGCTTCCATAACAAAATACCACAGACTGGGTGGCTTAAATGGCAGACATTTATTTTCTCACAGTTCTGAATGCTAGAAGTCAAAGATCAAGGTGTCAGCAGAGTTGATTTCTGGTGAGACTGCTCTTCCTGGCTTGTAGCTGGCCATTTTCTCACTGTGTCCTCACATGGCCTTTCCTCTGTGCACGGGGAAGAGAGAAAGATCTCTAGTGAGATCTTCCTCCTCTTAGAAGGATACAAGTCCTATGGAATTGAGGCCCCACTTTTATGATCTCGTTTAACCCTAAAGACCCCATTTCCAAATATAATCATAGGAGTTAGGCCTTCAACATGAATTTTGGAAGGACAAATCCATCCACAACATCCATATTTGTTCGAAATCTACCCATCTAGTAAATACTAGAATAGGTATTCCACTATGTCCATAAATACAGAAAGTATCATTTACCAAGTGTCTAGACACTAACCTGATGATGCCCTGAGACTAAACCATGAAGTTGTCTGCTCTGGAAAAAATATACGTATATAGTGGTAAAATTCCCAGGCCAAATTACTCTAGCTTTCAGAGAAAACTCAAACGCTTATATAAGTCCTAGAGCTCCCCCCATTAGATGATCGAGGACAGGGCAGTTGTTCCTGAAGGCACTGAGGATTCTGCTTTCTACCCCAACCTCTTCTCCACCATGCCCACAGCCCAGTAAAGGTGAGTGATAGATATTTTGACCTATATCCAGGAATGAAGAGGTGATGACTCAGGCGAGCACTCTCTTTATAAAACTCGAGTAAGAGGCATCTTAGACATCCACTCGTCCAAAGTTCCTCATTGTATAGCTGAGAAAACTGAAACTTAGAAAATTTTCATGATGTTTTATGCCTAAACTACACAGCAAGATATATTGGAACCCAAGACTTCCTACATTTTGTGCTGTGTCCTATCCATGAAACCATGGTGCTTTTCAATTCCCCACAATGAGCAGGTGGACTCTGGAATTCAGGGAAGCTGCCAGATTGTTATGGATAAATATCCATTCAACCCTGAGTAAGAACTGCAAATTGTGTCTCTATCCCAAAGTTTAATATCTAATTACCGTCAAGAGCTGAAGTGGAGAAGGCTGAGCTCTCAGGTATTGAGGTAGTCAGTCGAGACAAGCCAAACTGAAAATAACAACTAAGCCTTTATTCACCTACCACGATAGTATAATCAAGAGGCAGAAGAGTAAGAAGCACTGGCTGCGTTAGTGTTCCATTCCCTCCTCCCCAGATCAGCTTTTAGGCAAGCATCAGATGTATCGGTACAGACTGAGGGATTGTCTCACTGCTGAGGAAGCCCTGCGATGGGGGGCAGGGGGTGGGGTGCAAGGAGTAGAAAGGTACTGAACATTGAGTCAGAGTGCAGAAGTATCTTGAAGGCTCTTGATCGGGAGGCCTCTGAATGGAGGCATTTGGCCTAGGAATGTAGGGATGTGTAAGAGCACGGCCAGCCTGTGTGGGGCTGAGTCTTTGACTGTAACTCCTTCCAGACAGTGCACCAGTGTAGAAGGGCAGCTTTCCCTCAAAAGGTCTGCCAGATAAAGCTTTCTAATTGCCTATGGTCAGGCTTGAAAGATCCCATTTTGGCCTGGAGCCAGACTCCTGGATTACAGCACCTTTTCATGTCCCTAGATATGTTTACAAATAGTCTATAACTCCCTCGACATGACTGTTGCTTAAGGCATATTTTGAATACCACAGTTAACTACAGCCATAATAAGGCTAATTACCACCAAATTTTCTCCAGGGTAAAAACACCAAAGATGTTATAACTGGACATTGTTATGTATCAATATGAGTGTTTTTCTTTGTTCAAATGCAGAGCTGAGCACATTGCAAGAACTCAATAAATATATGCGTATGTTTCTTTTTTTTGTCTTGTTTTGGTTACTATAAAGGTCTGAATATAATTCACAGTCCATCATGTTTTCTTTGCCTGTACTATACATGGCTTTTAAATTTACTTCCTGATGTTGTTATCCCATTCATTGTATATGGTTTTAATTATCATCTCAAATCTTTCTTGGTAAGAATAAGTTTGGTGGAAATAAGCTTAGTAGACATAAAGGGGAGAATAAGACGTTAAAGATATGTGAACTGGTTTGTAAAAAGTTGTGGCTGCTCCCAGAGAGTTTATCCAAAGAAAAGATAGTCGAGATAATATGTATGAACCCCCCTCCCATATTCCTGCCTCCAGATCCTGCCCTCCTGCCCTCAACCCATTCCCTAAACCAGAACAGGGAACTTCTGGAGAAAAAGAAATGGAAAAGAGGAGAAATGGACAGCCTGAATCAGGCCAAAGCATGTTTCCACCCATTTGGTAGCACTGTTCAAAACTTGCTAAAATAAATTTTGGTCTATAAATGTGCATTTTAAAAGGTTGGATATTGAATGTGGAAGGGAAATTGAACTGCACAGCAAGATTGAAGTAGTGTGTGAAATTTCAGTAATTGCGCCCATTAACTGAAAAAAATGTTTGCTTAGCATTTCTTTGCAGTACCGCTCCTTGGTTAGCCAACAGAATTGGAATGTGCTGGCCAGGGCCACTGTACCACATTTTCAAAGCTGGAATAGCTCCAGCTATGCCTTCCTATATTTAGTGTATTTACATACCTTCCTCTATTTAAATAAATAACATGCAGAATGTTAATAGACTGGATTAAAGTGGAAATATGCTACAAAATAGAGAAGAATCATTAAGCCTGATCTTTCTGTTTCTTCCCAGCTGTTCTTCAGGCTTGGTACACCATTTTTTCCCCAAGGTTTTAAAAACTTGTTTATTATTATTATTATTATTATTATTATTATTTGACATACAGTAAAATTAACTTTTCTATTGGTATTGTCCTATGACTTTTGGTCTTGGTTTGTTGTTTTTTAAAACATTTAACTAGACTTGGATAAAAAATATATTAAAATTAGCTTTTAATTTCCTAATTTTTTGTTGATTTAAGACAATTCATAGGCATTATTTAAAAGTATTTCCTTT
Source organism: Rhinolophus hipposideros (assembly GCF_964194185.1). Lineage (NCBI taxonomy): Eukaryota > Metazoa > Chordata > Mammalia > Chiroptera > Rhinolophidae > Rhinolophus > Rhinolophus hipposideros. The sequence goes on from NC_138062.1 coordinate 17,785,689, forward strand.
CCTTGTATTTTTTTTATAACTGACTCAAAAGTCTTTCCCACTGCGTTTCTCTTTTTTTCTCTGCCCACTCCCTCTATAATTTTGGGGTTTTCTTTTGTTTCACTCAGTCTGCTTCTAAATGCAAGCAGCCAACAGAATATACACTGTAAAAGTCATTTGGCCTAATTTGCTCTTTTCTATCTTCCTGTTGGGACACAGAGAATAAGAATCTAGAAGAGTATGTTTTCCATCTTCTGAAAAAATAATTCATGCTGTACTGATTGGCTTAAATTTTTAAAATTCAATTTGACTTGGCCTATGTTATGACTTGAATCACATGTTTTTTTGAACAGAGCCAAATCCCAGCTGCCCAAACGTCTTTTGGGCTGGAAATAGGCAGCGCTATTGCCTGGATCCTATTGCTCTTCTGGCCAGATCAGCAGATCTTACCACATCTACTCCCAGCTCTGCCTTTAGCAGTGCTGGTCAGAGAATCACCCCTTCCATGTAAGGCAGGAAGCAGAGTCTGAATAAGGAAATAAAGGCAAAGGTGCCTGAGACTATTCATCAGCTAAAACCATTAATGGTCCCTGGTTTCCTTATGGCCACTCTCTGGGACCACTAAGAGGACAGTGACTGCTTCAGTCTCCTTTATTCATGACTAGAAATAAAATTACCCTCGATGACATTTGATACATTTTTCTCCCTACATATTAAATTCACTAAGAAGGACAAAACATATAGATGAAGTCAATACATTTTTATCATTTACCCACAATTATATTACTTAGTATTTCAGAATGATTAGGGATTAGGATTAAATGTAGAGTTATCCTTTTCAAAGGAAATCTACCAAACTTAGTCATAAGCAATGAGTCAGTCTCACCCCACAAATCACTCAGAGCAGGCATATGAGCAAAGAGAATTAAGACTTCTTCATCATGGAAATACGCTAAAAACAATGTATAGAACAAGAAAACACTCCAGACTATTTTATATCTAAATATAAACAATACAGTAAGAACAATATTATAAACCATAGGCAAGAGAAAACTCAAATGAGAGTGCTACTAAATGTTATCCATCCCAGCAGAACAACAACTTGTCAAAGCTTGGGGAGAAAATGTGCCTAACCTCTACTGTTACTAATCAAGACGAGGGAGTTTGGATTTTCACACGGGAAGAAATTTTATCCATATAGACATATGACATCAAGTAGCAAGAAAGACAGAGAGTGTTGTCCCTGTATAAGGATTCCAGGAAGATGAGGTTCACAGACAGGGCCTTGACCTCTGTGCTTCTTCCTAATATAAGGGATCAGTTTTCCATTTGGACCTGCAGTCAAGGAACCTATTATCCTACCAAACACAACTGTCTTAGTCCCAGGGAGTCTCTTAACACAAAGGAAGAAAGGAAAGAACAGCCAATCTTAGGTTTCAAGATCAAATCAAAGCAGTGAGGTGCATAGGGTGGGGATTTCTGCCTAGTTTGTTCCCTGATGTGTCCCAACTACTTAACAATTTCTGACACATAGTAGGTGACCAATAAATATTTACTGAATGAATGATGATACGCATAAATGAATAGGCAACGATTCAACATTATTCATATTGAAGGATGAACCATTCCTTGCTATACATAAGCATCAGGTGTTTTTTGGAAAATGTTTTGGAAGTGTAGTAGCAAGTTCGTTTGATATTTAGCTACCAAACATTATTACATCTAAAATGATTTTAAAGCAAGGGCATAAGTATAGTTCATTTTTTACAGTTTTATTAAATTTATTGGGGTGACATTGGTTAGTAAAATTATATAGGTTTCAAGTGTATATTTCTATAATATATCATCTACATAGTGCATTGTGTGTTCGCCACCCAGAGTCAGCTCTCCTTCCATTTCCATATATTTGACCCCCTTTTCCCTCTTCTACCGCCCCCATTCCCTGCTTACTCTCTGGTAACCATTAAACTATTGTCTGTGTCTATGAGTTTTTGTTTCTTTGGTTGTCTTGTTCATTGGTTGCTTTTAGTTCTATATCCCACATATAAGTGAAGTCATATCAAATAAGTATCATGGACATGCTGTGTGCAAACGATTGTAATATATAAGGATAAGAGCTCTTATACGAAAAGCAAGTCACAATACACGTATAAGATCAAATAGGAGTGGAACACACAAAAGAGGATCAGCAGTTTGGATAGCATGGAAAAAAAATGACTCTTGTTTTAATCATCTGAGTTTTGATGAGTAGTAACTAAAAGCTCATGTCAAAACCTACCCTTTAACCCTTAATATCTCTTCTACTTGGTTATATAGATCGTGTCAGCCAGATATTGGTCAAGGAAACAGAAAACACTCTAGGTATTTCAAGCAGGAAGGAATTTAATAGAAAGAATCAGAGCCCTTAAACAAAACCACTGTAAGGATGAAAAGACTAAATGTCAGGGCAGTTCCTCATAGCATTCAGGAAACCAGAAGTTCACCTCTGCCAATGGTCTCAGCTTCCTGCAGCACTAAAATAGGTGATTTCCAGAAGAATACCTAGAGACTTCTGGCAAAACCTCACGTCTATACTTTTCCAAAGCTTATATGCTTGTGCATAGCTGCTGAGTCAATGATGGTTTCTCTTTCTCTTTTTCCTTTCGTTCTATTCTAAATCTCAAGGAATGTCTCCCATTCATGGGACCTAAACTATAAACCTGATGACAAAGCATTTTGGAAAATGTAGTTTCCAGGCTTCCAGACACTACAATACGGGGGAGATAGATGTGAGTTGGAATGTTGCTAAGATCCCAACAGGAAATACAGCACAAAAATTTAAGTCTACAATCAAACGTAAAGGGTTCGCATTAATCATTGGACTTTGTCATTCTCCCTCTGTAGTTTTTTGTTTTGTTTTGTTTTGTTTTTACTGTTTTTGTTGTTATTGTCTTCTTAAAACAATCTCAGGTTCAAGAATCCCTGTAGGCACCATCACAGAAAACTACATGGACTGGGCAGATTCTATAGACTACTTCAGTTGCCCTAGAAGGAACAAAACCTGGTAAGCAGCTTGCCCGGGACTGTTTAGAGAATGATGCTTTAACAAAGCTTTATTTCCAGCAGCGTGTGTAATTTGATTTACTGGGAGGGCATAGCAACCTGGGGAGTCAAGGGTGGAAGCTCTCAGGCAATGTTTTTGCAAAGGAGGGTTGAAATTTTAGTGGCAGTCCTGGGAACAGACGAGAAAGCACTGGACATTCAAGTCAACAGAAACAGCATGTGATAAGTCTCTACTAGAATTTAACAGAAAGGTGAAATGTGTCTCTCCTGATTACCTGGAGTGTTTTCTCATATCCACTCAGGAGACTTTCATTACAAACCCTCTTTAGGTTAGTGATATCTGTTGGGGAAAAAAATGGCATATGCTAGAGGTCAGGCTGAAGAGAAAATAAAGAGTGGAATACTATAATCATATCCCTGTCATTTAAAACAACACAGAACAAAGAAATTGTTTCTATTAGTCCTCCCAACTTGAGCTCCCCATGGTGGCCCCCTTGGGCAGTGTAAGGAAGAATCAGTTCAGACCGCTCACCTGCCCTCTGGCTCAGCTGCTCCCTTACTCTCAGTTCCATCCCTCCAGGAGACAGCTTCCCAGGCCACCCAGGCTGTGAGCACTGTTCTCTCAGAAAAGAATGCCTCTGGGAATGGGATCACAGCCTCCTAAATGGAGAGAAGCGCCCTGCCCTCCCACTTCTGATCTGTTTCCTTGGGTTAGGGAGTGCTGAAAAACATGGCCAAGTATCAGGTTCCTATTTTGATCTGCTGTAAACTAAGAAAAACACTCTTTTATCTTTTTCCCTCAAGCCTCCAGAGAGTTTTTCTCCTATAAGTGCAGTGGAAGTTCAGGCTCCAAAAAGCCACCTAGGAAGATGACCCATGGCCAGTCAAGATCCACACCCCTTCTCTCCAGTAGACTTAGCGGTAATCTTACCAGGAGATTTAGCCAAAAGCAACATGGCAGAAAAGCTGTGCAAGGAGAACCGGGAAGGGGTGAGGAAGTGTATTACGGTTTCAAAGTTACTTCTACACTGGGTTCCATTATTCAGGAGGGGTAAAGATAAAATACTTGGAGAATAAAAATACACTGAGAACCGACCAAAGCACTAGGATCATTTTTACAAGAGAAAAAAGGAAGCTGGAGGGGATTTTAATTTTTCTTTAAGGGAAATCAAATCTCTAAGATGAAGAAGGCTGGAATTAGAGTTGCAAAAACTTTCACGTATATTAATAGTATATAGAAACGACTGAAAATAAGTTGATAATATTTCTCTTTTTAATGTGTTCACCTGCCCTCAGCCTGATGGGTGATGTGCTTCAACTTATGCTTTTCCCTATTATATAGTGTAGAATGCAATTACAGAAGGATCATCAATAGACTAATCCTTCCCTCATATTAATCTTCTATAAATCATAGGGAAAAGGAGATTAAAATTTAAAGGTTTAGTCAGATTGAGTAAACATAATTGCAGTTCTGTGATTACATAAATAGCTTTGCATGAAACTAACAGATAATGAAATATGTGTTACACAAACTTTCTATGGTCAATCAGTTCATCATGTAATAGTTTTAATTAAAAGTGTAAGCTTGGCTGGTTAGCTCAGTGGGTTAGAGCGTGGTACTAATAAGAGTCTATCATGCTGCATGGATAAACATATTAGCATAAACCTAACTATCCCCAAGTTGGAATATATATATATATATATATATATATATATATATATTGGAATATATATATATGTATATATATATATATATATATATATACACCGTGTGTGTGTGTGTGTGTGTGTGTGTGTGTGTGTACACAAAAAACTATTGGATTGTTTTGAGTAATAATTAGCCTCGAAATGAAAAATATGTGCTCGCTTCGGCAGCACATATACTAAAATTAGAAATGAAAAATATAAATGAAAAGTATTATTTCTATACCTCTTTAACTGATTGGTACTCTCTATCATCAGATTTACCATCCCAGAAGCCTAGATGAAATTATAATACAAAGCCTAGAAAAATTATAAAGGTGGATAAAATATCCAAGTATATTTTTGAAACCTGATTTTTGTAAGCTCCTCTCTAAAATAATGTCACCACTTTCAGAATGCATCTAACTGGAGAATTTCAAAGTAGCTGGATTTTCGTGGTACAGTTTTGTATAAGGGTCTCCAATAAAAACCTTTCCTAACATACTAGATGTATTCCTGAAATGCTGAATCACTACCATCAGAACAAAACCCAGTATTCAGAAAAGTATGTTTTTCTTCTGTAATCCCCCTACTCCTTCCATTCTTGATGATGATTTCATGATCATTCCCAGCTTTGATTTTTCTAGTATTTTCCTACAGAAGCATGATTGGAATTTAATGGGGGATGATTCTTCACTATTCAGGACAGTGCACAACATAATAGGAGATTAGCATGCCTAGTTCTTGTTCTCTAAATTGAATAATATCTCTTAGTCATTCTGACATCACAGATTCTCCCCACATTTCCAAATGCCTCATGGAGGTGTTACTCATGTGGTTAAGAACCACTACACCTCAAAAGTATAGACAACTGCTATTTCTCACAGCCCCCAAAGGCAATTTGCACTTCTTGTGGCAGGGATACTAGATTCTTACTCACAATGCAGAGCTTTCTCTCCAGGGGGGTATTCATCTCTGCTGAAGGCATGGTTCCTTCTGAACATGGATGCATTCTGGCCACTGAGCGTGACCATTTTTATTTCGTGTTTTCTGTTTAAAGTCATTAACAAATATGGAAGCAGAATTTAGTGTTTGCTTCACCTTGGAGTTTACTCACTCCCAGCACGCATTCGTCATATTTCTCTATTTTCTCATCTGAAAGGACAAATGAAAGCATTTTCTAGATGTTGCTATTGTACCAATTATATTCTTTTCGAGAAAATAACTATCAATTCTAGTAGGAGGAACTACTTTATTCATTGAGATCTCTTCCTGGCAACATACATAGTACGTCCTTCAACTCAACCTCAGCCACATGAGTGAACTTCAGAAGACCTAAAAGAAGCCTTTTTAGGCTCAGAAACCTTTCCAAGGATAAGAGATAAATAGCCTCCCGGTAGACAACAGGGAGAAATCATGGATTAGAAATAATGAGGCCATTCTGATACCACGTTAGCTTCTATCTCATCAACCTGCTAAGGCCCTGAAGAGCTTTGTTTTGAACATTTGTGTCCCTTGTGATGGTGGTCCTGTCAGTTCTCAGCTCTATACCCCTCAAGAGTTTTCCATTATTGACATTATTGAACATAAGAACATAAAACAAGCCAATTCTTAAGTCCACATGATGTTTGGAGAGAGGGAACTTTTCTTTCTCTGTACAGGTGATGATCTTGGCATGACATGATGCTTGGGCATGAACAATAAAACACATTCGAATAACACAAAAAAAAACAATTTTAAGTTTTTCATATACCTTCTGGATCTTATCTATCATTGTAATCTTAGTTTACATATCATTATATATTGTGCTTAGAAAAAACATATCACAAATGTTTTCTGCATTTTTACCTTGCTGACCTAATTATTATGTTTAATGGTTGTATTACTGTGCCTCTTGTTGATATACTATAATTAACTCTACTATTCTTTTACTATTGAATAGTTAATGATTTTCTTTTTCAGTTGTTGTTTTTTTTATTATTATTACAGATAGAAACATCTGTCCTACATCTGTCAAAATATTTTCTTAGGACAAATTCTCTAGTGTAGGGTTACTTGCCCAAAGGACATGAATGTCTTTGTATCTTCTACTGAATGTTATCTTATCCCTTTAAAAAAGGAAATATGCTGATATGAAATGCTCTTTGCTACATATTTGTATCTAAACTTTCTGTCACCTCTGGTGACGTAAAATGGTAACTGAATTACATTTCTTAATTACTAGCAAAAGCACCTATCTTTAATAAATTATGCTCAAATTCTCTCATTTCCCTTTTGCAATTCTTTCCAAATCAGAGAGTGTAACAGCAACAGCAGTTTATAAGCTTTTTGTTGCTTTCATATAGAATTAAGTCAAATTGGAGAGGAAAATACTCAAGGAAGTCAGGAAGTATCATTTACTCTTTGCATTTGGATGAATGTTTTCCTGACTTCCTCCTGTGATATAAAGAAAACACATTCGAATAACACAAATATTTTGTGAAAAGCCTATATAATAAATTAATAAGCCTATATAATCTAATAAGTTAATGTTTCTTTGGCTGCACAAAATAGAGATTTACTGTCGTCACCCAAGGGGGAAAAGAATCTATAGGAATAAATAGCAAATCTAATAAAATATAAGGAAGATCTGGGTCATATGGTCTATCCTTAAGGGTATATTTTATTGCAAATAACCAAAACTCTGACTAAGAGTAGCTTTAGAAATAAAGAGATTTAATAATCTGGCAAAATGACATTTCAGATATTCGAGGGTAGTTCTGCCACTGAGCAATGCCATCAAGGACCCAGACTCTCTCCATCCTGTCATCTCACCAGCTTCAGTGTGACAGTCATTCCTGTGCTTGGTTGCCTTGTGGTTACAAGATGGCTGCCTTCACCAGGCCTCCATTCAAAGGCAGGAAGCAAGAGAAAAGCTATGGCAGAGAGGAACTTATTATCCTTTCTCTTTTTCTCAAGGAGCAATAAATATTTCCCAGAAGAGCCTCAGCAGGCTTCCTATAATCTCTCATTAGATAGAACTGGGTTATAGGTTTATGACCATCTCTGGAATAGAAGTTGGGATCTCATTTTCCATAAGATCAAGGAATCCTCAGTTGACATTATAGGGAAACCGTGGTGTTTGAGAGGGGATAAGAATGGAAGCTATGCTTGTATGGAAGATGGCCAGAGCGTGTGCCACATATGGAAACCAGGGACTTTGTGGACCTTTCTTTCTCCTATTAATGGGTTTCCGTTAGCAAGAAACACAATGTCTTTTTTTTCCCCTTAGATTACACTCCAAAGGCCTACAACAAAAAATCTTATTGGCTCTATTTGGCCTATCAGGGAGAGCCTCAAAGTGAAGGCAGGGCTTCTGGGGCTTCCTCTGATGAGTCACAGGTGGGAAACAGGAGAGTTATCGGTCCTCACAAAAATGGGAATTCTTTTGAGCAGGAGATAAACACAATGGACATGCCTTGCAGCTAAGTTAAATGAAATGCCATCAAAAGGTATTTACTGACTTCCTAACTTATAGAAGAAATTGTGCCAGATCCTGTGGAGATGCAATGTATGAGGTTTGGTCCTTGCCCCTGAAGAGACTACAGTCTATTTGCAAAGAAGCTGGAATAAGTAGTCCTACAAGGAGTAGATGAGAGCTAATTATAAGGTACAGTAGAAAATAAATGCATTGACCTTAACAAGCTTTGTTGAAGATAATGGGACATGAGCTAGTTCAGGTGGAGGAGGAAAAGCCTGGAAATGTTTAATTCAGTCAACCATCCCTCATGTAGTCAGCTATGCCACAGCTCTTTCTTGGTCACCTCTCACCCGAGGGTCACAACCTCTTCTGATGTTATGTTTTGGCCCATTTTGGTGGCATGAGTCATTGGTGTGTGTGGCCTGAGATTGCCTCAAGAAATCCTGCTTCCCTCAGGCAGCCTTCATCTTCCCCATCTTTTCTTGCCTTTTTCAGGACATTCATTTTAACTTCTTCATCCCCACCCCTTCATTTTCTGAGTAGTTAGTGAAAACTCTGTTATTAGGGGTAAAGGTTTTTTAAATCTCTTATAGCCACATGTTCCTGGTCTTCTGTGCAATAAATGGCAAGTCACTTAACCTTTCTGTGCTAAAAAAAAACTCATTTTTAAAAAAGTAATATGATTTGTATCTTTATCATCTTTTTAACCAGGTTCCCAGTGAAAATCAGTGAGGTAGCCCTCAAAAATTTGGTCGTATTTTAGCAAAATATTTTATGAAAATGTTCAGTCCTTTTATAAGACAATAACAGAGTTCAAATGGATTTGTTATGTATTCTCTCGTCTTGAGAGAGTTAATAGCCCTTCAGTTGGAAAATCCAATTACTGAAGTCTATGTAATTTCTCTTGGTCATCAGAGAATTCAGAAACACTATGAATCCACTTAAGAAAAAAATGTTCACACACTTAAATGAATTACAGTCAGCAGGACTAAGATCTAGTTAGAAATGCTGCTACCATCTAAGATTACTTATGAGCCAAAAACAAATTGCTTAAACCCAAAGAGTGATTCCCATAGGCCCTGAAATAGTACTGGGGTTGAAAACTTGGTTAATATTTTCCTTCCAGAGTTAAGCACCCAGATCTGGATCCATCCATTATTATCACATAGAGGTGTTTGTTTTTAAATCACTGGCTGTTCTTAAGAACTTTCTGCAGGAAGCAGACCTTTAATAACAGGAAGACTTTGTACAAATTTCTCCTTTCGGGAAAAAGAATGGAAGTCAGAAAAGGAAGGATGCACTCTAGAGAAGGGATCTATCATAAACTAGATGCATTATTTCCAGAGGCAGTTGAAAACCACTTCCTTTGTAAAGCCTCCCTTGATTCCACAAATTAGCAACGAGCTTCCCCATGCTGTGGACTACTGGGGCTCATCATTTTAATCTCTCCCTAGCATTTATTTTACTGACTTACACTACTCTTACTTATGTCCCCATTAATCTTCCTCCCCAAAGTGGTAAATTCTTGGGGAAACAACCAGTTCTTTCACATTTTTGACTCCTCCTCACCCTCACCAGTGTCTGGAAGAGTTAATTATAAAATAATAACTCCTACTCTATGTGAGGCACTGTGTTAGCTACTACAGAGAAAATGGAAAGCAAAATTAGCACAGTTCTCAAATTAGTACAATTCTCTTCACCCATTGCTTAAAGTCTAAAACAGATAAGAGTTACAATTGAATAAGCAATCATAACAAAGTGCTATACATCCTGTGTTAGGAGGTGAGGTGTTGAGTGAGGCTTCATTTTGATTACATGTCTGCATTATGAATACTTCAAGCACAGTGTTCCCAGGTAAAAGGAAGTGTAGTGTTTTGTTTTGTTTTGTTGGTAGCATTCCATTTGAAGTTGAATATGAATTCTTGGAAAGCTGAATAAGTTCAGATGTCAGTTGCCAGTCTTTGAGTTTTTGATAAGAATCATGTGAGCCTCACCCGAGACCATATATGCACTCAATTGAAAAGGGTCCCTGAAGGCATCCTGAGGCCTTAGGGTGGAAAGAAGGGAATTCTACCTCCTCCAACTCCCCAGCTTTGAGGTTTTTTTCCTTTACTGAATATCTTCCTGTATATTCCTAAAGCCAATTGTTGGGTTATGCTAATATGTACGTGAGCCTCATCATTCACAAGAAGTTCAGTAAACTAGACTGCTAGATGTTTTTGCACGAAGGAAAGTAAACCGCGGAAACACACAGCCAAAGGACACAACCTAGTGGCAACATACAGTCAATTCAATTATGATTCAATGATTATCTAAACTTGAGAAAAAGGAGGATTCAGAGACATTAAGAAAATAAAAATGAAAATTGAAATTATGACTCATTCATTCAATGGATAATTATTGATGACTTATTACATGTATGTTGTTTTACAACGATGAGCTCTGTAATTACTTTAGAGTTTGGAAATTGTTGAATCTGGTAAGTACTGAGGTTACCGTTGCTTCCTAGAAACTCTGCCTGCCACTTGGATAAGTGAAGGTAAAGGTGAAGTGGGACAAGATAGAAAAGCTAATTCTCACTGCTCAGCTCATCCTGTGATCTTGCAGTGTATTGTAAGATGAAGGAGTACACAAATCTGTGCAAGGGCAAGAAAGGTTGCTTGGGAAAAAGAATGTTTTGAGGAAAATGAAGGGCAATTTTCAGGAAATAAACTTACAAGAAGTGACTTACAAATTCTAAGCCAGTGAGAAGTAACTCTTCCCTTGCTTTAACTAATATAAGCCTGCTGCATCAAACAGTTTTGTTTCTCTACATCCCAGCCCAACATTTTGAAGGAAGACAATAGAAGACATAAAGTTCACACACAGACTTCCAGTCTGGACAAGATGGCATAGAGTCACTTTTTTCCTGCTCAATTATACACTCTGGAGAACCAATGGAGAACTCTGAAAAGAAAAAGGCAAGAGGGTTTGGGACCCCGGAAGAGAGGAACAGCACAGGACATCTTCCATCCCCACCCACCCAACAGAAGGAAGCCGTCCAGACATGGTTTCCAACTGCTGACCTAGCAATGGAAGGCAGCGTGCCTAGGCTCATTCCTCCCCCATGTTGAACAGGAGTTCCCTCTGACAATATCAGGAAGGGACCAACTGAGAATTGGGAGCCCCGAACTAGGGGAGATAGTTTCCCTCCCTGCAGGGCCTGAGACTCCCCTTTTCTGTCACAAGAAACTGAGGCTGGTGGGCAGAAGTGACAGGAGAGACATGACTACAGCAAGTAGCCAGGTCTGAGAGGCTTCTTTATGCCCATGGGCCCAACACTGTCCTTTGCCCAGAAACTCTGAAGCAGCCAAGCGGTACTGACAGGGACAACTTATGACACCCCTCCTCACCAAATCACCCAGCATCCAGGCCTGGGGGCTACCCTTTCATCCCCTCAGCCAGCACCAGCAGGGAACATGGGAATCCCTGTGGACTAATAAACCAAGCCAACTAAAATAACGCTGCAAAGGTTTTAGGCATTAAACGGCCATTGGAACCACAGCCCATAAAAGTCGGCCAAACTTGCAGGCTAAACCTAAGCAGGGTGAATGCATGCTAACATAAAATATTTGAATGGAACCCAGAGTACCTGAACATAATTGACAAAATTCCAGGATACAATTGAAAATTACCAGCATCCCAAGAACCAAGAAAATCACAATGTGAATAAGAAAAGACTATCAACCATTGCCAACACCAAAACAAAGGTGGGAATTATCTGACAAGAATTTTAAAGCAGACACCATAAAAACATGCTTCAATAACAAGTTATCTTGAAACAAACAAAAAATAGGAAATCTCCACCAAGAAACAGAAGGTATTAAAAAAAGAACCAAATAAAAATTATAGAACTGAAAAAAAATACAATAATAGAAATAAAAACTCACTGGATAGGTTCAAGAGTAGAGTGAAGACAACAGAATGGAAGCAATGAACCTGAGACAACTACCCGTTTTGGGGGAGGGAAAATCTATGCATAAAGATTAACTGGTATTTCTGGTAAATGCGGTTTATATCAAAAGCAAAATTAGCACAACTGTTAAAGAAATATGAGCAACTAAGTGCTTTTCTCAATTTTCCTTCTCTGATAATAATGACTACTTGGGTGAAATGTAATCACCCTATCCAGGCTTGGTTTCTCCCTCACTGATCCTGAGTCTTCTTTCCATGGTAGGCCCAACCTAGGGCTTTTCGTATCACGTTGGTGCCCAAAGCCACTGTGTTTTCCTCCATACCATACCACGGCCTCCATCCTTTACCCAGTGGTGCACATTGGTGGGCCTGAGAAGATTCCTGGTCTTCCAGATGTCCCTTTTCTAACAGCTGCTCTGTTCCTGTCTTCCCTGAGGCTTCTGCACTTAGCCAGGCAGACAAAATGGAAGAGTCCACTTGGCAGTACAGTAATCTGCATTCTGGATATTTCTTTCTGGATTTTCCTCCCTTGACGCAGTCTGACAGTGGCCCTCTTCTAAACCTTTTCTGTTTTACAATGTTCTAGTTGGAGAACAGTCTGCCAAGAACCTCCTTTCCTTCTTTCTGACTGTTTAAAACAGAAGCAAAGATGTTCTTATGATGCAAGAGGTCACCAGCACTTTTTCATCTTGTTTTTGAAACTCTTTTAAAAGCTAACTATTGCTTAATTTGCCTTAGTAAAACTTCTTAACCTAACATTAAAAATTACATTTAAATAAGCACAGAGTTTTTCACTTCATTTTCTATTGGTTTACATATGGAAGTATAAAATTTGTAAAAGCATCTTCTTTATTTTTTCCTATAAATTGAGAGATATTTATTTCTACTTTGTTTAAAATATTGGACTTTAACATTTATCTCTAAATTCTCTGGAAACAATTTTGATATATGACATAATTTATTTATGATAAAGGTTTAAAATCTTAAGTTTTTTAGTTATAAAAGCAATATGTTCTTATTGTGAAATATAACACATAAAGAAGTTTACAAAGTAAAAAGGGAAGACTCCTCTTTTCTTCATCTATCAAAATCCACAGCTAGAGAAAACAAATTTTAAGTTTCTTAAGTGGAGAAAAATCTTAAGTACACACAGTTAGTTTTACTATAACTTTCACATTCAAAACATTTTCCTGTTCATATACAAATGTATATAATGCCTATAAAAGTATATCTATGCATCCATTAGAATATAAAATATGTATGCATATATAAAACATAGTAAACAACACAGGATTAGGCAATACGTACTTAATATTTCATGAATAGCTTTTCTCATAGGTATTTTGAGAGCTACCTCATTTTACTCAACTGCAGAGTTTTTCATTTTGTGGATTTACCAAAATTTAATCACCACCTGTGAATATACCTTTATATTGTTAATAATGTGGAACTATTACACATAATGTTATACTATCTTTTTTACATATATCATTATTCATTTCTACAAATATTTCTGTTAGAAAAATTCCAAAGTACAGAATTCTTAATCATACTAACAATTGTCCCCTCAACAAACTTTAATTTAAAAAAAAGAATTCTTAATCAAATAGTATATGTATTTTAAATTTTGATACTTCCAAAATTGTTTTCCAAAAAGATAACTTTATTATATACTACCAGCAACCATGTATGAGAATGCCTGAAAAATAACGTTTTAAAACTGAGTCATAAAATCGTTTCTCTATAAAGATACCAAAAACCAACTCCCTATACAGAATTCAGAATCTATCTAGTGAAAAAACACATAAGCGTAAAACAATGTGAGCTACTATAAAGCTATTTTTATACAAAATGACAGTATAAACAAAGGTAAATAACCATGATTTAAAAGGCTGTAGTAAATACATACTTGAGTAAATATAATTTTTTAAAAAAAAATAACAGGGATACTATAGATCTTTTTGGCAGCAAGATATGTTTTTTGACCACTATAAAAATAGATGTTAGGAGTAAAAAAGGACTGGGGAAGGCTACTGTTCTAGATTTTAAACGACTGAAAATTAACCACCAATTTCAATAAAACTTGTCAGATCCCCGTTTTTTAAAAAAACTATAAAAGACATTTTGGGTGTTTTTGGTGGCAACTGCGGAAATCTGAATATGAACTACATATTAGATTATAATATGGAGTGACTGTTAATTGCCTTAGGCTTGATAATGATATGTTACAAGAATGTCCTTAATTTTCTAGATTAATTTTTTAATCTAGAAAGAGGGTATACAAGGTGTTCACTGTCCTATTGTTTCAACTTTTCTGTGGGATTGAAAATTTTTTTAATAGCAAGTTGGAAGAAGGGGATACAGCAGTGAAGCTGCAGATCTTGTGTTGACAATTGTATTTCATCATGTTAGATTCTCTGAGTAGAAAGAAATCCACATTGATTTAGGTCTCTAAATTTATTTACTTAAATTCCCAATTCTGTGTACTCAACATTAAGCCAGTTAGGCTTACAAGAAGAAAAAAATTTCTTCTTGGTCACTGGCTATGTCTCACAAACACATGCATTTATCCCCAAGTGAGTTGACTTAAGAATGTGAGAAACTTAAGAGAAACCCTCTTCACTGCTAGAAAGACACCCACGGCTCAGGCCGCAACAAAGGGTGGGCCACTAGGGCTGTCATCACAGAGGCAGCACACTGAGAATTCTGACAACTACTATAAATGTCTAGCTTAACACCAAGGGAGTGGTATAAGCAGAGGATGATCTAGCTCATTAGTACTTAGGCCAAAAGTATTAACTTGTCCAGACTATTTTAAATGCCCTTTTATTAGAGAATATGATGAGGTAATGGTCGCATCCAGTCCTAGCTGAGTCAACCGTTTTGGCTTTTCACACACTTACTCAGGGAAATAGAGTAGGAAGATGGCTCTCACAATAACATCCATGAGCAATTTATCACAAAATTAACAGCGTTCTGTCATAAACACAGGAACCAAAGATTTATTTCATATATGAACACATTATATATATACATATATAGATATAGATATAGAGATATATAAATACACATGTATATATATATATATGTAGACACACATATATATACACATGTTATATTTTGCCTTTGCTAGCTTTGTGTGACAATTATTTTATTGTTTTTTAATTTTTTTATTTTTAGGTAACTAGTTCATTCTTAATTATTTCAGTAATGGGAAAAGAATCAGAAATAGTCATACTGTTTAGTGATGACATTTTGCCTAGCAGCTATTTTTTTTAATTCAGAAAAATTTTAATTAGCTTCTTCTACTTAACCATCATTGCAGTTTGAAGAAGCAATAAAAGTTTTCAGCATTATCTCTAGACTTATCTTTAGCTAAGAACCTGGAGGGCTAAGAAGAAAAATGATTTGCCAAACAAAACTCTAGAGGAAGCCTAAATATCCAAAGCAAACTTAAAAACTCAGATATTTGTCCGCATGACAGGAAATGACCAAATATGTAGACAAAGGCAGAAAAAGTGACTGAATCCCATTTCTTTAGTTGTCATATGTATGCACCATCATATGGATACGAGGCTTTATCATATGTATTTTTTATCTGAAAAAAAATGCAGTGTTCTTAACTCTCTTTAATATTATTTGAATTAAATTATACATGAATAACTCATAGAATATTTTTCTTGGATCCCTTATTGTGTTATTTTTGGAGAACTCTCTGCTATGAGCCTGTTTCAAGATGTAATTATAACTAAAACATATTCTGGTTTAATATCTGAACTTTACAGAGGTATGAGTAGTATCATTAAGTAACACGTTCCTCTCTTCAAAACTGGTCTCTCAAGTAGAGAGAGTAGCCTTTGAGTTATGAGCCCCACAAGGCAAGGCCTCCTTCTATTACTATATCTTCCATTCGATATCTCTTTCAAAGCCCATGGCCTGACATTAAAATAAGCTCCCACCAGGTGCTTTCAGAGTGAGCTCTCATCTTGTTTATAGATTCACACAGCCAGGCTCCCTAGACATATAATTAATTTCATCTACAAAAACAGTAAAACTTTAACTATTGAAAGACAGCCTTCCAGTATCCTAAGGTTTTCAAAATGAATTTGAATCTGGAAGTAACTCTGATTTATTCTCACACACACAAAAATAATAATAAAACAAAAATAGTGAGAGTACCTTAGCATCTAGCAAAACAAATGAAACCCCCCAAACTCCTTCAATCTATACGTCACACCTGATATTCTGATGTGCTGTATATGATTTATTCCTCCACTCACTATTGATTCATTCAACAAATGCTTACCATCTATGATGAGTTCTATTCAAGGGTATAAGGAGATGGCAGTAAATAAGACAGATAAGACTTCTACTCTTATGGAGTCTATGTTCTAGGGGTGGTGGGGAAGACTGATGATAATGCAATAAATAAAACTAAGATAGAAAGATATTATAGAGATTGAGTGGACTTATTTGGATGTGAATACCTAAGGCCTTCAAGCTAAGACCTGGAGTGATGAGAAGATGCCCTCATGCAAAGATCCAAGGACAAACATCCCAAAGAGAGAAAATCCAAGAGCAAGATCTCAGAGGTAAAAATATGCTTAGTATGTTGATGAACAAAGACTACAGTGTGGGAGTAAGAAAGAAAGTGATAGGAGGTATGATTAGAGAAGTGCTTCATAGTCATAAGAAGAAGTTTTGGTTTTATTCTATGTGCAGTGAGATGCCACTGGAGGATTTTAAGTGGAAAAGTAATATTTTATTTATGTTTTTAAAAGATTGGCTGCTTTCAGAAGAATGGACTGCAGGAGGAAAGTTAGAAGCAGGGCACAAGTTAGGAGGCTATTTCAGAGTACAGCTTGGACCAAGCTTTTATGGTATAAATGATGTATTTTGATTGCCTGCAATAAGAGGTCAGACAATTAAGTTCGCGAACTCACCCTAGAAAAAGTGCTATATACTTTATTGCTATCACTACGGTCACCTTCAAAGTACTCCCCTTGGGAAGCTTTGCATTGATGCCAGTATGTAGTCCACCCTTCAAAGCAATTTTGGAATTCTTTTTCTGGAATGGCCATCAGAGCTGTCGTTTTATTACCCTTGATATCCTGAATGTCATCAAAATGTCTTCCTTTCAATATTTCCTTTCTCTTCAGGTAAAGAAAGAAGTCATTGGGGCCAGATCAGGTGAGTAGGGAGGGTGTTCCTATACAGTTATTTGTTTACTGGCTAAAAACTCCCTCACAGACAGTGCCGTGTGAGCTGGTGCATTGTCCTGATGCAAGAGCCATGAATTGTTGGCAAAAAGTTAAGGTTGTCTAACTTTTTCACACAGCCTTTTCTGCACTTACAAATAGTAAACTTGGTTAACTGTTTGTCCAGTTGGTACAAATTCATAATGAACAATCCCTCTGATATCAAAAAAGGTTAGTAACATCAATGCAACAAGTTTGTGAACTTAATTGTCAAAACTCGTACATATAAAAGACCACTATGTCATCCGCACAATCACTGAAGTAAATGAGAGAATCAAGGAAAACTAGTAAAAATAAGAAGAGAAGATGAGGGAAGAAATTAGGAAAGATCTGAACCTATGAATGGGCAGTGTGTAACGAGCAGAGATTGAAGATCCTAAATAGGGTCTATCAGCCTGGGACATCTTGTTGTAGAAAAGCAAGGAAGTACTAGAAAGTAAGATAATGCTTAAAACAAATGAGGGCATATCAAAAATCTATAGGGGTCAGCATGAAGGGGCAATAACTGGCAATATTGTAGACAGTGCATTCACTAGAATGAATACTGACTGGGATGGATATTAAACATTGAAGAAAAAGGATTCATGAAGTTGATATTGACACTGATAAAATTTATTTTAGAAAGTCCAACTGGAGGAGGAGTTACTCTTTACAGAAAAAAATGCCAACTAATAAATGCAAAGTTATGATAAAAGTAGAAAATCCACATTTTTACAATCACTACTGTAATAACCAATACTGGAAGAACCAAAAATGGGTGCCACACCTAATGGATAAATTATTTGAGAAAAATATTTACACAGTCATAAGGTGTTATCCCAATATTAATTATTAATTTGAAAGAGAAAAGGTGTGTTTGTTATAGAGAACTTCAGCAGAAAAATACCTTAAACAAATGATCAAATTCAACATTACCAATAATGGGACAAACTGAAATTGTGAGCCCAGGATGTGATTCACCAACAAGGAACCACATCACCTTTCAAAAATGTACTCCTTTCAAAAATATTTTACCTGCATCTAATCATGAAGAAGCATTCCAATAAATTCAAATTAAGGGACAATCTGCAAAAATAACTGGCCTGGACTGAAAAAATAAAAAAGTCAATGTCATGAAAGAAAAAATGGATAGGGAACTGCTCTATATGAGGGACTAAAGAAGTGTAACAAGTAAGTGTAATTAGTGATTTTGTATCGGATTCTTGGTTTAAAAAATAAAGCTATAAAGGCTACCATTCAGATAATTACAGAAATGTGATAACGGGCCATATATCAGATAAGGGAATATCTTTGTTCTTAGGAGATATCATCTGTATCTACTAAGGGATGAATGATTTATGACGTCTGCAAATGGTTCAAAGACAGAAATAAAGAAGCAAAAGATTAAAAATTAGTAAATCTAGACGATGAGTATATAAGTTGTTCATTATCCTCATCTTGCAAATTTTCTGTAGATTTGAAACCTTTCCAAATAGAAAGGGGATGAAATGAAACTAATACAAGTGCTCTGCCTCCAGAAAGGACAAACAGTTCTCTCCACCACCCTGTTCGACATGCTGTAAAAGGCAGCATAGTGTGGGGTTATAGGCATATGCTCTGCAGCCAAACTACTTGGGCTCATATTTCAACTGTTTTACATAGTAACTGTTAATACGTAAAAAGAGGTACCTTTCTTGTACCTCAGTTTCCTAACTATAAAATGAAAGTAAAAATAACACCAAGCACAGAAAGTTTTTGTGAGGATGAAAGCATTTAAACTATGCTGGCAAATAGTAAGCACTCCATAAATATAAGATGTTAGTTAGCATTTCACTTCAGGGGTCACTAAAGTCAAGACTGAATACCCTCAAAAGACACCAGTGAGAGAACAGATCTTCTAAAATGTAATAATTGTGACTCTCACGCATAATCAACATTATCATCTGGGAATATTTTCATCATGTCTTACTCCCTGGTGCTCTCAGAAATTCATTTTAGTGCTTTGTGGTTTTTAAAAATGATTAATCTTAATAATACCTGTTTTGTAGGATTATTGTTATAATTGTAAGTCCAAGAATACTCACAAAGATTATTTGAAGTAAGCAAAAAAAGTTAAATTATTCTTGGTATTCTCTATTAAAGATTACAGGAAAATACTGTAGAAATATATTTACCTAAAACAGTTCAAATTTTAATATTTATATTCTAAGTTAACAGTTAAATATTCAGGAAGAAGATTGTATCAAGTTATTCATTTTCTGAGATCTGTATAACTAAAGTATATTATATTTTTACTCTTAATTATGCTTTAAAAAATATTTCCTTCAAGACTTTTCTTTCTGTTAATACCAGAATGGGGGACTGCAATAAAAGCCAAGGACAAGCAGTCTAACAAAGCTAACAAAATATATTTCCTCCCCTCCCCAACATGACTCTGGGACCTAGAGAGCTATACTCTTAGTTTAAAACTAAACTGGAAGTAAATACGTACTCAACTCCAGAGAATTGCCTGATATATCAATTCTCTCAAAAGTGGCTCTCAAAAAAGAAGGGAAAAAAGTGATGCTAAGAATTTGGATGTACGGTTCGGTCCTCACTGTGGGTTTGCACCTGAAATCACATCACATGTATAGTATAAAAATCCCAAGCCAAGAATTCAGTGTAGTGTAATCCCTTACTGATAATATGCCAGGTTTCTGGAAGATGCAAATAAAAATACACTCTGTGAAAATCCGACTTCGAACTAAGCTTCCAAGAATTCCCACAAACAAAATTCTAAAAAGTAAAAAAAATGAAAAAATGAACAGCTCACAGTCAAAAATAAAATACATAAGGAAAAAGTTACCAAGAAAGAGAGCTAATGGAACAATATGGTTTTTAAAATAGTCCTATAATAAATTCAGATTGTGGAGTTGTCTCCGGTGGCTTTATAATCTGTCAACTTGGCTAGGCTGAAGAGATTTTCCCAGAATTCCCTTTCTTGAATCTTTCTCAGTGGGTAGACTACAAAGGAGGTCCTTGAGATTTTGCAGGCAGGAGGGAAGCAGCAGCCATTTTGTAGTGCACACATGATACTGCTTTGCTGACTCACTTTGATGTGAAGCATCGCCTGGGCCTACAATTGTTCTACCTACCCCTTCATCCTTTATCTTTTCTAATTCCTGGGTAAAGTACATGTATATAGTTCTGTGACAAAAGACCCCAGTTTCTGTAGACTACACCAATGACAGAAGCAAGGATGGATATGTGTTTCAGTGCACCCGTGCAGGAGTCTAGCTCATGCTGGTAAGTTCCAGTCTGCTTATGATCTTCCATTCCTGCCCTGTAGACTTAAAGCTCCAGATTCAGAAGCAAAGACAGCAGCCTTACAGACAGTGCTTAATCAGCTCCCCAAATTGCATGAGCCAATTCCCTGTAATCAATCTGTACGTGTGTGTATGTGGGTGTGATATTTCCCAGCAAGAGACTTACATTTGTTTTTTGAAACTTGACTCATATATTATCATACACAAATTATAAAATGACTATGTTTAATATGTTTAAAGAAATGTGAGGGTGTTCTGCTTGTGCTTAGCAGTAAAAAACTGCTAGAGGAGGTTGTTCCCATTCTAACAAGAATAAAACTGGATAATCAACACAATAACTTTTCTTGAACTCATCAGAGAGGTGAGGTCACAAGGCAACAAAGTAAACTGAATTCCAAAGAGAAGCAGGACAGTTTTGCCTTTGAGAGGGCATGAGTAGAAAAGAGAACAGCCATAGAGGTGGATGAGAAGAAATCAGCTAAGATTACTTAAGCATAGGGCAGAAGACTCTAGAAAGTCCCTATTGATGGAACAGGTATGCAATGGTAATTGACTGATGCTAGAGGAAAAGGCAAGAAACACTCCCTGCTTCCCTAGACCCTTCTTTCATGTGAGGAAAGGCTTTGTGTCACTTGGATAAAGGCAGCAATCCCTTGTGCAAAGATTCACTGCTTAAAGGAAAGGTAGAAAAAAAAAAGGCTTCTCTTCCTGCAGAAAGCACAGAAATACCTCTTGAGCTCAAATTTCTTTTACTGATATAAATTAGAGGTCTGCTGCCACTAGAGGAGGGGTAAGACCATCATAAAAACAATACAGAGTTTAGTTACCATGAAGGAATATGGGCAGAAATGCTGAGAAACCTCCATCTTCCAAGTTCCAGGGTCATAGGTGAGCCTAAGACTATGGGTAGAAAAGGATAACTGACAACCACTTTTGTCCTCATCACAATCACCAGGAGCCTATAACGGGTAACAACCAATAATAGTCTACCACTGAAAAGAAAGAGACTGCCTCTTTGGTGCAAATGTAAAGGGACTACTGAAATCTATGGGTAGAACAGGAACACTACCAGGTCACACACTAAGCACAAGGCTATTGCAAGCCACTGATGGATGAATTTAAGTCTTGTGGTAAACTGAAGGTAACAACAACAAAACCAAAATCTAGTTCAACCTATGACTAGATTGACTCAATACACCACACTAATAGTCTGACAAAAGAAGCAGCATGCCCATTTCCAGGCATAAAGACTATTTGTCTCAGTGACCACTGTTCTTCAACACACAATATTTGATATTCAATCAAATATTCAAGTCACACAGAAAGGCAAGAGAAAAACCACTAATTTTTAAGAGATTAAGGAACCAATAGAAGCAGACTCAGCGATGACCTAGATGTTGGAACTATTAATCCGGGATTTCAAGACAACAAGAATTAACATGTTAAAGGATATAGTGGAAAAGGTGGATGAACATATGGGGACATTTCTGCAGAGAATTAGAAAATATTCAAAAGAGTCCAATGAAAGTGCTAAAAATTGTAAAACAGATATGAAGAAATCTTTTGATTGGCTTATTAGCAGAATGAACATAACTGAAGAAAGATTCAGCAAAAATGAAAGTAGGTCAGTAGAAATTATACAAACTGAAACAAAATACACACACAAAAAAAGAGTGAAAAAATGTAACAGAGCATCCAAGACCTTTGGGACAATATCAGTCTAACATATATGTAACTGGAGTCTCTGAAGAAAGAAATAAGAGCGTTGATGATGATGATGATGATGATGATGATGGCCAACCTCAGAGAATCCCAAACAAGAAAAATACCAACACCACACACACACACACACACACACACACACACACAAGGCACATCATAGGCAAGCTGCTGAAAACTGAATATAGCATGAAAACATTGAAGGCAAGAAGAGGAAAAGAAAACTTTATATATAGAGGAACAAAGATAAGAAGTTACAGCAGACTTCTCATCAGAAACTACACAATGCAGAGGATATCTTTAAAGCACTAAAAGAAAAAATATGTCAACCCAGGATTATATACCCAGTGAATACATGTTTCAAAAATGAAAGGAAAATAGAGACTCCTTTCAGACAAACACAGGCTGAGAGAATTCATTGCCAGCAGATATGAACTACTAGAAATGTTAAAGAACATTTTTCAGGGAGATATGATACTAGGTGGTAATTTTTTTTAATCAAATATATTTATTTGTATTTATTGATGTTATTTTCTTTTATTTTCTTTTTTTTTAATTTATTGGGGTGACAATTGTTAGTGAAATTACATAGATTTCAGGTGTACAATTCTGTATTACATCATCTATAAATCCCATTGTGTGTTCACCACGCAGAGTCAGTTCTCCTTCCATCACCATATATTTGATAGGTGGTAATTTTTTGAACCTCCACAAATCAATCAAAAGTACAAAAAAATTTAAAATGTAAATATAAAGAGACACTTGATCTTATTTGTAAACTCTTTTTTAAAAATCAGCTATCTAAAGTAGAAATGATAACAGTGGGTTGTGGCTTTTTATAAAAGTAAAACACATGACCAAAATAGTACAAAACATGGGAGGAAAGAATTTGAAATATAGCATCATAAGATTCTTACTATATAGGAAGTAAGATAATATCAGTTGAAGGTAAACTGTGATAATTGTGAATGTTGTAAATCCCAGAGCAACCCTTAAAAAATTTTAAAAAGAATGCAACTAATAAAGCAAATAGTAATGATAAACTGAAATCAGAATTATGTGACTCAATCCAAAAGAAGATAAAAGAGAAGGAAAAGGAACAAAGATCAGATAGAAAAAACAACTAGCAAGATGTTAGATTTTACTTTAATCACATCAATAATTACATTAAATATAAATACTCTAAATAACACAAATAAATGTCAGAGATTGAGAGACTGAATAAGAGGCAAGATCCAACTATAGGCTGTCTACTTCCTTTGAATAAAAAGAAATGTAAGACAACTATGAAAATGTTTGCATGGGAAAAGAATCTTTAAAAAGAAGCAAACATATTTGAAAATGAATCAAATAGACCTACAAAGTAAAAATATAATCTTTTTAAAAAACAAAATGAATAGATTTTAACGTATACACAATCAAGAAGAAAATTAGCAAACAGGAATACATTGGAAAAATTATTCAGGAGTCATCATAAAGAAACAAAGGATAATTATGAAAGAGAAATTATAAGAACAGAGTAAGAAGGAGTAACATAAATCTAATTAGAGTTCCCAAAAGAGATGAGAGAGAAAATTTGGCAGAGAAAATACATGATGACAGAACAGTTAAAAATTTCTTAAAATACAGCACTTACAAATTCAAGAAATCTTACAAATCTAAGCAGGATAAATCCAAAGAAACTATAACCAGATATTTCATTGTAAAACCACAGAAGACTGAAATCAGAGAGGATTTTAAAAGTAGTCAAAGGAGTGAAAATTAGACAGATAACTGTTCATCTGGGAAAAAAAATCATTTACAAGAGTTTTAAATATTTGGCTTTAAAAAAAAAATGATTTCTTTTCCTGCAAAACCTTTTCCATCTTCAAGAATGTTAATAAAATCCAGGTGCCTGAATGAAGCAATCCCTGAAGACAGCATCACAGAACATCTCACGAAGTTTGATGGGATGACTGAATGAAGTCCCTAACTGAAGAATTGTGGAGTTGGGTATGGAGCAAAATCGAGCAGTGCTAAAGTGATGTCTTTAATATGGCTCACTGGAATCCTGAAACTAGATGCAAAATTTCACATTTTTGTTTGTGCAGTTTTCCTGGGAGTGGGGGTGGGGCAGGTAGGAGTGGGCTTTAACAACTTTCTTAGGATTCCCAAAGGAAGTCTATAATCCAGTCAAAATAAGGAAATTTTGCTCAACACTAGTAGTTCTCAGAAATTTTTGCTCAAAAGTTTTTGCTCAAACTTTTGCTCAATACTAGTGGACCATCACCAGCAGCAGCAGCAGCATCTGTGATCATATTAAAACTGCAAATACTTAAACTTCACGCAGACCTGCGGAATCTGAAGGTAGGGCCCTGTGACATGTGTTTTAATAAGCCCTCCAAGTAACTCTGACGCACGTGAAGGTTTGAGAACACTGCTCTATACTTCCCCTTGGGCTTAACTCAGAAAGCCACTAGTTCTCATCTGGCAGAAAGAGGCTTCCCCACAAGTCCTCAGAGAACACCCTTTTTCATGGTTTTGTTCAAGCTCATCTTTAATTCTACTTAACGCAGGAAGCTTTCCAAATGTAAAGGAACTAAATTTGGTTTCTCCCATCATCTGGAAAGAGCTACCTTCCCCAACTCCCACCCTATCCTAGCACAGGATGTTCACATTGTTTCTTAAAAGAAAAATAAATACAGAAAACCAGAATCAAAACTTCGAACCAACCATAAAAAGCACTTGGTGTGTGTTTGGACAATATGTGATTAAACATGTGACATGTTTGTTTGACGGTTTTAGAGCTTAAACTTCTGGACTAAGGGAATTATAATATGCATGCACTGTTGAGCATCAGGGGAGTACATACATTTTTAAACACTGGATAATAGTAAAACTACCCCCAAATCATGATTCTGCTCAATTATCTGCTACAGAACCAAAGGGCTGGATTTAATTAGTGTTAATGTAATTGTTTGCCTATTAAATTATTCGTCAGAGGTTATATCCCCATAGTGCTCTGGCTACTGCATGGAATATATGAAAGCTCTGACCCTATTCCCATGGTCACTTCCCTGTGGCATTTTGTGCTTCTGGCTTAGCTTTCCCTGGGAAGAAAAACTGAAAACGTTTTTGGTACTGAGCCATGCTCCCATCTGGGATAAAGATTAAGAAAGAGGGAGGGAGCTTTTGTTCAGATTATAAATGCCAGATGCTGCCACATTAATGGTTCCACACATCCCAATGGTACTTACTTCAAATATTTGGTTTTCAAACCCTCCTCTCTAAAGAATGTGCTGGAAACTGTCAGGAGTAGCTCACTACATTCATGCGCACTTACTCCAAGATTGCCACTGGTAGAAAAAAGGGAAATCCCTAGGCCGTACTGTGGTTTATCAGCTTTCCCGTAGCTCAATGTTCCCCAGATTGGAGACTTCCATCCTCCAGGGAATCGTGAGAATTGTTAAAGAGGTCACCGTGTCGGCTTCAAGCCAAGAGGACACAAGCCACTATCAGTGAAAGGCATCTTAGCCTTAGAATTAGTATTGACTTATAGGAAACCACTCCATTACTATAAATGAAAGAGCTCTTTGACCATTTTCCTTTCAAAATCTGAGGAAATGGGTCAAGCTGATGTGCAGAAAGAAAGTAGGAAGAAAAAAAAACAGTGAGTGATAACAGATGAAAAAGGAGAAAAGAATAGTCAAAGAATAGAATGTGAAAAGAGTGAAGAGAGGAAAACCGCAACACACCCACTCAGTTTTGAAGTCAATGTTTTTAATTACAGTAATAATTTTAGGCACAGCCTCCGAGGGAGAAATAGTTATGAAGGAGTCTAAATAAGATCTAGAAACAGAGTCTATCTGTGCCACTTCAAGATCAGTATTACTGATTTTCCCCTTTGCCTTTAGCTCCAATAGGGCTTGACTAGCACTGTTATTGGTACTGTCTTTATTCAAAATTTTGAAATTTTGCTCATTATGAATTTTAATTTTTAAAAAAATACTTCATTAAAATATCATTTATCTTGATTAGTGAGGTTTTTGGCACCCCTTAAATTTCGTACCCAAGGCGAGTGTCTCACTTGCCTCACCCTAGTCCTGACCCCATAGATTATACTGTTCTTCAAAATTTGATTTGGTACTGTCAGAATAAGGGATGCAGAAAAAGAGGTATTTCTTTCTAACAGAAAGTCTAAGTAAGTGTCTGGGTTCAGCTGAACGTAGATTTTGAGGCTGGAAGCTCTCTTGGGAAGCTATTTTCACAAAGTATGGGATTGGAGAAATGCTTGTACCTTGAGGAATAGATGTGAAGACTTATTCTGAATAAAGTTTCTTCCACGTTCTCATGTACATCATCTCACCAAAGACATGTAAGTCATATTCTCATGGGTAGTTCCTGCTCTGTCACAGACATAAGGACCTAAAAGTGAAATCAAAGACTCTTGTCCTGCTAAGTCTGTTGTGAAGGGAAAACCAGGAGCACAGCAACGTCCAGGTTTAAATTGCTATGTGAACCTGACAAGCTTCTCCCTAGAGCGATGTAAGAAGGTCCAGGAAAACGATGCTTTGACTGTTACATTATCTCTTTGTATGGGAAAGGATATTTAGTTCATGGTTTACGTATATTACATCTGGACTTGGAAACCCATGCAGGGACTACGGAAAAAGCATTTGGTTGGAGAAAATCCTCGTGGAATAAAACTAAAGTGACCAACTTGAAAAAATTTGATCTTAGGTTACCTTTCGAAGAAACGCACAATGATACATTCATATTGCAAGTGTGGGTGACTCTAAAAGTACATGTTGTTAAAAATAATTCTTTTTTTATCATCTTGTTACCATTTGTTAAGGGAGAGAAGATAGAGGATTAGGCATTTTACTTATGGTACCCCTTTTAATACTCATACTAACCATGAATGGGAAACTTGACAACCCCCATTTCCCATAGAGGAAACTGAAGCTTAGGAAAGTGATTTGCCCCCAACCAAATTGAGCAGTGTTTTTGTCATGCATGAGGCTAGATAGTTCACCTGAGTGTAATTCTAAAATCACACTGCTTTTCCTCTAAACGAGATTACTGACTATGCAACAACTCTGCTGTGCCACACCTCATGGTCCGCAAACTAAGAACGTTTTTTCACATCTTTAAATGGCTAGAAAAAAATGCAAAGAAGAATACGATTTTGTGACACACGAAAATTACATGAAATTCAAATTTCAGTGTTTATAAACAAAGTTTTATTGGAACACAGACACGCCCATTCATTTTCTCATTTTCTGTGCTGCATTCACACTACAATGGCAAAGTTGAGTAGTTGCTTCAGAGACCATATAGTCTACAGCCTAAAATATTTACTATTAAGCTCCTGAAGATGTTTGCCAAGCCCTGCTCTTTATTGTCTTGCATTCTAATTTGGTAGTAGCAAATTTTTTAAAAATCCCAGAGGTAGCAACCTTTCCTTCCTCACTATAGATATAACCAATATTCTTCAACCATATCTCTTTGCTCTTCTCCTACAAAAACTACATCTCCCTGCTTTTACCCCCAGCCTGCAAGGGAAATCTCATTCCTATCTTAACGTTATGCCAATCAGATCAAACTACTTTGTTCTTTAACTAAATTAGTCTAAATGGAAGAGAAAAATCTAAACAAGCATGTCGATGTGACTGCTGATTTCTTGATCAGCCTTGAATTTCTGCCAAACCCATGACTGATTATAGAAATCATATGAAGCCAAGAGAAATCACACTTAAGTTGCAGCAAAAGAATATTTTTTCAAGGCTATATAATTCTACGGATGAAGAATAACAAAACTATGGCAAGGTAAACACCACTACACCACAATGCAAACAAAATGAAGAAGCTATTGCAAAATTCTCTGTTTAAATCTCTAGCTTTAAACGTCTGCTTCCAATGGATTTCTGCTGCCTGCATTTCCTCTGACAGTCACTCTGCTGACCTGGCATCCCAGACATCACTGTGCAAAATGTTCTGGGAATCCAACAGGCAGTTCTCAGCGCCCTAGGTCTCGTCCCCAAGCATCATTCATAATGCTAATGTCATCACCATGAGCCAACTGTATTCCCAGAACCCCCTTCAAACAATGAAAGGAAGAAAACTGGAGAAATGTCTATCCCAGGGACCTAAAAGCGAAGACTGAGAGCAATAGAGCAGTTCACAACAACTGTGGGTAACCTGTCTCTCTGACTCTTGCCTCCGACTCTCACAGCAGTCTCCCTGGATCTTCCGTCAGTGCTTTCCAGTGGTGCCCTGCAGCTCACAATGTTGTTTATGACTCTTGCCATCCCCTAGAGTCATTCATCGAATGAATATAAAATATTCGTTCACCGGGCTGGTAGAATGCTCTTCCTTGGATAATGACATAGAGGTTTTTATGCCAAAATCAGTTTTCTTAGGTAGAAATTTTATTTCTTTGCCTAATCTTCAGTGTTTTAACTTCTGCCCCCCCACCCCCCACCAATCTTTGGCCTTAGTTTAACTCATCTTTTCATAGGGAAAATATTCCCAGCAACCTAAGTACACAACCAACTTTCCATGAAAATAAACTCCATTTCTCCATTCCCCTGGCCTCCCATTTTCTGACATATTTGATATTTTCTAAAGTCTGCCAAAGTCAAAGTACTTCCAAAAAAGCCTCGTACCAATCTGGTTTTCAGACCAGATATGATGCAGTTGAATTTTGACAGGCGAGCAGAAAGGAAATGACTTAAATCAGAAGCAGGCTTGGTGTAAAATTGTCTTGTCTGTGTCGTTGTTTTCTCTTTTCCTAGATGGTTCCAGAAAAAATAAATAAAATTCTTGTGTCAACTTTGGAAGTTGTTTTTTCCCTTTGTCATTCTGTGTGACTCCCCAGGGGCCGCTGAAGAGAATTTTCCGGGAGCTAAAGGAGGAGAAGAGCCAGTGAAAAACTGCTCTTATGAACTTAACTCTTTTTCACTTGTGGGTGAGCTGTCAAGTCACCCAGCAACGGGATCATTGTTAAGGGCTCACCTGGTCCTTTGACCTCAGGAAAATAAGTATCCTTTAGTCTAGAGGTAAGACCAGTTTGAAAGGATCTCTTTAAGAATCTTGATAATTATGCCAGAAATGACTTAGAGAACTAGGTGGTGCAGGACCAAACCTTTAAAACGTAAAGTCCTTTAGGAAGGAAGACAGTCATTTAAAAAAAAAGAAAAAGACAAACCCCAATGAGAACAAAGGTAACCCTTTAAAATATGGGAAGGAGCTGAGTCAGACCCTGTCAACAAGTTTCACTAAGGCCTGGGAACTTGTAGCCACATGATTGGGGAAAAAAAAAAAAGACTTATACAGCAATTTTTATCTAAGGATCCTGAAGTAGTCGACAGAAGTAAAATTGCCTCACATTCCATCGGGGGAGGGGGTAGGTTCAGAATATTACCATTGTTTGTCTAAATCAGGGTTTCTCAACCTTGATACTATTGACTTCTTGAGCTGGATGATTCTTTGTTGTGGGGGCTGTCCTGTGCAACATAGATGTTTAGCAGTGTCCCTGACCTCTACTGACTAGATGCCAGTAGCACCACCTTCCCTTCCCTGGGTTGTGACAACCAAAAATGTCTCCAGATATTGCCATATGTCCTTTGGCAGGCACCATGGCCCTCGGTTGAGAACCACTGTTCTAAAACCAAGGCACAGAGCAGTCAATAAACTTACACAATAGTGCCCAGCTGAAAAGCACTCACTAAACTAGAAGAAGAAAATCATAGCTCTGGGACAGCCGGATGGCTCAGTTGGTTAGCGCACGAGTTCTGAACAACAGGGTCGCTGGTTCGATTCCCACATGGGCCAGTTAGCTGTGCCCTCCACAACTAGATTGAAGACAACAAGCTGCCGGTGGGGCGGCTGGATGGCTCAGTTGGTTAGAATGCGAGCTCTTAACAAGGTTGCCGGTTCGATTCCCACATGGGATGGTGGGCTGCGCTCCCTGTAACAGGACTTGGAGCTGAGCTTCGCCCTCCACAACTGGATTGAAGGACAACGCATCGACTTGGAGCTGATGGGCCCTGGAAAAACACACTGTTCCCCAATATTCCCCAATAAAAATTAAAACAAAAAATGATGGCTCCTGAGTCCCAAGCACGTGACTCTTATTGCCACTGCTCCCTACCTCAGTGGAAACTCATCGGCGTCCCTGAGTTCCTAATTTATTCCTCGGCTTCGTTATTTCTGAAAATAGACCCACTAAGTCTTAGTTGTCAGTATAATTTTGGCTAGGTTGAGTATGTCTGATTGGCGTTACCCTCCTGGGAGTCACTAAGTAGATCCTGCGACTAACTCCTCTCTCAAAGCTGAAATGGACCCGAAGCAACCCTGTAACTAACTCTACGTGCAGAATCATTCATAGCTTAAAGCCTTTACTAAGAGTAGAGCTGTTCACAGGCAGGAGGGGGTGGGATAAGAAGGCCACAGGATGATTTAGCCAAGCAAAGATCACTTTAAGATTTCGTGATCTAGTAAGTCTCTCAATTAATTCTTTTTCAGAGCATTGCTTGGAAATGATTGCAACATGTACTTTTGTTAATTGATTTATTTAAATGGAACATTCATTTGCATACAAATTTTTCCTATATGTCAGTGCTTGTCTCTTGATAAATTAGAAAATGCCTGTCCCCTCCCTCTTTTTTGTTCACATCAGTAGATGAACTTGTTGACCTCTCCAAGTGAGTCAGCAAAGTCAGGCACAGATTAATTTGAGCAATGAACCACCTCAAGCAGTTTGAGAACAGAGACAGGTGTAAAATATTATTTTTAAAACCTGAACTCTGGGAGACACAAAAGAGAAGTCGGATGGCATGCTGGCGTAACTATTACACAGAGCTGGCTATAAACCTGTACCACTCAGCTCCATACTTATTTAATGGACATGTTGAGTACCCACTGGCTCCAAGGTCCTGTACGGATATTATGGCCGATATACGAATGCCCAGAGTCAGGATCAGCCTTGATTGTTTCTTTCTTTTTTCTTTTTGCATAGGCTAACAGAAAAACTATTATATATGCATACGCATAAGGAATTACTCATATGCAGTGAGGAAGAAGGTAATCAGTGCTTTAAAGAGGAATGGGCAAAGTGTGTGTTTCCGGCATTCACAATTTTTGGTCCCATGACATCACAAAGAATTAAGTTTTCATCATGAGAGGGAAGCTGGTATGGAGTAAAGGGAGCCCTAAGTTTAGGGTTAAAAAGTCTAGGCTGAATCACAGTTCTTTCAATCTCTAGATGTGCATGTTACTTCTCTGAGCCTCCATTTCTTTGTCTACAAAAAGAGAACAATAGCACCTCAAAGGGTAATGGTGAAGAGTATAACATTTGTTAAACTTTCAGACAAATATACAATTTCTAATGTTAGGATATAATCATAGCTATACTTTGTTTATTACTTACTTTGTGGAACGTCCCTTAGTATATTTTCTTTAACCTACACAATAACCCTATTTTTCAGATTATAAAATTGAGGTGCAATGACCCTTGTACTTTCCCAAGGTGTTCCTGGAGTAGTCGTTTGTGTTGTTTTATGAGAACTGACCACCTTCCACGGAAGGGGTTCCTCTCTGGCCCTCCCTGAGCCGCGCTTGTTCCCTGAGCGCAGACAAGACACACTTCCCACTTGCCTGATTTGCATCACTCTGCTCACCCTCCACCAGGTACACAAAGGGAACGAACGCCAGCTGGTGCAGAGAGCAGCACTGACAGTATTTCCAGTAGCTGTGACCTTTGAACTGACCAACGTTTGACAGCCAACTCTCAATTATCTGGAAATGGCTTGCCCATGTCTTTGGAAATCTCCTGCCACAGAGGTGTATTCTCACAATACAAGAGAATAATTCCCACAATATAAGGGAATTTTCATCTTGACCTAAGCAAAGAATTAGGGAGGTAAATCTGTATGTAAAAAATAAATCATACGAGGCCTCCAAAGCCAAAGAGAAATTCATTCTCTTTGGATCACCTATTGCTCTCCTCCATTAGGGCAGATAATTGGGGTTACCTGGAACCTCTAACCTTACATCACTGCTGAAAACTAGGTATTAGTCTATTTTTATAGATGATGAAAGTAAGTATCAGAGGTTGAGCAACTTGCCCCAGGCCTGACAGCTGGGAGGTGCCAGCACTGAGCATTTTTAACCTCATTTACCTTTGGTAAGACACTCCGCTCCCAATAAAACAAACAGCAGAGTGAAATGAGGGGAAACACTCCTTCTCTTTAAAAGCATGATTAAAAACAGTTAAACCTTTGGCTCAATTATCCAGCCTTACACCTTGTCAGCTACCTACGGTGAATGTTCCCTTTTATTCTGGCCTTTTCCATATATCCCGTAACTTTCAAGCCCCTCTTAATGTACGCACTCATTAACTGAAGAGTAATATTAATATTAGTACCAAAACATGGCATTGCAAAAATAAAAGCAAAGTAGGAAAACAACATCAAGATATATGATTCATTCCAAGTCAAACAAAAAAGACTTTTCAGCTTCAAAAAAGCTTAGATCTATCACTTTATTAATACCAACAATAAAAATTACCATTAAGCATTATGTTCACGCTAATTTAGAAAGCAGAAATTATCATCCCTATATCAAGTTGACCAAACTAAAACTAAGCAACTTGCGCAAGACCACTGGCCTAGTGAGTGCTAGAACCTGGATTCAAATCTAGAACTTTCTTGCTTATAAGCCTATATTTTTCCTACTGCATAACATCTATAACAAAGAGCTGTTTATATATACAGCTTAAGGCTTAGCCTAGAAGTAGGCTGAACAACGCTTCATATGATGACCTCTCTATTCCTCATAAATATTAGGTGGTAGAAAGTCACAAGACCAAGAAATCTGACTGGGTCCAGTGCCAGAAACCTTCACCACTACACTGACTTAAGGCTCGAACTTGCGGTCAGCTGACTAGAACTAGTTAATATTAAGAGCAAACTAGGTTGGATAGTATAATAACCAATTAACCTGGGAAAAAAGTCCTGAGAGATACTCAGCCAAAAGAGCTCTCAGTGTATCACTGGCAACTTGAGGGCACTGAAACCCAGGAGAAGTAGAAAATGGCCTCACCACAAAGATCATCCCAACTGTTGGACCTATGTTTGCCCTGGCTAGAAGCACTCCCCATCTAATGCATGGAGAATGGCTTATAAAAGATCTTTTAACAAAGCAATGGTTAAACTGATAAGGGCGCAGAGTGTTCAGCTGCTAGCACAGAAGATATATTTGAAAGACTGGCCAAGCATCTAAATTGTGTCTTCCCGAAGCAAATTGAGTCAAAATCCTGATTCCTTGCCAGAAACTGTTGCTGCAGGTACCAAAAGGGCACATACAGAGTCATCCCATGTCCACATACTTTGTTACCCCAAATCTCTCCTCTGTTCAGCTGGGTAGGCACAGCCCCTCTAGCTTAATTAAGCCTTCGCTTAGAAGTAGGCTGAACTTTCCAAGGCCGATGATTCTACAACTTAAACTTGCACTAGCAAAATCTTGAGGGCTTGTTTTCAATGTGGATTCATACTGGGCTCCACCCACAGAGGTTCTGATTCAGTAGATCTGGGGTGGGAGCCTGGAAATTTGCATTTCTGGGGTGGGAGCCTGAGAATCTTGCATTTCTGGGGTGGGGCCTGAGAATCTTGCATTTCTGGGGTGGGACCTGAGAATTTTCATCCAAGTTCTCTGGTGATGCTGATACAGCCAGTCTGGGGACCATGTTTTGAGAATCACTATTACAGACGCACATTCAGACTGTGTGCCCAGGGTCCTACATCTCCAAAAGCAAGAGGAGACAAGACAAATTCAAGAAAAGAGCACTCCCACACCAGGGCGAGAACAACTAGCTAATGCCCCCCTTTCTCAGAGCCCTTCCACCCAGAGGCCCTTCCAATTGACAGGCTACCTCAGTCCTACGTCTCTTTGAGGGAAAAAAAGGAAAAAAATAATAAAATAATCTGAAGAGCAAAATAAGTCCCCCACCCCTCCCAAAGGAGTTGGAAAAAATGTTAACCTTGCTCCTCTCCCGGAAATTCCACTTCTTATCACAATGACCCAATTATTGATCTTTCTTTTTGTGGGGTAGCCCGATTAAGCTTAGGGTGCCACTAACAAGGTTTACAGTCTCAGGCTATATCAGATGAACTACATTTTGCAAAGATATTTACCATAAAATAAAGGAATTGACACATCTACTAAAAATATCCTTCCAGAAATTTTATTCGACCATTGCAGAGAAACACACACTAAAATGAATCAACACATCAACACATGGTAACTCCCCAATTATTTTTTCTTTTTAGACCTATGGTTTCTGAAAGTGCTTTTAACTATGCAAATTAGAGAGGCTGGAGTTAATTCTGTAACGTATTAAGTGGTTGCTGGGATAACTATTGATTTTTTTTTCACCTCAAATGACATTCAATTAAGGAACATGTACAAATAAATCATCACTGCTTCCAGCTTGAATGGTCATTTATAAAGTTTTAGGAGTTAGGACACATAAAATATTTTTAGCTTGGAAGATATGTTACAGGCTGGACTGTTTGTGGGAAATATCCCCTACATGAAGAATTCCTGCTCCAAAATGCCTGGATTAATTAACATAAACAGCTTTGAGGAGAAAGGGAATAGCATCTCACGTCTGACAAGACCCTGGCAGGGCTTGTTGGAAACTCCAGCGCAAGCCAAGCAAGCACAGTGAAGCGAGGCCTCTTCCATTCCGAGCTGGCCCAGTTCCAGGGACACGCCTTGGGCTTGGGACAGCTCTGGAAAGGCTCTGCTCTAGTTGGCAGTGAACCAAAGACCATTTCTTCCACTGCTTCCAGGTCCCCTAAGAGAATGAGTCAGCTCCAGGGTCCTGGAGCTGTGGGCTGCAGCTGAGGAGACCCAGAGGACCCTATCAAGAATAACCTCAGTGCCTGCCTGCTCTCCACTGGGAGACTGCCCTTCCAGAATTCCAAAGAGGATTGAAGAATTATGGGAAAGAAGTGTAGTATTTACTGCAATTATCCTGCTGAGCTTTTTTTTTTTTTAACATATATTATTTTATTTAGCGCTCACATTAACTCTGAAAGAGAGGAATTATTGCCTCTTCTATCATACATGGAAGCAAAAGGGGTGCTCAGGGAGATTAACTAAGACACCCGGCATCACACAACACATTAGTGACAAAACTAGGAGAAGGACCAGAGCCTGTTTCACTCCAAAGTAACCATCCTGTCTACTAGATCCTTCTAATTAACTACAGGAAGGGGAACAATGCAAAACAGCTCTACAATATTTACTTAAGCCATTCAGACATTGAGTGGGAAACAAGTTGTTTGCAGGTTTTTATCAATGTTAAGGAGGAATTCCCACCACCAGGTCTTTGGGCGACATTTCAAAGTAGGTGATGTTGTGTTTACAACCTTCTCACCTCCCAATCTCCTTCTTCTACCATCCAGGATCTGCTTTAATCCTCTCTATCACAGTCTCCTCCAGCTAATGTTTTACAGAACCCTGATGAGGTCTCTTATTTAATGTCATAAAGACAATGTAATTGTACTAGTGTCTACTGCTCTGTAGAAGAAGAAACCCATCAAATAATAGCAGGGAGGCAAACATCCCTTGCTTAAAAATGAACCTTTCCTTTCCCACCATCAACCTCTTACCAATGCTTCCCATGCTTCATATATCTGGGCCCAACTTGTGAAAGGAGAGTTAAGTGTATCTGAGTAAAATAATTTGCACCACCCGAATGACAAATGGGTTCAACTCTTTAGAAACACCTGTATTTGAGAGCTTTCAATGAATTTCACATGCCCTGTGGGGAGATTTGTGAGCTCGGGTGTTTCTGGCTGTATTCCTTCCTGACTCGATTACTTTGCACTCTCATTCCCTGAGCACCAAGGGGACACTGCTTACACAGGCATCTTCCACGTGGAAGCTTGCCAAAGTCTGATAGAACATTACCAGGTTTTGACCTGGTGAGCCTTTCCTCCAAATTGAGATTTCATCTTTCCATGAACAATCTTCTACCTAGGAATGGAATAATGCCAAGAAAACCCACTGGAGTCAAGGCAGCCATGAGACTTCCCCAAATTCCAGAGCCGAATGGTGTAGTTTCCTCACTCCCTCCAAAAATATTTCATTAAATAGTATATGTCATAAAACTTTAAACATTTTTATGTAAAGTAGTCACAGTATTCTTTGTTCAGACATGCTACTTGCTTGAGATTGTTGAATAGCTGGTAAGTCCTGTCTCACTTAGCATCAGAGCACATATAGCCACTGCCATATCAATTTTGAGAAACTGAAATGTTAAACTTGATATTTACTTCCAAAGCATAAGTTGCATAAAGTTATCATTTACTTATTATTAAGGAAAAATGGCTCATATAGTTAAAAATCCAATGCTATATTTTCTGAAGCAGAATGGCTAGACTCCTTTACTGGTGTGAAGGCCAAGCTTGCTTCCTAAATAGTTGAAAATAGAAGGGGAAATATAAATATGTAGTGGGAAGAGGAAATATAGGTAAGACTGTAGAAAAGCCTGCCATCTGCTCTTTATCACCTAATCTATATTCAATCTAACACTGGCTCTTAAGGCAGCTTCTATGGGGTTAGGTTGTGTTAGATGTCAGAAGAGCAGATTATTACAGACTGGCTCTTAAGGCAGCTGCTATGGGGTTAGGTTGCGTTAGATGTCAGATCATTGCAGACTGTTACTCCCTCTTTGAGCTTCTTCAGCACTGAGTACTAAAAGGGCCTTGGATTACAGTTATTTGTGTTTAAGACTTGTCATATTTGCTCTACTAGAACTCCCACAAGACAGGGCGTGACCATCCTTGTACTTACTTTCAGTGATGTTTGGCACAATGTCTTGAGCACAGCAATATTCAGTTAACGTGCTTTTTAATGGAAGTGAGAAGAAAATTATAGAACTGGTAAAGAAGATAAATAATCCTAGTATTCCCCTGTTTATCCCTTGGAAAAAGAAAAGGATACTTTTAAAACTCCATCTTCTAGGACTCTTGCCCTGCCTTGCTTTGAATATGAAATTCAGTTTATTGTTCTTGCATTTTTCTTTCAGGTGGTTGGGATCCAGCCCAGAGATGAGAATATTCATCTGGAGGGATAAGAGTTGGCATAGGCCCATGCTCACCATTCAGAAAAAGAAGTAATAGGAGACCCATTTCTGGAAAACCAGAATTGTTTGTTCATCTCCCGTTCTGACTTGCTTGGTGGCCTAGCAGGTCAATGTCTATATTAATGTTTTATATTAGTCCAAAAAATTCTAGCTTGTGACTTTTTTTACATCCAGGGACCCCACCAGACTAATAGCCTGTGGCTTTTTAGTCCTTTCCAAGCAATGGTATAGACCTAATTTTTTAACCCCATTCAAACAGTTGGTTTAGGTAGCAATCAAGAAAGATTCTCCATGATAAATTTTTTTTTAATGTTGCCTGATTACTTCTAGTGCATTTTAATTCTAAGTAACTCAGTAGTTGGAGTTACAGCAAGGGTGGATTTCCTCACCGTGCAATTTCACCCGTGTTCTGCTGATGAGGCCTTTTTTCCCACAACACCACTGCCCACCAGGGGTCAGGGGCCCAGCCTTCTGTATAGAGGGACAGTGCTCCCAAATGGCATGGACAAGAAGAAGAAATCCATTTGGAGCAGAGTACATCATTTCCAGGAGCCATTCTCCCCTGTCCAGGGGTGATATGAGGTTAAGGAGAGGCTTGTCCTTGGCTCCCATGCTTCTATCCTGGACATTTCTGTGTAGTGTGTGCCAACACAGCCTCCCTCCTCTTCCTTCCCCTCCATCCTGTGCACTCTGCCAACCTTGGCTCCAGCCAGGTAACTCTCTTCTCATCCCCCTTTGTTAAGGCATAACCTCCAGGGTAATGGATTTCCATTATGCAAGGTAGAGCTTGGAAATATAAAACTGAATAGTACCTGTTTCTTCTTCAGCTTCTTCACTAACTAGTCCAGAGTTTGTTATTGCCTTCAACCTCTTGGTTTTCCTAGGGAAGAGGTCAAGGAGAGGCTCCGGGAGCAGAGCTGGGCGACGTAGATGATATGACATTCTCAGACTAGAGGGTGAGTCCTTCTCCAACCAGGTGTCCCCAGGGGCACCTTCTAGTAGAATCAGAGCTGAGAAAAGAGAAACAGGTTTATTTTTAGCTAGCTTGCACATGAGCCTTTACTGCATACGTGCAGCCCCACCTTCCCATCCTGATCACATACCTGTATCAGGCTCTGAACTTTCCACTCGTACTCTGTGACTCCCTGTTCCCATGTGTCCCCACGTTTGTTACCTAGCAATGAAAGCCTGTACAGCAAACAGCTGCCAGTTATCTACAGGTCAGTGAGAAGACACCCAACTCCCCAAATCAGTGCACTGCCACCTATGAAAAGAGTGATGATACCTAAGTGATAAAAGGATGAAAGAGAACTGAGGGGACCCCAGACAGTGTCTACCTGGTTAACAGTTTTTTCTGGGGCTCCCTACATAATCCTCAAAAATTTATCTTCACCTCTTCTCCAGTAATAAAGGCTGTTCAGAGAGCTGCCATCCCAGGCACATCCCGTCACACATCAGTGGGAACACTGGCTAGTATGCGGAGGTGTCAATACTTTGAAGCTCCTCACACACATCTCCTGGGAATTTTTTCCTGGGGGAGGAGGAAGGGTAATAGATCTCTTCCCTGGCCATGTCTCTAACCTGACTTTCTTCAGCAAATTTGCAAGTCCAAAGGAGGAGGGTAAGTATAGTAGTTAAGTGCAGGGTCTTGACCTCAAAAAAAGACTGGGTTCAAATTGTGACTGCAATTCGTGCGTTTTATGGTTTTGAGCCGATTTCTTTGGCTTTCCTGTCCTTGGTTTCCTCAAGTGAATAACAAAGATAGCATTGAACTCGTCAGGTGCTATGAAGATACCATATGTCCTTGGCACAGCAAGGACTCCACAATGGCAGTATTACCAGTGTGGAGTGAGGATTCAGGTCCACTTGGTAAAACGTGAAAGGTGCTTCCTGGAATTGCTCTGTGATGCCTGCAGGGACATGTTACCCTGGAGCTCTGGGAAGATGTAAGTAAAAAGGAGGACCTTTGGAAGTCCACATGAAGCAGAAGTTAGACAGCTAGCAGGCAATTCCCAGCAGCAGCAATTGCATTTTCAATTTTGCTTAAGTGGAAATTTGGTTCAGGGCAATTCTGGAGCTAGAGAGGAGTTAACTCTTTTTTATTAATTTTTCTGTAAGTTTACATCAAGAAACACTAACTAGAATGTCTGATGTGTAATGGAGTATTAAGCACCACCAAGAGGCATGTTATGCAGATTAGATGTTTAGGCATTACCATCAGACATAATCATTATCATCAAGGAGCTTCTAGTATCAAGAGTAGGGATTCTCAATCCTGAATGAGCTTCGGAGGACCCATGAAACTCCTGAAATTGCATATACAATTGTGTGTATATTTGTGGGCAATTTCTGGTCAATAGGTCCAGTGCTTAATTCACCTCCTCAAAGGGATTTTTTAAGGGGGAGGGGCTTAAGAAGCACAAATCGAGACTAAAGAATCATTTAATTGTAGTGGTATTTCTGGAATGCCACAAAAATAGACTAGCCAGTCACTAATTCTGGGTTTCTCACACTGGTTTAGATAAAGGACAAGCTTACTTCTTGGCCTGCTGACGTTAAGGATAGTCTTGAGTTTTTCATTCCTCTGTAAACATGGGATTTTTTTTTAATACATTTGGATTTCTCAGAAATTGTTCACAAAACCTGGGCCAAGATCTATGGCCCCCTTGGTATTACATTTGGGCTGCTTTGAGCTGCACAATAATTTATGACCAGCCCACTGTGTTGAGCCCTCCTCTCTGGATGACTAACAGGAAGAGAAGTTTGGCAGCAACATAGCCTTAATGAATGAAAAATGCAAACCTTGCAAATCCCTCTGCATTTAAATCCCCCAGAGTCCTGATGCAGACACATTTCCAAAAAGCCTGCATTTCCAAGATGCAATTTACTGCCCATAGAGGTTTGTTGTAGGCTACTCAAAGTACATTGGCCTTATTA
The DNA here is from genome assembly GCF_964194185.1 of Rhinolophus hipposideros. NCBI lineage: Eukaryota > Metazoa > Chordata > Mammalia > Chiroptera > Rhinolophidae > Rhinolophus > Rhinolophus hipposideros. The sequence continues at coordinate 17,826,144 of NC_138062.1, forward strand.
AAACAGATTTTATCAGCCAAGCACATCTAGTGATTTTTATGATAAAATGGGGAAGTTTGTTGAAATGAGAAGCTTCAGTGAGAATGATAAGTCATGGATTATCACTGCATATTTCAGGCTGATTTGCACATAGGGTCGGGCGGGTGGCAGTGATCTGAGTCCACACTGCTTCGCTGCTTTCCAGCTCAATATCCTGAAGAAGGAAGGAGCCTTTCAGCTAGTTGTGCCCTTGTACAGAGTTTTCTCATAAAGGCTTTCAGCCAGTTGTGCCGAGGGAGAAGCTACCACTGAATTCTCCCAGATAGTAGCCAGTAATTTCTTTTCATTTGTGGACTTAAATTCAGTGAGGTGAAGAAGCTAGGAAGGTGCTGGATACAGAAAGGCTGCTTCTTTGTTAGCATGTGGAACACAGGCTTTCCAGCAGCATGGGGACACTCTTCACCATAGGAACAGGATTTTAATACCCCAGGAAGAATACAAATTATACAACAGGTCCAGGATCCATTATTCAAAACCTCTGAGGCTAGATGTGGTTCAGAATTTGGAATCTTGCAGAGTTTTAAAAGGTTAATATGGCCCGTATACTCTGCTCCTCAGAGAAGATGGAGCAGCACCCCATAATCAAACCGATTTTGACTTTTTATCTTCTTCCAACATTAAAATCTCGATCATGTCTCTCCTTATAGTTAAAAGATGGGTACAACAACTACAAGAATATTGCTCTCATGCAATGACAATCAAGAACAGAAAGAGAGGGACATGGGTTTCTCCTCGTGTCTCTCTTTATTATCATGGAAAAAAAATTTTTTCTAGAAGCCCCAAGGAGACTTTCCCCAGATACCATTGCCCAAGACATAATCTAATATAAATTCCAGGCAAAGAATTCATTCTGACACTTGGGAGGGCAAAAAATTCATTATGACAGTGCTGTCATAGCTGAACAAAAATGTCCAGGTTCTTATTCAAAATATAAGGAACGAATAGTGTTGGCTATAAGGCAACTAATGGTGACTGTCACCACCTAGATTGTATCAGAGAGTCAAGGCAGGGTCCTGGTTCCTAGGGAAGGAACAGCCCAAATGACCTAAATGGCAACTAGTTAAAGTATTAACCATCTGGGACCCTATCTTTTTGCCTCTTCTAAGAAGCTTCTGCGGGCAGTGAAACTTAGACTTGTTACTCAGTTATACAGACTAAATTTTACTGGCATAACCAGTGATAGCTGTGCCCTATCTTAAGATTTGACATTGAGGCATGATACTTTACTCTCAGCAAAATAAGGGAAGCAGATGAAGGTGGAGGAGATGGGAGTAAGAGAGTAGAAGATGAAGGAATAAAGACACAAGTTATAGACTAGACCAGGGATTAGCCAACGGTGCTCCTTGGCCCAAATCCAGCCTATTGCCTGTTTTATAAATAAAGATTTATTGGTACACAGTCATGCCCTTTGGTTTACACATTGCCTCTGGTTGCTTGTGTATGACCATAGCAGAGTTGAATAAATGCAAGAGATCATCAGACCTGCCAAGCTTAAACCTTTACTATGTAGCCCTTTATGGAGAAGTTTGCTGACCCCTGAGCTGAACCAACTCGCCAAAACAAGGTAATAAATGAACAAATATGACACTGTCTGTTCTGAGATCAGGGGAGGGTTCCAGAAAAATTGACAGGGAACCCAAAAGATGGGCTAGCATAGCAATAGGGAATCTAAGCTAACTGCCCTAAAATCTAGGCACAAGATCATAGGCACATGGAACTTGCATGACCATGGCCACTGGGAAAAATGAAACAGCCAGGACAAGGCCAGGTCCCAGGACTCACTGCAGGACCAGAGGATTAAATGAATGACTTGGATAGGAATTCAAAATGAAAGCCAAAATAGATGCATGATTCTTTCAAATGGACTTATGAACCAGGGAGTGAGGAATGTTGTGTGTATGTGCATGTGTGTGTGTGTGTGTGTGTGTGTGTGTGTGTGAATGTAAATTCAAAAATTTGAAGGCAACAGCCCCATACTTGGGGTGAGAGCCCCATAGATGAGCAAACTCCAAATCGAGACATTTGGTGGTCAGCGCAGACTTGTAGCACAGAGCCGAAGCTTGGATATTGTACTTGCGATAAACCTGCAGGACAGCTACATAGCAATCTCTCACCGGTTTTAGAGAGCCTGGGGCTATTAGAATGACTCCTGCTTCAAGTCAGAATTGTTTTGGGAACTGACCAGAACTGAACCATATGGGGAGAGATCAGCAGCTCATCTGTGAATCACTGAAGACAGTACACGCAGGGACACTGGGCAGCTGAAAAAAAACTTATTTCCATTGGGAATAATTCCTGGAGACTGTTGATCTAGAATCACCACCTTCTACATTAGATAGCACTAAAAAAAATATATATATATCTATATATATATATATAGATATATATATATATATATATATATATATATATATATATCTTTTTTCAAGATTCCCTTCTATTTGTTTGAGTACCAATACATCAGCTATATCTCCCTTCTCCACTCTGTACTTTAATGAGGTTGTTGTAACATGATACAAGATTATATTTTAGGTTAATGTTTCCTGGTCAGCTGAAAAGGCACCTCAACATCAACATTAAAAATACTTGTAAATTGTATTGTAAGATGGGCTTCCTGGAGACAGTGAATACACCCCACAGTGTGAGGATCCTTACAGCTCCATTAAAGCGGGTGGTCCTTTCCAGGAAGCAGTGTCCTTGGCTCTCAATGTTCTTCTGCAGCCCAGATCTCATGGGATAGCCTCCCTCACCCTTGGAGATTGAGGTAAACTTGATTTGAACTCTCAGAGTGACAGATTGTAGGAGTTGAGGGCATACCTACATTTTCCCAAGAATTTCTGGCCTTTGAGCCTCTTGTATGTGTTTCGGGAATCTGGCTTTCATCCTGTTATGGGTTGAATTACATCTCCCAAGAAAGATATGTTCTAACCCCCAGAACCTCAAATCTTATTTGGATAAAGGGTCTTTGCAGATGTAGTCAAGTTAAGATGAAGTTGTAAGGATGGGCCCTAATCCATATGACTCATGTCCTAAAAAGGGGAAGTTTGGTAACTGAGAAAGACACGCCCAGAGGAAAGATGAAGTGAAGAGAATTGAGAAGATAACCATTTAAAGATAAAGAACACTGAAGGCTACCAGAAGCTAGGAGAGATCCTTCCCTAGAAACACCTTAATTTCAAACTTCGGGGCTCTATAACTGTGAGAGAATATACTTCTGTTGTTCCATCTAGTTTGTGGTATTTTGTTAAAGCAGCCCTAGGAAATGAATGTGCTTGCCCTACAGCCCTACGCTCAAAGCTCTGCCCCAGCCCAGGGAACACCAATGAATCTGCTCACATCAGGCCTGTCCTGAGGTTTACCATTTAGAGTTCCTCAGAGCAGGGACTGCACAACGTCCCAACACAGCCTCTGCCTTTCCTCGGCCATTCCCCCACTGTCGTGCAGGGGACCCTGCTTGCTGCGCCATTTGTCGAGCAGGGTCTCAGCAACCACTCCCCGCCCAAGAATGCAGGACACGGTAAGGCCAAAAAGGAACACCCACGGAGCCATAGATAGGGGAGTCAAACCAATATATTCTCGCTGGCGGCTGGGCTGGAGACACAGGAAGCAGGATCTACATAATCTGCCTAACAGCAGTCCGCGCTTGCCAGCCACCATCTTCTTGCTAGCCCCCATTCCTATTCCTTTTCTGCTAGCGTAGCCACAGCAGTTATATTAGTGGCCAATGGCTTACGGGTTACAGCTGACAGCCAACTAGCCACAGCTGCTGGCCATCTGATCACAGTTGATGGCCATTTACTACCCGAGCCAGCACCTTTCTATGTGAGGCCGAGAGCCTGGAAACTGTTTTTTGGGGCTTTGTCCCCACACCCACACTCCACTTTCAGGGACACCTCTCACTACATGAAGCCTCCTGGGAGGTGCAGGCTGGGCCCCTAACCAGACTCACCTGCTGTCTCAAACACTCCTGGTTCTAGAAAAGAAAACTTCTCCATTTTATTTTACTGTCATAATGTTTAATGCTGGGATTCAGATTACTGCTTAGATTTGCACCCTTAGGCCTTTGTCCATTCTCACCACAAAGAGCAGCAAGAAGATCTGGGTGTTACAGTTACAGGTGGTAAGAGATGTAAGGCTGGGGCCTTTTCTTTAACTCGGGACCTCTAATACATGGTGCATTGGCTTGCCAACCACAGATCCAGAGGCTGGTCCTCAGCTTTCCCTACAATTAATACTCAGCATGATCAGGTAGGCATAATTTTGAAACCAAATGGCTAAGCCAAGAGGCCTTGTCGTGCGAGGCATCCGGCAGGGTCTCTGCTCCCACTCCCCACATAAGAACGCAGAACACGGTAAGGCCAAAAAGGAACACCCAAGGAGCCATAGATAGGGGAGTCAAACCAATATATTCTCACTGGTGGCTGGGCTGGAGACACAGGAAGCAGGATCTACATAATCTGCCTAACAGCTGTCCGCACTTGCCAGCCACCATCTTCTTGTTAGCCCCCACTCTTTCTGCAAGCATAGCCACGGCAGTTATATTAGTGGCCAATGGCTTACGGGTTACAGCTGACGGTCAACTAGCCTCAGCTGCTGGCCATCTGATCACAGTTGATGGCCATTTACTACCCGAGCCAGCACCTTTCTATGTGAGGCCGAGAGCCTGGAAACTGTTTTTTTGGGGGGCTTTGTCCCCACAGGCCTACTTAATTGTAATATGAAATGTAATTGTCAAACACACTGATATACTCAGGTCCTCTCTTTCAAAAAGGTGGGGGTTTTTCCTTCTCTAAAGGGCATTGAGACAGGGTGAACCTTGTTATGATCTTGATTACTGATAAAGATCAAATCAGGATAATTACAGCTAACATACCCAGGTATGGGGATCAACAGCATGAGCTTTTGAGGCAGACAGAACTGGGTTTGAATCACAGCTCTACCACTTATTGGCTCTATAACCTTGGACAAGCTCTATAGCCTCGGTTTCTTCATCTATAAAATGAAAATAATAATGCTTAACTCATGGGATGATTATAAGAATTACATGAGTTGGTATATGTCAAGTGCTTAACAGAGACCTTCCTAATCCTTCCATAAATTATCTATTCCTCGTATGAAAACATCAGCTCTCGGAGCCGGCCCAGTGGCTCAGGCGGTTGGAGCTCCATGCTCCTAACTTCGAAGGCTGCCGGTTTGATTCCCACATAGGCCAGTGGGCTCTCAAACACAAGGTTGCCAGGTTGGATTTCCTGCAAGGGATGGTGGGCAGCGCCCCCTGCAAATAATGATTGAACACGACACCTTGAGCTGAGCTGCCACTGAGCTCCCAGATGGCTCAATTGGAGCGTGTCCTCTCAACCACAAGGTTGTGACTCCCACAAGGGATGGTGTGCTGTGCTCCCTACAACTAGCAATGGCAACTGGACCTGGAGCTGAGCTGCGCCCTCCACAACTAAGATCGAAAGGACAACAACTTGGAAAAAATCCTGGAAAAATACACACTGTTCCCTAATAAAGTCCTGTTCCCCTTCCCCAATAAAATCTAAAAAAAAAAAAAAAATTAAAAAAAAAATGGTTAAGATGGTAAATTAAAAAAAAAAAATCAGTTCTCTAGGTCAAGTGGTTGGGGCTGGTGAGGGTGAGCGTGGGAAAGGGTATGGGGGCTGCCAGCTATTAGCAGGAACTATGGTTGCTGATAACAAAGACATTGAAATAATATGTTTTAAACAAAGCAGAATATTCTCTCTCCCATTCTCTCTCTCCCTCTCTTTCAAAGGAGCAATGGACAGTCAGGACAAGTATTATGACTCACGGGGTCATGAGTGTCCCAAGATCCTTACTCTTCTTTGCTCAGGCCTCCTTCTCGTGTTGCTTCCTTCCTCAGTCACTTCATAATACAAGATGGAGCTCCAGCCATTACATTTACATCACAGACACTACACCTTTCCTCTTTAAGGAGCCTTCCCAGAGTGTCAACTACCAATTTCTGTTTACATGTCATTAGCCAGAAAATAATCATATGGGCACACTTAGTGTTCTGGAAAAGGTAGTTTCTTAGCTGCGTGCTTTGCTTTCCCAGATAAAATTACAGCAGTCCCCCCTTATTCAAGGGAGATCCGTTCCAAGACCCCCAGTGGATGCCTGAAACGGTGGATAGTCCTGAATCCTATATATATATTATATATACTATACATTTTTCCTATGCATACATACCCGATGATAAAGTTTATTTTATAAATTAGGCATAGTAGGAGATTAACAGCAAAAACTAATAATGAACTAGAACAATTATAACCATATACTGTAATAAAAGTAATGTGAATGTAGTCTCTCAAAATATCTTATTGTACTGTACTCACCTTTTCACTTAAAGCAAGCACTTTATAGCTTCTCTTTGGCATATCCGAATCGGTAGCACCACTGTTTTTGTGCTTTGGAGCCATTATTAAGTAAAATAAGGGTGCCTTAAACACAAGCACTGCGACACCACGAAACTCCAAGCCGGCTGCTAACTCGCTAAGGAGGGAGTCACACACCAGCGTGAGGAGCGGACTTCGCGAGATTTCATCATGCTACTCAGAACGGCATGCAATTTAAAACGAATGAATTATTTAGTTTTGGAATTTTCCATGTAATATTTTTGGACCATGGTTAACTGCAGGTAACCGAAACCCTGAAAGCAAAACCGCGGGCGGTGGGGGGCATTGCTGTGGAGTTCTCTTACTGAGGAAGACAAGGGAAATGGATTTTGACAGGCAGCTCTGTTCTCTGGAACAAGAGCCTTTATTCATTTCTCACTTAATCTTCACATAGGCTTGGAGCTGTAAAAGACTTGGGGTTCTGAGGTCCAAACAGAAAGAAGGGTCACCCTAAAAGGCCAAAAAGAGTGCTGTATCTAGGAGACCAGCCAGGAACTCTTTGGTCTAACAACACAGGTTATTTCTAGAGACAGAAGAGGGAGAGCACCAGGACGAAATGAAGAGCCTGATTTGGCAGGGGTTCTCGTCATTGTAGAGAATAAAACTTGAACAAGTCTCAATATCACTTCCCATTATGAGTTGGTGCTTTTTTTAATGCTTGTAAGGCAGATATTGAAAAATAAAGCCTGGACAAGGAAACCTTGGTCTGAGAACTGGCTGTAGTGCTCCCTCAGTGTGAGGCTTTGAATTAGTCCCTCTCCTCCTGAAGGAAGTCAGGAAAAGGAAGGAACATTTACAAAGTGCCTATTTTAAGGATGCTTTATATACTTTATATCAATCTATCCTAAAAGTGGTAAGGTAGATATTCTTAATTTATGGTACAGATGAATAAACTAAGGATCAGAGAAGTTAGGTAACTTACCCAGGGTCATGCAGCTAGGAAAAGACTGGAGCCAAGGTCTGCCTTATTCTGTAGCCTCAGCTCTTATCTGCTGCCCTGGGCCAGCTTCCATCCTCTTCAGCTGTCCCTGGGTGATGCAAATATGAGAGTGAATGAACCAGAAAGGACCAGAACGATCAACTAACTTAGCGAAGACCCTGGAATCTTTTCTCTATCAGTTTTGTGCAGCCACCTCTCTTCTATTTTCTGGTAGATCTTGCTTCAGGCACCATTTTAGTTGATATTGTGGATGATGATAATGACACAGTGACAATGCCTTATGCCATTATTCATTCTCTTGAGAAAACAAGAAGTTGGTTTAATGGTCATCTGCCTTAGAAAATATTGTGCAGTGTATCTACTTCCTTGATACTCTCAATGCATAAAATTCTGTAGTGAATAGCTTAGTTGAATCTAGCATGATTTAAATTATTCCCTGTTTTAGTAAATGGCATCTTATCTTCCATCCCGTTACCCATATAAGAAACTGTCAGATTCATCCTTTACCCATCCCCCCCACACACACACACATTTCTGGCCATCTTTCCATTCTTCATGTTGCAGGATCTAAAGGGCCCAGGCAGACAGACCCTTTAGGAATGAAGGACATCTTAGTGGTAATCTATGCAAATACAACTGGAATAGTAGATGCCTCATGGACAAATGGTTCAAGGAACAGATGGACCTTTTCCCAACATCTTGGCACTATTTACACAATCAAGAACTTAGACAACCCAAAGATTAACCCTCCTAGACTATAAGTTTCTTAATGGCGGAGATTTCACAAAATTTCCTTTTAGTATCTCCTCACACAGTAGTATCTTTTATGAGAAAGATAAATGGGCAAGTGAATAAATCATGTTCCCTAGAAGGAAATTCCAATTCTCAAACTGGAGTCTGCAAGAAGAATATATTCCTCTAAGCCCACCGGGTAATGCCCTGAACTCTTAAATTACTGCACAAAGAATATGGGAACTCAGGAAAAAAAACTACTTCATTCCACTATGAAGAAAAAGGATATGCTAGCACTGAGAAGGCCCATTGTTTGCTCTATGAACCGAGGCTGGTGAATGGGTTTCTGGGGATCACATCTCACTTCATCATGATTGTGCCATCATTATGGTGTCAACCATAAAACAAAAGTCAACTAGGCATTCCATCACCAGAAAGGATTTTTATTCAGAAAAAGGAAAGGACTGCAATCTCTTATGTGCAGAGATGGCAAGCCTCGTGCATGAACTGAACCAGACAAAGATGGAGGAAGTACTTTACAGACGGGAAGAAGAAGTCAAGGGAAGGAGCTGTAACAACCATAGAACCAAACTGTTAACATAGAATTCTTCCTGTAGAGCTCTGATGATGACATAGAGTGTGAGAGCTCCTCCCACAGGCTCTTCCAATTTCTGTCCAGATCAAGGTCTCTGTTATAAATTTTAATAACAGATGGTAGGCCATGAAGTTCTTTGCAGTAATGGCCATCTCAAGTAGGCGTCGGAGATGCTACTTCTGTACCAGGCACCAGAAGAAGTAGACCAAGTGTCTTTGTTGAATGTTCTCTGTCTTTCTCTCCTCTTGATAATGTGTGAATTTCCATCAATTTACTGAAAATTTTTATTTAGGTATCTAAGTGCAGGGATAAAATAAAAGGAGAAAAAGAAGGATCTTTTTTGGGAATACATTAGTCATTAGGTCTAAATGACCTTAGAAAAAATTTTAAAAAGAAAACCTGAGAAAGTATGAACAGGTTGTAATAGTTTTATACTCCACAAAAAATAGCATATATTTGTTTAATAATTGCATGAAAAATCTTTGGAAATAATAGAATAATAAAAGCAGGACTGGAAAACAATGCCATTTTTGAAAATCACAAGTAGTGTACACATTTTGAACATGTTAATTTCCTTTTTTATTGATCCCAAATAGCTCACAATTGTAATAAGATAATAACTATGGTTTTTGTCTAATTCTTTGCCTGTGGCCAGTTTCAACTTTTTGTTGTGCAACTATCAATCTGAAAATAATTAATCGCTTATTCAGGAATTCAAAGATGTAACTATTTCCAGGTAAATACATCAATGTTTTTTAATGAGGACTTAAATCTCTGGACTTAACATTCCATGCAAAGAAAACCTACAAGGAAACACGTGACTAAACCATTTGTTATAATTTGTGCAAAATAACTTTTACAATGAACACAGTTAGACACTGGGTTCAGGAAACCATACTTTTTAAATCAGGACTTTGAAGGTGGGGGGATGTTGAAAGTCTGAAGTGACAGAGCTGGCACTCGCAAGCCTCCCCACTGTAGCAAAACGCTGTCAGGGTCTCCTGTGTACATTTCTCAGACTTGAACCTTGGATTCTCATTCCTATTTAGAGTCAGCATCTCCTTTTCTCTCGTGCTTCCTGGCCTCAGCTCTTTGTAGATTTAGAGGCCTAGCAATCTTCTGGGTAGGGGTTTCGTACTAGCAGAGCAGCTCCCTCACTGCAATCTATTGAAAGTCAGCCCTCAACACACGGGTTTGTAAAAAAAAAAAAAGAAAAAGACAAAAATAAATAGAGGCCTAGCAATATCCACGTCTTCAGTGGCTTTGTCTTTGATGCTATCCTGATCAGTGTTTTTATCAAACAACATGAAGGAAGGCGAAGGTGAGGGAAAGGGCTGCTTCCGGTGACCAGGTCAGTAAGGCCAATGAGGCATCGGTCAATCTCTCTCAAAGACAAGAACAGTTCTGGGCTGAGCCCTCTATCGGTATAACTGGTTCCCCATCCTTCCCTCCTGGGTTATTGAAATTTATATCTGCAATTGTCTCTAACATCCATTATTCCACTTGGTTTGCAATTCAGGTTGGCCCTGGCTACAGATTCCTGACATCTCCCAAACCCATCTCACTGTGTCACAGGAATACCTGTTGCCAACTCAGCTATCTGACCACAGTCCGGCCTTCTAGATATTGGGCAACACACGATACCCAATTGAGACTCCAGTCACTGACTGAATATGCCCCCAGACTAGGTTTCAGACAAGCCTAATTGCTAGAGTACGACAGTCAAGTTTTCACATTTGTGGATGACACAAAGCTAGGAGAGATGGTTAATATGATGGAGACTTTTAAAAGCTCTTGAGAGGGCTGGCCCGGTGGCTCAGGCGGCTCAGGCGGCTCAGGCAGTTAGAGCTCCATGCTCCTAACTCCGAAGGCTGCCGGTTCGATTCCCACATGGGCCATTGGGCTCTCAACCACAAGGTTGCCGGTTCAACTCCTCGAAACCTGAAAGCGATGGTGGGCAGTGCCCCCTGCAACTAAGATTGAACACCGTACCTTGAGCTAAGCTGCCACTGAGTTCCCGGATGGCTCAGTTGGTTGGAGTACAGGCTCTCAACCACAAGGTTGCCAGTTCAACTCCCCCAAGAGATGGTGGGCTGCGCCCCCTGCAACTAGAAACGGCAACTGGACCTGGAGCTGAGCTGCGCCCTCCACCACTAAGACTGAAAGGACAACAACTTGACTTGGAAAAAAGGCCTGGAAGTATACACTGTTCCCCAATAAAGTCCTGTTCCCCTTCCCCAATAAAATCTTAATAAATAAATAAATAAATAAATAAAAGCTCTTGAGAGGTTGGAAGTCTGATTCAAAAGCAACAGAAAGAGATTTCACAGCCCTGAGTTTGGGTTCCAAATGCCATCTCATAAATATAGGCGATGGGAAGAATGGCTTGACTATTTTGTGTGAAAAGACTGGGGTGTTTTTGTAGATCAAAGTTCAGTGTGATGTGACTTAGCTGCTCTAAAAGCTAATCCTCTTGTGGGCTGCATTAACAGGATCACGCAGGGCAATAATTTCAGTAGACTCACCTTCAACGGGTCAGACAACAGCTGACTATTCAGTTGTGATTGCCATTTTATAAGAGGGTCACGAACAACCACGGACAAGCCCACCGGGACGAAGAGGTCTTGGCTCTCCATTGTACAGGGAGTCGTTTGGACAACTGTTTAGCCAGAACAGTGGCTCTGTATCAGTTAAAATTCTTTTGGTTCAATAGAAAACTCAGCTGGTTTAGGCAAGGAGGGGGCCATGACTCCTAATGATATAGACAGGGCACCATTCAGATGAGATATATAGGTATGGCTAAACTACTTGTTTGTCTCCAGCATCTGCTCTGATTCACTGGTTCCCATAGAGCACCGGCTTTAAATATTTTGAATATCACCCCTGGAAACAGGAGTGCCTTAGAATCCAAGGGGAGGAACACAGCCTAGCTTTAGGAAGGGCTAGAGCCAGGAAATGGAATGTCACTGGGAAAAGCTGGCAAGGTTGGCTCTCTGCTCCTCCCTCTACTTCATTATTCTTTCTCCATGTGAGACAGCTTTCTCCAATCCCTAGTCCACTTGCCAGAAACTGGCTTTCTCTTGCTCCCAGCTCCAAGTCCCCATAGAAGGAATTCTGCTTGGTGTAGTATGGGTTGAGTGCCTACCCCTGTTCCTGTCAGCTGTGACCAAGTGGATGGACTACATTAGACAAGTATGGCTACTAGAAACCCACTCCTAAAAATTGAGATGGGAATGATGAATGAATCATTCTGTGACAGGCAAATACCCAAAAAGTTTTTTTTTTTATCAGTTTCTTAACTTTCTTTGATGACACAGGCGCCTTTGGAAAGTTGGAGAAACTTATGCTTTCCTTTACATAAAAATACGTTTTATGTTTTCAAGATGCATTTTGTTTATGCTTTCAAGAGATTCCTAGAACTTTGGAATGTATCCATAGATTCCCAAATAAGAAATCCTGACCTAGAAAATGAAACAGTTAGGGGAGTATATATGAATATCTGCCTTTGGATAGCTGAAGAATTGTTGGAGAAGGAAATTAAAATATGTAAATGTATGCATAGTAAAAAGATAAGAATGCTATATAAAATTGAAAATGTGGTTCTCTTTGGAGCTAGTATAATCAATGATTCTTACTTTTTTTACGTGTTTCCCAATTATCCTACCAGGAATATATATGGTTAGTTTTATAATCAGATAAAGCATTTTTTAAAAAAGTAATTACATTTTCAAATGCTTCAGACTGAGTTTAGAATAGTGGACGAAATTGACAAGAACACAGATTTTTGACTGGATGGTGGTGGTTGCCTTGGGAATAATCACAGCGTCCCTGAATCTATCCTTCCCTTCTATAAACTATCCTCAAAACACAAGCCATTTGTGTTAAAGCGTGAGTCACAGTATGTCTCTCTGCCCAGGACTTTGCAATGGTTCCCTACCTTACTGAGAAATAGCCACAGTCCTTGACTTTGTTTATAAGACTCCGTTGGGCCTAGTCCCTCTTGCCTCCCACCTCATTTCCTACACCTGTCCCTCCAGCTCAGTCTGATTCCTCCACTCCTTCAATTCCGTCACCTCCTTAAGTCTCTGCAGACGGTATGATCTCAGTGAGTCCCACCCTGTTGTAAATTGCATTTCCTGGCCCCAGCACCACTGTTACTTTCCACGCCCCTTACTCTACTCTCTTTCTTTTTCTCACAGGACTTATCACCTCCTAACATACTACGTAAATTATTTGTACTCTCTCTTTTTTTAATCATCTGTTTCTCCTTACTTAAATGTAAGCTCCGTGAAGGCAGAGGATATTGTCTTTATTTATAATTTTTGGTCTGGTTTACCTAACCCTAAGCACCTAGAACAGTGCCTGGCTAATAGTGGACAAGTAATAGATATCTGTTGGAAGAAGGGAGAAAGAAAAGGAAAGAGGGATGGGAAAAAACTTGAAGTGGTCAAGCAAGATGGAGTGGCTCTCTCATAGAAGGACTTTCTGAAATGGGGGAGAAGTTTGGCCTGGACAGCTTCAAAGTTTCATTGCAAATCTGAGATTCTACCTGATAGGACTCTTCCTTCTGCTTCCATAACCCAGATTTCTACCCACTTAGATTTACTATTTGCCAAATTTCTTAAATAGGAAGCATTGGGATGCAAGGAGTAGAAACCACTCAGGTTACATTAAATAAAAAAGGAAGTTTTAATTTAAGACACGGGATCTCATGGATTCCAAGGGCAAGAACTCCAGGATGGCCCTTTGAGATGCTGAAACCAGGATTGTGTCTCTGCCTTTCTGGTATTTCATGAACATTCACCTTTCCCTCAGCCAACATCTCATTTCTCCTTATTGGAGAGCTGCAAGAGCTCCGAGCTCCAAGGTCCATCACTAACCACTTAGAGTTTCTGTCTCAAATCCACATTTTTCAAGAGTGAATCTGATTGGTTTGGAACAGTTTATGAATAGGTTTCCCATTTGTCAAATGGTGCCATCAGCTGTCACCAGACACATCATCATTGAAGAGTGCAACCATGACCAAAGGATGGTGGGTTTGGAAAGGAGGCAGTTCTCAGAGAAGCACATGAGCTGAATAGACAAATTGGCTAGCACACCAAGGCACCACCCCACTGGAATCTAACTGCATTAACATTCTGAACAATCTAATTTCATTTCCCCAGCAATTTCCTGTCTGGAAGAGGTTGCTGATTTCTTTGAAGCTAAAATAGGCACATCCCTCACTTATAAAAATAATAAACAGCTTTCTGAGAAACTTCTGAGAAAATTTTTTTACCACCTGGAAAAGCACAGTGAGAGGATTCATCTCCCAGAATAAAGTGGCAAAGACTTTATTCTGAAAACAGAGCTGGAACACGTCGCAAAATTCTGCACCACAATAACAGATGTATATATAATATATATAATTGTTTTTATAATACATAAACTTTTGAAAAATTGAAGTATAACATACAGAAATATGCACAAATCATAAGTGTTCAGCTGGATGAATTTTCAAAAGTAAACACATCCATGTAACTAACACCCCGATCAAGAAATCAACATTACCAGCCTAGTAGAGGCAATCTCTCTTCCCCTCCACACATCAAAGGTAACCATTCTCCTGATTTCCATAGGATAGATTTACCTAGGTGTAAATCTTTGGTGCCTTTTTTTCTATTGGGTTGGCTAGCTTGTTGACTTTTTTTAAAGCACTTTATTGAGGTATAATTGACATGCAATAAAGTGCACATATTTAAAGTGCACAATTTGATAAATTTTGACATATGTGCACACCATGAAACCATCTCCATAATCAAGAGAGTGAACATATCCATCCCCCCAACCCCAATCAAACACTGATACACCTTCTGTCTTATAGATTGTTTTGTAATTTCTAGAATTTTATATAAATAGTATCATACTGCATGTCCTTATTTTCGCCTACCTTCTTTCACTCGGCAGAATTATTTTCAGATTCATCCACATCTTACATGTATCTTTCCTAGCTCATTCCTTTTTATTTCTGAGTGGTATCCCATAGTATAGTATGGATCTGCCACACTTTGTTTATCCATTAACCTATTGATGGACATTTGAGTTGTTTCCAGCTTGGGGCTATTTAAAATATAGCTGATAAGAATATCTGTGCACATGTCTTTGAATGGACACATGCTTTCATTTATTTTGGGTAGATATTTAGGAGTGGAATGTCAGCGTCATATGTTGTGTGTATGTTTATGTCATAAGAAACTGTTAAAATGCTTTCCATTTTACACTCTCACAATGTATGAGTTTCAGTTGCTCAATCTCTCACTAACATTTGGTATGATCAGTCTTTTTAATTTTAGACATTATCATAGGTGTACAATGGTATCTCATTGACTTTAATTTGCATTTCCCTAATGATTAATGATTTTGCACACATCTTTAGAGACGCTTATTTGTTATCTGTGTGTCTTTTTTGTTTGTTTGTACAATTCTGCTCATGATTTAATTAGGTTGTTTGTTTTCTTTTTATCGAGTTCTGATAGTTCTTTGTAGTATCTGGATATGTGTCCTTTATCAAATATTTGATTTGCAAATATTTTCTCCCAGTCTGTGGCTTGTCTTTTCATTCCTTCAACAGTGTTTAAGAGCAGAGATTCTTAATTTTGATAAAGTCCAATTTGTCATTTTTTTTCTTTCATCGGTCATACTTTAGGTATTGTATTTAAGAGATCTTTACCTAAGTCAAAGTCACACAGATTTTCTCCTATGTTTTCTTCCAGAAGTTTTATTTCTATCCAGGTTTTACATTTAGGTCTATGATTTATTGTGAGTACATTAGAGCACATGCTGCAGGCTGTGCAAGTTGTTTGTTGTTTTTGTTTTTTGCATTTTGATATCCAATTGTTTCGGCATGAATTTTTGAAAAGATTATCCTTTCTCCTTTGAATTGCCTGTACACCTTTGTCAAAAAATCAATTGACCATATATGTGTGAGTCTATTTCTGGACTCTCCATTCTGTTCCATTAATCCATTTGTCTATCTTGATGCCATACTACACTGTCTTTATTATTGTGGTTTTATATGTCTTGAAGTCAGGTAGTATAAGTTCTCTATCTTCTTTTTCAGTTGTTTTAGCTAGTCTAGGTTTTTGCGTGTGTTTCCGTATGAACTTTAGAATTAGCTAATTTCTTTTTTGGAAAAAAAAAAAAAGGTTCCTGAGTACTGATTGGGATTGTGTTGAATTTATAGATCGAACTGGCGGAAAACTGACAACTTAATTATATTGTCTTGTGATTCATAAACTCAGTGAATCTTATTTGGTCTTTAATTTCTCCCAGCAATGTTGTGTCTTGAATCTGTAGGTTTACAGTTGCAACAAATGTGGATAATTTTTGGCCATTATATCTTCAAATATGTTTCTGTGCCCCTCCTGGAGACTGCAATTACATGAATATCAGGTCGCTAGAAGTAATCACATTCCACTGATGCTTTGTTCATTATTTTCAATCTTTTGTTATCTCTCAGTTTCATGTTGCTGTATGTTCAAATTCACTATCTGTTCTTTTGCAATGTTTAATTTGCTGTTAATTGCATGCAGTAATTTCATGTCAGTCACTGTATTTTCTTCTCTAGAAGTTTTATTTAGACCTTTGTGATATCTTCCATGTCTCTGCTTTATATGTCAAGTCATTCCTCTAGCTTCTTGAACATGGGGTATAGTTATAACAACGGTTCTGTTTTTGTTAACTAATTTTAATGTCATTTCTGGGTTGGCTTCAATTGATTTATCTCCTCATTTTGTGCCCTACTTACTTGCTTTTCAAAATTTCTGATTGGATGTCAAATATACATTTTATCTTGTTAGGTGTTGGATATTTTTGTTTTCCTACAAATATATGTGAGCTCTTGTTTGGGACATGGTTAAATTACTTGGAAACAGTTTGATCCTGGGGGATCTTGCTGTTAAGATTTCTTAGGAAGGACCACAGCAGCGTTTAGTCTAGGGCTAGTTTTGCCCCACTATTGAGGCCAAATCCTTCATGGTACTCTACAGTGCCCTGTGGATTAGGATGTTTTTCACTCCGGCTGGAAGAATAGGAAATACTTCTACCCCGTGCCATCCCCTGGTGAGTTTTCCCTGTAATCCGTTTCAGTGGCTCTTTCCTTAATGTCAAGTAATTTCTTTACCTGCATCTGCTGATCAGTATTCAGCTGAAGACTCAAGGGGATCTCCAGAGTTCTGATCTGAGAGCTGGGGAGAAGATCATGATTCTGATCTTGTTAATTTTGTGGAGCCAAGTGCCATATCACGAAGACAGTTGGATTTACAGGTTGGTTGTTCAGAAGAGAGAACTGAACTGGGGATGGAAATTTGTGAAAAGCCTAGGTACAGATAAACACACAGATACCACCATACATGAAAAAGTAGAGAATGAAAGAGAGGCAGGCTAGATTTCAGACTGCCAAGGGCCAGTAAAAGAAGGGCCTGCAAAGAAATCTAAGATGGAGCAAGGAAACAGGAAGGTTCAAAACTGCAATATCTCTGAGACCAAAGGTACTGAGAGTTTTAGGAAGGAGTGACTGAGAAATATAAAGACTGAAAATTATTGTTTGATTTAGTGATGTGGGGGTCAGAGTGACCTTTTCAAGTATAAGAGAAATTGGGATGATAGCCAGAAAGAAGCAGGCTGAGGAGTGAAGGAAGATGAGAACTAGGAACAGAAATTATAGCAACACTTAATAGAAATCTGGCTGTGAAAAAAAGAGAGAAAATCTGGTAGCTAAAAAGGAATATAAGATGTAGACGGTTTTTCACATTGTTTTGTTTTAACAGAAAAGACGTATGTTTAAAATGATACTTTGACAGAAGAAATGTATGTTGAAAATGTATAATTTAACTCAGTTTTAGAGAACTGTAATCTGTTATTGCCTACAATACTTTTGTCAAATACAGTGGAACCAACTTTCATTTTAATTTTTCAATAGTTTATGCAGAAGGATAGTGCTAACATAAGGGAAGAGTTAAATAATCTGCAACTACATGTTATCAGCAACTTCACATAAGATTCTCCCTCACAATAGCTACTTTAAAGGGTATTATAGTACACTTCCATTTTTAAAAACATGGGTGTGTGTGTGTGTGTGTGTGTGTGTGTGTGTGTGTATGCACACCCAATCAGATCATGGTGGTATAAAGCAAAAATTGGCACACTATGGCCCTTGGCCAAATCTGGCTCGCCACTTGTTTTTGTAAAGTTTTATTTGAACACACACATGCACATGGTGATGGAAAGAATTACATTGAGAATGGAGTATTTAGATATAAAAAGATCATTTACAGGGTGAGGTTCTTGAGACAGTGCAATGGCATGAAATTCGAAGTATAAGTGGAGAGATTGGCCTTTCACAGGCGAAAAGCAATGTCCTTATTTGCCATAGGAAGCGGAAGAGTAAGAGGAGTGAAGATAGTATGTAGGTTTGCATGTTTGATGTTTGATGGCTAGAAGTCAAAGGAGTTTCCATTTGAGCACTTTGGTTTTCTGGGGAAGCTATAAGAAAGATAGTCAGTTGATGGCAAAAGTAGAGGGTTTGAAAATTTGACAAATCTGAAGAAAGTTTAAGAGTTATTGTAAGCATTATTCATTATAGCCAAAAAGTAGAAACAAGCCAAATGCCCATCAACTGATAAATGGGTAAATAAAATGTGTTGTATCCATACAATCGAATATTGTTTAACAATAGAAAATGAAGGACTGATACATGCTACAACCTGGACAAACCTTTAAAACTTATGCTAACTGAAAGAAGCTAGTCACAAAATGTCACAAATTGTGTTTCCACTTATGTGAAATGTTCAAAAGAGGCAAATCCATAGAAGCAGAAAGATTAGAGGTTCTCAGGGGCTGAGAGGGAAGGGGGAATGGGAATGGAGTTTTTCTTTGGGGCAATGAAATATTCTGAAATTAGTGCTGTGGTTGAAGAATTTTATGAACATACTAAAAACCATTGAATTGTACACTTGAAAAAATGTGAATTTTATGTCATATGAATTATACCTCAATAAAGCTGTTATTTAAAAAGAAAAGTTATTTCAGAGGGTAGACTAGCGAGTGTACTGTCCAAATAAAGGAAGCAGGATTGTTGAGTAGCAGAGACATCCAAGAAGCTAATGAATCTTCAGTTCGGAGCCACTCATTGCACAGGCCCCCATGAGAGTAGGGAGCTGATGGGAGAGGTGCAGTGTGCTGTTTGGGAGGGGAAGGCAGGATGCACTCAGGAAACACATCCATGGGAGGATTCTGGTAAATCATCATAGAGATCTCAAAAGAAATGCATCTGTAATCCCAGGCTCCAATCGTTTGTTATTTGGTTTCTCATTCTAAATACACATTCACCCTGATTTTATATTTGTAATTGTATATTCTTTTCCTTTAAAAGAACTTCCCAAACCGTATGAGCTTCAGGTCCCAAAAAACCAAGATCTGCCTGTGCTGATAGCTGAGGATCGATTGGAGGTCATGAAATGTGACTTTTTTAGTGGTGTCACTCATGCTGTTGCGTCACTTGCTCCAGCATCACTTGGTGCAGAAGAAAGCAGACTGGGGTTCATTCAGAGTTGGGGTTTTGTGAGTTTGGTGTATGTTATTAAAAATGTGGACCATGAAATTTAAACTGGATAAGGGGTGAAGAAAGGAGAGGTCTGATGGATCATGAGAAAGCACAGGTATCAACAGGCTGCAAAAGCTGTTGAGAAGAAAGATTATATTGGAAAAACTTGAAAGATCAAGTTGAAGATATATGGTTAAAGCGGGGTGCTGGAGGTGAATAATAAAGCCCATAGAGAGAATTGTGAGAGGTGATTTGAAGGTCACAGGAAATGACATGGTCATTTGCTCCAAGGAAAAGTCCAAACTCTGAGATCTCCACGGGTCTGCACAATCTTTCCCTGGCCTGTCTCTGGAACCTCACCCTCTCACCCAGTGTCCCCTCTCACTCGCCCCACTGCTGCCGTCTTTCAGGTACTCAGGAGCTCCTTCCAGCCTAATGACTTGTAACCTAGTAGTTTCTCTTTTGTCTAGAACCTCTTCTCCACAACGTGGCCAGGCCAATTTGTACTCATCCTGAGAACCTCAGTTTAAAGTCTTTTCCAAAGGAAGTCTTTCCTAACCTGCTCACTCTCCTTCCATGGGGGGGGGGGGGGGGGCGGGGGGGATCCTGTTATACACCCAAATAAGACACTCTATTTTTTTTTCTTTCATAGCATTTATTAATTGTATTGTAGAAGTTATGGGGTTAATTATCTTAAAACCTTTTTTTTTCCAGGATGGAGGACTACGGGAACAGGTCTGGCTTTCCTCCCTATTGTATCTGTGGTCCTCAGGGACTTATACATACTAGGATATTCCATAAATGTTTGTTGTAGGAATGAAATTTAAAATACTTGTGTATAATAGATTTTAGATATAAAATGTAACAGATACTCGAAAAATGGCATATGATGTAAAATAATGCAAATTTCCTTTCTAAAATACGTACATGGAGACGTATCTATTGTCAACCTCTCCTCAACCCTTATTTGAGCTCTAGAAATACTCATCTAAAACAGAGTCAATGATATGGAAAAATATTTAAAGATTTCTTGTATAGAAATGGGATAACTGAATCCCTTCTTTGAAAATATTATTGGAACTTCCAAAAGCTAAATAGTACAAGATACATTACGATTTTTCTTTCAAAACGACTTTATAACAGGAGTGGAGACAGTGGTAAATTTCCCAAAGCCAACAGTTAACTAAGCAAGGGTGGACCAGTCTTACCAAAGTTAATCATAAATACTTTTGACTTGGTGTAGACACACTGCCTATGGGAGAAGTGAAAACAAATTCGATGATTTATTTTGAGTTGGACGACCTGTGGCAAAATTTGTGTTCACATACCATTTCCCTGGAAATAAGACCTAGCAGACCCAGTCTTATAGTAAAATAAGACGAGGTCTTATATTAATTTTTGCTCCAAAAGACACATTAGAGCTGATTGTCCAGCTAGGTCTTATTTTCCGGGAAACACGGTACTTAAAAAGAAATTATTTTGGTTCATTAGCTGCCATAAAAATTACTCACTTGTGTTCTAAAAAACCCTTACAACAAACATCTCGCTTGTTCTTTCTTTCTCAGTCCTCCTTACGGTTACGCCTTTTATTCTTCCACAAAACGAGTCTAGTTCTCTCTTTACAACATCTTTCAAATATCGGGCTAAATGCCTCCTCAAGGAATACTTACCTCTTATCCTATCTAACCTAGTTCCATCCCATTGTTCTTTCACCTTATAGGGTTTATTTCCCTCAGGGCACAACATTTATCACAATCTGTACTCCACAGACCTTTCACTTTTTTACTCTCCTATGGCACCACGGGAGTGTCACCTCCATGAGTGTAGGAACTTGTGTATATCGCCACCGCAGCACCTAATTTCCTACTATAATTTTACATTTTCAAACTCAGAGGAGACCTGAATATGAACGTGTTTAAATAAGAAAACGCCTGAGGTTGTTTCCAGAAATGTTCACTTATCTCCTAATGTTTTAGTACTTTTATCTGATTATTTATATTACCTTCTGAAATTTGTGTTGGGGCTTAGTTTTTCATAAATAAGTTGGAAAAGCTATTTCTATTACAGGATCATGTTACTCTCAGGACCAGGTATCATAATTGTAAAACACACACAAGGAGGCAAATAGAACTAGGGCATCCAGTAACTTTCCCTTTTCTCGTCCAACATCCCAAAGGGAGACTTTAAACAAATACAAAGTCAAGTGGAAGAAACTGGCGACAAATGGAGGCAGTGTGAGGCTTTACAGTGTCCCCGAGATTGACTCAATCGAATCCTTTGGCCCCTCTAAGAGATCCGCCACTCTGGCAGGGCTGCTCGGGGGACCAGACCACGCTAGCCCGGGTGGGTCCCCGTCTGTGCTCCCCTTCAGGCAGGTATCTATGGCGCGCTCCCACGCGCCCTCCGCCCTCGGCCCTTCGGTTTCCCGGGCAGGAATCGGCGGGGTCGCTGCCTCCCCAAGGCTCTGCGGTCTCCCTACCGGCTCTTTTACTTTGCAGGCTGTCAAACAGAGGAAACTCCCCAAACTCCAGATCTCATGCAGTAGTACAAACTCCGCACTGACTCCCGGGTGAGCCAAGATGGTAAACCCTCGGACGTTCCTCACTCTCCCCGCGCCCAAGTCCCTACAGCGATACCCTTGCCGAGGCCTACGCCTCCCGTTCCCAGCACGGAGCGGGCTGGGGGCTCAGGCCACCATCGCCAGGGGGAGGCGGAGGACCCCGCTCCAGCCTGCAGAACTACAGATCCCAGGGTGCCTCTCGGACTCCCGTTCCCTCCCTCTCTCGCTCCCTCCTCCTTTCATCCCCTCCCCCCTGGCCCTTGTTGTTTTGGCTGGAAGCCCTCGGGCGGAGTTTCAGAGAAAGTCTGGGCAGAAACCGGAGCCGGCCCGAACGTGGGAAGGGGAGGAGAAAAGGGAGGAAGAGGGAGTCGGGAGCGGGAGGGATCGGGGCCGTGGGCCGGGCGGCTCAGAAGCTGCCGCTGGCCCCGGGTGGGGGAGGCGGCGCCGAAGGAGCGCCGGGGGACGGGACAGTGGGATCCATCCCCAGAGCCGAGGAGCCGAGCGCCTGGTTCCTCCCCGCTCCCCGCCCTCTTCGGCGGCCGCGAGCGTGAACCCACCCTCCGGCGAAACCTGCTGGGTCCCTGGCGCCTGGCGCCCTGCGCTGCCCAGCGCTTGGCGGCCGACCCAGGACCTGCCCTGCGCCCACTGCCCACCGGACCCTCGCAGTTTTCCCTCTCCTCCCCGCTTCCCGGGCGTGCGGGGCAGTGACCCGCCCTCCTCCGACCAGGGCGAAGGAGAGGATTGTCCCGGGCGCACCGAAACCGAGAGCGGGCAGCTGGAGTGGACGCTGCGCGGGGCATTGTGTGTGTGTGAGTGTGTGTGCGTGTGTGCGCGTGCAGCACGGTGTCTTTCGGAAAGCACTCTGGGGAGGTCCTGTCCCTAGGGGGCGGAGCGCAGGGGACCGAGGCTCCTGCTCCGGGCCGGGGCAGAGTCCCACGGATCCCGATCGCCGCCGAGGAGGCCGCGGGACGGGGCGCCTGGCTGGAAGGCGGACGCCGTGAAGGGAGGCCGGGGCGCCCTCGGTCCGGGGACGGCCGCTGCTCCGAGGTGTCGGCCTCCGCGGCACAGCCCGTTTCTGTTCGAGTTCGCGGATCTGCGAGAGAGAGGCTCGGACGCGGGGAGCCGGACGCGGAGAGCCGGCGCTCCTTGTAGCCCGCCCGCCCCGTCGGCCCGAGCTGCGCGGCCGGAGAGCCAGGTCCCAGCGTCTGCGCTGCCGGCGGGCGCCGACTGGATCGGGATCGCGCCCGCCCGCCCCTCTGCTGCCCGGGCCGGAGCCCGAGAGGCGCGCACCATGAGCGGCGGCGAAGTGGTCTGCTCGGGATGGCTCCGCAAGTCCCCCCCGGAGAAAAAGTTGAAGCGTTATGTAAGTACAGTTTCGGCGGGTGCTCCACGGGCCTCGGTGCCCACACCTCTCGCTGCAGCTGCAGCTGGCCGCGCGCGGGGCTGGTTAGACCCCATCTCTTGCCCCTCGGCCCCTTTGGGACCGACCTTGTACTCCTGTTCTGGCCTCCACTTGGGCGGGTAACTTTCTTCAGACTCCGGACGCCTGCTTTGCGGGCCTCTGTAGTCCAGAGGAGGGCCCGGCATTTCCAGCTAAACGCCCGCTGCATGGTTTTATTATTCCTTTTAGCAGCGGTGGGGAGAAGAGCATTCTCCTTCCTTTATATCTGCATCTAATCGTTATGGGGCTGCTGGGTACATTTCCCGCACTAGGAAATTCGCTGAAAATGTAGAACTCACCAGCCCTCTCTTTGGTCCGTACACCCTCTTGCCTTCCCCTGGAGGTAGATTGCGGGAAGCGGGCTGTGGACCTGGATAGTTGGTTTAGAGTCAGACGCAAGCATCTCCAATCCGCGAAAAGAGGAAGAATGAGAAGTTATTACGCGCTCTACCGTTTGCTTTGCAGGGTTCACATTTTCGCGGTTTTGAATCCAGCAACATTGGAGTTTGGCCCAAGAGCCTTAGCAGCTTGCTGCGAGAGGAGGGCGCTGGGGGGAGCCTGGTGGCTGGTGTTTGGGTGCCTTGGACACGCTGTCAAGCCCCGCAGGAGGGGACAGCTGAGGCCAGGAAGGATTTCTGTGGTCCTTTTCCAGGCCACCAGAGTTGCTTAAATGGTATTTGTGTAATTGGTACAAGATGCCGATTATGTGTTAAACTGTTTTAGGTGTTACGGAAAACATTCCTTGAAAGAACCAACCTTACTTTGGTGGAAATCTGTGTCGTCTTCCGGGGACTGGGATCTTATCCTGTTTTCCCCCGTTGGTCCCTTTGTTGCTGCCCCCCTGCTAAGGAAAGAAATGACACTATTGCCCTGGCATATGGAGCACATTTTTTTTAGTCAAATGTATTTCAAAAGCAAAATTTATGCCCCCTTAAATATAAATTTACTACCAGGGGACCGACACTGCTAATGGAACCTGTTTCTTGTTGAAGGATATTTAACCCAATATTAGACTCGGGTTAATCCTGTTAGCCACTGTTTGCTTGCAAAGAATGGAGTGAAGTGCAGTATTTAGCTTCATCGAGAATTGACCAGTGAATTTCTGGTTTACTTTCTGCCATAATTGTTATAACAATTCTCATTTAAGGACTTGATGCCACACATCCTGAGAAAGTTTGCCAGAAGTTTTGAATCCTTCCAAATCCTGTCTCTCCACCTATCACAGTTTGCATTACTATCCTGGTAAAAATGCTAATTTTATTTCAAAAATTTGGGAGAGGCAGTGGTTTTTCTCAGCTCTTAGTTTTAGACAGAAGGATGTATGAGTGTAAGAAGAGAGAGCAGGGAGATAGAAAGAGGTATATGTTTTGAGAAGGCACAGTTTGGGAAAGATGTAAACCTAAGTGGTTGGGTTTTTGGGGAACTAAAGTACAATACATTTGCTGAAATAGGTAGTGGCTATAGAGGTTTAATGTATTCTTTCACATAGTTGGTCTATGGTTCTCTCAAAAGGTGCTACACACTGGGCTATGAATCATAAGATTAGGAAATACAGTAGGAGAAAAGCCCTATCTCTTGGACTTGCAATGTAATGTAATATAAACCAGAAAGAAAATCGGCCAAAAAATTATCTTAAAAGGAACAACAAAAAAAAAGAAAGTCTAAATTTAAAAAAATGTATTATTTCATTTAATCATCCCAGAGTTTTATGAGGTAGGTATCATCTCTGTTTTTTCAGATAAGAAAACAATCTGCATTACCAGAATGTGCCAGAGGCAGGATTTGAACCCAGATCTGCCTGACTGACTGGGCTGGAAGAGGTTAATGAGTCTCATCCAGTGCATTTTAAGTGGAGCTCAGACTAGATCATCTCTAAAGGTCCTCTCAGATTATAACTTTCTAGGAGTCTATGAATATTAAGAATACAAGGAGAAGATCAGGTGTGGATCAGACGGGCACTGCTAATGACACATGAGACCCTTCGGGCAGCTTTCTGACTCTTCAAGAAGATGAGACAAGTACAATGTAAAGTGGTTTCTGTTTGTGTGCCCACGCTGAATGCCGTGGTTTTTTGTTTGTTTTTTAATAGTTGTTTTGAGGAATAAGCTTAGTGTAGTCGGAAAATATAATACTTAAAAGAGACATTAGGCTCCCTAAGTTGTGTTTTCAACAGGGAGAAGAATCTGCTTAACAGCTGAAGGGAGGCTGAGTTTTTCTTGCCCAGCCAAGTATTCGTGTTTAATTTACACATTAGTGAAGTGCATGGGGATAGCCCAGGAAGACAGTGGGCAGCGTGGCTCTCAGAATTGAGGGATCCAAGAAGGCGACTGGGGGATTACAAGTTAAAATGAGGCTGATCGTATAGTTTCGCTGTCAAGGTGGTTGCCCAGAAGATTTTGAAATTCCCAGATGATTGATCTTGTGGCTTTGGTATACAGTTTAGATTGCTTTCGCTAAGCCAATTTCAACCCTCAAAGATATAGCCAATGAATGTATGCATTTCCTGTGCTTGTGTTTCTTTTCATATAAAATCTTGATTTTCTGGATAGAAGGGAACATTGTTAGCCACGCAACAGGCAAAATGTTGCTTGATACTGGTTTTTAATGAATGGATCCGCTGTGCAAAGATACTTGGAGTCATGGTACTGTAATTGTTAATTGAGACTTCAGAGAATTTGAGCATTGATTCAGCTGGGAAACATTTGGTCCATGGGACTTTGACAGTTGTCTTGCTGTTTACAGTATTTATGCGGTAGTCCAAACATTCCTTAAGATGATCCATAAGGGCTTTTAAGTGACAAAAAGTTTTAGTTTTATCTTTAAAGTCATCTCAAGGTATGGCCCCAGTGTGTTCCATTTACAACTCCATTTTATATTTACTGTTTGATAGTCTACTCAGGGAGAGTTGGTTTTGCATACTAGTGTGTTCATCTGATATGGAAGCTTTCCTTGAATTTCCTAAATAGAGTGAAAGTGGCATAAAAGAAAGTGAGAGAAACACTGCAATGGTTAGCGGATTCCCTAGCCTTTTTGTCTCTTCTTAACTTTTTCTATATTTCCTTGCAAAAGAGTGAGAAAGTACTTTTTTTTAATTAAAGTTTATTGGGGTGACAATTGTTAGAAAAGTTACATAGACTTCAGGTGTATAATTCTGTATTACATCGTCTATAAATCCCATTGTGTGTTCACCACCCAGAGTCAGTTCTCCTTCCATCACCATATATTTGATCCCCTTTACCCTCATCTACCACCCGAAAGTACTTCTTTCATGCGTTTCCTCCTCTGAACTTTTTAAAGTATACCTAAAATGGAGGTGAACATTTTCATGCTTCTTTGCATTTTGCTTCTACGGTGTTGCTGGTTTTATCCTGTGTTGTATCTCAAACAGCTGCTTTTTCACTTTTGAGGATCTGAGTGGAATGATATACAGGTCACCACCAGTAAGGAAACAGAAAACAAGTAAACTCTTGGTAGTGTGCACACAACAGTCGTGCTCAGGTTTTTAAAGCATTATTTAAAGACAAGCTAGCCATTGGAAATAATGGTAGATTTTTCATCAGGACTTGAAATTTTAGCTGAGATAAAACGCAAGTCTGAAAACAAAGGATTGATTCAAGCCAGCAGGCTGTCACCACGTCTCTGCAGGAGGAACTTCCCTCTGGCCTGCCTCAAGCGTGGACACCAAGTTTGGGCTCCTCCATGGCCCAGCTGTCAGCATTGGGCAGGTATGCAATCTCAGCAGGAGAACCTGCTTCTGAGGCCAAAGCAAGGTGGTCTGTTAGCCGCCAGCCGGCCTGGGAGCAAGACCTCAGCCAGTTCTCTCGGGTGTGTAATCTGCGCCCAGCTTGGGATCTGCTCTTCAGCTGTCAGTTAAGAGCATGGTTCTTGTCTGGACTTCCAGAACACAACCCCAGTTCTGGAAATGGGCCTAGAAACAGAAATAGCCTCTTCC
This sequence comes from Rhinolophus hipposideros, assembly GCF_964194185.1. Classification (NCBI taxonomy): domain Eukaryota; kingdom Metazoa; phylum Chordata; class Mammalia; order Chiroptera; family Rhinolophidae; genus Rhinolophus; species Rhinolophus hipposideros. Next base: position 17,853,404 of record NC_138062.1, read on the forward strand.
TCTGCATGAGCACCTGACCTCTTACATGGAGAGGGGCACGGCCTCCAGAGTAGCAGCGTCTCCTTGGTTCAAGGACAACGTGGGGATCTGTGCTGAGCGTTATGTCTCTGCTCAACAGTGTCACTACAACAAAGGGCCCTGAGATGTCTGGAAGCTCTTCCCTTTGCAGAAGCAATCGATGGATTCTGAAGCTACTGCTTACAGTGACTCAAGTCGCATAATTATCCTGTTGAAAAACATTTTTTTCTCGTAATCCTCATATTAGTAAACATCCCATTCAAATTCCTAATGTTTTCTTTTTACCTTTTCCAGTGAGGCAGGAACATTGCTTCTATTAACAAAGATCATCAACTACCAATTACAGTAAACCTTTATGATAGTTAATGATAGCTAATACTTTCGTCGTACCTGAACTTAATGATGGGTATAAAACTCTCCATGTAAAACTTGCCGAATTCCTAAATCTGCTTGTTGTCTTTGGAGATTCAAAATTACCATTAGGAAGATATCTCAGTTTGGAGGGTAATTTCAGCGTTCTGTTTGAAAAATTTGATTTTAAATTTTTTTAAAAGATCATCTTTCAACAAAATATAATCTGGCAAGAGTCATACTTGGATAATCTGGTTGACAGCTGACTTGGCTATTTCAATGTGTTTTGTCATTATGTCTGCTTTAAAAATATGAAAGAAATAAAATGACAAAGCACTTTTTAAGACTAAGTAAAATTCCATATTTTGGAATCAACATGAAAAAAGGTGGATAAGGTCCTGATAATTTGCAGATTAAGAAATTTTAAGATGTGGTAGATTCAAAACATTCAAGTACCAGCACTCCTAATTTTCATATAGGGACTAACATAGGAGAAGGAACATTGTAGCAGGTAGATTATTACTTTATTTTTGGAATGGTTTTGGGTAAATTGTGTTAGGAACCTCGGACTGAGTGTCAGGACCCAGGATTTGACTTGACTTGGCCACTACCCATGTGATCTACCCACCTGATCTTTTTACCAAGTCTGAGCCTCAGGTTTCTTATCTAGAAAGTGGGGATGGGGTGGGCAACAGATCTACGTTCTAAACTCTTGCAGTTTTACATTCCTCTTCTTAGACATTTCCTTAGGGGGAGGAGGCAGAATGGGGAGCTTCTCAGTAGGCCTCCTTTTGGGGAAATAAATCTTAATTTATTGTTCATCTTAAATAGTTCAGTGACTATATTAGGAACTTCTCAAGCAGAGTTCTTTGGGGACCTTCTGGTGTTTAGCCTAGCAGAATGCAAGCTCACTGAGCACAGTGAGTTTGTGGAGTTTCTGTGCTGGGTGCCATGTCTTCAGCACCCAGTCAGTGCCAGGCTCAGAGCAGAAGTTCAGCAAATCCCTGTTGACTGAATAAATAAACAAAGTGCTATTTCTGGAGCTTTTGTAATGTGTCATATGTGGAACAAGATGGAGGGAAAGGCCCAATCCCTGTCCTTAAGGAGTTTCTAATCTAATTGTGAAGACAAGCTGTAAATGCATGGACATTTAAATTGTTTTACAAGACATATCATAAAGCCCTGTATGATTAATCACCCAATGAATGATGCAGACAGTAATTGCTTAAGAGTTCCGACTGAGAGGGGAGGGGGAAGGGGGCTGCCAGGGAAGAGGTCAGAAATGAATTTCAGGTTCAGGTCTTGAAAGAACTGAGGAACTGCTGGCAGAAATAGCAATATCATAAGGGAAGTCCGATTTTTCACAGAAGAACAAAGACTTTGTGTTGAGTTTAGATAGCCCAGTGAAAAGAACAGCTTCCAAACACGTCAGTTTCATACGTGGAGTTTGGATGTAGGTGTACTTCTGGTTGCAGAAGTTTCTTTTTCTGCCATGACTCAATAACGCTCCTGATGAGGTCCTGGCCACAAGTGAGTTTTATGTATCAGACTAGAAACAAACAAAGCAACTTGTTTGGTCACCTGAACTTATTAAAATTCCAAGGGACGTGTTATTTAAGATTTCTTTATGTCTGTTTTGAGCTAAATAATTCATTCTGGCAAGCATGTAGTTTACAACAGAGAGGGAGCATGTTCTGGTGGGAGGGAGAATAAAAGAGTCTTTGATTCACTTGCTTCTGAGTTCCAGCAGGAGGGCCAGCGCTGCCTTGGGCTAGCCTCTTATTTTGGACTTTGGAAGCCATCTTAGCCCAGCTGTGTGAGTGCCAGCTAGTGCTGGAGGAAGGAGAATAACACCATTGGATCACATTAAACCCCTTCTGACCATTGATGGAGGGGTTTCTCTCATTTCACATTCCTTGCATTTACATGGTGGCTAATTTCCACGAAGTTAGAGCTCAGTCTGAATTTGCCATTTGAACTTGGACTGAAGTCACAGCATTTCTGTGACTCCTTTTATATAATCAGCCTGCGGACTAAATAAAGGAAACTTACCAAGTCCAGGTCCATTTTTCCGTCCCTCTTGGGCTACAAGCACAAATAAAATTAGCATTCTCTTTAGATTACTCCTGGGGGAAGGTGGCTGATTGTACCGTGGATTTCCACATTCATTGAATAAGTAGCCCCTTCAGGTGCCAGCTCGATGGTTGGAGGAGCCTTAATGAATTGTAGATGGAATACAGGCTTGTGTAATTACTGGGAAAAGTCATTTTAGGAATTGGAAGGTTTTTTTGGCCATTCCAGGCTTGTATGTGTGAGCACCTTAAATGATACAAGAATGCCTTACCTGGAAAAAAAGAATCTTTTATATTTTAAGCAATTCTTTTATTCATAGGACCATAATTCTCCCTAACTGTAGAGAAAAACTCTCATTGCTGAATGCATATGAAGTAGAGCCTCGTAACTTTTGACCTTCTCACAGCCTGCTTTATAAAAAAACAGTAAAGACTGTGCACTGAAATGCATGTTAGGTCGTTATCTCTGTTACATTAGCTCTTGAAGCATTCTGATTACAACTTGTTGCTGCCAAGCCCCGTTCTGCAGTATTATCTGGAACAAAAATTTTCCATGTGGTTGTTTTTAGCAGAGCTACTATATGCAAACTTCACATGAAGACCTAAGTTGCAAAGAAAAGAGCTTCTAGAAGGGGAAATGTGAGTTATCTTAATTTTTTCTACCATGTAATTGTTCTTTCCTTTGTGTATGTTGCAGACATTTTTATCATATTTTTAAACTAGGTTTTATTTTTATATGCTGGAAAGAATGCCAAATTTACCATGAGTTTTTCTTATGGTGGTGTGTGTTTTTTTCTCCCAGCTTTTTACTTTGAATTCATACTTGGCCTAGGTAATTCCCTATGTGTTCAAAAAAAACAATGTCCTAAAAGGAAAACAACATGTCTACATTGTTCCATGAATTAAAAACAATATATTGAGAGTCCAAAAATTTCTTTTAGATGTAAAAAAAATCTTAGGTCATTTTTTTTTTAAAGGAAGAAAAATACTAAACTTTGCTTTAACTATCCTTGTAATTGTTTTTCTTTTCCCTTTTTAACTTATTTTCCTTTGTTTTGACTCATGTAGTTTAAAAGTTTTTGAAAACAATTTTATACATTCTTCTTTAACAATATCATACATGGAAAAAGAAAACATCAAAATTCCGTTTTACATTTCAAGAGAAAAGTGACAGGAGGATATCATCTGGTCTAAAGAGGGGAAAAAATGTCAGTTAACACCAAGGCTTTGTAACATACTTTCATGTTGCTTGGTTGCCTTGAATATTTGTCATTATTGCTTAGAGCTACTTAGCTATTATATTAATACATGAAATGAGCAGGTGAATATAAATTTAGTTAAGACACTTAACTTTCGTGAAAAGCAAATGCAGGACATCAGGAAAAGGTTAAGAACGCAATCTATTTTTGTTGTCAGTGGTATTATTTATTTAATACATCAGTTAGCCAATTGCTATAACATTTTATTTGCTAGCTTTTTTTAAGTGGGAGAAAGGTAAAAGCACTCTTTGTCCATGGATCCCTACCCTCCTGCTCTTTTCCCCTTTGTTTCCACTTCTTCCTCTGTAACATAAGCCTAGCCACCAATACCACAAAGTGGTTGTGTCAGAATCTTTACACACACATTCTTTCACCTTTTCTCTAAAAAGGGGGAGTTATTTATATCTCTGGAATATGGTAATTGAGACTGAGAATAATAATGTTCCACCCAGCATGTAGATTGTTTTTCTCTCCTGAAATGCAGTTTTCAGTTACTACTGTGTTGGAAAATGTGGTTAGGCCACTTTCTGACTAGCAGAACTCCTCCCTAAGATGACTAGCTGATTAAAGAATTAAGTACCTGGTGTGCTTTCTGAGCTCCAGTCCATCACACATTCCCATCAGTGCCTTGGCCGGAGTCCTGGGAGCCAAGATGAAAGTGCTTCTGCTTGGAGGGATGACCATTTGATTAGCAGGAGAGAAGCACTTTAATCTTTGACTCTGGGAAGAGCAGCACTTGGTAAAAGGCTGCCTCCTGTGTTTTGAATTCCAGTGGTGTTACATAGAGCTTGATGAGGAACGGTCACCTCATTTCAGTTAGGGAGGTATTATTTGAACCTCCTTCCCTCTGGCAAAAGTTACAGTTGACCCTAAAGCTGTGTAGAAGTGTTGGATTTTACAAGTGCTCCCTGACAATTTCAGGTTTACATGTTTGAAGCGTTAAGAAAAGTTAAAAGAAAATACTGAACTAGTAAGAAGGCAAAATATATTTGGGAAGGTGATTAGTTTCTCGTGATGCTGTTACATCTAATCGAAGCTTTCTGAGTAACCTTCACTGGGTGTATGGGTCATTTATTTCCAAAGAAAGGGGCACAAAATTAAACTGGTGCTATTGAACAGTATTCTTTTTTCCTATCTCTTCACTTAAGCAAATAGTCAAAATAGGAAAAACAAGTCTAATATGTTTTTATATTTAATATATTTTTCTAGATGATTTTTATAATGACTCACAGTATACACAGTAGAAGGTGTATACACATGATCTGTTTTACAAAGAAAATTATGGCTTCATTTCTCTTGGTATTTGGTATAGGATATTAATTTCCAGAGGACAAAGACGGCATTTGTTTTCTGTATCGAAAATATACAATGTGGTACCTTGCACAATCCCTTAAACAGCATGAGAAAATAATTGTAGAATTTTAAACCTAAAATTGTAAATCATCTAATCCATCCAATGTTTCTCAATCTTTTTTAACCCATTTGTCTCTTAGGTGTTGTTTGAATGTCTTTTGACTTGTAATCCAGTTTTACTTTCTATGATTTGCATTACCAAAACAGCTATATTGAATATCTTTTCCGGTTACACATACCTCCTCCTCCCCTAGTCAAGAGTCCAACCTCTTGGTTTTACAGGGAATAAAAATGAGCCACTGGGAGACTAATTGATTTGTCCAAGGTCATACAAGTTAACCAGCTGTTCTGGCAGGGCCACATCTCTCACCTCTCAGGTCAGATCCTTTGGTCACTACGGGAATGCCCACTGTGAACAACACACTGCAAAGAGTTCAGAAGAGGGCCAAGAAGGCACTATCTCCGCCATTTAGCAGTTTAATGCTACGAGGGACATAGGATGTACTCAGTACTGCAAACTGGATCATGATCAGTAATGTGTAAGGCAAGGCTGTAGAAGAATTCAGCAGAGGGAGGTAGAGTCAGGGACTCTGAAGGCTGAATGAAGGTGGTGAGAGAGATTTCACCAGGACCTTAATAGGTGGCTTTACTTGTCAAAGATCGGGCTGGAGTGAGACTCTTTCTGTTGCTCCATTTCCCAGCCAGATTCTTGAGTGGGTTTTGTACACTTGGCTGTCCCTGCTTCCTCACCTGCCACTCATTTCGTAACAGAATACAGCCTGGATCTTTTTCCACCACATGTATGTAAACTCCAAGGTCCCCCGTGACCTCCTGATTGCCAAATCTAGTAGAACTAGATTTGAACTTTTTAGTTCTTATTTTTCATGGAACGCCTGACTGCATTGATGGAGATGACCAACCCCTCCTCTCAAAATATGTTCTTTCTGTGCCTTCCTGATACCAGGCTCTGGTTTCTTTAATGGCTGGAGTTCTATGGGTTCTAGTGCTAGCCCTGGATGGTGTCTTCCCGTCTCATAGTTAGTGCTTCTTCATCTATTGTGAGTTCATGAACTCCTTTGAACATTTGATAAAAGCTCTGGGCACTCAATTTCCACAGAATCCTTACAAATTAGCACACGAATGTTATTATAACCTAGCATGTTTTCTCATCTTTAAAGACCGTCTGCGGATCTTAAATGCCCCTGAATTATGTGCTGGTGATTCAAAGATTTATCTCGATCCATTTCTCGCTCCACATCTATGTGTCTTAACTGCTTCAATCCCTAATTGCTTACATACCCAAGAGCAATTCAGCATGCCCACAGTAGGTCTTACCACCCTCTCCCTACGCCTGGTCCCTCACAGTCAATCGCACTGCCATCCCTTGTCCTGTGGCTTAAGATTTTCTTTGTTGTCCCTCCCCCATTCTCTGCATTCAGTGACCAAATCCTGTCGGTTTTAGCTCCCAAATATCTCTTGACTTACTGACCCTTCTGTTGCCTAAGCTACCTTTCCCTTTCTTCTGGATTGTTGCAATGGTCAGTTGGTCTCCCTCCTTCCATTCTTGGCCCCTACAGACTGTCCTTATCAAGGCAGCCAGAGTAGCCTTTCTGAAACACAAACCTGATAATACCGTTCCTTGGTTTGACGTTGTCTGCAGTGTTCCTTGCTCTTGGGAATGCCCAACGCTCTAATGGCTTGCAGGGAAGGCTCTTTATGATGTGCACCAGTATATTGCCACCCGTGGCGTCTGTCGCTGCCTCTCACTCATGCTCTTTACTTCATCTGCACTGAACTTTCACGTCCCAGATCGGCCCTGTGACCTCTCACTCTGGCCTTTGCGCGTGCTCTTCCCTCCTCCAGGAATTCTTGGCCTTTCCTTCGCTGCTCGCACAACCAGGCTAACTTCTGCTTCTTCTCTGCTCCCTAGAAGCCTCCCCTGAGCTCCCACCACCACCATCACTCACACATGTAGACATGAGTGGCCGGGAGCATCTGTTGTGTCCTCCTTTGACACTCTGCCATGCCACGCCTGATTATTCTTGCTCGTTTGAATTGCTGTTTCTCTCCCCTTTAGATCGCGGGGCCACTTTTGTGGACCTCAGGTACTTTGCCTTCATGAGCACCCCCGCCCTACAAAAGAGGAATGAAAATGATATTTTGCAACTGCGTCAGTACAAAGATGAACATATCCCAAATTGGTTTTATTATTATATATTCATTATTACAGGATGGGGATTATAGGATGGGGTTCCGTGCCAATAAACCGATAATTTGAAAATATCGTTAAGTCGAAAATACGTTTAATATACCTAACCTACCGGACATCGTAGCTCAGCCTAGCCTACCTGAAACGTGCTCAGAACACAATATCCAAAAAACACTGGCAACATAGCCCACTACAGTCTGGGGTGTTTATCTGGCCGATGGCCTGGCTGACTGGGAGCTACGCGTACTGCTGCTGTCCAGCGTCACGAGTGAACAGCGTACCACTTATTGCTAGCCCGGGAAATGATCAAAATTCAAAGTATGGTTTCTACCGAATATGGATTGCTTTTGCACTATAGTAAAGTCAAAAAATCATATGTTGGACCCTCTGAAATTGGGGACTGTCTGTATTCATTTTGTTTTAATTCTAATTTTAAAAGAAATTAATATTAGGACACTTTTCATGGGCTCCTAAAAGTCTCATGGGCCCTAGCTCTGTGCCACCTGTGCCAGATGGATACGTTGCTCTGTGAAATGGACGTAAATACTTTGGAGATAAAATTAATTTCAACTGATTGACTGTGACCAGGAAAAGTGAGGAGCCCACTGAATTATTTCGTTATTTGGTACTTTTGTAATGCCATGGATAGCTTACCAAAACAATGTCAAGATTTTGTATTTCAGTCCCTGGTAATGGAAAAATTTATAGAAAAATAGGATGATATACTTAAAGGATATATGTTACAGAAGAGCAAAAATCATGAGATTTTTATGATGTTGAAAATATATTCTATGAGCTGTTTCACTAATATGGACATTTCTTCGTGATGTTTCTGTGTAGAGCAGTGGGTTTTAGTATGAGAAGGCAGGTGATTTTGCCCCCACAGGGGACATTGGGCAATGTGTGGAGACATTATTGATTGTCACACTAGGGGTGCTACTCACTATTAGTAGGCAGATGTCAGGGATGCTACTGAACATCGTGTCGTGCACGGGACAGCCCCTCCAACAAAGAACTGTCGGGCCAAAATATCGATCGTGCCGAAGTTGAAGAACCCTCATACAGAGAGATCCTTCATAAAGCTTGGTTCTTACGTCTGCGTTATTTACTTAGTTTATTTCCCTATGTTTCCATTAAAAGCCATAATTCATAATTCATAATTCATAGCACTGGAACCAAACATTTATTTTTTTCTGACTTTGATAAGGTTGAGAAAAGCAGTCATAGAGATGGCTGAGCTTTTGAACACCAGAGGTTGGTGCTGCGTAACACCTCACAAAGGTTTATGTGATAGACGGTCTCTCTCAAACGGTCTGTTGTCATTTAAGCCATTACCCAAATGCTCACTTTGGTCTTACTAATTGTAGCTAGAGGACAACCAGTTGTTGCCTGGGTGGGGAGGGGTTGCGGAGTCATTTCTTCATGCTTTTTATTACCTCGTGGCTTGAATATCACCATTCATTGTTCAGGAGCCGCCCAGCTCATTTGCTTTTTATAAATGACGTGTAATCAGTCCTCTTGTAGGTCTGGCTCCTGTAATTTGCAGTAGCCACAGAGCAAGGCTGACGGGTCTACATTTATGCTGATGTCTCAGATTCATTTCAGGTTCCACTCTCCTTGCTTTCTTGCCTCTTCCATCTGTGTTTTAAAAGGAAAGTGAAGAGAACCACACCATACTCTTGTCTTCTCAGAGGCTCTGATGGTACTTATTTATAGTTTGGTAGAGTCCCTATATCCTTTGATTTGGGAAGAATCAAGGGTTTGGGGCAGTGGGTCCTCAAATTTCAGTTTAAACTTCAATATAACAATCACCTGGGTAACTTCTAAAATGAAGGGTTTTTGTGTTGTTTTTTTACCAGTTCTTTCCATTCACTTTTTAAAAATTGAGGATAGTTGACATGCAATATTATATGAGTTTCAGGTGTACAACATACTCAACATTTATATACCTTTTGTGATCACCACGATACAGCTAGTAATCATCTGTCACTCTGCAAAGTTATTACAATACTATTGGCTATATTCCCTATGCTGTACATAAAATGAAGATTCTCGAGCCTTACTCACCTTCTGATATTTTTAGTAAATCTAGGTAGAGGTCCAGAAAACTGTATTTTTTAATCCAAATCCCTGCTAATTCTGATATAGGTGACCCTTAAATTAAACTTAGAGAGATCCTGAGTTGGGTGTGGAGGAAAAAAAAGAGAGAAGGAAGAAAATCCAATGGAAGTAAATACGTACAAAGAGTGGGATAGAAAGACAAGAACCAAAACTCAGAAAGTAGTTTAGCCTGTCTTCTGTGAGATAAGAGAAACATGCCACGATGCTTAAAAAGATAGATGCCTGGTGGTTTCTAGCAGTGATTTAGATCAAACTGCCCCCTAAATACATATTTAGAGGATGACAAAAGTGAAAGGGAATTTTTAGAAAGGTTAGTCTATGAGAAAGTCCTAACCATTGCCAAGAAGCTCAAAAGACGTTATTAAATCAAGGGAAGTATTATGTAGGTATCGATTTAAAAAAGAGTGTGTGTTCCTGAATCAAGAGTTTATGAATGACTTAAAGATGAACAGGAAAAATGGAAGAGGATTAGCTCTTCACCAGAAGTTCTGGTTATTCTGGTTATTGAATGTGAAAGCATATTGTTGAAATACAGCCCAGATTTCCTGGACTAGTTCTGATTTCAAACATTCTTTCCCACTGTCTTTATAATACATGTCTGGTTTGCCCTAATTTTTGGTTAGTTGAGATGTTTTTGATTTGTGAAAGAGCACCAGAGTTGTTGACTAAAGAAGTTCTCTTGTCCCACACACCTGTGTGTGTGTGTGTGTGTGTGTGTGTGTCTTAATACATGTATTCTAATCTATCTCTTTTAACGTAAACCTTGATTTTAAAATCCATTTTAGAGAAAGAGAGCAAAAGAGAGAGAGAGGTAAGACAGACTCTATTTCAGAAAATTGGTTAAGAGGGGGACCAGGTGGGAATGGTAGTTTAATCCTAGCAAAGGACTGAAGTACAAGATTTTACTTCCAACTGCCTACTGAACTTAATGTGTTTCTAGACAGCTATAATTTTTTGACATAGTATTTTCTTAGGGGAACTTTATGATTCCATTCAATTACCTTACAGAAAAATCTTGACACTCCCTCCCCTAAAGTAAGAGGAATTTGGGGAGTTACTTTTAAAAATTGCTGTCCTTAGTGTTAAATCGTTCTTTACCCTGCTCTCTCTCTTCATCCAAGTGTTCGTGTTTGCATTTACTCTACCCGAACCATCTCTGTGGCAAAGGGTTCATTTTTCCATGGTTTCAATGTACAGAACCCAGATTATACTGTAGAACTTCGGCATTAGCTTGCTAATCTTTCCTCCTTCCCCTCCTTTTCACCATCCTCCATGCTGTCTCCCTTCAACTCGGTACGTTTACTCAGGAATTCTTCATTCTCTTAATAGTATGCCCATCTGCCCACAAGATCTTACAGAACCTTCATATCTGCTCTGTAAGTGTTGAGGATCATTATTGTGATTATATGAAGTCTCTACCACACCCTCTCATTGCACTGACAGTCTAAGTACGTTTGGTTAGTATATCACTTCGCTCTTGAAGTGAATAATAGAAGGGCTCTTGCTGGATGGTGGTGGAGACCCAGAACCAACTTCTACCACTTACTCTGTCAACTAAGAAAGGCTAGATTCCTGGGACTCCTGTCTGCACAAAGAATGAAGGCTGGCCTCACAACTTGCTCTCTTCATTTCAGGTGACCTTATTCCTTTGCTTTCTTATGTTTTTAAACCATACACTTGGTAAATCTTTCCTATGACTCTCTTAATGGTTCTAATTATTTTTTCAGAATTTCCCCCCATAATTTATTCTAATCCATAGGGTGTTTAACATGGTGGTAGGTGTTTCCCATGCATTATTATTAAATTGGCTGAAAACAAGTATTAAATGCTCTTGGGGAGAACCATAACATTAAGTAGGAATCCAAGTGCAGCACAAAAGAATATATAGTTTATCAATTTTATCAATTAAAAGTGGGGGTGTTTTAGTCTAACATACAGAAAATAAGTTACATGATATTAGTTAAGCAGATTTATTGCCTTTTGCTAAGTCACTAAAGTGAAATGTTTCTTTAATAATTATGTAAGATTTATCATTCAAGTTAATGTATATAGTTAGCCTTAGAATTTTATATTGACTTATATTTGAGTAGGAAATATACATTGACTTAATATTCATGGTATGTTGGTACTTTGATTATTTCTATGTTTTAAGTTGTAATTTTTAATACTCAGAATATTTAAATGCATAATATCTTCCTATTTATTTCAGTGATTCTTAAACAACAAAAACATACTTTTTTTATGGTAGGTATTATGCACACTAATTTTTTAGCACTTGTGGTTTTGATTCCCAAGCTGGAGAAATAGTTGTATGTTAAGAAACCCATGTTCTTACCAAGGAAACTTGGAACATGGATATTGAAATATCTTGAATCTTTCAAATAAGGTTTTAGCCTTGAAAACAGTCATGTCTGTTTTCAGATAGAATCTGTTGTGTTTCTAAACCATATATTTCCAAACCAGAATAAGTTTTTATAACTTTGAGATTTTTATTGAAACCCTTAAGGAGAAGAAAATGACTCAAGGAAGATAAAGACCAATTTTTCGTAAAGTAATTAAAGGAGAAGAACTTTTATTCTTGTTGCTATTCTGAATGAGAAAAATGAGGCCCTAGGGAATTGAGGCCTGGGAAATGCCCCACGTCCAGATCCAGTTGGTTTCAGCAGGCAGAGGTAGACATGAACAAACCCAAGCTTCCTGACGCCCAGCCTGGTGCCATTCCCAGGATGCCACCTCCACCTCCTGCTGTTGGTGTAGTTTCTAAAATTCAAACACTTTGACATGGTAAGAGCATTTTAGCTGCTCCTCAAAGCAATGACAATATGGTAAATTCATCCCAATGTCTCTCTTTTTAAAATTTTTAATTGTGGATAAAAAAACACGTAACATAAAATTTACCAACACCTCTTGGGAAGGTGTGCACCTCACCTGTATTTGCTCCTTCCCTGTAGTAGGAAGTTAATTATGTGGGATTTGCTTACCTGATCCACACAGAAGATCCTACTTTAGTGAACATTTGCAAACCCCACACCCCTTTCTGCCCCTGAGGAAAAATTCTTTCCTGATCCTAGATCAGTGCTCAGTTTAATCTTGAGCATATGAGAATGAGTCACCCTGGGTAAGTATATAATCCCATTTATACCTCCCTTCCAACCTCCCTTTAATTTTGATTTCCTTCAGAAGGGCTGGTGTTCTGGGGACTAATTTAGGAACTAGGAGATGTTGAGATTTTTTTTGGAACCAGCACTTTCTGTTCCGCTGAAAATGACACTGCATGGCCTAAGTTTTAAGATGCAGACTAAGTGTGGAATGTCTGTGTAGAGGAAGAAACAAGTTCATGCTTTTTGGGGAGGCAGGGAGAAAGAGGAAGGCTAATTTTAATCAGATAGTCTGATTTTGTGGGGAAAATACTGAGATCTTTAGAATACGTACAGACCAAAGATGAGTAACTAGCTGCTTTGTGATTTCTTTGCGTACACAAAAGAAATACCTGACATTGGGCTAAAGAAATATTGTTGAATAGGTATATTAACTAATAAAATAACAGCGTTCTGCTTTTGATTCTATTGCCATTATCTACACAGTGTGTAACCACTGCTTCCATTTCTTCATTTGTAGGCTGAAAAATGTTTCACTGGGAATTTTAAAAAGAATACTTGTAAACTATCTTGGAATCTTTAAGGTACTTTGAATATGGTCCCTTGAAAAAATGTAAATCACCAATGTTAAGGTTTTCATACCGATAGAGGGATATGGGGACAGGAGTGACTTAAACATCAAAACATTCATTTTTAAGACAGCTTACATTTGAGCAAAGCCATTCTTCTTCAGTGCTTACTTTAAATTGGCAGTCATTGAGCCAACAGTCAGTAATCTCACTTAGCAAGTGTTTGGCACGCCTGTTTTAACCTGCACAGGTTCAGTTCCCACAAAGAAAGACAGGGTGGGTTACGTGATGGGAGCACCGTGTTAGCTTCATTAACATATTTTGAATAACTGTATTTGAATATTTGCCAACCAAGCTAGGCAATGTGGAGGCCTGCCAGTGAGCACTGGGAATTTCTGAGAGGAGTGGAGAGCTCTGAGCCTGTAAAATGCTTACATTTCCTTCTTGGAGGGAGCACTTTTTAGAAGATCCTATTGAGGATATTTTTCGTACTTTCCCAGCAGAACTTTTTTTTTTTTCAATTCTGCAGAAATTTCGGATTTTATCTTTTCACCACCTTTTTGTATTTCTTTAGAATATTTACCATAGGACTTATCTCCAAAATAGCTTTTGGTAATCGCCCCTGATGAGTGCGAGTTCCCACTCAGTCTGTTTTTTTCGTCTTTGCAGAATTAGACCTGAAGCTCTTTCTGTGAGCCTAGCTGGGGAACCTCTTCTGCAGGCTTATGGTGTGACACAAATGGTTGGAACTGGCCAGACAGGATAAACTAGGGTGCCTGTAAAGTCAGCTCCTACCTACCCAGTGGACGCTCAGATCCTAAAGCCAGCTTGGCTCAACTCTGAAGAGTAGAAGAAATAGTCTTTGTGAGGTTTTAGTTTCGTGGCCTGTATCCGTGTCTGTCAGAAATACTCTTTTGACTTTGCATTGACACCGGTCTGGCTGATACCACAACTTTGGGCTCTACAAGTAGTCCAGGGCATAAACTAGTTGAATTCAGGGGTTCTCACTTATTTTGAGAACCCCTGTATCAGGTTTTAAGGGTGAGAAGATGAGGCATGGCATATGCTTGGTTCTCTAGTTCTCATTTTGGGGACAAGTCATGGGAATATCAGAATCACCGGGGAGCTTTTTGGAAACCACCTTGATTTTTTTTTTTTTCCTGTTTTCCTATTGCAGGGATGACAATGTCATTAGGTGGCATTTGAATCTAGAATCTGTGGAAGCCCAGGGTACTTGCCTCCATTTAGTAGCTTCCATAGTTTAGGCCTGTTTGCCACCCTGCCTCATGCTTACTCTTTGGGATGGAAAGATACAGCCTGATGATACTGACACTCGCTTCTCCCATCACAGATTTTGAAATGATATGTTAAATGTGCATTTAATAGGATCACCAAAAGGATTTTGTTTTTTCCCCCCATTGGAGCTTTGGTTTTGTCTCTATCTCTTCAAAGATGCTTTGTAAGACTGACTTTAAAAGCGCCAATGTGGAGTATTAAAAACAGGAAAGAACAAATTTGATCATATCTATTTTTAAAAATAACTTTAAAAAATGAGAACCTAAGAAAGAACTCAGGTCTTAAACCAAGCCCTAAATTTTTAACAGGTATCGCAGTCAGCATATATGTTTATATTTTACGTGCCAATCACGTGTTTATAAATATAAAGTAGCTTTTAAATTTCTAGTCAGAAGTTACTAAATTTCAGCTAGCTTTTATTGAACTTCACTGATTAACTTGTAATTTTGTCAGTGTTGTGTGTGATTCTTATATTTACACAATCACCATCTACTCTTAATTAATTAGATAACTACAACTGATTCTTTCTAACTTTTCCCCCCAGTTGATTCATAACAGCCTGTATGCAAGAAAAAATTATAGGTGATTGTAGTCATGCTATTCATGAAGCAATATGGGGTTAATGAATACCTCTGATTACCATTTTAGCATTTTCAGTTTTTACTATCAAATGTTAAATATTGTATTTGTGGAGTTTCTCTTGTGTCAGTTTATCATATTATAAGAATATTTATGGATTGTTTACCAGTTTCCCTATTTAGTATCTTGTCACTATCTCTGAGGGTGGTAGATATAAAATCTGTTTCTCAAACAAGTACATGCATGAAACTAAAACAATTTATTCAAGTCATACAACAACACTAATGAAACTTGAATTCTGTCACTAGGCCCACATTTAAGCTGATAGCATTGTGTGTGGGAAGAAGATACTAATTACTGATATTCTTTACAATGCATTAATATTTGTAGGTCTGAATATGAATTATTTAGTAGGTATGCCAGATTTTAAAAACTAAATGAAATGTAAATATTCACCTTTGTGTCCCTTTCATTAATTGTAGTGGCTTACTAGTTGATATTTGTGAAAATACATATATGTGTTTCCCCAAAAATAACACCGGGTCTTATATTATTTTTTGCTCCAAAAGATGAATTAGGGCTTATGTTCAGGGGATGTCATCCTGAAAAATCATGCTAGGGCTTATTTTCCGGTTCGGTCTTATTTTCAGGGAAACACAGTAGTAAACTTTATTATTGGTATTTCTCCATATTTTACTTAACGAAAGTGGGAGGAGAGAAAAATGAATGAAGAGACTGCCTTCAGGTATAGTGAGGTTTAATTCATTTAACCATTGTTCCAGTTTATCCTATTAGCTCAGTCCCTGGCTCCCTGGCTTATTTACATATTATACAATGCAGACTGGCTTGTCCTGTCTGGTAGGTTTGTTATAAACTGTAGAGTTAAGTAAATGTGTGATAACATTTTAAATGGCATTAGCAGTTAAACAGTACTTGAGGAGTGACGTAGCAGACAGAGGGCCCCAGCTGTCAGGTGCCCCAGGGTCGGCCTGCTTTGGGGCCATTTCCGTTTTTTTCTGAGTAACAGGAAATAAACATGAAACCAAAGTAATGCCTGGCCAGAAGACCACTCCTTTATCCAGATGATATCTAGCATGCCATGTCTGATACTCAAAATATCTGATATTGAAAACAATGTCAACTGTCCGTTGATGAGATTTGTACATAGGCAGAAACCAACAAACAAAACCGGTAGAATCATTTTCATTTCTCTGCGCTCAATATGAAAACAGTGAAGGACCAAGGTAACTAGATGAGTCCTGTTCCCCTCCGACCTCAGTGTATGAGAAGAGAGTATTTACATGTGCTTTGCAATGATCATTTCTGTTTGCTGCACACTACGGTTAAGCAGACATATGGCTCTTAACTCCTGCCCAGTTACAGGGTTATTGGGTTTCCTAAAGCATCCTCTGTCCTTACCTGTTTAACTTTAGGGTGTGCTAACGTCTCTGTAGGGCTATGGGCCCCCTTCAGTGTTGAGTCTGTCCTTCTCATCTTCACATTTCCTCAGGCTCCATGCTGGAAATTGGGGTCTGATGTGAAGGAGGAAGTCTTTCCAGGAATGCCTGTCTCTCACCTTACAGAGTCTCTGTGAGATTTGTAGGGATCTCCATGCCAAAGGCTGTTTGTGAAACCTAGAATGATGGTGATGACCTCCTACTGCCATGTTATGCTCTGCCGTCTCTTACTCTCAACTGCTCCAATCCTCAGGGCTTCTCTTTGAGCAAAAAGACTGGGGATCTCAGTTTAACAGCAACCTACTTTCCCCCCACGAATCACTCTTAATTCAAAATATCGTAAAAGAGGTTCTCATTTCTGTAGCTCAGGCAGGTTGCAGCCTGCTTGATTTTTTTTTTTTTTAATATCTCAGGTTAATAATGATTTTAGAGAGTAGAAAAGGAAATGGCTTTTATGACTGTTGCATAAAACTATATGACCTTGTGCAAATGATCTAACTTCATATGAATCCTGGCTTATAGACAGAAGCTTCATTTGTGTAAATAGATTCACCACTCTGTATCCTAGTCTGAAATAACGAGGGAGAGAATAACCCCATATATCACATACATTTTTTAAAAATCACAATTCAGAGTTGGGACAATTTTCAAACAGTTCACATTCTTCTGATTCTGATTTTCTTAAAACTTCTTTGCTGTTTTACGTTTGCTTTCATTGTTTGAAATCAAAAATACAGTTTTCTATTCTAACTTTTTAGTTTTGAACTGAACGTTAAAAACCTACATCCATAGAATTATCATCTTTTCAAGTGGTTAACTATTGGAGTTTATAACCAGAAGATTGTGATAGCTTTAGAGGACAAAATGGAAAATGAAATTTGGTTTAGGACAAGGAATTCTACTTGGATATTGCAAAAATAGCAAAAAAAAATTTTTTTAAGTGAATGAATAACTGGCAACACAAACTCTTTTTCCTGTAAGTTCCTTTTCCCCAGACCATTGCCATCATACTAAAAAAAAAAAAAAAGTGTTCTTGTGAGTTGATTTTTCTCAGAATCCTGCTGCTTACTGTTAGTAAGGAATTTTTCATGTGCCAAAGTTTTGTTTTTCATGTGATTTCTGCAGCAATTTGGGTCTTACTGAAAATATTTTTTTTAAGTATAGTGATAAAAGTTAATGATAACAAGCCAAAAAGAAAATTTAATACAAACTTCTATACAATTTAGTTGTAATGACTAGGGGAAATCAGATGCATTATCTAAGATGAATGAAGTTAGATTTTTGTAAGAGAAATACTAATTTTAATTGAGGGAAATATGGGTGCTTATTTCTGGTTTAAAAAAAACTACATTTTTTAGTTCCTACCTGGTCTTTTCCCCAAGGATGCATATTTTTAAGATTTCTCTATCAGGCTTACATAAAGTGATACTACTGACAAAAGCCAGCTTAATGGAATGGCAATACAGTTTTTTGGGAATAATTAAACAGGGAGACAAAAATTCAAGTCTTTTGAAGGGAGCAATTGGATTTCTTGAGCAATAGGATACCTTGGAGCATGCAAGACAATAACAACGTTTTTTAGAGGATAGCCAGTGTTCTGCATCTCTCAGTCTGATGGGGAAAAAAATAAATTATTTTAAATACTACTATTAAAACAGCATGGTGATGTATTCATCCTGTCATTCTTGTTACGAAATAATTTTAGAAATGTTCAATAATGTCTTGTTGGGCAGCTCACTCTGACTCCCTGACTTACTGGGAGGATCTCACTGTATTTGTTTGCTCTGTAAATCTTACAGTGGCCTTTGACCAAAAGTAATAAAATGTTACCTGACTTGGTATACCAGTCTGGGTTCTCAATTGTAAGCTATAGAAACCTCTGGCTAATTTCATCAGAAAAGGAGTTTATTAAGGATATTAGGTAGCTCACAGTCTTTCTGGGAAAGCCGAGAACCTAGCCTGGAACTAGAGCCATGCCACTGAACTGGTCCCAGGAACATGTCAACTGCCTCATGGGCCGTGACCATGGGCCCTGCATCTCACGCTCCTAGCACCAGTGACATTGAACACTCCCACTGCTGCCTCTAGAGCCTGCATCCCCTGCCAACCACGGACCCAGGTGTCTATATAGTTCTTGTTTCTTATAACTGCTCAAGATTGAAAACCTTGGACCCATCAGTTAGTTTGTTGGAGCCAGTGTAACTAATCATGAAAACAATGATCTGGAGTTTTCTGCTTTTGTAGTATTAGGCTTACTATAAAACATAGGAAGGGGACTTCGGATGCTGGACAACTGAAAAGAATCATGAGCCTACTCTCCCTGACATGTCGGAGGTAGAGGTGGAAGGACTAAAACCTGAGGACCACAGCTACCCTCCTGCAGTACTTAAAAAATGTCTGCTACTAATAGGTATGAGGAAAACTGGCATAACAAAAACCCATAATTTCTCAGTGTTCTCATTACAGCAACCTCCACAGTTATAAGAAACAGCAAACACTGTTTATTGAACAGCTGTTATGTGCTGGGTGTGGTGGATTTTTTCTGTTTCGTTTTTCTGTTTGTTTTTATTTTTTTACCCTCTAATCCACACAGCAGCCTTGAAAAGTAGACATTATTGCCCTCATTTTTACCAGTAAAGAAACTGTCTCTCAGAGCACCTTCCCAAAATTACACAGCTGGCAGATGGCGTTGCTGAGATGCAGACCCATTTGTATCTGTTTCCAAACCTCTGTTCTTTCTATTGTGCCAGGTATCCTCCTCACAGAGATTTTGGAAAAGAGCACAGATGACCTCTGTGGTTTAAACCAGAAAATGTTGTGGGTGCTTCTGCATCATTTCCCTTAATCAGCCATGACTTTGATCACGAGTTGGAGACCCTCCTGTTCTCAGGAGAATGACTGGGGCTAGAGCTACAGGTTCAGGAATCATGAGACAGTGTCCCTGAGTGCTTCGGGCATCTGTGCAGTCTTCCAGGAGGAGTTTGTAGAGTAAGAGAAGAGATGGTGAGACCTTACGGAACACTAGTTTTGGGGATGGAGCAGAAGGAGAGGAACCAGCAAAAGACAGTGGTTTTTCCTTGGGAGGTGGAGATCCAGAGTAGGGACCTGTGTGGGGAACCAAAGATCATAATGTGAGACGGAGGGTGTAGTTGGGAGCCAAGTGCTTTGGGAAAAATTAGATGAGGTGGAAAATGGCCACTGGAGTGGATTGGCCAAGGAAAATGCTATGGCAGCCCTTTTGTAATTTGAAATAATATTCTCTGAATCTTACCCTTCTGTGTAAATCTACCGTGAAGGACAGTGGTAGAAGCACTGCCCTGTATTTTAAGTTTATATACTCAGTGGAGACATACAATTTCCTGTTTAAATTTTTAATTACTTTCTTTAATGATGCTTCAGTTTGGGTCATCTTTGGGGCCACACCCATGTTGTGAACAATCTAGATGGACTAGAGTATTTCCCACCTCCCATTGTAGAGTCACGTTTGTTGATTTAGACACCATCGTTCCTCAAGAATGACTGAGGTGGATTCCCACTCAGGCTGTTATTTTTTGTCTGCCCACACGGAAGCCAGTCTGCCGCTTTCCTTCGCACTTACCTAGGTGGCCTTGTGAAATCTTCCTACCGCTTATACTATGGGTTTGTTTTTTTGCAAATCAAAGAGCCTAATATCACCGTAAAGCATCCTTCTGGTTAAACTTCAGAAAGGATGAGTGATTAACTTTTAGCGATTTGCAGTTTAATTCCTTGTTTAAAGTACAGAGGCATAGAAGCAAAAGTATCTGTGAATGGATTATTTTATGGGGGAAAACTGGAGAGGTGTTGGAATAGATTTTAATGTCTACAAGGTTGTATGTACAGAGCCCTCTGTCCTGGATGGGCCCTGAGCAGGACGGCCTTTTCCTGGCTTAGATGTAGCCTTGTCTTGTCTATTCCTGATCACAGCATAATTTTCTCCTCTGCTCTGGGGTGATGGGATTTCTCTGCTGTCAGTCCTTTCTCATCACTGCTGCAGCCCCAATGTTTGCTGGTCCACTCTCCCCAGCCCACATTAACGCCAGTCATCTCTGTGCTACACTCGTGGGCACTGGGATCTGTAACAAGGAGTGGCAGTAGGGGAGATGAAGTAAAAGCTCCCCCTGCACCTGCTTTTTAGTTTTTTGTTTCTGTCACTTATCTCCTCACTCCAATGCAGATGGAGGAAGCACGAGGGGGAAATGATGCCTCATATTTCTAATATTCTTTTCCTTTTCTGCTCATCAAACCTCCCCTCGCCCCTCCCCACTCACCCGCACCCCTATTCTCCTTTTTAACCCTTCAATTCCTACCTTTTCTGTTGGACTATGAGTTCCAGAGGAGGAAAACCATATTGATTTTGGTCTCTGCTATGGTTTCAGTGCCCGGCGCAGGGCCTCATGTGTAGAAGACCTCAAAATATTCTTGCTTGGTGAATGAGTGAGGCATGGAAAGTGAGTCAGGGGAGTGAACCATTAGTTCTATGTCATTCTTGACAACTTTACACTAGTCTGATTTCTTAGTCATCCCCCTCAGTCTCTAACTTTTGAAGGAGACTGCCCCCCTTTTAGCAGCAAGAAGATGGTTCCCACAATAGGTGCTAGACACATCACCCCATGGCGTAATTTTCTGCATGGTGGTTAGTCTGTTGGAACTCTATATGCGTACTTAAGTTTTTGTGGGCTGGCCAGAGAAATGAACCATTATGTACAACATTGTTTCTATGGGAAAATGGATTTTGAGTTCACATGAATCTACTTACGTACAAAATTTTGGATTATAACCTTTATATTAGTTAGGGACTGCCATTACATGATCTTCCATTCAGGCTTTTATTCATTACTCATATATAAATGAACAGTAAGCCATTTCTTTGTAGAAGGAGCAGAGCTAGAAGTCTTTCCTCTGAGATGATAAATTATTACATTAAAATTAATTTTATTCATCCAACAAACATGGTAGTATATTTCAAATGTATTTATAAGGCATGTGCTGGGCTTTGTACGAAGGATTCACACATGAATAAAATAGGGTCTCTGTCTTGGTAAGCTCACAGTCAGGTTTCCAACTACATAGGAATTGAACTCATAGCACACAAGGTCACTTCCAGCTCTGAAATTCTGTGGTTCTGAATTTCTCTATGCATTCACCCATTTTCCTTGTCATATGTGGTTCTGAGATGTATTTTTAGATAATAATGGAGGAAGCATATTTATATTCATCATGGGTAACAATTAATAGTAACAACACCATTATTACAGTTTTTAAGTAATTCTAAATTTGGCTTCTGTCTTTATTATTAAGAATGCAAAATCCAGGAACAAACGATTTATTTTTCTTCTAGCTTTTTATCATAAAAAGAAGGAAGCCAGACACATCATGTAATTCACATAAAAATATAATGATAGGGGCTTTACTTTGACGGTAAAAGTACTCCTCAAAGATAATATACATGGGAGTTGGATTAACAAATATTTTTGTTTGTTTGTTTTTCTGAATGCTTTTCTGTAATTTTCCAGTTTTTCACAGCTTTTTCCAACTTTTTGTGTTACTGCCCCACTACCACACATGCACATACACACATGCACAATATTTCTTCAGATAAGTAAAAACATTTCAGTGAGATATGCTTCTTTCCTCAAATCATTTATCCATGTGTCTGACTAAATATTTGATGAACAGAACCTAGTTTATGGGAGCTGGAATGTGGGAAATCTGGATGTTTCTGTAAAAAATTCTACAAACATTTATGAAATATGCTTAGAATTCCCTGAAATAAAATAAAAAGAGTTTCTGGAACTTTCTGAGTTGTGGCTTGGGTTGTGTGGAAATAATCTTATTCTGTCCTGAAACTTGGAAACTGGTAGTTAAGTTCAAATCTGTTTTGAACCACAAATTTATTTATTGATGGATTTCTTATTTTTATTAGTCTAATTCAAGTAATATATTAATGGTTTCTGGCAAGTGAATTAATGACTCTTTCTTCCCAGTACTTGGAGAGAAGTAGGTATTATATCTAGCTTCTAAAATTTCATTTAGTGATCAGGGTAACAAGATAATCCCTGAATTAGCACTTAAACTTGAATTTGTAGATACAACTTAGAGTCTTATTTTTATTCTGTACAGTAACTACTAATAAACTGCATATTCTGTTGCTTTGTTGGTTTCTTATTCATCATTTTAGCAGTTTCTTTTAATGTAAAAATCACTCTTTACGTGGAATCTGTAATTATGGGAAATTGAAAACCCACATTTGAGGAGTAGTTCAGCTGTAGTGAAAGAACAATTCATGAATTATTTGGTAATTTGCTTCTGTGATCCTGTAAGTATTTTTTGCTGTTTTGTTTAATACAGAATGGATAACTCATGCTGGTACACCTCACAGTTTTCTGCTGGCAAAAGGGCTCATGATTTAGAGTTGGCAAGAATCTTGAATTATTAAAACAAACTGGACTCATTAACTTAGTTTAATCAATGCTTATTATTGTTTCACCTTATACAAATTAAAAGTAGAGGCACTTTTGCAAGTTTATTGAGACTGTTTTGAACTAAAGTTTCCATTTAGGAGAAAACCACATTATTGCAAAGTAATGAGTTAAATTTAAAATGAGGGAAATGCTTTTTTTTGATAACTGGTACACAATACAAACAAATTTCATTTATGACAAAGAACGTAAATATTTAGATTTAGAAGCTAAGGATACCTCACATTCCACAGTGCTTCACATTGTGAGGCAAGTGTTTCCTTCTTTTTGTGCTTTAAGTGTGTGCACATGGGGCAGAATGTAAGATTTTGATCATTTTATGTGCAGTTGTATTACCTATTCGCTTTCATTTGCTTTCACTCTGAAAATGAACATTTAATTAAGCTGTAGTTTTGCTTGTAATGAGCCAAGTTGTGCTTATACTTGAGTGTTTTTCTAAGTTCATTGTGTATAGCAAAGTACAAAATCGGAAATGTATGGTAAATAGGACCCCAAAGAGGACACTGTTAGCTTTCTAACGCCTTTGACCGTTTCTTGGAGGAAGACAGAATAAATTAAATACTAATATTAGGCCCACTTTGTATAATTAAGACCAAATAAATGAATCACCAACACAAAACAAAAGCTGGCATCTGAAAATGTGTAATTATTTTTTTATATGGTTTTGGAAAACATACAATGGAATGCAGCCCCAGGTTTCAAAAAAAAAAAAAAAAAGGCCACTTGAAAATTAAACTTGTTGCCATATAAAGGACACTAACTAATTGCTTACACTAACCATTTTTCTTTGTGTTCAAATATTGAGCTTCATACGACTTGTGTTTATTTATCATTTATTTTTAATTTCTGAAGTGAACCTGATTTGGGGGGCTTAAGAAGATAGCATATTCATTTCTTCTAGGAAAGTTCTAAGGCAATGCCTCTTTCACATTTCAGCCTGCTGTTATGTCCTCTGTTCTGCACATATGTGGTATTCTCTGTACATAGTTAATACATATGTCTAAGTAAAAAATATGTATAGGACACTAGCCTAGGTATTCAAATTCTACATAAACAAATATTAAAATGTATTAATTTTATTTTTATAATAGCTTTTTTGTACTGTAAAGTACACCCTTTTATACTGTACAATTCAGTTGTAATATATTTCAGTATATTCACAGAGTTGTACATTCATCACCACTCTAATTCCAGAACATCGTTATCACTTCCCAAAAGAAATCCCATATGTATTAGCAGTCACACCTCATATCCCCCAAGCACATCCCCCCACCAGCCTTAGGCAGTCACTAATCTTTCTGTCTATATGGATTTACCTATTCTGGATATTTCATGTAATGGAACATTAACATGTAGGCTTTTGTGTCAGCTTCTTTCCCTTGGTATAACGTTTTTAAAGTTCATCCATGTTGTGGCTTGTATTAGAACTTCATTCCTTGTTATTGTCAAGTAATATTCCTTTGTATGGATATATATCACAATTTGTATTTATCCAAAATGGAGTAAATTTATTTCTGAATTGAAAATTTTATGATCTTCAAGACCTTCTGTGATTTTCCCAGGCTTCTTACTCTCACCTCTGTCCCCGTCCCACAGCTTTCATGGTTGGGCTTTCACTATTTCCTTGTTTGTGGACTATCGACTTCCTTTATGAATTATTTCCCTTGAATCCTTGAGTAATAAGTAATGCCTCTTCCTTCAAATTCTTGTAGTTTGTCTTTACCACAGTTTCAACTTGTGCTTTTGGTTAATTATATACTTATTTCTCATTTCAGATTTGAATGAATGAGACGGGCATTTCTGTTGCTATCAGAACTAGCCTTGCAAATAACTAAAAATCAATAAATAGTTTTTAAAGTAATGAGTGAGATCATTGGAGATCACCTGGGTGTTATTAAGACTAAGGCTGTAATTCTTATGTCATGGGGATGCCAAAAAACTGTCAGGAATTAAGGAAGATAACTACATTTTTGGAAAAACCTGTCTTCTCGTTATCAATGCAGTGATATCGTGTCTGGCACGTAGTTGAAACTCAATCAATATTTGTTGAATTGGACCCAGTATCCAGTAGCAGGACTGGGGAAATTTTCAATGTTTCTAGAAAGGAAATTCTGTAGTATTTATTTATAAATATACTTAGAAGCCCCAAGTTTAAAAGGAAGAGAGCGAGAGCATATGTTAGTTAAATGAGGAAAAGTGTCTGGAGAGTGTCTCTCTGTAAGAGCCCCAGAGCAGTTGCTTTTCACCTTTATATTGGATGCGTCGTATTTGGAGATGTCAGTAAATGTTTGCTTTTTTCTTTTCCCTTCCAGAAGAATAAGTTCCAGTTACCACTGAAGCCTTGATAAAACAGACTGTAATAAGTTCTCTCAGAGCAAGGGCTTTTTTTCCTTGGATAAACTGCTTTTTTTAAAAAATTAGTTTCAGGTGTACAAAACAATGTACTAGACATTTATACCCCTCACAGAGTGATAACCCCCTCCCCCAATCTGCTACCTCTCTGATATCTTATATCTTATATAGCTGTTACAGTTCCACTGACTCTATTCCTTATGCTGTACTTCACACCCAAACATAAATATATATATTAAATTATAGTTGACATTCATTATTATTCAGCTTCAGGTGTAGTTAGACCAGCTCTAAGTCAGAGGTAGAATTGCAAATTCACTTGAGGTTCTTTAAGTTCTGATGATGGGCCATTCTCTAAGTGCTTCTCTTGGGTTCAGTGTGTGCTCTGATCCTGGGCTAGTGTTTTCAGCCACATCCGCAGGACTTTGAGAAGAAAGAAAGATGTTATTGGTAAGTCCTATTTTTTGGGGGGGGAAAGTGTACAGGAGTTCTGCTAGCATAGCGAAGAATTTATTATATTCTAGTGCTAATTACTTTATGTGGTCAAAGATCAGAGAAGGGACAGGACAGCAGCCCAGGGTTGGAAGAGGTCAGCACCAGAGACTTGGGGTTCTCTTAGTTTCTGTGTTTCTCATAAGACTTGTCCCCAAAACAGGACTGTGCTGTTTTTGGGGTAGGTGATGCTACTCCGTCATGTGATTGTCTACGACTTGGATGCTTAAACGGTTTAAAAACTTGTTGCAGTAGGAATTATAAAAGTTTTGTGGCTTTTGTTTTGATATTCTCCATTCCCACCTCTCTAAGTTACAGATATGCCAAATTTCTGTAACTATATCATTAAAAACATTTTAATCTTAGTAAGTTCTTAGCAGTAGATTCCTATGGAAGTTTCCTTCATATTTTGTGCAGTTCTTCCGCTTTAGGTAAAAATTTATAAAGTTTTCTTTATTGTCCTTGGTCTAAATTCATCTGGTTTTATATGTACTTTTCGCACATGATCTCTTGTTTGCTTAATGCTTTCCATGCTGCTAGGCCATATAAGGAAATACCAACCGTTACCAAATATTGTCATTCATTTTATACCACTCTGTTGGCAATGAGAAAAGACAGTATTTTCCCACTTGATACATTCTTTATAAGATAAAAATCAGTGTGGGGTAAAAATATCCTGTTGCTCTAGTAATTTCCACGAAAGATCAGCCTCCATACTAAAAGATGAAAAAGAGAACTTTGGTGGTACTTGCTCGTTCCAAAGTCCTATCTGGAGAAAGAACATAATATAGACACGATTTCCTGATAGCTGCCATTGGTGTCCAAAATCTGATATTGTTGCATGATAACTTCACATTGCTTCCTGTTTCTGAAGGAATGATTGGATGTGAAGCCAAATTGCTTGCTAAACCGGGAAACTGCTCGTACGGAATATACAGGAAATCAAGCTGCTTAAGCCAGGGTGCTGAGACAGAAGACTAACTGTAAACTATGTAGCCTGCTTGTCTTCCCCTGGCATGGCTGGTTTTGAAAACTGGCTTCAAGTAAGTGAAAGGCCTAGTGTTAATCATAATTGCACTAAAACTAATGAATAAGAATTATAGAGTTGGCCAAATATAAAGGAGACACGTCTGACAATTAGAGCTGTGCCGCAGAGTTCTCCAAAACCTAGTGTGCTCCCTCCTCGTGTGTCCCTGGAAACATTCAAACGGAAACTGGATGAGTGCCCTCTTAGATGGTGCATTGATCAGGGGCCCGATGGGAAACAGATGGCAATACTCAAGTTGGATAATTTGAGGGACATGTAATAAGACTGTTTACCAAAATACAGAATATAGCTAGCATATAAGGGCAAGTAAGAGGGGCGGGCGCAGACTAGTACCTATACCTGAAGAGGAAAGAGATGGGAATGTTACTAAACGCCAAGAGAGATGGCTGTGTAGAAATGGCTGCCTTGCAGAAGCTGAGGTCTTCAGTCCAAGGACCTTGCCGTCTATTGAGATCACATAGGGATGCAATCAGGAAATCAGTCCCTGACCTCAATCTCCTTTCCCTATTACCCCCATTGGGCCAAACCCAGTCAAAAACCAAAGCACAGGCGTTTGACGCAGTCCTTAACAGGCAGCCTCCACAAGCTCAGTGTGGGCTAGAACTAGGAAGAAAATGGATCTGGACGGGGTCAATGGAAACTGTCCAGCACAGATACTGTAAAAGAGATTCCTGTATTGAATGGGACCTCCCCATCATTCCCATTGATACTATGGAATTCGTTTCTAAGAAGAATCACTGAGTCTCAAAAATACTTGAGATCACCTTGTTCAAGTACCCAGAAAATGCAGATTTCCTGTTTATCCAACATCTAATTTCATATTTTCAGTTATGGAGAACAAAATCTTACTTGAAGAAGCAGGTTCTGTTGTTGATTGGCTCTAATTATTAGGAAGGTTTTCATGCATTGAAATCTGCCTACTGGCAGTAACTTGTAGTGGCTGCCAGTTCTTTCTTTCGGAGCCACACAGAATGAGACTATTCTCTTGCCCTTTATTTTTTTTTCTCTATGATAGCCTTTTTGTTGTTGCTTACTGGTCATTCGTTTACTCAACATGTATTTATTGAATGTATACTATGGACTGGGACTTGTTCTAGGTACTGGATATTCATCTGTGAACAAGGCAAAGCTCCTGGTTTAATGAAGCTTCTATTCTAGTGGGTAGAGACAGACACTGAGCAAACAAATATGTAATGTGATGTGCCGGGCTGATAACTGCTGACACTATCAGCTGTTAACCATCTTCAGAAGAGAAAACTATGGTTTAAGTTGAGTCTAAATTCATTATGAGTCATCTGTATAATGCAGTTGCCAAAAAGCCTAATTCCATCTTAGGCTGTGGAAATAGAATGCCCAGCGCTAGGGAGGCTGCGTTCCCTCTGCTTCCTTATTGTCCGGCTGGATCTGGAGTATTGCATTTACATTCTAGAAGGACATTGACAAATGGAAACTTGTTCAGGGGATGACCCCAGTGTAGCCTTTGAAATAGTTGAAGAAAGCCATCATATCCCCACAGAGTGTTTTTTAGGCCAAAACTTCCCGGTTTTGTCAACAGTTTATCACATGGTATGATATCTGTACTCCTAATCATCCTGGTCTTTCTCACATTATTAATTTCCTCTTAAAATGCTGCTCTCAGAGTTAAACTCGGTTCTCTAAATGTGGTTTCAACTTGTAATGCCTAGTAGACTGTTTCTTTCCTTGATCTGGTTATTTTAGTAATGCAGCTGAGGATTGGATTTCCCTTTTTTTTTTTTTTTTTTTTTAACAGCTGTGTTACTTCTGACTCTCAGAATACTGTTAAGCCAGGTCCCCAGCATTTCTGTTTGTACAATTTATGTTTATACTTAAATATGAGACTCAATATCTATCTCTATTAAGATGTCATCTCACTGCTGTCCCTGCAGTATTCTACATTAAGTTTCTCTTGAATATTGTCTTTCTTTGTGTCAAAATGAATAAGCATATTCTCAAACTTCATCTATGTGGTTAATATAATTATTCAATTAAAAAAGAATAATGACACCAGACCTTTCCTTCAGGTTACAGCCGTGCAATAATTAATACTCTTTTGGGATGGCATTTCAAAAAAAGTGAAAAAACCTTAACTACATCATCCATCTCACATTATTTTATCCAGTCATTTTTGAGAAATAAAGATATATTCTGTTTATGGCATTTCTTTCTTATACCAGGCTTATCAAAAAACGTATTAGGATAATTGACATGACACAGGAAATACAATAAGCCATTGCTGTTCCCTCCTACCCCCATGGTTTTCTAATCTATGGACTAGAAAACCCAAAGTAGAATTGTGTTTGAATTGATACAAGCTTACCTGTCTATGGTTTAAATTGATACAAGCTTACCTGTCTATGGTTTACCCTTTTTCTGGACCCTTTTCATCTTTTTTCTGGAACCTCTACCTTCGTGTGTAGAGAGCTTGCCAGTAGTCACTCCCTTGGTTCCTGAGCATGAGGTGAGACTAAAATTTAAAAATGGCCTTTGTTCCCTCTTTTCGGGATGAGCTACCATTTCTAGTTTTAAGTCTCTTGATCAAATCTGGAACACTGAGGTAAAGTAGAAGTTGAATAACTTGGCTCTTTGACTTTTGTGAAGGTTGTATCATCTTCCCCAGGATTTTTATCTTCCTTCTCATAAGCTTAAAAGAGAGAGAATGGCAGGGCGGCCTTGGTTGCGGCTGCTGGCTGTACCTGAGGTCTTCTGGCTCTCTCTCCTCCTTATGCGCCTACGGGCAGTGGGACTCTCGCATTCCGCCTGCCCTGTGTACCCAAAGTATTAGTCCGTGTTTTTAGTTTGCTTTTTCATTTGTGAACTCCCTCTTTGTTTATGGGTTAGAAAAAAGGGTACTGACCTCATTCTTCCTTGGAATATTTTTGTTTTCCAAAGAGTTTGGTATCCCGTTTTCTAAGATTCTCTAGATTAAATGTGTAACATCTTGGCTCCCCTCAAATGCCCGTGAAGCCATACACTTTTCTGGTAGTGGAACTCGATAGGGGAGAGTTCCTGAAGCCGTCTCTTGTCTCATCCAGAACTGTCCATGCAGCAGAATGTGGTTTAACATGCCAGCCCTATAAAGTCAAATGACTTTTAACTGAGGGTTTGCATTGACTGCAGGTTCCAGAAATGTGCTCGTGCCAGTTGGAGGAGCTGTATGTTAGGAGGATCAGTACATTGGCGAAGCTTAAAGACCAGAAGCTGTTTAACAGTTTCCCTTGCTTTTCATGTGCCTCACAGAAAAGACTAAATTCCATCTGGTGATCACTGTTGTGACAATCTTATACTTTAGATTCATAAACAGAGTATGCTCAGGCTTTCCAGATTTGTCATTTGCTTGGATATGTTCTGTGTTGATTTTATACTGAGTATCAGATTTCTTTCCTTTTGACTATAACTGATTTTTCAGTTGACTAAAAAAAAGTGGAAGTCTACGTACGGCTAGTACCTGTGGCTATTCCAAGGTTCACGTATCATTGTCCACCTGACATTGTTTCAGAAGTGCTGTTATAGCACCCATGGCTTCAGCAAACACCTGTCCTGCTTTATACTATTATTCTGGTGTAACTCACTCTCAAAAGTGTCTTGGTTTGGAAGCAAAATTATATGGTTCCCTTGGATACAACCCAGAATATCCTAGAAAGCAGGTGGTGCCCATTCTGCAGTCATTTCCCAGACATCTGGTCCTTCGTTACTCATCTTTCTCTGCACAAAAGAATCCAGAACCACTTGTAAGACCAGAAAACCCAATGATCCTTGGAATATTGTTAGTCTTCTTGGAGGGACATTTGATTACACATTCCCTCAGAAGGACGGAGATGATATTCATGGCTGAAGAACAACTCTCGTCATTTTGGTTGATTGAAAACATTTTCCTAATGTAAGTGAACTTTTCTAGCAGAATTGATCTATGTACAAACTTGCCAATGAAGTCTTCTTCGTACTATCTGCTGATTAAATGAAGTTTTGGTACCTAATGGATCTTTTCAAGAACTTGTGGGCTTTTGCCAGCTTCAGTATATCTTGTAGTATCCAAGCCCTGACCTTTTGTCACGTTTTCTGTCTCCTTCACTAGATGGTAGCACCTGGAAGGCAGGGGCTTGGCTGATTCATCTTGCATCTCAGCATTGATCATTCAGGAGGTGTGGAGGAGAGGAAGAGGGAGAAAGGGGAAGAAAGGGAGCCATGGAGAAGCCCTATTGCTTTCTGCTTCTCTTTTAGGAGTTGAAGCCCTTGAGCTGCCTGTCTAGGAAAATGAAAGGTAGTCAATACTTAGGAAATGGCCGTCACAATTTTCGGAAGATGACAAGTCATTGCGTTTCCCAAGTTTGTTCCTCTACAGCGGGACATCTCAACCTCCGCACTGTTGACAGTGCTGGCCTGGGTGAGCCTAGTTGCAGGGCTGCCGGTGCGTCGAAGGATGTTTAGTTAGCAGCTTCCTTGGTTTCCACCCATTAGATACCAGGAGCATACCCCACCCCCAGCTGTGAAAACCAGAAATGTATCCAGACATTGCCGAAGGTTTGGGGGCAAGACAGCTCTCCCGACCTCTTACCCCTTGAGAACCACTGCTCCACAGCATTCAAGTCCGGGATAAATGCAGACCAAAGAAAACAGCAAATGATAGACATTTGGAGTTAGAAGGAAAGTTAGAAATCATGTAGCATGTTGTTTCTCCTGGTGCTCCCCACCCCACACCCACTCCAACACACACCACCATTTTGTACCAGAAGAAACTATGACCCAGGGCAATTAGTGGATATAAAAAAGAAAAAAATTACATGTACTTGAGGTAATACTGATTTTGGACTGTAGGCTTCTTTGTTTTAAGTTTGTTTACAGATCATAAAACTCTGTCCACTTTCAGGCAACTCAAAATAAGAAAACACAAGCTTATGGAAATAGAGAAGGAGGGGCTAAGAATTCCTGTCACAGAAAAACTAAAGGCAAGCACCACTAAAACAAGAATTTAACTTGTATACTGACTGTTTTTCAGATTTAAAAAACATAGTGTAAGTCATTAGAATGAGTAACTCATTAGAATATGGCTGGATTTCTGGCACAACCCTGTGGAGCTGTATAGGCTTCCTATTAGACTATCTTAAGTGCTTGTATCTAAAACAAAAAGAGAAGGAGAAGGAGGGGGAGAAGGGGAAAAGGGGAGAAGGGGAGAAGGGGAGAAGGGGAAGGGGAAGGAGAAGGAGAAGAAGAGTATTTAAAGTACAAATAGTTTGTCTTTTTCAAAAAATGACTTGCTTTTTATATCTAGCTCATCAAGATAACGGCCTACTTGATGAGATATCTCTACTGTAGGTTATGTTTTATAAGGACATTTTGTATCTTACTAGTAAGAATTCTCACAGAGAGGTAAGAACACTAAATTAAATATTAGCTGCTTGTGGTTATTTTAAGACTCATCTCAATAACGAAGAGAATTTGGTTTCTCACACTTTGTACCTTTCGATGACAAACAGCTTTAAACAGGTTCTTGTTGTACTACATAAATTACAGAGGATCCGCAGACTGAGACGCTTTGGGATTGAAATGAGGCAATTCAGGGTTGCTCATGCATGTAAGCTGCCTTTTGTTTTGATCCTTTTGTTTTAGTCTGTCTTTTTCAAGATTCTGCTGGAAGGACTGTCCTGAGTGAGGACACAAGAGAAAATGGCAGGAGACTGAGCCACCAGGTCCACACAATACCTGCTCTTTGAGGTAGAGTGAAATCCGACTGGCAGGCTTCTGTCAGAGCTGTAGGTGGGGAGTGTCTTACTGAGATTCCATCTGCTTATTCCTTCCTGTCGTTTGGTTTGGTTTGGTTTAGGCATAACACAGTCACCTCTGAACTTACACAACAGGAATGTTCCTGAAAAATTGGACAAATCTATTTGTAATGAATCAAAAAGCATTAGGAGAACTGAATTGAATTTATCCTAATGTTCTGGTCACCTATGTGCTTTAATAGCCACAGTGGTCCCAAGCATGCTCCGACTTAGCTTTTATACATCAGCTGGAATTTTTTAAATTTTAATCTTCTTAAACCTGGCACCTCGATCCTTAATGAAAAAACTTTCAACCATGTATGTTGATGATGTGTTGAAAATTCATAACTGAAAACCTGCCATCCTGCTTTTAAAAGTATTTGAAATCTCTTGGCTGTGAGATGTTTTTCTCAGAACAATTCTTTTGGAGGACCTCAAAAAGTTAATTATTCTGGCAAGACATGCTTTCTGAGCTTTTTGAATCATTACAATATTATGCTGATTTCTCTAAAGAGTGGATTCTGACTTGAGTAACTGTAGAATCTTGGCAGATATGAGCATGTCAGATGTCTTGGCACAGTTTAGGGGCAGAAGGGGACTTTCCCACTTCTTTATGTAATCCACAATCATAATATGTGGGAGTTTTATGAAATTTCTTCTTTTATACTGAAATGCTTAGCTTTTCATACCGTACTTGCAGCTCAGTGAAAACAGGCTCTGTGTGTGTCTGTATATATTTAAATGAAATGAGAAAGAAAAGTGAAATCCAAGAAATTCCTTCAGTTTGCAGTAGTGATTATTTTTAGGCCACGTTCATGTGTTTCAAAAGATCTCTTTTAAGTCAGTTGATTGGAACTTGGAACAGAGCTCCCCATAGAAACTATAGTGTAGCATATGTGTAAGTTTCCAGGCCAGCCAGCCCTCAAACTTACTTAACACATCATATGCTAACCTGCTTTGCAGTACAAGGGACAATGATATGTAGCTTATTAAACCACTAATGATATTCAGCCCGTAACCTGTTTCAATGCTAGATATTAAGTAAAATTGAACAATTGGTTAAAAACAAATAAACAATTTTGTTTGTCTTAAAAGGTGAGTTTGGAGGGAAAGTAGTTTTACAGACTTGATTGGGGGGCGTGGAAGAACCCCAGGTGGGCCTGATGATGTGCTGCTTAGCACTTTGAGTGTCTTAGCTAATTATCTCAGCCTCTCGAGCCTCAGTTTCTTCACATGTCATGAAGTTGTCGTGAGGATCAGAGCAGAAAGTGTGTGTGAAGGGAGGGGATTTGTAATCTGTAAAGTTCTATACAGATACACAGTGTAAGTTCTGATTCTTTCCTTAGTGATGAAAATCCTGTGACCTGGCTTTTCTTTTTCTTGACAAACATGCATTAGTAGCAAAACTCTTTATGCTTAACAATAATTAATAAGGTCCCACTTAGCTCATAGACACAATAAATGTTATCCTAACTAAGTTGGAAGATAGTAACATTTGCTTTATTGAGACAGTTTGTTGGAATTTCCAAAGTAATCTCCCCCCCCCCCCCACGCTCTCCCTCTCTCCCTCTCTCACGCTCTCATTTTTCTTGTCTCCAAATCTCTCCTGTTCTTTCCTTGTCTCAGTATTTCTTTCTTAACCACCTTCTCAAGTTTTAGGTTACACATCGGGCTCACTGCAGGCCGGCCTCCCTGTGGCCGTGGCCTGTCTCTGACCTGTGCTTCTGGCCTCAGACCAGCTCCATGCTCTCGGCAGACCCTGCAGTTGATGAGCTCCTTCTAGGAGCCCCCTTCTGCGCAATGTCTCACCAGACACCAAACAGATGCAGCCTGTCTGGGCGGAACAGCCTTGCAACAGTATTTTTGATGTGACAGGACTAGCCTTGGGCCCTGAACCAGGAACAAAACTAGAAGTGTGATGGGCCTAATCCCCCAAAACCCAAGGAGCTTTTCCGATAGCAGTCGTGTTAGGAAAGGAAATGAGGACGCGTGGCCATCACAGAGGAGAGCTTTCCGACTCCCTGCCTCATTCTTTGTGGCAGGTGGGGGTGTGGACTACTTGTGTACATGTAAGATTGACAGTAACCCACCAAACAAAGAGGCAGATTGAAAGAGGCTTACTAAAATATTGTATTTGGTGTCAAAGTTATACATTTAAGGACTAAACAGAATAATAACATTTAATATTGGAAGGGGCCTTAGAGATCAGGAAGTACAAAGTATTTATTTTTTTGCAGCAGAGGAATCTTAACCTGGACAGGTGAACTGATCTGCAAGGGTCTTGTGCCATCCAATCCTGTTTCCTGTCATGGCAGATCTTTATGACACCACATCTGGGTCTCGCAACCCCCTCTTTGCCCTGAGGCAAACCAAAAGTTGCCCTGATTTTGCACAGCTCTGTGCTGAGATTCTAGGATCTGCCTAACAAGCCACTAAAGACCAGAAAAGAAGTAGGAGGTAGTCTGCCTCACCACCTCTGATTCCCTCCTCCCAACATGGGGGTAGTTAGTAATATTGATTAAGCAAGGCAATTTGTAGGAGCTGTGGAAACAAGCCATATGACACAGTTCCTGCTCTTTTGGAACTTACGGTGCTGTATTATCTTACATCATTCTAGGGAGTCAATTCTGGACCGTAAGGCACCCACTGGACTGGATATTAGTGCAGTGGGTTCTAGTTGTGTTTCTTCCACTCGTTCTAGTTAAGACTAAGAAAAGATCATTCAGTTCTTTGGCCTTAGTTTTCTTAGCCATAAAATGAGGACATTGAATTCTTAAGCCCTGTATCTGTACATTTTGTGTGTTACAGTTTCATGATACTTTTTCATTTTAATCATCAGGCATTTGATCCCTGTTATTCTTTTTATTTCAAGAAATTCTTAGCCAAGATGTAAACACTAAATAATTTCTTTGCTGCTGTGATAGACAACTTAGCAATTTATTGAACCACAGGCTAATAAAGAAGAGTCTGGAAATGTGTAACGGTCCATTTTTTTTTTCAATTTTAAGGCAGAACTAGATCCCAAATCTGTGTAAGATAACTTGGATTATTATACACCTCATTAGGTTTGTAAAATAGTATATACCTGCTTTTGGATATTCAAAGACGTAAAAGTAAATTAGAGGATGATTATTGTAAAAGAGCTTTTGACTTTACAAAGGGATTTGACCACAGAATTCTTTTCAATAGTGAGTTCCTGTAGTACATGTAAAATGTAATATGGTTTGCAGAGGCTTAGTTTATGTGCATCAGAAATACACAGTTGGTCATATTTATACCTCATGGTTCTCTGCAGCAGTGCTGAGCATGTGCCCACCAAATGTGCTTTCTGTTACCTAAGTGGGAATTTCTGTGGGTTTTGTTTTGTTTGTGTTTTGCTGTTGTATTAGAATTTCACTGACCTTTCTTCCCTCACTCTCCATGTTTCTTCCATTCGTTTGTAAAACAATTAGCTCAAATATGGGAGATCATCTCTGGCTGTTGGATGAGTCGCACACTTAGGGGATGAACCTGTGACGGGGAGGGAGGATGCTTTGTGTAAAGGCAGAAACACAGACTCCGTACAAACAGACGGAGATTCAAATGCCAGCACTGCCTCTCACTAGTATTCAACAAGGTACTTCACACATCAGAATCTCAGTTTTTCATCTGTAAATTGGGAATAATAATAACAATAATGCTGATACCACATGATAGATGAGAGCATTGCTCTTTTCTGAAGGGGCTGACAGAAAGCAGGCACGCAATGAAAGGTAGCTTCCTGCTCTTCCCCTCCAATCCAGGGAACAGCCAGAAAGCAGCGACAAAGTGGTAGCCCTGAGAGTGGCAGTAACCATGGCATCCCCAAAGGTTAGGCACACAGGACTATCTGCACTAGCAAGGCTTCCGTGGGGGGTAGCCCGGTGTCATGATGAAGCCCTTGGCCTCCAGATCCAGACGGCCTGTGTTCAACGCGACTAGTTACATCATTTTCGAAAAGTCTTGTATCTATTCGTGCCTCAGTTTCCTGATCTGTAAACTGGGGCTGACAGCACTTACCTCATTGGATTGTTGGAGAGCCCCTGTGTCACTTTGCGTGAAGTGCTCAGAACAGCCCCTGGCACAGAAGTCTCTGTGTTACTACAGTCTGTCACAATGAAAACCTGTTTTTGTCATTTGAGTTTCATGCAAACTTTAAAAGCATGGCATGGAAGGCTCTATAAAGAGAACTGATATTTTCCATTGAGGAGGCTGTTGTTTCTGACCATGCTTGGTGAGCTGCTTTACCAGGAGATAGATTTTGCTCTTAGAAGTCTGCACCCGTCTTTCATCTCTTCCTCTCTCCCCGCATGTCCCCTCTGTGCAGCTTTTGTTATTAATGTGGAGCAGTTGAAGTCACTGAGTTGGGCGCAGGCCAGGCAGGCGTTTCTGTGGGCACATATTACTTTCCTAGACTGGTCATGAGCTGGAGGATGGAAGTCAGAGGTACGGGGAAGCTGTCCTCGTAGGCAGCCTGCGTGAAAGGTGTGTTTGCCGTCCTCTTCACGTTCATGCTCAGAGATCAGAATCTTATTTATTGTCATAGTGATGTTTTGTTTTCTTACCCTACAATCTTCATCTCTTTCGGCTTGCTCTTTAGTTAGACAGACTAATGCTGTTTTGTTACGTGTCTTTCTCCATTGTTGTTTCATTGTTGAAAATGTTCTCTTCAGTTAAATATTTATTTAGGGCAGGTACATTTTCTCCATAAAGCTGTATATTTCTGTAGGATGTGTGCCCATACACACACACACACACACACACACACACAAACACTCACACACTCACAGACAGACACACATACATTATTCAGTCTACGTTGTCTTTTTGTCTCTGTAAATAAAATAACCCTGTGGAGAAAATATTTAGTGAAAAATAGCAAGTGAAAGTGTGTTTCCCTTAGGAATAGTGTAATTGGAGAACACACTTTTATTTTCTGCTCTGCTTTTGTCTTTGGAGCTTGGGAAACTAGTTTTTGTTGTTTTGGAAAAGCAATGGAATTTTATCAGACATTTTCCTGAAACTCCCTACCTTCACCTTTTCCTGAAATGTTTCTTTCAAAATCCTGTTTTCTTCTGTTAAGAGGTTCAGTTCCATCATTTAAAAAGTAAAGGAGCTTGATTAGTTTAGGTGTTTTCGATAATCTGTTGACTTTCTAAAAGAAGAGGCTGTTTGTCTGAGAGATCGCACTTGGAGGGTCATGTGACCATTAGTGTGAAACTTGGGGCAAAGATTTCTTAGCTTGAGCCATTATGACTTTTTTTTCAATATCTGCAAATAAATACATAGCCTTGGACTCTATTGTGCCTTGGGACTGGGAGTAGGAGATACTTGCTCTGGTTTTAGACTTTATTCTGATTTTTATTCCCTAATTGTGAGACTTTTCTATGGTTTTAGTAACTCCTGTTGTAAAATAGAAACTGATTCCTAGTTGATTTGAGCTACTGCTAAATTGTGACATGCACGCATTTCCTTTTAATTTAACAGGTTTTTTGTTTTTTGTTTTTCTCTTTTCTCAATTTGAAAGCAGTAATTGTGAATTAGGATTCCTGGAAATATTCTTCCATAATGATATCATAATGATATGTCACAGATGTCTGAGTGCTCCACACACTCCCCGCTCCGTTTTTAATGTCAATTTAGTAAAGATAAAACGTAGCTAATAGCTGTTTGTTGTAATAAGCCTGAACCCTGTCCCCAGTGGCTCCGTTTCTCCATAGGCTGCGGTACTTCACTGATCGTTCTGAAATGTGCCTTGTAAGAACACTGAGACTTGCTGTGCCATTTAATGTGTGAGTTTCTGAGATTTGTATACGCGATTTGGACATAAAATGGCTTGCACTATTTATTCCCCAAATCACATTCTGCATCCTCTTGCAGAACACAGTAAAAGGTGCCTTTAGTGTCATGATGTTCTTTATACAGTCTAGTTCCCTTAAAAATATATACTTTTATGATGTGTTATAGAAGGTTTTGAAAATGTTGAGAAGAAAATAAAAATCACCTGTAATTTTACCACTCAGATGAAAACTGCTGTTAAAATGTTGAGGTATTTACTTCCAGACTAAATCTCAGTGCATATTTATATAGATACATAGTCATTTTTTTTTATAATAAGAATGTCTATAAGCCTTTTTTGAAACCTGCTTTTTTTTTTTAACATAACAATATATGTGAGAACATTTTCCATATCTCAAAACATTCTTTGAAAATAGGATTTAAATGTCTGCATTTAATGTAGTTCAGCATCCATTACAGTTTGGCTCTGGAAGTCCTTAGAGATATTCATTTTGGTGGTGACGTCTTCCTTCCTAAATTTAAAAATAATTGGTTTTAAAAAGTAATTGAGAACATGTTAATTTTGTGCTCCACTCAAGATAGACTTATTTATTCTTTGCTACATTTCTGAAACAAAACATTTTTTTTATTTGGGGAGCAGTGTGTATTTCCAGGACTTTATTGGGGGAACAGTTTTTTTTCCTCAGGATCCGTCAACTCCAAGTCAAGTTGTTGTCCTTTCAATCTTAGCTGTGGAGGGCGCAGCTCAGCTCCAAGTCCATTTGCGGTTGTTCAATCTTAGTAGCAGGGGGCGCAGCCCACCATCCCTTGCTGGAGTCAAACCGGTAACCTTGTGGTTGAGAGCATGTGCTCCAACCAAATGAGCCATCCGGGCGCCTGGGAGCTCAGCGGCAGCTCGGCGGCAGCTTGTTGTCTTCATTCTAGTTGCAGAGGGTGCAGCTCGCTGGTCCATGTGGGAATTGAACTGGCAACCCTGTTGCCCAGAGCTCACACTCTAAAACAACTGAGCCACCCGTCTTTCCCAAAACGTTTTTTTATAATCTGTGGTATAGAAACAACTAAATATAATGCATAATTTTTAATTAGCTATTCATAGCTGATTAAGCAAGTGAAGTTTTCAAAAATCGACTTATGCTATTAAAAAAAAATCACACTATTTTTGAAGTAGCTCTTTCCTTTAAATTTGAAGTAGGTTAAAATTTTCACAAGTGAATTTTGGGTTCATCTACCATTCCGTGGGTGCCATTGACTGTGCCGTAATTTCAGGGTGAACTTGACTTTCCTTGGCCTCCAGGCTAAACAGGACAGGAGAGGCCAGGCAGTCAAGGAAATGGAGCCAGATGGTCCCCATGATAGGTGCCAACCCCCCAGCAGAGATGAATGCTACACCTGACAGCCACGGGTCAATGGCAGATGTCGGTGGCCTTGCTCACCCTTTCCTGGAGAGAAAAGAGGCCCTTCCCCTCTGCTGGAGTATTTTGAAACTGCTTTGCAGGCTCTGTTCAGCCTGGGGTAGCAGGTGTCCAGGCCATAAACTTGTAATGGGCCGTGGAGAGGAGGTGGTGGCAAAGCTGGGGCCCAGTTGGCAGCCCCTGTGGCTGTCTCATGAAATCCACATTCTGGCATTCTCAAAGCCTTTCAAAGGAATCTGGGCAAGTCATGTAACCTTGTGTCGTTTGGTTTACTTGGCTTTTAGAGGGGAGTAGTAATTAAACCAAATGGAGCCATCAATCAGTGGATCTTAGTGGTGCTTTTCAGTTTGAAAATTGAAACCTGGAGTCAGAGCCATCTCTAAATATCACCGTAGAATTGGCTCCTGTGGCTTGTCCTTGACTCGAGGGAGCTGGTTTGGGGGAAAGAGCGTGCTTGAGCGTCCTGTGTCCCTGAGTTTATATATTTGTGCGGCTACTCAGGAGCAGTATGGCTTTGGGCATGTTAATCTCTCTGAACCTCATTGTAAAAATGATTGTAATAATAATTGCTTTCAAGGTAAGTAAGAGCTTGTGTTTTATAAGTACATGACACAGAGTAAGCTTTCACTAGATATTAGTTCTCGTGATGATGAGAGATTCGTGCAGTCATCTGACCAGTGGGTTTACGACTGATCGTTGATCCCGATACGACAAAGTCTTTTCCCTTTGGGATCCCACCTGGGGCACTGAGCTACACTAGAAAATGTAGAGCTTCATCAACAGGTGCCCCCAAATGTACTGACCTAAGTTAAAAGTTGGGGGGCTTTTCGTTTCTCTTTCTAACAAAATTCCAGGCGCACCTTTACTGGCCCAGAACTAGTATGGGATCTCAATAGCTAAATTCCTTCCATTTTGTTTCTCTGCCATCCCGAGGGTGGTGCCCCGTGTTCACAGTCAAAGATGACTCAGCACGGTCTCTTTTCAGCCACGAGGAGGGGGGTGATCTAGAACTTCTACAGGTCATTTTCACTCACATCCTCTTAGCCAGAACAGTGTCACGTGACTGCAGTGAGCTGAATGGGAGGCTGGAAAATGTCATCTTTAGTGAACTAGACACCCTGTAAAAGCTTCTGTTACTATAGAACAGGAGTTGGCAAACAATGATCTGAGCGCCAATCAGCCGGCTACCTGTCATTGTAAATAAAATTGTATTGGAGCACAGCCACACCCATTCGTTGATGAATTGTCTGTGGCTGCTGTCACAGTGGAAGAGTTGAGTAGTTGTGACAGAGACCATATTGCCTGCGAAGCCTAAAGTAGTTACTCCCTGGCCCTTTACAGAAGTTTGCTGACCTCTACCATAGAAAAGGGGGAAATGAATAGTAAGGGAGCAACTAGTAGTCTCTGCCACAGTAAGGGACTTGGGAAGCAGGTGAGTCACTGCCTTGGAAAATGCAGAGTTAGGAGTTTGTTCTTAGGAAGACTAGTGACCCATGGGAGAGTGAGTTGCATGTGATGTTGGAGAAGCAATGTTGAAGGAAAGATTTGAGGAGCCTGGTGGGGGTGAAGGGTGAGGGTACAGAAGGTTGCTTATTGCAGTGAGCGTCCGTCTTTAAAGTGGAGCCTCATAACACAAGTACTTGCCCTCTCTCTGCAGCCCGCTCCTCTGTCTTGCTTTGACGCATGCTGCAGCCCCACTGCTACAACTGTGGTCAGAGGCTGTTTGCTCACTGCCCTCTTGCTGGTCCCCCAGACCTTCCAGGATAACGTCCTGTAGGTGTGGCTCTTATGTTGCTCCCCTCTAAGAGGCTTCCTGTGGGTCCCTGTTATGTGCTCCAGAAAGGCCCAGCTCCTTGGTTTGTCATTCCAGGTCTAGCCCTCTTGGCCCTAATCGTGATGTCTTATCCCGTTTCCTTCACAGTCTGACACACACACTGGGCTCCTGCCTTACAGAAACCCCTCATATCCCCTCGGCACTTCGTCATCTCCATGCATTTGCCACTGTTGCCTCCTTTGCCTTACTCTGTGGAAAGGCTTTGG
The DNA here is from genome assembly GCF_964194185.1 of Rhinolophus hipposideros. Taxonomy (NCBI): domain Eukaryota; kingdom Metazoa; phylum Chordata; class Mammalia; order Chiroptera; family Rhinolophidae; genus Rhinolophus; species Rhinolophus hipposideros. Next base: position 17,895,224 of record NC_138062.1, read on the forward strand.
AGACCGAGGACGGCGGCTGGCGCAGGGTGGCACCTTCACAGCTGGGGCACATGGGGTGCTGACTTCCTTTTGGTACCACCCACGTCTGCAGTACTTCCTTTTCCAGCTGGGTCCCTTCTCCCAACCCCAGGGTAAGCTCTCCCTCCTTGACTGCTTGTAGGGCTGTGTTTATCCGTTTGTGGAACTTGCTGCTTTCTGTGTTGTTCGAGTTATTCTGTGTATACTTCTAGTCCTGCAAAGACTGTAAGGTCTCTGAGGCCGGGCAGAGATCTGCCTGAGCTGTGCAGTCTTCATTTTCATCGTTCGCACATGAACATAGAGCTCTAATAATTGCATTGAAAATGAGTGCCACTTAAGGTCTTAACCCAGAGCAATTTTTACTAGTTTTTAGTGACAGAACACTACATCTTAAAAGTGTTTTATTAAGACCTGAAGTAGTATTTGAATGTAGTCACATTTGGAAGTTTGGAACAGTTCCTTGAAAAGCCCAGGCTGAGCCACAAGCAGATAGCACTTTAGTGAGGCATAAGGAGGGGCATGTGGACAGAACCCCAAGCGCAGGCGACGGGCCACCGCAGAAAAGCCATGTTGTCCACTCCCAGCGAAGGACTGAAGCATTTTCTAAATGCTGCTGCCAGAGACATACCCGACTACCTAGAAGAGCCACCTAAAATTACTCACGTTATACTCACGGGTGGTATTTTCACAGCTTCCTCTTCCCACAGTTGGTAATCAAATGTAAGAAGAGCTTTTCTTTTTATAGAAATGATTTGCCCTATGGAGTGCCAACTCCTTTTTCTTCCTCTGTCTTTTTAACCAAGCATGGAATGCGGAGACCAATCTAAATAACGAAATACCTGCTTATGCTGGCAAAGAATTCATGTTGTTTGCTCATCTCCTGTTAATTACTACCTAGTGCAGTTGGCAATGATATGGGGAAGCAGATGGATACATATGAATTTTAAATGTACATTCAGACCTTCTGAAAGGATTGGAAGGGGAGATGCTCTGTGGATACAGTGGTAAGGCTCCACAACTGTGAGTTCACAGGTGATGGTGAAAGCATAGACACAAACAGTGTTTATAACCCACGCTCCCCTTTGACAGGGCTGTCTGACAGGTAAGGACAGAAAGGGAAGGGTTTTCTTTTCTTATAGTGTATGTATTTTGCAAGTGTTAAAGAATGAGACAATTTATTCTGGAAATTTTACCCAACCTTCAGTTAGGATAAAAAACCATTACTGTTATGTGGAAGTTACTGCTTTATTCCTGTCTCCTAATTGTAGTTGTACTTACTGTTCTCTGTGTCTGCAACAGTACTCAACAGCCAGTAAGTGTTCAATATGTATTTGTTGAATGACAAATAAATGGACTCTGGCACGTCATTGTGAGAACTTTCTGGAAGAGTAAGTGGATTCTTAAGCAAAATGAGTTTTTAAGGGATCAAATGTAAAAATTTTAAAAAGCTCGCCTTTTCAATCCCTTTCCTCCCTTCCCCTAGCCAAACCCCTCTAGTACATATAGCCTGGCAACTCTCCTGGTTTGATTTTTTTAAAGTTGGGGAGGAGTAAAGGTGTGTGGCCTCATGTTACTGAAAGGAAAACCCCAAGGTTATGTAAGTGTTTCATCGGCCCTTTCATAAACATAATAGGAAACTCAGCCAAAATGAGTTGGTTTTGGATTAATCCTGTGTCTTACAGCACTCGGTTGACATACAGACCTAGGCTTTGTGTGTGATATAATAGGATTTTAGAAAGGAAGTGAGAAGTTTCAACCAGAGGCTGCTTCAGCTTGGCCTGCTGTCTGATTCTGTCGAAGTTTGGGGGGTTTATACAATTTTAGATCTTCAACCAACAGTAGATTATGGTTGCTTCTGGACAAGCCAAATACAATTTATAGCCCTTAATTTTGAACTCATAGTATTTCTGCTCTAGATCCATAGGAGATGAGACACAAGAAAAATCTGAATAAGGGTGAGATTGCACAGTTGCCAGGTGATTAATAGGTTTCGTTTTAAGAAATCCTGTAGTTTAGTAGCTAGGCGTCGAACTTTGCGTCATCCAGATATGCTGTTGATCATTGCACTGTCCCTGGGAAAATCACTCAACCCTCCAAGTCTGTGTTTCTTCATCTGGAAAATGGGAGTAATAAAAGTATTTTCCTAAGAAGCTCATTAGTGAGACAATTCAATGTAAAGTACTCAGAGCAGTGCTGCATATAGTGCTTGTACCAATTATGACAAAGCCTACAATAAAGGTAAAGCTGCTGCAACAAAGAGACCCCAAAATACAGCGAATTATAGGAGATACAACTTTATTAATTGCTTATATAGCACGGCGAGCGTTCCAGGCTTGCAAGGCAGTCAGAAATTCAGGGACCCAGGTTCCTTCTACCTTGTTTTTCTACCTTCCCTACGTGGCAGAGTCCATCTACATGCAAAGCAAGGTCACAGGCACTTCTGTGTCCCCGCTTGAGGGGAGGGTCTTTAAGCCTAAATCCAGAAAAGGTATCCATCCCTGCCAATCACTGTCTGCTGAGGAGAACTACGTCACTTGGCTGCATCTGGAGGCTAGGAAGTGTGATTTCTAGCTTGATGGCCATGTACCCAGTTACAGTGCATTCACTGTGGAAAAATGGAAGAACAGATTTCAGTGAGCAACTAAGGGTCCACAGCACAGTGCTTCATTAATTTTACCAAAAGATAATATTTATCAAATTATTTATTAACAGATAATATTTCAAGTAAAGGTTTAAATATTGTTCTTGGGGAAAAGGAATTAAAGAGCTGCTGCAGCACAATTTGTGTCTCCTGTAATATGTTAGGAGGTTTTAGTGTGTGTGTGGAGGGGGGGGTAGTCCTTTAAGTGTTGACCTGCAAATCCAGGTGAGCCTTGAGACAGAACAGAAAGGGTGGATAAAGAGCTGTGGGGGGGCGAGGGGAATGTGATAAAAGAAGTGAACGCTGTATTAGCTATGGTCTTCCTTCCTCTTAGCCTACCACTAACAAGGAAGGTGTGCCCTGTAAATTAAACTTAACCCCTCTCTGACCTGGCAAGGACAAAGTACACTGGCTTCTAAAGAAATTTTTCCTATAAGAGAAAGGTAGTTTCCAAGCACAAAAAAGAGAGCAGAGAAGAGGGGAATTTCACAGGGAAAACATTCACCTTGATTTTCCTCTTTAAAGGATATACTTTGTACTATGTAAAGGAGAAAAGTATTTAAGTATTCATTGAAATTATCTCTGACTTGTCACTGTTGGCAAAGAAAAAAAACAAAGGCTAACTACAGGACTTTTCTGCATTTAGAAGTACTTCAGGTAAAAATTAACTAGGTAAGCAACTTTTCTCAACAGAAGAAATGCACAAATTCTTAAGGGCATCCAAGTTGGGGGTGAAAATCTAGTGTTACAGGAAATATTTTTAACTGCTTGTAAAAAAATTACCTCCTCACGTTATTTTATTCTTGTGTATTTAGCAATTGCTAAGAAACAATAAGAAGGAATGAAATGATGTCCTGAGTTGCTCCATAGTGTTTTTAAAAATCTGCAGTTTCAGGCTTGGCGAGTAATATACACTGGACTCTTTGTGTGCAAGTCATGTTCATATATTTGATAACAGAGTGATCTAAAAGAGCAGGCATCTGTTTTTGTTTTTATATGTAACCCCTTGCCTAACTGCTGAAAATAGCTCTAGTTATTTTAAACAGATGGTCCAAAGTTGATAGGAAAGAAAGTAGAAGTGAGTCTGTTTCTAGATTTCTATTTTTCTGCCAACAAAATGGCCAACATAATTAACAATATATACTCTAAACCAGATTTTGCCAAAATGTTTACTTCTAAGGAATAAATTACCTAAGAGATGGGATTTGTAGATTGAGCTTTTGACTCTGAGGTGTCAAAAGCCAAAATAAAGTGCTTCACTTCCTACTTTCTGACTGGGTTTATCGAAATGATTGCGGCATTGTTGAAATAGAGCTTTTGATTTTTAAAAGAAAATTAAGTTGTGGTAAAATATATGGAATCTAACAAAATCTTATTTCAAAAATTCAGGTGGTAAGTGGTTATGACGTGTTAATATTTGTGTGAGTAGAATATTGCCAGAGGCCCAGGAAGAAGACAGATGGATGAAGTTCATATTCTTACGATTTCCAAATTCAGCAGGAATCTTGAGCGACATAGTAATTAGCCACCCTTCTTCGGTGTCTGACATTGAAGATAATGGATAGTTGAAGATAATGGATAGTTTGATAATGCAACAATGAATTCTAATTTATGAGGGCCGATGAAAAATAAAGCATTTCTTTAATATGCAGATACTGTTTTTAGACGTTAGTGAGCAGATGACAATAGTAATTCTAAGAAGTAAGGAAGATGTATGAATATCCAGAGTTTTCCACTTGTGAAATACTGGGTTGTTGAAGCTCACTTAGATTTTTGTTTTTTATTAATTCCCATTCGTGATCTTTGCTCTTGGTTTCTATCTATAAGTTATATGTCCTACTGTGTGTCCATAAACCACCTACAATTCTTTAGTTTGATGTTTGCTTTTTCTTTACCTTCACTGTGTTCATGGCAACCCACAATTGAGAGCTCTTGGCCATTCATGGACTATGGATTATAAACCCACCTATGTGGAATCTTTCACTTTTGCTGTCTCAGTTTATCTAAGTGAAAAATAGTGGACTGGCTCATAGCCTGTGGGCCTGATTATGTCTGAGAAGATTCTTTACATTTGTAGAAGACAGAGAAAGAGAGAGAGAGAGAGAGAGAGAGAGGAAAAGAAAGAAAGAAAAAGACTATGAAACGAGACCATGTGTAGTCCATAAGTCCTAAAATATTTCTTACCTGGTCGTTTACAGAAAAGTTTGCCACCCCCTGTCATAGACAGTTGAGTGGTTAAGGGCACTGAGCTCTGGTACCAGATTGCGTTAGTTCAAATCCTGCCTTTACCACTTCTAGTATGACCTTGGGCAAGTTGCTTAATCTCTGACCCATTTTCTCATCTATAAATACAAATTATAGCAGTGCTTACCTCATAGGGTTGTGGTGAGAACTTTGTTAATGAATAAAGTGCTTAGAATAATGCCTGGTACTTAGTGAGTACTCGGTAAATTATTATTATTGTTGTTGTTGTTGTTGTTAAAAACTTGTAGAGAAAATCTGAACTAGTCCTGGCTTTCAACTGGTGAATGTCCAAATTATCCACGACCATTTTCCGTATTCCACATCAAGAAGGAAGGCCCATTTTCTTTTTAATAGTGCCTGCTTTATTAAAAAAAGAAAAGTCAAGACAGACCACTCAAATGTAAAAAAAAAAAAATGCTTAAAAGCATAAAAGGAAATGATAAAGATACGTGCCTTTTAAGTTAAGAAAAGAACATTAAATGTGACACAGAAAAGAAGCAAACCCAAATTCTTTGGTGCACTTTATAATACCGCATAAGAAGAAATAAAGTGGAAATGAGAGGTAGGGAAGAGAGGGTAATAGTTAGAGAAAGAGGAATCAAGAATAAGAAAGGTAGTTAGCAAAACAGGAGAAAACTTTAGATCAGAAGGGAGGCTGGCGGATTCTCCAGAATGTCCAGTGTTAACATCCTTCCCTCCTTCCCTTGGGATCCCGCCTCAGTTATTCTGTGTCCAGTTTAATTGCTCCCATTTGAAAGAAAGTGTGTCTCCTTTTGTTTGATTATTTTCTCCTACAGAAATTTCCAGCATCAAGTTAAGTAACGTTTATTGAACACACACTGTATGTAAGGTGTATTTCTTCAGAAAACCTGTCACATAGTATATATACAAAATCATTGTATTGTGTATATTTAATTTTTGGGCCAAGTAATTTTATTACCTTTAGCCACCTGCCTTATTCATCATCGTTATCATTATAAAACATTTGTTGGATTCCTAAATACTTTTTTTCATCTTCTTTAATGCCTGTTTATTTGCTGCAGTTGGCTCATTTAAATAGGGGAAGAATAAATTTAGCTATTTTACAAAATGCAGAAAACGTCGAGAGAGAGAGAGAGAGAGAGAGAGAGAGAGAGAGAGGGAAAACTTAATGAAATAATGAAGTATAATTCTCTCCTTTTTCTTCTTTTTTACCGAGTTGTTTGTTCTGTTTATGGATACCGTGTTTCCCCGAAAATAAGACCAGGTCTTGTATTAAGTTTTGCTCCAAAAGACGCATTAGGGCTTATGTTCAGGGGATGTCATCCTGAGAAATCATGCTAGGGCTTATTTTCCAGTTAGGTCTTATTTTAGGGGAAACACGGTATTGGACTAGAGAGATGAGCGTCCCGAGACTGGCATTTGACGATGTCCAGGGACCGAAGTAGTGGCCTCACTTGGCGATGGCCCGGGAAGGTGCCCGCTGATTGCCTACCTCTTGTTCTGAGCTGATGGAGACCTTTTGTGAGGATAAGTCTGCAGACCTTTCAGGCCTGCTGCTGCCTCGATCTGATCCTAAGAGCTTGATAACTGTCACTGCCCAGTGGGACTGTATTGAGAATCGCGGTGGCTTCGTGGACTAAAATACATTTTATGAGACTGTTACAATTCCCCACATCCTTCGGATGGTTTCTGTAAGGTTTGGTCTTTCAGATCAACTCGAGTTTTTCTTCATAGCAATTACAGAATTCTAAAATCAGTCCTGCTTCTTGACTCCACTAGAGTTTACGTTCACTGAGGTTGACAAATTTTTGTTTCTTGAACTACTTACTATTCCTCCAGCAGCTAGAACAGTGGCACATGTAGGTGTTCAATAAATACTTTGGGAGGAGTGAGTGAATGAATACGTTAAATACTGCTACTCGTCATTTCCACAGAAATATCCTTCCCAGATGCATATAGGTTACCAGTGGATATCATCTTAGGTATCTTTATGCTAAGAACAATACTTTAATGGATGAATTCTGTTTGATAAAACTATTGTTGAGCACATAAGAGGGAAATTAAACATGAAATCCATATTTTCATGGATTAATATTACCGTGACATAAATAGTGAACAATAAGATTGTTAGATGCACTTGACTCAGACAGGTAAGGCCTTTCGTTGCAACTCTCGACCCCCCAAAAGTGTTTGAGAGGGTTTTAAAAATATTGTTCTCTTTATTTTATGAGAATAATATAATAAACACTAATTTTTAAAACTATTCTCTCAAATAGAAGTGAATTATAAGACATTATTAACTACTATGCTATGCCGCCTCCTTTAAAGCATACCTTCTGTGTACTCTTTCTTAGGATGTAGATGTAACAAAATGAGAAGTAAGCTAAGACAGAGGAAGGCATGGCATACAGGGGTGGGTGGACCTGCTCTGAGAAAGCAGTGTGGAAGGTGCATGATTGAAAGCCAGAAACAAGCCTGTCAGCACCCATTCCTGGTGAAGGCCAAGGGCGAGGCAGGGGAGGGTTCCTGCAGAGTGCACCTAGTCAAAGGGAGGTGACTGATAAAATAGGAATTATAATGGGAGGCTTGGGAAAAGTTGAAGATGTGATCAAGGTAATTGGTAAGGTGGAAAACGGAATCCATTAGACCTCGACCCTAGGAGCATTCTCCGTTGTGGGACCTGGGGGTATTGACACTAGACAAGTAGAGAAGCGAATGTAATCCAGCCCTTACTTGGGACAGCAGGAAACAACACATCCATGGTCATGATAGTATAAATGCCCTTTATTTTTTTTAAGCTCTTCCACTCAACCTTTAGAGGGTGGAGGGGGGACAAAAAACAGAATTGAGGTGGTTTTAGAACTCAATGAAAATGTTACCAGCCTTCACAATGTAAAATATATGCACAGCAGATGAAAATTAGGCCGAGGAAGGGCTTGAGGGGAAATGGAGGGAGATGAGAACTGACTGTTTCCAAAACAATTAAAGGCTGTGACTGATGAACTAAAACAGTGGCTTAAATATATGCCTTGAAGTCTCTGTGGTTGAGGGACTGGAATCGGTGGTATCATTACACTGGAGGAAGGAGGGAAGGCAGTGGGGGGAAATGAGCCGACTGTTAAGGCTGGACATCAGTAGTTAATGTATAAAAGTGATAAGCATAGAATGTGGAAGTATGAGGCGTCTCTTTTAGTGTCCTGACAAGAAATACAGACTTTTAATGAAGGGACTACTTACGGTGCTGTGGGCCGGTTTTAGATGAGGGTCCTTCCACCCTTAGGCTGGAGGGACAGAGGAAGACATTGTAAATGTGAATTTAAAAAACTGTACACAAGAAAGATCAGTGAGCCCTGGAGCAATGGAGGAGTGACCACCAGGGGCGCTGTGGTCAGGAAATTGGCAACCATGGCTGGAAACCAGGAGTTAAGCTAAGCCAGAAGAGAGGGAATATATTCACCTCTCCCCAAACACAGAAAAAGACAGACAGTGGGGAGGGTGGGGAAAAGAGGTGGGGTGGGGGAGTAAACCAAGAATGACCAGCAGAGGGTAACCACCAAGACGAGCCAAAACTAGGACATGCTTCTCTCTAGAGTACAACTGGGGCAAAGATGCCCAGGGTGGGATTACTGGGCTGCCTATAAGATTTTCTGTACAATCCACAACTCCTGCAGGTGTTAATTTAATAGAGTTTTTTAATATACTTATTCAGCAACTATTATTTCACCTAATGTGCTAGGTGTTTGGTGACAGGAGTGATTCAGAGAGAATCTCTGTCCTGAAAATGTTTATTGTCTGCTTTATTTGGAGAGAAAATGCTATAAACAAACCAGAAAAACAAACAAACCAAAAAACATAAATGTGATTACAAATTGTGATTAATACTCTAAGTTTAATTTCATGGCACACCAAAAAGTTAATGTTGCTATTATAAACTTAAGTCTTTAGTAATGACATGGCACTAATTTTTAAAATACTGGTCTTTGGGAGTGGAAACAATTCTTTGAGTAGCCTACTTTGCTCTATTTAACTATAAATACATTACATGTTCCAAATCAGATATACAAATGCAACAGCTGCCTCTTCATTGTTTTGTTCCTTTGTCACTCAATTTGATGAATAATTTGAACAGACTCCAAAGCATTAAATTGGATATATAAGCATGCTTTAAGAATTATGATATTAGTTTATTTAAAACTTAGTGATATCATTATCTAAATATAGTCAAGTTTAAGAAAGTCAATTATTTGAGCTGCTTTAAATAGTTTGGCAGTACCACAGATGATATAAAAATTAACCCAAGGATTCGTGTCTAAGTATAGAGAGGGGGAAATTTCCCCCACTTTCCTCCTTTCTGATGTGTTAACCTTGATGATTGGAATAAATCTTTTGAAGTCCTTGGTTGAAATTTGCCTTTCCTTGCTTTTCTAGTCGAGATCTGAGCAAGGACAGAGACATTAGGGGAAACAGTATGAGCATAGTTTTATTCTGTCTTCCTTGATACTTTCTGTGGCTGACGGTTTTGTCCAAAGGTAAAAGATAAAGGTACAGAAGAAGATGGATATCAACTGTCTCCTCATCCCTCCCACCTTTCATAGCATTCACAACGGTCTGAGAACAGAAAACTTTAAGTCCTGTGTTCCTATGTCCTGAGCATTTGCTTGTTAAAATAAACCTTTGTACACTTTATCTCCATTTAGGCTCTTCTGTTTCCTCCATGAAAAAGCTGGTAAGGGTGTTTTAAGCAGATACTGCACACATGTAACATGTAGTCATAAATCACTGGAAGCTAACTGCTTTTAGAACCTACCAGAATGATCACACTAACGCGCATCTACAAAAAATGTTAAAAATAGTAATTAAGTAAACTCTGTTTATCTTAGTCCCTTTATTCTTCTCAATGTTTTTTTGTATGAATTCTCTCATGTGACTTTTATACAGTTCTGGGAGGCAGAATTCCTGCCGATGCAAGAGGAGTTTTATCTGTTCAAGTACTTAAACATGGGAGACAGTCTAGAATTGCCTCTCTAGAAATCATTTTGTTTATAATAATGATTTATTATGCATTATCTTTGTGCTAGAAGTTAAGAAATGGAACCACTGGATTGCTGAAGCCCAGATATTACATCTAATACTTATATTTCCTCTTAAGGGATCATTTTCTAGTGTTTTGTTCAGTGAGTGTAGTTTGTATAATCCTGGCTGACAGCCTTGCAAATGTGTGTCACCAGTCACAAGAGGAGGAGGTGTCACGTGATTCGTTGTTTATGTAAGTCAGTAGCAGTGTCTGTCATCTTCATATTTAAAGAACTGTACATGTTGGTACAAAATGCTAGTATAAAATGGGCAGCCGGTGTAGAGAAGAGTCGGCTGTTGCTGATGATGAGATCATAGACAAAACCCACACCCCTTTCTAGACAGAAAGATCCCCATGGAGATAAGCATGCTTTCTGAGAGGAGTCACTCAGACACGCCTGCCATCACTGAACCACTGTCTCCGTTTTACTTTACCTGTTCCTTGACTCGGAAATGAATCTATAGATTTCCAGAATCTTCTTTATGGAAGTGATTTTTTTTTTCTCTTCATGCCTAAAGCACCTGAAAACCAAAACTAAAGTGGCCATATCATGTCAACTTAGAAATTAGCAGTCAGTAAATTATTTGTCTTCTTAACTATTGAGAAAGCCATATGCTACCTAGATGCTATCTAGAGATGCAGACTTCCTTAAACGGCTATGATCGAAAGTCCAAAGGTGCGCAGGGGAATGGTGAACCTACCTAAGTTGATACAAAAGTTTTGTCTTTGGGACAAAAGCTTTTAGTAGGAATTCATAACTTAATTCTTCTTTTCTTGAGTGACTGATTTGTAGGAGTCCAAAGTGCTTTGTGTTTTGCTACGCTCTGTTCTGTTATTGTTTTTTCTGATATTTATAGTGCCTGCCTTTTTTTGTATTTTCTTCACTCATAAGGACTCCACTAGGGGGCAGACAAAAGAATGGAAAAGAAAAGAAACCCATTGCATTCACTGTAACTTTATGCCCTATGTTTGCTGCTCCTTCTACATACCGTCAGGGAAAGCTTTTCTGTTTAGTTGTATTGCACATAATAGAATCGAAAGTGGTTTTTAGTATGCTTATTTCTACATTTTAAGCATAAACATAGTTATACAGATTTAATGGTTATTTTTTCAATTAATTCATTGTCATAATACTTCTTTGGCTTTTCTGGAATGTTTCCACCATCAAACCACTTAATAATGAACACTTAATAATTGTTTATGGGTGACTGTAATGTTGATTCTATAAGATTTACCTAACACTGTGTATCAAAGACTCTCATTCATTCATTCATTCACTCATTCAGTCATCACTTGCTGAGTCCCTACTTTTTATCAGTGATTGTGTGTGGTAAGTTTTGAGAATAGAACAGTGAAAAGAAAGAGCCTAGACGAGTATAAATAAATGGTTATTTATGGGGTCCTCTAAGCCATTTGGTGAGAAGACTAGGCTGAGAGAAACCAGAAGGGATTCTTGATGACTACAATGCTGGATAGTTTTTGTTTCTGATTGTTCTTTTCAAACTGCTCATAAAGATTAGAATGCCATATGTTGGTGTGGGGACTTCAATTGGAAGTGAGAAAATTAGCCCTCCCCTGTGCTGTACTTCACATCCTGGTGACTATTTTATAACTGCCAATTTGTATTTCTTAATTCCTTCACCCTTTTCACCCAGCTCCCCAAACCCCCTTCCACCTGGCAACCATCAGTTTGTTCTTTGTGCCTATGAGTTTGTTTCTGTTTTGTTTGTTTATTTTGCTTTTCAGATTACACATATAAGTTAAATCACATGGTATTTGTCTTTGACTGATTTCACTTAGCATAAGACCCTCTAATTCCATCCCATGTGGTTGCAAATTGTAAAATTTCTTTTTTTTTTATGGTTGAGTAATGTTCCATTGTATATGTGTACCATATCTTCTTTATCCAGTTGTCTGTCAGTGGACACTTGAGTCTTGTTTTCTTATTCATTTAGCCACCCTATGTCTTTTATATGAAGCATTTAATCCATTTACATTTAAAGTAATTATTGCCATTTTCTTATTAATACTTTTCTTCTTTATTCTTCCTTTTTCTTCCCCCTCCTCCTCTCATTCTCCCTTTAACATTTTTTGTAATACTAGTTTGGGGGTAATAAACTCCTTTAATTTTTTCTTGTCTGGGAAACTCTTTATCTTTCCTTCAATTCTAAATGATAGACTTGCTGGGTAGAGTAATCCTAGTTATAGATCTTTGATTTTCATCACTTTGAATATTTTGTGCCATTCCCTTCTGGCCTACAAAGTTTCTGTTGAGAAATCAACTGACAGCCTTATGGGAGCTCCCTTGTAGATAACGAATTGCATTTCTCTTGCTGCTTCTAAGAATCTCTGTCTTTAATATTTGACATTCTAATTATGATGTATCTTGTTGTGAGCCCCTTTGGGTTCATTTTGTTTGGGACTCTGCACTTCCTGGGCTTGTATGTCTATTTCCTTCACCACGTTGGGAAAGTTTTCAGTCATTATTTCTTCAAATAGATTCTCAATCCCTTGCTGTCTCTCTTTTCCCTCTGGTACCCCTATAATGCAAATGTTGGTATGTTTGATGTTGTCCGAGAGGCCCCTTAAACTATCTTCATTTTGGGGGGCTGTTTTTCCTTTTCTCTGTTCTGATTGGCTGTTTTCCACTATCTTGTCCTCCAAATAGCTGATTTGATCCTCTACTTCATATAATCTGTTGTTTGCATCTAATGTAGTCTTCATTTCAGTTACTGTAGTCTTCATTTCTGACTGGTTCTTTTTTATGTTTTCTATCTCCATTTTTTATGTTTCCTAACTCTGTTGACATTCTCACTAAGTTCATCTATTTTTCCCCTGACTTCACTAAGCATCCTTATAACCAGTGTTTTGAACTCTGTATCTGGTAGATTGCTTGTCTCCATTTTGTTTAGTTATTTTTCTGGGGTTTTGTCTTGTTCTTTCACTTGGGAAATCTTTCTTTCTTTCTTTCTTTCTTCCTTCCTTCCTTCCTTCCTTCCTTCCTTCCTTCCTTCCTTCCTTCCTTCCTTCCTTCCCGCCTTCCCGCCTTCCCGCCTTCCCTCCCTCCCTCCCTCCCTCCCTTCCTTCCTTTCTTTCTTCTCTCTCTCCCTTTCTTTTTTTTTTTGGCTGCCTTCCGATGTTTGTTTCTACCTATTAGATAGATCTGTTACATCACTCAGTCTTGGCAGATGGGCCTTATGTATTAGAGGCCCAGTGGTGCAGTCTCCCTGGTCACCTGGCTGGATGCTCCAAGGGTGTTCCTTATGTTGTGTTGTGTGTGCCCTCCAGTTGAGCCTTGATTGCTGTTGGCACATCAGAGGGTGGAATTGACCCCTATTCTGACTGGCTGTGAGGACTGGCCGTGACTACAGCAGACGAGCTGTTGTGTGTGGGCTGACCCCATAGAATGGGATTCACTATAGCGGGGCTCTGGTGCCTGCTGAGTCCATCTTTTGTGTATGTCATCTGTGGAGCTAATTGGGTGCTGCTCTGGTATAGTGTGAAGCCAATCACCAGGTATGTTGCTTCTGGGGCCTCTTGCAAGGGGTTCTGGTGCAGGCCCAGGGTAGCTGCCACCTGATGGGAGCTACAAAGAGATCTGTGGTTGGTAGCTGCCTGTGCTGGGCTTGGAGTCACCTGGGACAGGCTATGCTGCGAAAGGCCAGCTACCACTAATTCCAGGTTCGGGGACTCTTAGCAGGAGGTACAAGGCACACTGAGGCCAGCAGCTGTTTGTTTGCAGTTTGTGGACATTTCAGAGATTTTAGGGAAGTTGACAGTGGGCGGAGGCCAGCCTCTTTTTGAGTAACAGCTGCTGAAAGAGGTTAGGGCTTATACATGAGTTGGGCGGGGCAGGTTCTCAGGGAATCACCAGGTTGGAGCGAGTTTGATTGAGACTCAGATTTGGCACCCACCTGTGCCTTCGGGCTCTGGGGGCAGGGCTCAACAAAGGAACAAAATGGCAGAGAGAACGGCCACCTGAAGCCAGATAAGACAGTTCCGTTCCTCCCCCATATCTGCAGCCAGATAAGACAGTTAGGTTCCTCTACCTTATCTCCCTAGCACTTTTCAAGCTGTTGCCCAGCACTAGAGCTCAGAGTGAGTGCGTCCTTCAGCACGTCAGTGAGTAAGTCCACGCGCACGGGCCCTTTAAGAGGAGCACCTGGGACTCCAGCAGCCCTTCTTTTCACCCAGACGGAATCCCTGCTGGATTTCACAACCAGAAGCCATGGGGGCTCCTCTGCGCGGCATTGGTACCCTGGCCTGGGAAGTCAGGTATGGGTCTGGGAGCCCTCACTTCTCAGTGGGGACCTTTAAAGCCACGATGTTCCTACTTATTCTTAACCACCATATATGGGTGTGGAACCTGCCTGTTTTGTGTTTCTGTCCCTCCTGTCAGTCTTCACGTGGTTTCTTCATTATATCCTTAGTTAGAAGAGTTCTGTTCAGCTAACCTTCAGGTAGCTCTCAGTGGTGGTGGTTCTCTAATTTAGTTGTAATTTCGATGTCATCATGGGAGGAGGCGACTACAGCTTTTATGTACTCCTCCATCTTGACCGGAAGTCTCTAAAATGTGTTTTTTAATTGTTCCTTTACCTTTGCTCCACCAAGAATTGGATCCAATTACCAAAATGTCATTTACCTCTGCCAACCTCGGGTTATGTAATCTTACTAATCTCTAAATGAAAATCTCATTACTTTGTCTTTTCGTGGTAAATTATTCAACAAAATACAGAGTAGTGCTTTTGTTTTTATTTATTTTTTTAAAGCATACTCAAATTTTAACTAGAGATGCTTTGTTTCTTCTCAACTTTCCCTCTAATTTTGGAACAAACTGTCCTTTGTTCAGCGGATCATCTATAAATAGATTGCCTAATCTTTTAATTTTTAAAGTATAAATACTTAAATGCCCAAGAAGTAGAAGTATTTATCCTAAGAATGTCTTCAGGTTACAATGCCTAATGTAAGTAAAAATATCAAAAGATTTTTTTTCTGGAATAAATTCTTTATTTGATTTAATTTGATTTAATAAGTCATTCTATACAGTGTAAGGTTGCAATTATTGGTAAACAAGTGATAGCATTTCTGTTGAGAGGGTTATACACATAAGCAGTTCCCCATATCCTCAGAGGATATGTTCCAAGAACCCAGTAGATGTCTGAACCATATAGATGTATACTATATACATATGTACACACATAGACAGAAGCGAACCCTACATAGGCTTTTTTTGTTTCCTATACATATATACCTTTTCACTTAAAGGAAGCACTTTATGGCTTCTCTTCGGCATATCTGGATTGCCAACGTTACTACTTTTGCGTTAAGGGTACATTATTAAGTAAAATAGGGGTTATTTGAACACTATTCACTGCTATACCATGACAGTCCATCTGATAACCAAGACAGCTACTACTTGTCAGTGACTCACAGGCGGGAGTGTGTTCAGTGTGCAGACTCTGTACAAAGGGATGATTCACGTCCCAGGTGGGATGGAGTGGGATAGTGCAAGATTTCATCACACTACTCGGAAAGGCACGCAATTTAAAACTTACGAATTGTTTGCTTCTGGAATTTTCCATTTAATATTTTTCAGACCGTGGTTGACTACAGGTAACTGAAACCATGGCAAACAAAACCATGGATAAGGGAGGACTACTGTATTTGTTTGAGTCATTATTTGCTTAGAGCATCAACTGCATACTGTACCAAATTGGGCGAGGCCTAACAGGACATTCTTTGAGTTAATTAAATATTTTAATTACTAAAATGTATCTGGGATGCTATGCTAAGTAAGAAAGCCCATGGTAAATAAATGTTTTATGGTTTTAAAATCACCAGTGTATTTTCTTAATTAGGTTTCAGAAAGCATAAAAATGAGGGCTTCACCTTTATTTGTGTAATTCTAGCATGGTGAGCAAGACCTGGAAAGAGTCACAAAGTTAAATATTAATGAATTAAAATTTTAAACCTGAGAACTTTAAACCTCAGGAAGTTAAAAGTGTGACTCATTAAACCAAAGGTATATTCATCTTTATTTGAAAAGTTAACAACTTAAAAAATTGTATATATATGAATAAAAATTAGATGAAATATGGAAAACTATAGTTTTTGGTGGTGGTGGCATTGTAAATAATTTTTCCTTAAGTTTTCAGTTGAATTTATTGTTCTTAGTAGTTTATTAAAAATAAATTTGTAAAGAAAATACCCATACGACTTACACGATTTTATTCTGGAGAATACTTCACTTGGATATTGGATAACCTCCAGAAATATAGATTCCATCACAGTACTTTAAATTAAGAGGCACAGATGTTTGATGTTTATGACATACAAGTGTAGGGCTAAGTCTGTTGCTGCAGATTTTTCTTTCTCTTGTGTTTTTAATTTGTTGCTAAATTTTTAAGAGTTCTTAGAATTAAAGGCAGAGGAGAAAATGGAAACCAATCCTATGCAAAAATTAACATAACAAGTTATTTTACATAACTTATAGCAACCAAATAGACATTTTTTTCAAAATTAATAAAATACTCCTTGAATCCTTAATAGTCTTAGTACAACCGCCCTAGGCAGTCCCAATTGATGTGAGCATTATGGATTTTAGTTGGAAAAATTTCCCTGTGTTTGATTTAGAATGATCTCACTTGTCAGGAACAGGATAAGAATTAGAATTGTTGTCTTCAAAATGCATACACTCGTGTAGCAGTTGGGATGTGGGGTCTTTGCATATATGTACGTATTCCGCTTGACTTCCTGTCCACATTTATCTATTGTGACAGCATCTACAGATTTAGGAATGAGGAAGGGGAAAGGGACTGCTGCATTGGGGAGTAGACATGTGGAGAGGAAAACAGAGGCAGGATATCCCCTTTCAGAATTTCAAGAAGGCCCTGTCCCACCACAAAGAGTTGGGGGGTTGTGGTATTCTGAAAGCCCTCTTATTAAACAGGGGAAGAAGTACCATCTTTTCCTTTTCTGCCTGCCTTCCCCATTCCAAATCCATCCCTTCTTCACTCTAGTTAAAATACCACCAACTGCGCATTTAAAGTAAAATACTGAAAATGTGAATTTCTGTGGTGAAGTGTGGGATGTCTTGATGACGTCTCTGAAAACCCAAAGCCAATCCCTGTACTCCCAACTCAAGGTTTATATTTAGAAGACTGTGGATCCTGTATTTTTAAAATGCTGTAAACATGTTTGCATGATTATTTTTAGCTTTTACAGACTTCAGTGAACTTCCAAGTTGGCAAGTCAGACACAGTCAGTTGTTATCTGTTACCTCAGATGCCAGCACTTTGTGAATGACTGATTGTCTCACAGGGTTTCTGACATGTTTAACGCAGATAAGTGTATGTTACCTTGTGTCAACTGCATGTGTTGTGTCTGTATATTATTACATATACTGTACATAGTTCTCATTTAGCTTTTATGAACTGTGTAACGTGGGCAACAGGTTTTCTTGGAGTTCAAGATGAATTGGGTCCTGCCAAATGGCACTGTTACTCCTCTGGCAGTGATAGCTAGCTAGTCATCTTCTCTTTCCCCCAACCCTTCTCTCCTAGTCCTCAAACATTAAATCATGCATGCACAAATCCTTACAGTTGCTGTTATTTTCAGTCCATTGTAGCTACTTCCTGTTGGTCAAAGGTTATAAGGCTTGGGTGGTGTAGAGGGAGATGGAAAGCTGACAGGAAAAAGAAAGCTGGCCTCATTTTAGGACCAACACACCATAGCATGGGCAAAACAGCACTGGATGTGTTGAAAACAAAAAGAGGTAAATGGTCAACAGTTTTTCTTGTAGGATGAAGTTATTATCTGTATGTTACATGAATGAAAAACCATTTTCCCCAAAAGAATCATGTTTACTAAAGCATGGCACTCCCCTCTTTCATGGAGGGGGAGGGGGCGGTCCCCAACAGCCTTTGGGCTGAGTCTTCCACATTCTTATCAAAGATCTTCATGATTGAATTATCTGTGGAGTCATTTTTGTACCGAGTTCAATGTTGTACTTAGTTCTCCTCTTTGGATGAGGTTATTCTTCCTTGCATCTTGAACTTAATGTGTTTTATACTCAATGACAGCAGAATGCATAATTTATCTCTTTGGAAGTATGTCTTTCTATGGAAACCTTTCATTGCCACGTATCTTTTGTTCTGGAAGCTTTAGACTGAGTCTTATGTTCAGAAGAAAATCATACTAAGCATTATTTTGGCTTATTGCATAAGAATGTAATTATGGAAATTTGAAATTTGTTTTTGTAACTCTTAAGTACTTTTCCTTTAGTTTTTATTGTGTATGTGTTGTTTTTGAACTGTGATCCAAATCTCAATGTATCAGTGTTTCACTTTATTATAAATTGTGAATGTTCAAGAAGAAATTCAGAGAAGAAAATGAGAATGTCTTTGTATGTTTTGCTGCAAACTCAAAACACTAGCTCTACCCTAGAATTATTTTAGATCGGATAGCTGAACAAGTATAGTTTAGAAATTTATTGGTTACATGAAAGATAAATTTTTATTTTAAAAATTCCAGATTACTAGTGTTACGATTTTTGTAATCTCTATGTCAGCAAGCATTTTGTTTTCCAAAATATAATAATCACAGCAATACAAGTGACATGCATTTGTGGGCAAAGTAAATTTGTGAAACCCAATAAAATCAGGTCCACACAATTGTTAGCATCTCAGGCACAACAGCTTATAGTAGTACTACACTATTTAAACATTAATTTTATTTTATATTTTATTACCATTTGGAGCTACCATTCTTTAGTGATTGGTATTGCTTATCCCTCAAGTCACAGAAATGGCCTTTAAAACCGCACTGTCCATATAATACCTCTAGCCACATGTGACTAAATTAAATTAAATAAATTAGAAAATCAATTCCAGCCACTTTTCAAGTTCTCTGTAGCCACATGTGGCTCCTGGCTACTGCGATGCCTAGCACAGCCGTTTCCATCATTGTAGAAAGCCCCGTTGGACACCACTGCTCTAAAGCTGCTACGAGAATTTGCAGCTGTGCTGGAAAATTTTGTGACTTTAATTTGAGAGGTGATATCAATTTCCTAGCACTTAAAAATATTTAAGTGAAGATCTCACATCTTCTTCTTCAGTTAAACATGTACCTTAATACCATACTTCACAGCACATGGCATTTTGCCCTTATTCTCTCTAAACACATCACATTCTAGCCTCAGAGCCTGGAATATCATTTTATATACACACACACACACACAAAACAATGTAAAAAAAAATATATATATATATACATGTATCATATATGATATATATATATATATATATATAAAATATTTATTTGAATATATACCAGGGTGCCAAAAAAAATGGATACAATGTTGCTCAAGCAGTAGTTTGCCGTCACATCATCAGTGTCTGGACACTGATGGTAACCACTTTGAGCACCTCTTGTAATTGAAGAAGTCAAATGTGATTTGTGTTAGGTTGGTGCAAAAGTAATTACGGTTTTTGCAATTATTTTTAACCTTTTAAACCACAATGACTTTTGCACCAATCTAATATTTCTCTTTTGTTATTGGTATATATTAATACAGTTTTTTCCTTTTTTAAAATGTGTATACATTTTTGGGGCCCCTCTGTATATCTGTGTCAGAATCTGGTTATAGAGAATATATAACTATGTATATGTAAATTGATGTCTTATAACGTTATAAACATCAATAATGTTTTATAACTAAACTATGTAGCCATTCTCATAATGCCGGAGGCACTGTAGGTCTGAAGCTGTAGGTTCCTTATATTAGCAGATTGGCCTGGTTTCATATTGACTTGTCCCTTGATTAAGTTTCACTTTTTGTTGACTGAGCCCTGTGGAGGTGAAGGTTTGCAGGGTTTTACGGCAGACCTCACACAGCAATAGAAGGTCCACTGTTGGTTTGGCATGTCATCTGCTCACGGGAAGACTGAGTTAGTGAAGAATAGAGACAGCGTTGCAGGGTCATTAGCAGGCACTCATGTGTTCGTCTGTTCAGGTTATGCACGTGCTTTCCAAGCCACCAGGTTCTTGCTCTGCTCTAGGCTAAGCACTGAAAGAGGGATGATAAGACAGCGTATTGGGGGAGGAAAGCAATTGTACAAGGGGTGACTGACATACAAGAGCAGAGGACTCTGATGGAGGTTTGAGCAAATGCTGTGGACACCCACAGGTGAAGGGGAGCCAGAAAGGGTAGGAAGGAGGGTGTGGCTGGAGTCCCTCCCTACCACATTCCACTTACTCCAGATGGAAAAGATTAGTTCTTTGCTGAGATCTCTCAGTATTTTGGAACTTTTGCAAACCGTGGGGCTGGAGGGGAGGGAGGAGCGTCATTTTAATGAATGTATAAGACTCCCTTATGGAGATGTATCATAATGCATTTACTCAGTTCCCTGCTGTCACCCATCATCCTGGTTTGCTGGGGACTGAGGGGTTTCCCAGGAGGCGGAACTTCCAGTGCTAAAACCAGGACAGTCCTGGGAAAACTGGGATGGTGGGTCACCCTACCTACTGCTGAGTGTTTAGACTGCACCAAATATTTACTAATATAAACAACACTGAGTTGAGTATTTTGACACCTACGTATTTAACTGCATTTTGCATTTCCTTAGGTGAGAGTCCTAGAAATGGAATTAATGGCTGGGCTCAGTAACTCCGGGCTTGTTTGGAGTTCATGATGAAGCTCACAGCCCTTTACTGCACTTGTGCTGTTTTCATCTGGATTGGTGGAGTCTGCCTGGATATTTATGCTACCTCTGCCTCCACAGGTTCTTAGGGAGACAGAGATGCAGAAGACAGGGCCAGGTACTTACTTGCTCTATCACTAACTGCAGCTCCCATTCTAAATCTCTAACTGGCCAGGTTGCTTATGACTTCAGTGACCTTTTGTCTGGGCCAGAGGCACGCCGAAGCCGATTCCAAAAGATGGAGTGGACTCCCTGACCCCGTTTTCTTCTGACCACAAACTGATGTGAGCCTACAGACTCTTATTGCACATGGTAGTAAAGAAAGGGTGCTATTAGACGGAACCCAAGGCAGGTGGTCTTCCTGCCCAGTACACGTTCAGCCGTACGTCTCCCTACGGAGCCGTACGTCACCCTAGGTCTCCATCCCCAGTCACAGGACACTGTAAACCAGGCTCCTGCCTCCCTGCTGCCTTCTGGTCATGGGAAGGAAGCCTGAAACCCCAGAGTTACAGTGTGTCCCCACAGCCCTGACGACTGGGAATTTTGATGAGATGTGAACTAGTATTTATAAGTATTTACAAGTAAAAATATACTCGACCTGCTCCACAGTGCTGTAGTGAGAGTTAATGCTCCGAGGTAACCTACTTTCCTGTGAAACTTGGGTAATGAAATTTCCCTGGTTGTGGGTCCAAGGTCTCAAACTAAACTTTTCTGTGCAGTAAGAAGTATTAAAATGTAGTCATATTTCAAGTATTCTAACGTGTGCCACGGGAGTCCTATGAACCCCTGAAACTATGTACACTATTATTTATGTGCCTTTTTCTAAAAAAAGGTTTTGTTGCATTTACCAAATTCTCAAAGTAGTCGACCAGAAAAAGGTGCAAGAACTATGTTCTTTATGTATGTTAAATACTAAGGAGCATTTGTCGTGGCTTTTTTGTTTATTTGTTTTCTGTAGAACTTAGGCAGGGCTTTGGGATGGGCATGAGTTTAGCAATGATTTCAACAAGTATTAGGTTGGTGCAAAAGTAAGTGCAGTTTAAAAGTTTAAAAATAATTACAAAAACCGCAATTGCTTTTGCACCAACCAAATAAATTATATATGTACTATTAAGTAATCGTTTAAAATTCCTAGAATTTATTTCCCACAGCTACTATAGTATTTCTAAATTAAATTTGACTGTTTCATTTTTTTTTATTAGTTTTGGTATTATGAAATTGTTTCAGGTGCAGCTAATTTGTTTTTGTCCAGGCCATGTATGTAAACCCCTATTTAAAAGATTTGTGGGTCAGATGTTAGCCTACATCTAGGCTTTGTTTTGCATTATTTTTGGTGTATTCGTTTGTTTATATTACTCAGCTAAAGTTAGCACAGATAGCACTAGGCTAGAAAATGGTGACAATGGTTTGAAAACAGGAAATTTTAGGCTTGTGTGTGTTTGGAACAGATGATCATAATGATAGAGCCAGCGGAGTGGGAACTTCCACCAAGCCTGTTTTTTCCTTATTTTGCTCTATGAGAAAAGATGGTGCTTCCTGGAAAACAACTCAAGTATTTTAAAGCGAACTGTTTTCTTTTGTCCCTCCTTTGTGGTAATTTGTTTTTCTTTATATTATTTGCCCTGGTAGGATTATTATGGAAATTTAATATTTTTAATAGGTAATTTTCCAAAGTGCTTATTTGAGATACTTAAATATCTAAGTATATTACCATTTACTGACATGGTTTGTAAAGAAAATTAAAATAGTGTATTATAACCACTGGACTTTATGGGAAGAAGAAGAAAAATTTTTCTTCTATTTTAAGTGCTCCCAACTTTCCTTTTTTTCTTTAACCCCAGAATTCCAGTCTTTAAAACAAAGTAGTTATACTTTATTTGTCTAAACTATTTCCTGACTAAGACTCCTTCCAGATGTATCCTGGAATTCTACATTTTTTTAAAAAAAAAGGTTAAATTCATTCATTAGTTGCAGAATAAGAAGAAGAGTATGCATTTCCATACATATATAAAATTTTGGGGGGTACATCATTCCTAGATTTAAAAATATTAAAAGACTTTTTAAAGAGCATTTTTAGACATAAGCATTTTAAATATATAATTTTTTTAAATTACAAGAATAATACATAGAAGCTCCTTGGAAAATTCAGACTATAAAAAAGTATATGAAATAAAAATATGAAACTTGTCAGACCCTCCTAGTCCTATTCCTGGAATTACCACATTTAACACTTCCGGTATAGCTCCTTCCAGACAGGTTTCTCTAAACCTAGTTTGTGTGTATTGTGTGTGTACAGAAACACAATCATTTCAGACAAGTGGAATCATATATCATATGTACAATTCTGCAACTTGCTTTTTTTCATTTAACAATTGTGGGCATTTTTTATATATACAGATCAATTTTGCTTTTTAAAGGTTTTACATCGACTTATTATTGTATAGATGCCTTGTAATTTATTTAAATTTAACCTTACGCTGCTGATGAAATTTAGATTAAAACCTACCTTACTAAAACTAGCATTTTCATGTTGTGAAACACATATGTTCAATCCTAACATTTTACAGATTTCTGAGATTATACATACATTTTGAATTCTGAGGAACTCACTGTAATGGTCTTCTTTCCTTAAATATCAGTTGTGAAATACCTTTTAAGAGATTTCAAAATAGGAAAGTTCCACTGTGCTTTCTTTCCCAATTCCCTGGGATAACATAGTGTTAGTCAAATTACAGTGGTGATGTTCATGATGGAGGGGCTGTTGGCTCAAAAATGTAGAAAGTGTTGTTTTTCTTCAGGTTATCAGGTAAAGGTCAACTTTAAAGTTCAGCCATTAGAGAGACCTCGGTGCAGTAGTCGTCAGAGTTCTTTCTGAAGTTTGTAAGGAAATAGCTTGTGGCTACCTAGGGACCTGTGTGCTGACAACTCAGAGGAGCAGGAACAGGTAGATGTCCAGACTCGGGGTGGGGCACAGAGGTGTTGAGGAAAACTTCAGAGAAGAGATCGTGACAGGGTCTTGTAGGAAGGAGTAGGAGCTCATTGGGTGAGAGAGACGGGATATTAGACTAAAACCAAAACAACAAAATGTGAAGCCCTAGAATAGGGAGGGAACCATGTGGGTGGTCACTGCAGTCGTCTGTGGAGGGGAGAGATTGGAGAGGGGAGGTGGGTCAGTGTGGTTTTGAAGAAACTCGTATGCCATCCTGTGTAAGGACTTTGAACTTTACCCTAATAATAACTTTAGGCATGTCTTTTCTGTCCCTGAGATCCTTTCATTCAAACCTACTGGCTCTCCACGATCATTCTGATGAACAGAACACTTGAAAAGCATCCCATCCAGGCTTTGAGGGCTTCACAATGTTTGAAGTGCTGTCACAGATACAAAACGATTTTAAGGAATGGTCTTGGCTTTCAAGGAACTTGATGTCTTGCTGGGAAAACAATTCATAAGCATTTGGAACATTTGGAGATGTACGTGGTAAAATAACAGATGGTTCCAACTGTCCCATAGCAATGCAAGAGACATTTCAGAGCAATAATTGATGGGTTGCCGAGAGTCCAGAGGGAAGGTGTGGTGAGGAAAGGGGAAGGTTTGGACAGAATCTTGAAGAATGGATGAGGTTTCCAATGGTAGAAAGGAGTTGAACTCCAATGGGATAAATACTGTGAACAAAAACAAGAAGGGATATATAAACCGCATTGGAAAGAGCAGGAGGCATCAGAAGATAAGGAATTAGACATACGCTTGAAAGGACCTCTTTTGTTTTGTTTTGTTTTTTTAATTCTATTTTAAGGAGCCACTTAATTCTGTCTGTTGATTGGACGGTGGTGCTTAGTCTTGGTGGCACAGTAGAATCACCTGTTGAGCATTTAAAACTACATGTGTCTGGGCCAGGGCTGAACGTCCAGAATAATATAATGGATCTCAAGTGAGGCCCCAAATGTCTGTTTTTTTACAAAAGTTCTCCATACATGTGTTATGTCCAGCTAGAGTTGAGAATCACTGGGCCACCTCTTCTCTTTTGCGCAACCATACCTTGGCTATTCCCTCAATAATTAGCTCTTCCAGTAAAGGTGCAGGGAAGGGATTGTGAAATCTTGGCCAGCGTTACACCAGACATGTGCTCCGTCAGTTAACAGAACTCAGAGACAAGTGTGCAGCAGTTACCATGTTTTTCTTTATAACTGAGCCCATTTGCCATTTAGTCATATTTTGTGCATTTGTTAATATTATTGCAAGTAATGGTTTGGGGCTAATCCAGATTGAAAATTTTCTTCCTACCAGGGAAGATCTATATAGGGCGGATGGGACTCCATCCATACTTTCTGGCCAATACATACGCGTACGTACGAACATACCCATCCTCTGGAAGAGTGTGTGATGAGACCTTTCATACATTCAGTTTAATGTATGCAACTTGCTTAAATACAGAGACTATTTAAAAGAACATTTCCTGTAAAATGAAGTTTAAAAATAGCCTTCATAGCTGTAGAGGTTTATTATTATTTTTATTCTTAATTTGTGGTTTGTACGCTGCTACCTTGCCTGACAGTTCTTGTCAGCCGAATTGCAAATAGGCTGGGCAGGTTACATTCATGTCAGTAGCCCCATAACGCATAGATAGTGCGGGAACTTCCATATTTTTATCCTTGTCTCTTTGGTTGGCATCTTCAGCAAACATTGAGCACCTCCTTGGGACTAGACAATAGGGAAAGAAAGATAAACAGTGAAAAGATGGCTCCAGCCCTTAAGGAACAGACTTAAAGGGATGTCAAACACTAGATCACTAGGAATGAGCCAAAAAGGGAGGGAGAACTTAGAGCGTCCTACTCAGGGATGGTTCCCCAAAGAGGTGGGAGCCGAATCCACGAGGTGGATGATGTGCCGAGGGGCAGCATGTGCCAAGGCCAGAGGTAGGACAGAGCAGAGTATTAGGGGGATGGACTGCAGGCATTTCTAAGGTGGTTGGAAGGCAGAGACAAGAAGTGAGGCAGAGAGATAGGGAGACTTGGAGGGCCCCATGCGCCCTGCCAGAGAGTTTGGGCTTTATCCTGCAGGCAGGGAGCTGAACGTAGGGCCTGGTAAATGGCAGTGCAGATACTCCAAGCCTTATGGATATTTAGTTTGGCCGTCTGATCTAAATATGTTTCCAGTGGGATCCATGGACTACTCATGTATACGATTCTGTTTTGATGTTAATGTAGTAGCTAAAGTTAGTCTTGAAACCCTGAAATGAGACACTGGTATCAGATGATAGTGCTTTTAGCTACCATAGTTCAAAATGCAGACCTGCTGATGAAGTCTTATTTCTGCATCATTTATTCAACTTTAAATTTACAGTGACCATTGCGTTATAAGAAATGACAACAGCACAAATACACAAATTTTCGCAGCGCTCCTCTCAAGCAGACATGCTAGTAATGGGAGTTCAGTAGTTAAAATGACTTTCACATGAATTTTGTTGAAAATTGCTTTGAGTGCTTGGTTTTGAAGGTTTCTAAGAAAGCTTGTCTTTTTTTTTTTTTTTTTTTTTTTTTTTTTTTGGTCTCTGAGTGCTCTGCAGGATCAGTGAGGCAATGTACAGCTTTCTCGGGGGCTACCAAGGAAGCAAGGATAAAAATAGGGCAAACTTGAAGAATCCCAGATATTTTCAGATAACAAAGACTGATTGATGTGAGCCCATTTTGTGCTCTGACAAAACATAGAGAAGCTTTTGTGCTGTGATTAGCAAGGGTGCTGATGTCAGTTCTCTTGTCAAGCATCAAGCTTTATTCTGTGGCTAAATTGTGCTTTGTACCATAATCCAGAGAACCTTTGTATCTGCCTTATTAAAGTGTGTAGTTTATGTAATTGCTTTTGTTTTCCAGTTTAATCTGTGCCAGATTCAATGAGAGTGACTCATTTTGTGACTGACACAAACATTCACATTTGGACCATGTTAAAAATAACTAAATAAGTGGCAGGTGCTGCTTGGCTAAATTCTGTGTTTTAATGCTGTAATTTCCTGCTGTAAAGGGTTCGTTCGTCTGTTATATAATGTCTATCCAGCTTCTGTAATCACGAGCCCAGTCTATTCGGGGCACCTCAATTCATTGCTATTCATTTCTTGACTATTTATTTTAGTTTCCAACGGCCTTTTAAATTTTAACAATATCATTTCAACAGGGGAGTAATGAAATGGATGGGGGAGCCACAGTTAACCAGAAGACAGAGTGACACAATAAGCTGTAGCAAAAGGACATATTACATTCTTTTATTGTCATTTTCCCAAGCTTTGTGCAGGTGCTTTGGTAAAGCTGTCCTAGTTGTGTTTATTTTATTATGTATATGTTCAATATCGGAGCTCTTTTTCTCAAGTAGAAGAAGTTTCGAAAGCATGTGTTCCTCTTCAGTGTGGCCCATGTAGCTAATCTAATATTCTCGAAAAATGTACAACTTTATAGTCATAGGGGAATTTGTTTATTGTACGCATATTTCTAGATACCAGACACTGTGCTATTCATTGAGTACGTAATGGCAAATAAAGTAGACATGGTCACTGTTTCCTTGGGCTTTATCTGCTTAGGGAGTTAGATGCTAAATACATAAATACAAAGAAAAATTGAGTTCCACAATCACAGAAATCACTACACAGGTAAGTCATAGAATCCTTAAAACTATGCCCTGCTTTACACCGGGGGTGGTTGGGTTGAGGGTGGTTAGGGAAGGGAGTGCCTAAAGGTCCAAGTCAGCCTGGTCAGCACTGGGGGAAGGAACGTACTGGACTTAGGAAATAGCGTGTGCAAAGTCCCTGAGACAGGAAACTGTTTGGCGTCCTATACACCATATTATTAGAAGGGAGAAGGGAGCACTGCTGAAACGATAGATGAGCTATGCAAGCACAGCAGTATGGCACTCTTGAGCAGGGGCCAATGACCCATACAGTCCAACACTCAGAGAGCTTCACTGAAGTGCGGCGTAGAAACTGATGCCTTGAATACGTCGTCTGAGGCACTGGGGAGTGAATGAAATATGTTCAATACGTTTATGTAGTCAGGCATTTTGGAAAGATTTCGTGTGGGACTTTGAAGTTTTAAAAAGTCATTTCTGTTTTGAAAGACGGACCCCTTCACTATCTTGAGAAGTCACTTCCTAAAAAATACGACTCTTGATGGCACTGGATAAATGACATAATACTACATTATCTTTTCTGTTTACTTCTCTCTTTTTCAAGCTTACTGCCCAGTAGGGAGGTATCCATAAAGACATAATTTTACTAAGAGATGATATTCATTTATTTTGAAGTAAACAGATGTCTTACATGTTAACTGAATGGACTTTTATAAGCCAGAAACCAGTGCTAAATTCATTTGAATCGAACACTTTGACTTCAGTATTATCTAAAGCATCTGTAGAACTCCACACTGCCGTCTCCTTCTGAACACCATTTATTTTTTCCTTTGAGCTGCAGTCAGATTGGAAATTAAATTAAAATCTTGATGATGTTAAAATATTTTTAGGCCTTTGTGACTTTTCTGCTAACCTTCTTGTTAAAGGATTGCATACGTGTTTCCATGAAGGAATGCCTGTCCATTTAGCAATTTCTGCAGCTATTTTGCCAAGGTTGCTATAGTCTCAAATATTTTCTTTTATGGTAGGTATTTTCTTCATAATTAGTAAACTCCTTGAGATCCCTTTCCACATGTACCTAGCATGGTATTTAGAACATCATCAATAACTTATTGACTGGGAAACTCATTAATTTACTTCTTCATGTATACAACTTTTATTGCATGGGTACAATTTAAAGAATCTATTATAATGTTCAACCTAAAGCTATCACCCAAGTTAATTCAGTTTTTGATACAATTGTCCAAGTTACTAAACACCAAATGAGCTGGTTCATGAACCATTCAGGCCCCTTACTTTTCATTTTCTCTGTCTTTGCCTCAGACCATTGTCATGGCTTACTAGCACCTCCTTCTATGAACTACAAGTCAAATTGTCAGAATTCACTGTAAAATTTAGTGAAGATGAAGACTCAGACCAAACATCTATTGAAAAGTATGTGTGGCTTTTAGTTAATCCTCTTTTCTCTCTGGCCACATGGGTTTTTCAGGATAAAATGACGCAGTTTTGTTTTTTGTTTTTTGTTTTTTTTCAGTTGATGCCTTTTGTGTTATATATATGCCAAATTTTGTAAAACCTAAAACATATAGAGACCCTCTTGTGTCATACTAGTATTGCTTTTGGTGATTATAATTGAGCAGATTTTTAGAAGTAGACTGATATAGGTGTTAATGAAGAAATAGAAATAATATTGTAGAAACTGGCCTATGTGATGGTACCAACTTTGTGAACATTCTTTGTCTAACTAGACTGAAGATAGTGCGAGCACTCAACTTATTTACTATCATGAATACAATTTCTGAAAATGCCATAAGCATAACATGGCTGTCATTACCCTATGTTATCACTAGAAGAGACATACTTTGTCTGGTTATGCTTTTCCAGAAATAAAGGATGGAGGTGTTGTGACTGGTGCTCCATCATGATCTCCACATGAGCATAATTGTACAGTAGCCATTAAGAATGTTTGATTTCATTGGGGTTCACAAATTATCATGTTTCTCAGTTCTTCCACTTCCTAGAGTGTCTTCTTTGGGCAGTCATATTCACATGTTCAGTCTGGAGTAGAGAATGTCTATTAGTAGGTGGTTGAGATTTCCTAAAACAGGCCTCTTTGTGATCTAGCCACCTGCCAGCTGAGGAAGACCTTCGAAGAGAAGTGAGGCGTAATTTTGTTTCTGGATGGAGGTGTTAGGTTTAAAGACTGCTGAAGTTGACTGTTTCAGTCATTTGGTTCTGCTTCTATTATTTGATCAATGTAGATTTTAGGGAGGATACTGTTATGGAGGGGAGTACATGATGCGTATATGTTCAGATTGCTAATGTATGTTTGTTGGGAAGAGAAGGAGAAAGACTGAAAAAAAAGTTATAACCTATACTCAATTATATAGCTCTTATCCATGTAGTCTGAACAGCGTTCTAGCCAAAAGAAAGACACAGTGAGTCCATTTCTTTGCTTACTTTCTAGGTGAGAAACCAGGAAAGCTCCTATACCATTTTTACCCTCCCTACTTTTTGCCCCTACACCAAAGAGAGAGAGAGAGAGAGAGAGAGAGAGAGAGAGAGAAGAAACCCTATAGCTTAAAATATGAAGGAGCCTTTTGAAGAAGCACCTTTATGTTTATTCTTTATGGCATAGTATGAAGACATGAAAAAACATTGCTTTTAAAAAAAATTGTGATAAGATATACATAACAAAATTTACCAGTTTAACCATTTTTATGTGTGCAGTTCAGTGGCATTGTGTAGCTCACATTGTTGTGCAACCATCACCACCCTCCATCTCCAGAACTTTTTCATCTTCCCAAACTGAAACTGTACCCGTTGAACACTAACTCTCTATTCCTCCCTCCCCCAAACGCTGGCTTTCTGTCTTTATGAATTTGATTACTAAAGGTCCCTCATATAAGTGGAATCATACAGTTTTTGTCTTTTTGTGACTGGCTTATTTCACTTAGCATAACATCTCAAGATTCATCCAGGTTGTAGCATGTGTTAGAATTTTCTTCCCTTTTAAGGCTGAATAATATTCCATGATATGTATACACCACATTTTGTTTATCACTTCGTTCATCAATGGATAGTTAGATTGCTTCCCCCTTTTGACTGTTGTGAATAATGCTGCTACGAATATGGGTGTACAAATACCCTTTTGAGACTTTGCTTTCAATTCTTTCGGATATATACCCACAAATGGAATTTTTTGAAGAACTGCCATACCATTTTCCACAGCAGTTACACCATTTTATATTTCTACCAGCAATGTACAAAGGTTCCAATTTCTCCATATCCTGGCCAACACTTATTTTCTGCTATTTTGATAATAACCATTCTAATGTGTATGAAGTGCTATCTCATCATTGTGGTTTTGACTTGCGTTTCTCTAATGATAGTGATATTGAACATCTTTTCCTGTGCTTATTGGCCAATTGTATATCTTCTTTGGAGAGTCTATTCAAGTCCTTTGCCCATTTTTGAATTGGGTGGTTTATTTTTGCTGTTGTTGACTTGTAGGAGTTCTTATGTATTCTGGGCATTAATTTCTTATAAGATATATGATTTGCAAATGTGTCCCCCCATTCTGTGAGTTGTTTTTTTTACTCTGTTGATCAATTCCTTCAATGTATAAAAGTTATAAATTTTGACACAGTTCAGCTTACCTAGTTTTTCCTTTGTTTCCTGCGCTCTTGTCATATCCAAGAAATCATTGTAGAATATAATGTCATGAAGCTTGTCTTTATGTTTTCTCCTAAGATTTATAATGTTAACTCCTCCATTTAGGTCTTTGATCTATTTTGAGTTAATTTTTGTGTGATGTATGATGTGAGGTAAGAATCTAGCTTCATTATGCTGTATATAGATATCTACTTTTCCGAGCACTATTTGTTGAAACCACTGCTTTTTTAT
This sequence comes from Rhinolophus hipposideros, assembly GCF_964194185.1. Classification (NCBI taxonomy): domain Eukaryota; kingdom Metazoa; phylum Chordata; class Mammalia; order Chiroptera; family Rhinolophidae; genus Rhinolophus; species Rhinolophus hipposideros. Next base: position 17,926,399 of record NC_138062.1, read on the forward strand.
AGTTGGTAAAAACGAAATCACTTGATATTTCATATCAGTGCAATATCTTCAATATCAATCAATGTATAGAAAATAATAAATATGTATATATACACACATTATTAAGTGAATTGGGGCCTCAGTAAACTTTGCTGGAGGGGTAGATAAATCTTTGGCAACAAAATATTGTATGCGACTCTAGATAACGCATTTGTAAAATTGATTTGATAAATGTGCATCTTCTTAAAAAATTTCTCAGATGAATACTAGATGCATATTTTTGTTTGTTTCTAGGCATGGAAGAGGAGATGGTTTGTGCTACGCAGTGGCCGTTTAACTGGGGATCCAGATGTCTTGGAATATTACAAAAATGATCATGCCAAGAAGCCAATCCGTATTATTGATTTAAATTTATGTCAGCAAGTTGATGCTGGATTGACATTTAACAAAAAAGAGTTTGAAAACAGCTACATTTTTGATATCAACACCATTGACCGAATTTTCTACTTGGTAGCAGACAGTGAGGAAGAGATGAATAAGTGGGTTCGTTGTATTTGTGACATCTGTGGGTTTAATCCTACAGAAGAAGGTAAGTTCAAGATTTTGTTATTCAACATTTTTCCTTTATTACTACACTTTCAGAACTATTATGTAAAAGGCTTTGTTATTTTGGTTACACAGTGTTATATTTTGGATTTTTCATACCTGTGACAACATTTGGAGAAACGAACTATACCCTTTAATCAGTTTGAGGAGAAACTTTTTAATGTTTTAGGAAAAGAAACTTAACTATTGTGGGGCAGTGTCTAAATAAATGTGATAAAGAAGGTGACAAGACATTCTGCGTAAGAGCATTTCTTAGTTCCTATAAAAATATTAAGTTAAACCTTATAACACTGCTGATATTTTTACTGTTTTTGACCTATTAAAAACAGCATTTTCATGTGGCTCAACTTAGTTCTTTAGTTGTTATTTTTAAAAATATGTTGGATTATGAAGTTATGAAACAGCCACGGCGATTATCAATACCTATGAAAAACAAATGGGATTCGGTCACAAAGCCTGAAAAAGTAAGCAAACAAATGCATTTACTTAATACAGAGGTCCTAAAAAGAGCATGGAGGAAGAGGGGGGGCTCACGGTTTGAATAAGACATCGTGAAGAAAGCTTCTCAGAGGAAGACAGATTGTAAATTGTGGACTTTTGAAGGAAGTATTTCTACAAGGAATGCAGAACTCTTCAGGCTTTGGTGCTAAGTTGAGGTGGAGTAGAATTCTGCTTGACTGGAATAGAGGGTTATGAGTGATACAAGCCAGGGAAGAGTTGCTTGAGGATCCAAGATTTGGGGTTTCCATCCTGGGAAGAGCTGAGTGATTCTGGCTCTCAGGAAGAATTTTACAGGTGGAATTCCTCTCCAGGTGCTTTTACATAGCTGTGCTGACAGGGATAGCTCTTCCCTGTCCAGTTCTCTACTCTCTTTCTTTGTAAACAAACACAAAGAACCTATGTAGGGGACTCCAGTACGAATTTAGGTTTGGAGAGCCAAGAATCAGGAATAAGGTCGTTGACCTTATTGTCTTTATGGGTGTACTCACATTTGCAAGCATGCATTTCCAAATATCTATATTTAGAAGTGCTGGAGATTCGGCAAGGGGTAGGAAAATTGTATTAACCATCAACATCAAGTTTTGGATTGAAGTGAAACAGTCATCATCTCTAATTAGCTCAGGTCAGCATGCTGCTTCCTCTCTGGCCGGTCAACAGCCCAGGAGAAGGTACTTCCAGGGCTGGGAATGGCTTAATGGGATGGGGAAAATCCCTTGGTGAGGAATCCAGAATGCCAGCAGCACTGAGAGAGGGAAGGAGGCATCCAGTTTAGACAGGAGACGCCTAATGAACTAGAGCTCTTTAACAGAGCTCTATGATTAAAAGCCTCAAGAAATTGTTTCATGTGGGGAATGAAGGCTTCAGTTGTTTTTGTGAAGTTACTAAATATGTTCACATTTTAAGTAGGTGTGGGATATTATTTATAACTCCAGTTAAACTCCTTTCTTTTCTTGTTTGCACATACTGTCTATATTTGAGTGCAGTGGAGGATTTGAAAGTTAAAGTCACAAATGAGATAGCTTTCTAGTTAATGGTTACTTAATAACTACTCAGTAATGATAATTATTGGATTTAGACACCACATTAGTTTTGTTATGTGTTGGATTTTCAGTTAAAATAAGTTAAGCCTTTGTATAATCTTTTTGTTGATGTTGTTCTTTTGCCTGCTACGTTTTCGATTTAGAATTTGCTTTGGGGACATAAAGGCAGACTTCTCTCCCCATTGGTTGCCTGTATAGATTCATCTGATCGGGAGGACTAAGTAGGTGTTCTTCTGCCTCTCTTTGTTTTTTTTATAATTCTCCTAAATATTTAACAAAAGAAGTGAGATGCCCTCTTAGAGGAGGTACACTCTGCAGTCAAAACAATGTGAGTGTCTAATTTTTGGAATCCCATTCAAGGGTGAGTACACTTGAGAACTTCTAATGCTCAAGTATCCCAGATGAGCTTTGCAAGTTTTCAGGCACCAGAGTCTGGTCCATTTGTCCACCTTAGAATGATTGTTATCACCTGGGAGCTTGATGAATACCCAGTCAGCTCTGCGAAGAAGAAAAGTTTTGTCTGCTTTAGAAAGTTAATTCAATAATTTACCAGATTTTACCAGATTAGGTGAGTTTGCCAGCATTCTACTAGGCTTTGGGCATTTAGTTAACCAATATATATTATGTGACTAGTTAAGGAGACAAGTGGCAAACATTACATAAATGGAATGGAGCATCTAATGGGAGAGGATTTGTACCCAAAATAATTCATTACAGTTGTTGATGAGTGCAGGAGTGACATATATATATCATTGATAAATATATATATATGTGTATATGTTTGTAATCGATATATATACATATAGATATAGATATATACATATACATGTATATATTTATTACATGTATGTAAAATTATACTTTTTAATATATGTTTAATTTACATACTATGTATTTATTAAAGTATGATACTATGGAAGTGTATAAATACAGTTCTTACCCTCTTTAGAGCTCATAGTCTAGTAGGAGACAGGCAAATAATTAGAATTATATACCGTTTGATAAGTGTTCTGCTAGAGAAAAAGTAAATAAGCATAGATAGCAGTTGATTTAGTCTTAAGAGCGTCAGGAAAAAACCTAGGTAGTTTTAAAAAGCTCTGTGACTATAATTGATAATGTCCTGAGAACTTTATTTTTGTACTTAGCAGACCATTTTCTTTGATATTAGTAGTCAGAATTCATCACAATACCTATTTTTTTTCACTTTATAAACTTACTAGTATAGGAAGAGGGAGAAGTTCCGAAACTTGAAAACTACAGTGACCTCTCAGTGGCAAAACTCCCAAATCCTTATAAAACAGAAGTATATTTGCCCTGAGTGAAACTCCCAATTTATGAGCTTTTTATCTTCATAATATCCATAAAAGGAGAGGTTGTAAGAAAATTGATAGTATGGTTAATCAAATTTGATATATATAACCTATGTCAGTTACCAGGAACAGCTAAGCTAATCACAGACTACTTTTATCTGTTCATTAAAACAAGCCCCTAAGGACTTCAGTTTACCAGTGCTTTCTGTGTTTAGTTCATGAGCTATATATAAATGCAAGTGTGTTTATTTTTTAATATTCTACAATTTAGAATTTTTTACAAGTTCATCCCGGCCATCTCCCAAATAGCCCCAGTTAGAAATATCTTACTGTGCTATGTTGCAGGCTTGAGTTTCTTCAAATAAATCAGTAAAAATTGAGCAATCCTTGTTGTGGAGTATGAAGGAACCACAAAAATACTTTGTTTCACTCTATAATTTTGGTTTTTGATGCATAGTAACAAAACTGTAAAAAGACTTTAAAGCCAACCACTCTATTTCCTTATTTATTTGCAGTAGCTGACTTTGCTAAATGCCTTTTTATAATAAATCCATTTAAAGATTTCTATCAAATTCTAAATCACCTAGAACTGCTATTATCCTTTGTGATCACATTCATACAGTTTAATACAAAAAGGTAAATATCAAAATGCCTTTGTTCTTTCATTGACTTTACTACCTGCTTTATGGTCTTTTGCTTCCAAATAGATCTTACCGCCAATCATTAAATGGGTGTTTTTGTTTTTACCTGGATCTGTCCCCTGAGCCCTGCGCTCTCCCCATTTCAGAGAGCTGAATTTGCTCCCACTCTTGGCTTAAAACTAGTAACACGAAATGATATTTCATTAGACTCGTTTCAGGCTAGACGTGGGAAGAAATAGGCTATGCTTGGGTATTACCGTCTGAGAAAATAACTAGTATCTCAAATCCCTATGAGAATAACTAACTTTCTCTTGAAAACAAAAGGAAAGGGGAAAAATCTGACCCATGTTTTGATTCCAGGAACCTCTCAAAATATCGTTACCATGTTATTTCCGCTGCCCCAGGTGACTACTGCTATTACTGAATACTCAGAATGCTGGCAGGCTGAATCTGTTTTTCAATTCTAGCTCATTGACCTGTGTGTGGTTCCTATGAATGTTTTTATTTAGTAGAGTCAAGGGTAGAAATTAATTTCTTTTGTTTTTCTTGGAAATGTGCAGATTTATTTTTGTTTCTACATCGACTTGGAAGCTGTTAAAGCTGCTAAACAAGTGCTGGGAAGCACAGCCTAAGGGTTGGATGTCGCTGACTAACTTGGAGCAGAGGCTCCTGACCTAATTTCAGGATGCAAGATTAGAAAGTTGCCTCTTATCAGTTAAGTTGCTTTTCTCAAAATGCCCAGATAATAGTAGCTTAAAAAAAAAAATAGTGTGATTCTCTGTTTGATTTTTCTTTCCTTTAGAAAAAGGGAGGTAAACTAAGTGCCAGAATATACATATGTACCTTTTCCTGCAAAGCAGTGCTTCTTAATTAGGGAACTTTTACATATCTTTTTATTTTTTATTTGTTTCAATTCAGGTATCAGCTACTACTGTGAAAGGCACAGATCTTAAGTATAGTTTTATACGTCCTTCTGTCTATATACAGAAATAGAAATCTGTGTATCCACCATTCAGATCAAGAAATGGAACCTTTCTAATCTAGAAGGTTTCCTCATGCTTCTTCCCAGTAAAAACCCAGAAGAAAAAGCCCAAATGTAACCATTATTGTGCTTCTATCACTATAGTATTTCTGTCTATACTTGAACTTCATATAAATACAACTATTGAGTCAGGCTTCTTTTTCCCAATATTAAGTTTGTAGGATTCATCTGTGTAGCGTGTAGCCTAAGTTCTTCACCCTGTGTAACATTCCATTGTGTGAATATATCACAAATTACTGATCCATTTGAATGTTGATTGGCATTTAGGTTGTTTTCAAATGTTTTCAGTTAATACAAGTAAAGCTGTTGTGAACATCCTTGTATGTGCCTTTTGATGGACATGAATACTTAGTTCTTTTGGGGTGTGTGTGTGTGTGTGTGTGTGTGTGCGTGTGTGTGTGTGTGTGTGTGTGTGTGTGTGTTTAGCTTTCAGAGATTTAGTAGCTTTAGTTTTCCAAAGTTCTTATACCAGTTGCACTCCTCCCAGAAGTGTATGAGATTTCCAACTACTCTACAGTCTCACTAACATTTGGTACTGTTGGTCATTAATTTCCACACACCAGGGAGTGTGTAGTGATATCTCATCGTGATTTTAATTTTCATTTTCCTGAGGACCAATTCAAACCAGAGAGTTTGTTTTGTTTTGTTTTATTATACATTCTCAAACTACTGCCCCTGAGATCTTGATTTATTGAGTCTCCTAAGGTGGGGCCCCAGGCACCGAGATTTCTAAAATGCCCCGTAAGTGATGCTGATGGCATGACATCTCTGGATAAGAAGTAAGGCACTTGTCAGCTCTTCCTAAGGATTTGTTTTCAAAGTCTTCAAGAAAGTTTTCACAATCTCTTAAAGACATAGGCATGACAAATATGATTAAAAATTTTTCTACTTCAAAACACATTAAATAAATAGATTGGGCTATGATTAAGGGTCTTCAATACCTGATTAAATAAGTTGAAGAAACTGTAGGTTGCTTCACTGAAATTTGTAGCTACTGCTGTTTCTTGTTTGTGTCCATTTGTTAGATTTAACTTTGTAAAATGTTCTTTCGTAAAAAATGGTGTGTTCAGAAGTGAGATGGTTATTATAGCATGAATGATAACGTACCCTCTTTGTGGATTCTTATTTGCTAAGTTAATTAGACAGAGATGTATTCAAAATGCTTCTCTTTACAGCAAAAGAAATTCTATAACACAACAGGTAAATTCATAATCAATAAAAACAGAGTAACCTTGACCTATTTACCTTTAATTGTGAACATAAAGGTATAACTTTTCTAACAGAAACCAAAAGAGTATTCCCACCAGCAAATGCAGCCCATCTCAGAGACTAGGGTCTCCTCTGGTCTCCTGACACAGGGGCAACAAACACCCAGTGTAATCACCACAGGCTCATATAGTCTGTGAGTAGTTACAAAATCGGAGGACCTATCACCTGAGCTTTGAAATATTCTACTTTACCATAAGAACGAATACAATTGCTTCCCTGGACTTAAGTTCCTACGCCATTTGGATAGAAAAAAATATATATTATTTTGAATGCTTAGAGGCATTATCTGCACACCCCAACTTCTGTGAGGGACACTAACTCCAGGGCAACATGATTCCAAGTAGGATAAAACTGCATTAAACTAGGGATCATGTGGACCAATTTCTTATTTATGAGGTTCTCCTCACATAATGGTTCTCCTCACATAATGATTCACTTCCCTCCACTGAAAGCTGGGTACGGCTTTCTTTAGCAGTATTTAGTAGTTTTCTAAGGAAAATTCCATTAGGAGTTTCTCCAGCAGCTTATTAGTCCTTCAGTGAATGCTAATTATACTCTTTTTGCCTTCTGAATTCAGAGACAGGAAATAATTTTACATACATAAGCAAACCCTAAACTGATGTTTCCATTCTCAGAAACTTGGTACCAGCATTACTTAGAAAGAACAGTAAGTCAGAAACCCAGGTGAGGCAGAAAGCAACAAACATGGACCCCTCGATTATTTGTAGTGTAGAATAGGGACAAATCCCATGTCTTTATATGGTGGGACAGAAGTGTTTTGTTTTGTTTGTTTTTTTCCAGACCAGTTGCCTAACTTTGGCCAGAAATTTTATGTTAGAGAATATTGAGACACAAATACAATGCTTGTGTTAAAATATGCAAGCTGAGTATATAGTCAAATTAACATGAGTAAAATAATCCCGAAGACTAAAACTTTGAAAATATTGCATTATCTAAGCCAAAGTGATAGAGCAATGTCTCTTTTCTTTTAAAGACTTTTGTACATCATGTTTGGAATGACTGGGCTTGCTTTTCACGGATGTTTGAAGGTCTTTTCTTTCATGAGCTTGCTAGTGAACATAATGGAAGTTTGTCTCTAGTTCTTGCTTCCTAGAAGTACAATTGACCCCTGAACAACAAGGATGGGGTGGAGGTTAGAGATGCCGACCCCTGCGCAGTCGAAAATTCTAGTATAATTTTCACTCCTCAAAACTCAGTAGTCCCTTGGTACCTGCAGGGGATTGGTTCCAAGACCTTTTGTAAAAGTCCCTCATATAAAACGGTTTAGAAAAATGCATGCAGACGGCCCTTTGCATCCACGGATTCCCAACCACGGATGGAAAATACTGTTTTCCAACTGCTGCGAACATGGCTTTTGGAGGGGCATGGAGTGTGGGAGTGGCAGCCTGCACTTTGGGCCCTGCCTGCTGCAGCCCTGGGGCTTGAGGGTGGGCGCCGTCCCCATGCTGCGCAAACACCCCAATCTGCTCTCGGTGTGTAAGTTCACAGAGAAACATGAATGGATAACAACAGAAAATGGTATTGGAACAGTGGGAATCGGCAATTTTGCACAGGAAGCCTTGGGAGATGTTTACTGTAGTTTGCCTGAAGTTGAGACAAAATGGAACAAATAAGATTGAGTTTGGTGCTTTGGAAAGTGTGAAAGCTGCTAGAACGCTCTTCTATCAGGAAAAGTAACTGAAATTAATGAAGCTCTAGCAGGACTTGTCAACAAATCCAGGACTTTCAACAAATCTTGTTTGGCTACTCAAGATGACAGAGCTAGAGGAGCGGATGAGTGAAGATGCCTAGACGTACATAATATCTGTTGAGGAGTGAGAATGGAACTGGCTGAATCCAGCAGTGTGGAACGACTTAATCCAGCATGGTTGTCTTCAGTTAGTGGTGGACAGGAGATTTAAAATAGCAACCTTTAGTAACACCAATGGTCCAAGAAACTACAACAATGCTTCTGAAAGAAAACACTCCTTAACTTTCTAATAATTGCAGATAAACACAATATGCATCTACTTCGTTACACCCTATGATTTTTTTAGGCTAGGCTACAGTTATAGTATTCAGAATTCCTGAAATTATTTGTGGTAAAATCTAGTTTTAAAAATTATGTAATTCAACAAATAACGTGATTACCTTAACCCCTATATAATATTATAACTTGCATACACCCATCTCTGCATTTGGGTCAAAATACTTAATGATCTTTCCATTGGAAGTAACTGGCAGTGGAGAAAAGTTTTTGTTAGTTATTAACAGTGTCAGATGATGAACAATATTATCTTCATTTTGCAATATACTGCATTTGCTGGTGCTATTTTTATACAGTGAAGCAACAACCTTTCAGGAGGACAAAGTTTCATAATAAAACATTCAATTTCTTCATTAAAACAAAGAAAGAAAATACTGTTTTCCGATGGGTTTGTTTGACTCCCCAATGCAAAACTCAGGGTTACAGAGGGCCGACTGTATTTATTGAAAGTAATCCACGTATAAGTGGACTCCTGCAGTTCAAACCTGTGTTGTTCAAGGATCAACTATATATATATATATATATATATGTAAGTCTTCTATTGTGAGCAAGAAGATATTTAAGAAAAATAAAAAAAGGAGCCTTTTAATCCCAGTCCAATTTTCAGAAAACTGATTGAATCTTGCAGCTATAAGGAGGGTAAAAACTTCTGTCATTCACAGGTGGGATAAATGGAAGGTTTAAAATGAGATTGTCCCATTGTGTTAATAAAACAAAGTCAGTCAAATGTGATTGCCTGGTTGGGTGACCTTTTTCCCCCACGTAAGATGAATCACTCAGTTCACTTAGTATATAGCCATCAAATTTAGAAAAAAAATATTAAAGGAAAAGCATATCTATAAAAATATCCATCTGCAAAACTTATTCTAGGAGCTACAGTGGAAAACTAGAATTCATGCTATTTTATATACCACTGTGTTTCCAGTGTTTAGTTTCATTTTGTTTTGGTCAGAACCGAAAATTGAACTGGATTATATCATACAATTTTACCATGCCTCTATGGTAGAGGAAAGGAGAAGTATGTAAAATATGTTTATGAATAGAGCCTATAGGATAGAGTAACTGTTTTCTAACCCCTCTCCTCTTTTTATTTCTTCTCAATGTTGTATATATTTTTCTTAAGCTCTTCTTTAATGGTAAATAGTTTTCATAGTTCTCTTAAGTTGAACAAATCACAGGGATTTACTCTGAGTCACTGATGAATCTGTGGCATTTTAAATCCCCTTAAATAAATCTCTATATTTGCAACTGAATCAAAACAGTAAAACTTTTTATAGGGTTTGTTATATACGCTATTGATAATCAACATCTATTAGACATGATAAAATATTTATGGGTTCCCACTGAAATTATGTCATTATGTTGTATAAACGTCCAAAATTTTATTTTTTTATTCCAACCATTTTCTATTCTCGCCTTTCATAAATAAGAAAGAATTAATTAACTCCTGGCATAAAGTGTTAGATTTTGTTAGATGAGCCTGTATGAAGACTTAACATTGCATAGCAGCATAACCAAGATAAATGTTAGAAATTAGCTCAGCTTCTGTTTACTCAGGCCAAATTCCCCAACCAAAAGAAGCTTTCAGAATTAATTAACATCTGTTAGAGCTCACAAATTTCTTGAGGAGAAAATTTCAAACTGCACATGCGGGTGAATGGGTCTTGGGGATTTGGGAGTGCCCCTTGCTTTAATCTCAACTTGAGTAGGTAGCCGAACTAAGTGAGTTTCTGCTGAGTGAATAAAACACTTTTGAGCTCTACCACATGTAAGCACTTTGAAGCATAGTTCTGGTCCTTTCTGTTCATTTTAGGGCTCCACAATTAAAGATAAACTGTTATGTTTAGCCATACCGTGTGTCATTCAAGCTTTACAATTAGGATATGAGTTTCTGTGGGAAACGTTATAACATGAGCTACATAAAGTTTGCTCTGGTATATAGATGAATATTAAAGTTGAATGCATAAATATATGATCAAAAGCATGCTGACTTATTCTATAGTATCTAGAGGAGACAGAGCTGACAGTATTTCGTGGTGAATTAATAGGCCAAATGTCCTGCATTTTGTTTTACTTGGTAAAACATATTAATATAATGAGTAGAAAATGAATATGTTATAATATAATTAACATGTTCTAATATAAATAGACAATAAACAAATTTGTTTATTTATATATGAGAATTTACCTTTTTCTGGGTTTATAGCCTTGTGTTCCTAACCAGACTGACAGAATTTTTCTTTCGTTAAAAATGTACTTGGTTGTGTCAATAATTACAGTGGGATTTCATTTTAAGGTTTTCAACTCATTTCAAATTACTTCATTCTATACATTTTAGGTATTTTCATGTCTTCTCAGAACATAGTTTAATGCGTAATAAACTACTTCTTTACTTGCTGACCCCTTTTGCATGAAAATACTCCAGGAATCTAATTAATGGTAAATGAAACTAGACTATGAGCTGGGGGAAGAGGTGATGCCTTAAAGTAATGCTCTTTCCCTGAATTTGAATCCTGGAATTAGAAATATTTCACCCTAGTCTGCTGAGGAATAGAAAGAATGAACAGCAGACTAAAGATGGGGTGAAGAGCTGACCCTGGTTATTAGCATCACCGCCTGTAGGGCTACGGCTACGTAATAACATGGGTCTCCTGGGAAGGTTGGCTTGGCTTAGAAGGTACTGTATTATCATGGAAAAAAATCTGCCTCTTGTGCTAAGATTTGTAGAACAACTTCCTTCCCAGGAGCCTCAAAACTGAAGACTGTTCAAGGCAAGGTTAACCATGGCTTTTTTAAAGCCTCTGGAAGAAAGGGCCCTACTCTTCAGATCTCTCTGACAAGAACCAATTATTTCCTGTATAAATTTTGCCATTTAGGTTGTATTTAACTGCCATGGTCATGATTTATCCTGTTTTCCTGTGTTTAAACAACTTATTTCCAAATTTCTAAGTCGCTTTGTTTAAGAAAAAATTCTTAAAATAGGACAGAGAATGATCGTTGTACTTTGGTGTTGCAGATCCTGTGAAGCCCCCTGGCAACTCCTTACAAGCACCAGCAGATTTACCTTTAGCTGTAAATACAGCACCACCATCCACCCAGGTGGAGTCGTCCTCTGCGGCTCCACCTCCTCCATACCAACTAATTAACCTTCCACCACATCTGGAAACTCTTGGCATCCAGGAGGATCCTCAAGACTACCTCTTGCTAATCAACTGTCAAAGCAAGAAGCCTGAACCTACCAGGTAAACCACGTATGCCCATGTGTGCGTGTGCGTGTGCGTGTGTGTGTCTATGTGTGTACATTTAGAAATCTTACCTTGAAACTTTTTTCACCCGGATTTGAAGGCTCTAAAGAAATCAGCTATATAGGCTTATATTTCAGGTTTATATTTCTCCACTCCTGATTTCTGATGTTCAGGAGATTTAACTAAAGAAACACATTCTCTAGCATCTTTGGCAAAGAACACTTGTACTAAAAGGCTCTTTTGGTAACCTGTCTCCTGTTGCATAGTCTTTGTTACAGACTCACAGTATTACTTGCTTAACAGATTTCACTGATTTATAAATGGTGATCTTGCTCCATTTCTTATGTGATTGTAAACCAGCCAAGGGTCATCTTTTGTTTCTGAAGAAGGAGAGGAATACCTACTACTAGAAGATTTTGAAAGCAAAACGATTCCATTGCAGTGAGTGTGTTGTGGTTGCTTTGGATCTGTGTGAGAACTTAATCATACAGGTGAAATCCCAATATAGCAAATTCTATGGAAAATACAAATTGGGCTTTAGTGAAATTTGACAAAATCAAATATATTGCTCAAAGCTATGAAACTTTCAAATTTTCACATCTACCAATTAAGCAGAGTTTATACCAAGTCTTGACTTTATAAATTTTTTAGTAGAAAGAAGTATATGGATTTCAGTGCTTGACCACAGATATCAGAAAGCCTTTCCCAAATCCTTGGTTTTACTGTCATCTCCATTCCTGCTTGAAGACCCTTCTCTTCTTCTAAGCTGTAAGATATTTTAATTTGATACTGAGTAATTGGAAGGTTTGAGGTAATGGTGAGAATTGAAATCAGAAACTTACCTGAAGGCCTGTCTCTGCCTGTCACAGCTGTGACAACTAGTGATGTTTGCCATATTTATTATCTTGACTTGCTGTATAAATGTGTGGGGGTGAATTGCATAAATAGATATGAAAGATATTTTTCAAACAGTTATTAGATATTAAATATTATTTTTATAACAAATATATTTTCATCTAGAAAGTGGCTGTTACTGCACTAGGAACATACAAAGTACTTGTTAAAAAAATTTATATAGAATTTGTTAAGATCCACAGATTAGTTTCTGAGAACCATTGCCAGAGATAATAGAAATAGCTCACAAACATTCCAAAGATAGATCTCTATATATTTGTTATAATGGGATTTTACCTGTAAGAGCAAAAAAAAATTTGTAAATCAACACTAGTTAATAATACCAAATTCTAACTTGATTTTGCTTGTTTGCTGTGAGTATTTAAAATTATACACTCACAACATTGTTACCTATGCTACTAACTGAAATTTTATTTTATAGAGATTCACAATTATTTTTTAGTATCAACTTTTTAAAAGCCAACAGCTAAGTGACAGTTTTCAGCACATTTTCTTTTTATATAGTGTCTTTCATTGACCTCACTAGTATCACAATTTTCCTGTTGTAGTAGAAATTATGCTTAGATATATTTTGTATCTATTTTTTGGCAAAAGTGACAAACAACAAATATTTATGATGTGCCTACGATTTTGCTAGGTGCTACATTGGTACAAACTAATTACATAAATTATAGCCCCCTCAGATACAGTTACCTTCTGAGATTACAGGTAAAGCTTGTCAAAAGAAGTCAAAACATGCAAGCATTAAGTGTTTCTAGATGGAGGCAAGATATGAGATTTGCCTTGCACTCTCTTGTTCATTCTGCAAGCCTAGGCTCCAACATGTGCTTCTCTAGGCAACATTCCCCCAAACTCCCAGCCTGGATTAAATGCCTCTGTGGATTTTCATAGCATTGGGGTTGCGCCTCCATATCTGTTTTATCACCTAATCAGAAATACATTGACATTTTTATTCATTCTCCACCAAAATGTAAGCTAGTCAAGAGGAGAGAGTTTATTCCTCATTGTATTTCTAGCATCCTATAACTCACATGTTTGAATTAAATGGCGTGAACATTTTAGAATATGTGTAGATGTGTTGGAAATTGCTCCACTGGGGGGAAGAGTAGGATTTGAATTACACCTAGTTGGTAAGAGAAAAGGCAAGTATCTTTAGTAATTTGCATAGCAGTACCTTGAGGGAAAGGATCAGTGAGAATGAGAGTGAAGGAGCCAGTCAACGAAATAAGGGAATAATTACTGCAGAAGGAAAATCGGGATATCGCTATATAGACTCTCTGATTCTAGAGAGGGAGTGTTCCAATGAATAAATTCAATGTACTGTGGCTGTTACTAAGAAAACAGCGAAGTTAAGCCCTTAAAAAACTATCACAAGTTATTTTTTTCATTATTAAGTTCCTATAGGACTTTGGACAAAGAGGTAGTTAAGGCATCTTGTTTAACATTAAGGAAGTGTGAGGGTGCTTTTTAGGGTTAGCTTCATTTTGGCTTGCACCCAGATTTTGTCCACCAACTACAGAGTGTACTCAAAGCATAAAATATACTCTAATGAGATTCCTCAAGGTTAAGTATTGTTTAGAATTGGCTAACTCTCTGGTTTGTATTTTGATGCTCTTTACCATATTGGCTAAATGCTTGTTAAAGAAAATTAGTAGAAAGGAAGATACACAAAACCTTTCAAGTTGTCACTTCCTCGTAGATCACCTTGAATTTATTCAATATCAGGTAATCATTAAACTTTTAGCTTTACCTGAAAACAAATCTATCCCAGATAAGCTAAAGAACAATGGATCACCTTGATAAACCATATTGGCACGAAGTTTTGCATGCTCTTCCGAGGAAATGCTTTTCCTTGTTTCTTCTATGCCTTAATCATTTGCCTTTCTCCAAGTTTTGTTCCTTTCTAATTCCAGTACTTCAGGGCTTGTGGGTTTATGTGTGGATTTAATAGGTGGAGTTGGGGGTGTGGGTAGGTCCAGGACAGGAATTATGGAGAGTGCTTTTGGTGGTTTTGTGGTGGCGGTTTTCTTGTCTGGCGTATAATCATAAAAATGAGGAATGTTGGTGCTTTAAATCTTATGGATCACACACACAAAAAAATCATGAAAAAACAATGGATTTTTATTGCTAAGCTATAGATACATGTGTTAAAATATAGTTTTATGTCTTCACTATTTTTATTTTCTGTCATTAACAATTTTCATTTAGAACACATGCGGATTCTACAAAATCCACCTCTTCGGACACAGACTGCAATGATAATGTCCCTTCTCATAAAAATCCTGCTTCCTCCCAGAGCAAACACGGAGTAAATGGCTTCTTCCAGCAGCAAATGATGTATGACTCTCCACCGTCTCGTGCTGCATCTGTTTCTGTCGACTCCAGCCTTTACAACCTACCCAGGAGCTATTCCCACGATGTTTTACCAAAGGCATCTCCGTCAAGCACCGAAGCAGAGGGAGAACTCTATGTTTTTAATACCCCGTCTGGGACATCGAGTGCAGAGACTCAGATGAGGCATGTATCTGTTAGTTATGACATTCCTCCGGCACCTGGTAATACTTACCAGATTCCACGAACATTTCCAGAAGGAACCTTGGGACAGACATCAAAGCTAGACACTATTCCAGATATTCCGCCACCACGGCCACCGAAACCACACCCGCCTCATGACCGATCTCCTGTGGAAACGTGTAGCATCACACGCACGGCCTCAGACACTGACAGCAGTTACTGTATCCCCACCGCAGGAATGCCGCCGTCACGCAGCAATACCATTTCCACTGTGGATTTAAACAAACTGCGGAAAGGTCAGCTCTAGTTGGCTTCTACTCTATTAGAGGTTCATGATAGAAAATCTCTCTTTCTGAATATTTGTTCTTTTAAGCAGAGGATGATGTTAAATGATTGTCCTTTGTTTCTTCAGCCCTGCAGTCACCTACTCATGTAGCAAAGATGTCATAGTCTCAGTAGATTCCTGGCAGGATGTTTGTGCATGCGACAGGTGTGTGCCTATATGTGTGTTCTGCTGGAAGGGAGAAAGAATTGGAGGTTTTCATCCCTGAGGAAGTACTGTGTTTCCCCGAAAATAAGACCTAGCCGGACCATCAGCTCTAATGCATCTTTTGGAGCAAAAATTAATATAAGACCCGGTCTTATATAAGACCTGGTGTTATGTTATGTTATGTTACGTTACGTTACGTTACGTTACGTTATGTTATGTTATGTGTTATGTTGTGGTGTGGTGTGGTGTGGTGTTATATTATGTTAAAGACCCTAAGACCGGGTCTTATATTAATTTTTGCTCCAAAGACACATTAGAGCTGATGGTCCCGCTAGGTCTTATTTTCGGGGAAACACGATATGGCCCTAGTAATCCCGTGCTGCCTCAGGAGTTGTGCAGCCCGCTCTCCCATTTTCTATGTGTCCTGGGTAGGTAGACTCTGATGGGTCAGAAGCAGGAAAAGGGCCAGCCACAAAGCCTCTCCGAGTCGTACCCTTTCCTGTATTTGTGTGCCATTATGGCAGCTTCTTTGTCACATCTATTGGGCTCCATTTCCTTCCTTCCTAGATAAACAACTTGTATGTTGTGTCTAACGGGTGACAGTCACTTCCAATCAAGCCATTCTTTTGGTTTGTTTGGTGTTATTTACTTTTAAAGCTCTGTATCTTCTCTCCCCTTATTCTTAGCCACTTCACTTATTCCTACACCATCTCCTAGAGCCTGACAAGTTACAGACCTTGAGAGGAGAAAAATTGCATCTGGGTTATACTCTGAGATTCTGAAAGTCTTAAAAATAGAAAACCAAAGTGTAAAATGCACATACCCTAGCGTTTCTGTGTATTGTGGTAGAATTTTCCAGCTGTCTTAAAGAACATAAAGATTTAGTGCATTATGGATGTCCTGATAACATTAATTAATTAGCCATTCGATATCAATTTGTAACTCCTTTCTTGAAGTGTTTATATACTCTGGTAATAAGTTAGTGAATTATAAGTTAGGCCCAAGGTGGTACAAAAAATGAGAAAACAGACGTATATCTTTCCTCCATTTTCAGGTAACCTGTCTCATCTCAGGCTTAGACATTCATTCACTGTTGTAATCATATATTGATGCTGGTTAGCCTAGGAACGAGTATCTGCATTTTCTAGTGGTGTAATGTGCCAGTTCAGGATATTATTCTATGAGCATCCTTTTTAATATCTGGGTGTGCATAGGTAACTGCATGTGTGTGTGTTTAAAGAGAGACAGAGAGAATAGGTCCTTCCTGATTACCCTGAGAAATGGCAAATATGGGAAGAAATGTTGATAGTTTGTTCTTTTTTTAGATGCTAGTTCTCAAGACTGCTATGATATTCCACGAACATTTCCAAGTGATAGATCTAGTTCACTTGAAGCCTTCCATAACCACTTTGTAAGTATGATCGACCTTGGCATTGAGTGTATTTCATTGTCAAAATCTCACACTTAGTTCCCTGAGACTAAATGAGATCATGAAATAAAAGCCCCCTCAGATCCATATGAATAGGTGTGACTTACAATGATGTTTTCCTGTTTGACAGTAGTTTCTGTTTATTAAAAGAAATGTATGTGTGTTTTAGAAAATCAAAAATGTATTGACAGTAGGAAGTGTATCAAGTGAAGAACTGGATGAAAATTACGTCCCAATGAATCCCAACTCTCCGCCTCGAAAACATTCCAGCAGTTTTACGGAACCAATTCAGGAAGCCAATTATGTGCCGATGACTCCAGGGACTTTTGATTTCTCTTCATTTGGAATGCAAGTTCCTCCTCCTGCTCATCTGGGCTTCAGGTCCAGCCCCAAAACCCCGCCCAGAAGACCAGTTCCTGTCGCAGACTGTGAACCACCCCCCGTGGACAGGAACCTCAAGCCGGACAGAAAAGGTAAGGCGAGCCCAGCACAGGAAGAGCATCGGGGTCTCCAATTTGGACTGTCAACTGTCACAAAATCCAAAACAGAATGGGGACTGTTTGGGATTTCTGAAGTATTTCATATGGTGTTAGTTGTTAACATGTTTAAGTGGTATTGCTACTGATAAATTAATAATTAATATATCGTGTGTTGATGCCCAGCTGAGAGTTTTAAGTCTCCTATCTCTAGAACAGAGGTTACAAACTAAAATACTCACAGGGATTGGCACGGAACAGGACAGAATGCGGAGAAACGGGAATGCCGTTGCCCTGTCTAGATGGGCTAACTACCTGCTCCCTGCCAGGGCTGACTTGTGACAATACTGTGGACCCGACAGGCAAAGCTTCTGATGTACCAAAAGATGCCAGAAATTTCAGATTTTATGGGTATTGTCTTTTGATTTTTAAGTTCCATCAGCTAATTTAAATATTTTAAAAAACAAACATTGCAGACCAAACCAAACACTTCTACAACCTAAATATGATCTTTGGCTGCTATGTTGTAACCTCTTCTCCAGAGTGTGTGCTACCGAGGCAGATTTGAGATATTTACTGCACCTGACATAATTCTTTAAGAACAGCGAGGTTGCTTGTATAATCTTTCAATTCTGTCCATGTAGGAAATTCTTTAAAATTATTCTTCCTCTGCTGGGGTGTAAATAACTGCTTCTTGTCTATTCTTTCATACTGGCCTGCATAAGTAACGTTAAATTCTAAGGTGGCATGATTTGTTAAGAACTCGGTGTAAAAGAAACTTCTCAGCCAAATTGATAATATGTACGCACGTTTTACAAAATCTGGGTTTGAGTGGTTAAAACCCAGTGTCTTGCAGCATGCTGTCAGTGTGATTTAATCTTGACAACCAAATAAGTTAATATATCAGCTATGTGATGAGTCGCACAATTTCTAGGGTACTCAGCACGTTTGAAAAAGTCTCATGTGTGGTATGTAGCTTTTTAAGAGCATGTAACGTTTGTGTATATTTCTCATTAACCTAAGCTTAGATCATTAATATTAATTCTAATTAAGTTCCAGTTGTGGGGAACAGTGACAGATTCACTCAGAGTATCTTAAGAAAATGAGTTTTGTTTCATTTTGCTTTTAAGTAAGGATACTAGAAAGCGATTGGGAACTGAAGCACTCCTAGGGAACTGTCACTTTGTCCTGCTTTCGGCATGTCTGTCCTCTGGGAAGTCTGTGTCTGCTTTGTTCTCTCTCACATTCTTTTTGTTTCCTTCTGCTCTGCATCGTCTCCTTTACATGGCTTCCTCTTTCCCAGAGCTTGGGCCTACCAGGACCCTCTGTGGCCTTTTTACGTGGCTCCTTTGACGTGCCAGTGCAGCCTCCACATCTGTTAATTAATTGCCTTGTTCACTCTTTTCTCACTTCAGTTGCTCAGAGAGAATTTGATTGGTCTCATTGGTCTTTTCACACCAGGCCACATGATAGATCGTTGGCCAGCCCATAGATTGGCTGCTGTTGGGTCAAGTTCCCACCTTTGGTCCAACAACTGGAAAGAGAGTCTTGTGTGACATCCCCGGCCACCAGACGGCCCCAGCAGCAGGGCCATAACCAGGATGGTCATCCCAGAAAGGCTGTGAGCATCCCCAGCTTTTCATTTGGTACCTTTTCCGTCTGTTACTCTTTGTCCTCATTAGTCTTTAAATCTATTTAGACATTACTCGTCATTTTCTTCTTTACATACAATATGCGAACGTACGTTTGGGCGTGGATAGATTTATAATTGAGTTCACACATTGCTGAAGGATTAAGATGCAGGTGTCATGAAGCCTTTGACATATTGAAATATTCATTTTAATGCTAAGTTGGTTTTCTTATTTCCCTGTAATTAGTGCATTTAGCAGCAGATCTCCACTCTTTAACCCTAAATGTAACAGTTTTATATCTTGAGGTCTCCCATAAACGTGGACGTCGTATATTTTGGGTAAGCGTACAGGCTCTGAGTCCCAGCTGCTCTGTTCTCCTCCCCATTCCTTCCTCCTCTCAGGCTGTTTGAAAATCCCCAGTGTTTTTCAGTTAATGATTCTATGTAGTAAGCAGACTCAGAAAAGATTCCCTGTTTATGTTATAAAAGTTTAAAGATCATAATGATATGCTTCTGATACCATCGAGGTTTGACCCCATATTATAATATGTATATATCATAATGACATATACTATATATGACATATATAGTATATATTATATATATTATATATAATTAAGGGTCCCTGTGTGTAGTGAAAGTACTATATATTCTAGTAGATGAGAGATCAATAGTCCTCTAACCACCTGAAAGTGACTTTACAATAAAACAGAACAACATAGTTTCTTGGCTTCTGGAGATTATATTCAGTCTTTTAAAAATTAACTGAACTGTTGAGAGAGAGTCCTGAGTCATTGTCTGGATTATTTATTTGGTATCTTTTCTTAGATACAACGGAGAAAAGCACCCAGAATAAAATACCCACATAGTTTTTGGCAAAATCAAGGAGAATGAGTTTAGCAAAACAGTAAAGAGTTTAGTAAAATCATAGCAATAAGAAAAAAAAGGTTTTTGCTTTTCTTTGTACTAGTCTACTTTTTAAAAAAATATAAGAGAGAAGGCATGAAAGAATATTTAATATGGCAAGACAAACTTTGTCAACCACTTTAGAAAGTTACAACTATTCAAGAAAAACACATTTTAAAACCCAAATTTAAATCTTAGATCCGAGTTTTTATCCTTAAAAACTTAAACTGTAAAACAAGTGTCTTATTTGGTCATGAAATTCTCTCATTATGCATATCATCAGATGAGTCTTTTAAATTTCTAATTTTGTGACGTCAGATGTGACTCAGTCTAATATTCTGGTATCTCTTATTAACTAAACTTCATTATAGCAAACCTAATTCTATCAAATATGGCTTGATTAGTTTCCGAGCCCAGTGTAACTAGTTCAGCATCCAGTGTAGCCAGTTTCTGGAGTGTCTTCTTTGGAAGGGTCTACAACAAATGAGTGACATTCTAGTCTTGTTCATACCCCCAATTATAGATGTCAGCTGTTGTAGTTAGTAGATGAGTTTTTTGAATACTTATGAGTAATTGAAGCTGCAGAAATACATAGATATTCTAAACACTTACATTTAATGTGTTTTCACGTATCCTTTTCCCATCACCCAGCTTGCGGTAGCTATGTTTTCATGTGTACTATTTCTGTCATGATAGTATTTGTTTTGAACCAAGTTTTGCGTATATTATTACTAAGACAGAAAAACATAATATACATGTGTTGTATTAACTATTCGGAAAGCAGATGAGTCATTAGAAATACAGCACAAGTTACGTTTTGGTTTGCTTTCACTGAAACTTTCATATTGTAATGGAAAAGCAATTTTGTAAAAGTTTCTATAAGATACATATCATACCTTCTCTTAACGTCAGTCACTCATAAATCTACCATCTTTAACCACCAGACTTATCTAGGTCCCCCTACCCCCATCCATTCTCCTTCTAACGTGATATAGCAGCTGTTTTGAGCCTCAAATGCTGTCTTTCCATTTGTTTTGTTTGGCTTTATCCATTCACAGATTTCTGCAGCAGTTCTGACCCTTAGTTATTGTATTGATTTTTAAAAAGCAGAGCGCGGTTTCTTCTGGCGTTTTGTACATTAGTTTGTTGAAAGTATCTTCAGTTCTGTGTCTTTATTTCGGTGCAGGAAGCATCCAGAAGACGAGTCGGGAGGCGCTTCCTTTGGTGGGTCTTTTTTGGGCACAGGGATATATTTGTTCTAAACATTTTTCAGAGATCTTCTAAAGTTTTTGAATGTGATTAAAAATGAACATGTTTTCTTAAAATGGTTTTTAAACTATAATGTTTGGAAGATGGATGATTGATACCAGGAAATATAATTAGATTTTAATAAATGAATATTAAAGTTTGAACCTCAAGTCAGATTTTTGGTTTGGTGTTACAGTTTAAAGCAAGTCAGTATGGAATGCATTTTTACAGCATAACCTTTGCATGCGAGTTGTTTTTTTTCCTAAATATTCTTGACCTTCCAATATGATTATAATTATTATATTTTTCTTTATACAGTGAGACCATTAAAACAAGTGTGAAAGTTTTTCAGTATGCTACCTTGATGAGTTTTTTAAATTAGCAGAGGATAATAATGTTGTGAATTGTTTTCCTTCTTTCTTGAATTTTGAGATGCCTACTGGAAATAGTAGCATAATCTGTAAAACATCATAAGACTAAATAATTTAGGCTAAGTTAAACCCTCTAAGTTTTCCATATAGAAAATAAGTTTTCTACTTTGAGTTGACTGTGTGTAGACAGTACCTATTAAAATACTTCATAGTATATGGACTTTTCAAAAAACAGGATTGCATCTGCTTATTGGAAATGACCTTGTGTGACGGCCTTGAGCATATTTGGGATGACCAACTTTTGAAACAACATTTAGTTGCTCTTATTTTCTTCTTAAAGGACAAACAAAAATTATGCCATTGATCAGATTAAACACCACCAGCTTTAAGAGAACTGCAGTTCATCAGCACAGATTTAAGTCCTACCAATTACAGCATATACCCTCGGCTAGGTCTTGGGTCTCCAAACACAAGGGAGAAAAGGTGGCTACACCACCGTTTAGTGGAGGAGGTAGAAAAGTAAACACATTATTATCATAATTAACATGGGAGGGGCTGTGGTTGAGGTAAGCTCTTGGCACTGTTAGCTAAGCTCCCCTGAGGAAAGTCTGAGTGGGTGAGTGGCAATTAAATGATGGTAGAGAAGGGGAAGATGGTAGAGGATCTTCTAGTCAGAATAAACAATATCCCCAGATCCTTTAGAAAGAGGGGAGAAGGGGCTGTCTGAGGTTCGTGGGTGGAAGGGAGGGAATGAGATGGGGAAGGAGGCAGGGAAGTCTGAATGGAGGAACCAATGCCAAGTGCCTTGCAGGTACCTGACCCTGAGGGGGTTATGATCCACACTAATGAGTCTCGGCTCTATTTTGAGAACACCCTTAAAGGGTTTTTATGCAGGCAAGTAATAGAATCAGGTTGGCCCCTAAAAAGCTCATTCTAAGTTGTAAAGATGTGGTAGAAAACAATTGTATTTTTAAATGTAAAATGTTACAAAATCAGCGCCTTCCTCGGAGAGCGCTTTGCCCTGTTTTCCAAATCCTGGGTTCTTGAAGCCTTGGTTTAGGCATGACCGCAGTTCTTTCCCTGGCTCTCAGTTATTCCCTCGATGGGGGGACTTACAGTGATTTTAGAACTTTTGAGGGCACTTGGAGTGTGGGTGGAGATCCTTTAGCCGTACAATGTGAGTTTATCACTTCCAGAAAAACCAAGTAAGTGTACATTAATGAAAGAAGAAAGGACCATTTAGACTTGCAGATTTTTTTATTATCTTGGGCAAATGAAAACAAGCTACTATGTTGTCATTATAAATATAAAGTAAAATTGATATAGGGAGATTAGAGAGAAAGTGCAATCCAGAATGACTTCTAAGAGATCTGCTATGGGAACTTGTAGCATAGGAAACAAAGCAGGTTTGTGGTGAGTCAAAGAGGATAAATTCCGTTTTGAACATGTAGTGTGAACGAACGCCTGTAGAACACCCATGTGGGTGGTTTTGTAGATGTGTAGATCAGGGTCTCTGGGGAAAGATCTGAACCAGAGATTAAGATGTACCAAACTGGATTCCAAATTAGGGAACAGAGCACATGATCCAGAGACTGACAGTCCTGTGTAAGATAGTTTTAACCCATAAAGGTTAAAGCACAGTAAGAATTTCACCAGGGATCAGTGCTGTTTGCTAAATGGAAAAAAAAAAAAAAAAAAAGTTGCTTTCTTTGTTGAAAACTAGTCTAGCTAAAGCCAAGTTGTAACTTCCTTGGATTTAAAAGTTGAGGCTCAAATGAGTTCTGTTTCCTCTCAGAATTTGAGAATTTGTATATCTCTAGAATTGGTTCATTTTGGCCCTTACACTAGTATTCTTATTTCTTACTCTTTATTTTCACACTTTTCTTCAACAAACTGAAAAACATTCAAGTATTTGCCTACAGTCAGTAGAGAAGACAAGGCTAAGACAAGCTACTTACACCTTGGACTTCGTTTTTGTTTCCTTTCTCACCTCTTCTGCAATATTCAGCTATCATTTGGGTGTGACTTTTATTTCTGTCTAGAACATAAATGTTGAATTGAGTTTGGAAGGATATGAAAAAATAAAGCTAACAAAATGCCTAAGTGACTCAGTACAATTCAGTGCAACATCTCCACATTCCGACTTTTATCCTAAAATCAACCTTAAGCTTTAGATGGAGTAGAAAATACATGTCAATTTTATAATGTACTTTTAAAAAATCTCACTCAATACAGTATTCTTCTATTAAGAAAACCAAGGAGAAGCCTTGAAAGTACTTGAGAGATGACATTGGTTTGGGGAGAGGTGGATGATGAGTTCAGGGTCAAGGGCTAGAAGGACAATTGGAAGTAACCTGTCAGACAACTGAAGTCTGGGACTAGATTATAACGAGGTAGATTTAGCAGTCACATGATCTTGGTTATTTAACCATAAATATAGATACGATACCAAGGATGAAAAGTTGAGAAATGTCAAGAGTGACCACTGGTAGATAACTACAGTGAAAAATCAGGCAGAAGCTGAGAGCTAATGAAAGTGGGTCTTTTAGAAAAGAAAGAGGGCAGAGGGCAGACTGAATCAGCATCAACAAACCAAAAGTAGTTCTAAAAGCAATGTGTAATTATGAAACGTTACATCACTCGTGGTATTCAGGTAGATGTAAGATCTCAAACTGAGGTCAAAACTGAACTCTAAACACTGATTTCCTAAGGTGCTCAATTTACCAGACGGATAGAGAGGTACAGCAGAGTGGGGTAGAAAATCCCCCCTGGAGCCAGCAAGTAGAAGGTTAGAGGAAGCCTTAATTTAGTCTCTGATTAATATTATTATCTGAGCAAGTCACTTCACTTCTTTCGTTCTCCAGGGATATTTCACTCATAAAATGAAGAGGATGGATTTGGTCAGTGAGATGCTTTCCTCTCTAAAATAAATGTCCTTTTCTATGGTAAAGCTTACTACCCTGTGCCTCTTCTTTTTTTGAAGGGAAGTACACTATCCGAGGGAGTTTTAAAAAGCTGACATCCTCCTTTGTTTTAGAAGAGTGCCTCAGGGTGACCCTAGTGTAGGTCAATATGCAGGGTTTGGTCATGGCCCCAAATTTTAGCACTGGTGTGTAAGTAGGCCTTCCTCATTTCTGAATTAACTCAGTGTATTATTTGCCTAACTTGGAAAATTAATTCGAGAATTTTCATGTTTTATAATCGAGATAATCCCATTTTAAGAAACTTAGATTCCAAGAGATAAAGTGCTAGATATCAGCAGATTCTTATTTTGTCATCTAATATTAGATGTCAGCTCAGTCTTGTAAATGCAAGAACAAAGAAAATTTGGTGCCACTGAGAACAGAGTAGCTGAAATTCCTTATTCAAATAATGTTGGTACGCTGGCTTCCTATAGGAAATAGTCCGAGGCCAACTTCTGGGTGTTCATCCAGTATTTTTCGTAAGGTTTTTCAGCAGTATTTGTATGTGCCAGAGATTAAATGAAAAGAAAATGATGGCAAATGAATTTATGCTTTCCAGTACTTACATGGAAGCTAGGCAATCAGTAGTTCCAAAATCTAGACATCTCATCCTTGCAAAATGATGTCACCGGACAGCCCTGAGTATCCAGGGGAAACAAATGTTGGTCTTGGTTTTGCTCTTGGATGAGCGAACACTGTAACATCCACCTTCTTCTCTAGAGTGTTTTGGTTAGAAAGTGAAGGAATAGTCAGATGAAGGTTGTTAAAATACTTCCACCAAATTAAGAAAGTGATATTAAGGAAGGAGGTGGTGAGCCTTGGTACTTTCTTATGAGACACCAGACTTCTAAGAAAAGATGTACTTGAGATCTGAATGAGGGATTAAAAATTTTTTTATTTGACCCAGTTTTCTAAGGCATGTTAGAAGAACAACTAACATGGCACGTGTTTTTCCTCCGTCCTGCAAATAAAGATAAGAACTAACAAGGCCGGTTATCCCACTAACACCCTGGCGTTTTTTATAACACTTTGCTTTTTATACTGTTGCATGCAGCTTCCTCCGTTCCAATGTACTGAGCATGTATGATACATAGCAAGATTCAAATAGTTTCCACAAAGAAACTGTTTATGCTTTTGAGATGTAACATTTCTGCTCAGGGTTCTGTTGCCTTTTTTTCCCTTTTTTTCACAGAATCCATTATTCCATTAAAAAATAACATTATATTAAGAGAGTCTTCTTTTTACCAATTAGGTCAAAGTCCTAAAATTTTAAGACCCAAACCCCATGGTTTAGAGCGAACTGATTCACAAACCATAGGTGACTTTGCTACAAGAAGAAAGGGTATGTACTTTAGCATCGCATGCTGGATGGGACTTTGGGAATTTATTTTGTGATGCTTTTTTTAAAAATAAAGAAGAGCCTTAAGTACTACTGCTGTTGTAAAAAAAAAAGCTTCCCAGCATGTTATTTCTAAAGTGAATGCTTCCCATACTCCACAATAAGTCTACTTGCTATACCATTAACAACAGCATGTTAAATATTTGATATTTGATATATGATATGTGGTATTCTTCTGCATTATTCCTTTAACCCTTTAGACATCTATGCATTGTTTTCTTTAAGCTTGTGAGCTGCTTGTGAATTCCAGTTGTCTCCTATTTTTATATCGTATAATGTATGTGTTATGTCATGGGAAAATGCGGACTCATTTCCATAGATTAATTATTTTATGCCATGACTTAGAATTTGACAGCTAAACTGCTATTAGCCATTGTGTTTCAAAACAGGGAAACATAAGAGTTAAAGAAATCCTACCAGTCAGCACAATATTCTGTACATGCCCATTGTAAGTGTATAAATGAGCAAAATTATTTTAACTTGAACTTTAATCTTCAGAAACCCACATTGAGTGTTTTGTATTTGAGTTGACAAAAACACTTTGTTAATAAGCCCCAGTGAATCTGCATACTCCTTTAAAATGACCATCTATTGTATAGTTCAATGGTAATTGCAACATAATTCATTAAGAGTACACACGATGGACAAAGACTAGAAGAAGGAAACCTGGAAAAATGAAAAAAGTAATTTTAGAATGGCAGAATGAAATGTAACTAAAACATTCACCTATATGTTTAAATAGTCTCCTAAAATATAATTAATATTAAAGAATAGTTCTTTGCTCATTTTTATTAATTTATGAAAAAATGTTTCAGTTAAGAAAAGGGCTGAGAGCTCTGTGATATGTACTAGCATAGTAATTGTCTACCTCATAGTAATTATCTACCTCAATATTTACAGGTGGTAAATAAGCAAAGACCACCTGTAAATAAATGCTAACATTCTTATTAGTATTTATTTTAATTTAATTTAGAAAAAGCTATTGCTGGTTAAATTAGGCTAAAACTTTGAGGTAATTGTTTAATTCTGGCCTTTTCTCACATCTGAGTTTGAGTCGAAAGATATAATTATTGCTTTGTTTTATTTGTTTCCAGACTGGGCATGAATTAATTTAGAAGACTTAACCATTAATTCTTGTTTTGGTTTTTGTTTTTAGTAAAGTTTTGTATTTAATACTTTCTATATATTATTTTATATGGATAGTTATATAACTGATATTTCGATATTAAAGAATCAGAACATTTTTTACGTAGAAGATTAAACCTGCGTATTTGAAGATAAAATTAGTAAAAAGTGAAATAAGGAAATAATACAGAGTATATACATCAAGTAACTGTAAAGGAATTGGGTCACATTACTCTTTTATATTCCCACTTAGTTTATATTCATAAAATATTTGCTTAAATTAGCAAGCAACATATTGTAATAGAGCTTTAAGGCTTTGAGTCAGCAATCATGAAACATCTGATTTAGCTTCTGCCACTAATTTTTTAGCTTTGTAACCTTGGGCAAATCATATCACATCCATGAACCTCGATTCCTCTGTGAAACGAGCTGGTCTTAAGTATACTCGGGCTATAATTATCAATAGAGATATGGAGAGAGGACCTTGTTTTGCTTTCCAAATTTCTGTATGCTAAAATCTGTTTTTCTGTCTTTTATTTCAGCCAAACCAGCACCTTTAGAAATAAAACCTTTACCAGAATGGGAAGAACTACAAGCCCCGGTTAGATCTCCCATCACTAGGAGTTTTGCTCGAGAGTAAGTCTTTGTTTAAACTATGTGGCTTGATTGTTCATTATAATGGAAAATATTTATCACAGTGGTTCCCAAAGGATGGTGTGGGGAGCCCCCATGTTGGGGGTTCCGTGAAGTCAAAACTATTTTCATGAAGATACTAATGCCATTTGCTTTTTCCACTCTTCTTCTGTCATGAATGTACACTGGAGTTTTTCAGAGTCTACATGATATTTGATGATACATTGAGACAGATAATACAATGTATTTGTGTGCTCCTATGCTTAAAATTTTTTCTACTATTCGTAATATGGCAGATATCAATAGATAAACCCATGTAAACAAAAGTTTCTTGGGGTTCTTAATAATTTTTTAAAAGTGTAAAGGGCTCATGAGGCTAGAAATTTCTAAGAACTGATCTGGAAAACACGGTACTTATTTAATCAAGATTTATTTAAATGTGTATAGGGAAATGAATATATGAAATTACAAACCTGTGTGGAATATTTATAATATGCTTCATGTATAATATGCTTCACGTGGAATATGCTTCATGTATAGATACAGCTAATTTTTTTAATAGGAATTCTTAAATCTTTTTGTATCTATCTGTGACTTTCTACTTAACCCTCAAATCACTAGCGATACTGTTTTCTTGTTCTATACAGGCAATTTGATACCCCAAAATATACTTTTGCAATATAGCTATAAATATTGGTTGTGCATTTGAATGGGTACAATAAATTGTATTAGAGTACATATGTATAATAAGTGATTGTAAACTTATGTGACTATTCCTGAAAGAATGTAAACTCTCATTTTTATTTTGGAAGTGAATTTAGAAGAATTAACCAGGTTTATGATTGCAACGATCATTTCTGTCATTAGCTCCTCTAGGTTCCCCATGTCACCCCGACCGGACTCCGTGCACAGCACAACATCAAGCAGTGACTCTCATGACAGTGAAGAGAATTATGTCCCCATGAACCCAAACCTGTCTAGTGAAGACTCCGTATGTAAAATCTTTATCTTGTCTCTCTCTTCAAGTCTATAAATTTTGCCCTTATATTTTTCTTTATATACTTAAGGGAAAAGGATAAAAGAAAACTTTTTTAAGTGCTTTGTAAAAATAGCATCTTAAAGTCTACAAGTCTAATAAAGGGTCAAAGTATAATATCAATATCTATAAAGTAGGTATAAATTAGTTACACGTGATAAAATTTTCCAGTTTTATTTCTTTTAAGAGATATTTGATTTTTGAAACAGTCCAAGAAAATACCTTGTATTGAACGCTTCCTGTTCATTTATACAAAGATCCGAAATCAAGCATTCACGAAGTGAATCCTTAATGCGACTCCTGGAAATGCAAATGATGGTCCATTACGAAAGACAAATATTGTTATATAACTGCAACAAAAAATATGTTCGATAATTTTACATGATTTTTAAAGAATTTTAGAAAAGTCACTACTGTTGCTTTTATTTCATTTTATTTTCTAATTTGCAGAACACTCATAATAACTCCTAGAATCTTACGGGTTTTCTAAACTGTTTTGGGAAAGTACTGGGTGAAAGGCTAGAACACTGAGACAGGCTGTTCCCAGTGGCAATTAGATCAAAAGCAAATAGACTTCCATGTAGGGACAAAAATTTTACCAGTACTTAAAGATGAAAAATTTCCAGTTCTAGCAATAATTAGACAGAAAATGGTTTAACTAGCAATTCTGAGAAATTCTCTTTAGGAACAACTTATTGAGATTAAATGTATATGTCATATGAACTCATGGATTCCTTTCATAGCCTTGCAATACTGTGAACAATTCTAGGTGTTTCCAGTTAGGGAAATTCTGGCTATGGGTTCTTGCATTGGTCACATCTGAATACAAAAAATTTTCACACACATATACTCCTGCTTGATTTTTTTATGTGAGAATGAAATTTGGAGTTATTCAGAGAAAAAAAAAACTAAGTTTCTCCATGAATTAGAAAAAAAGGCAGCGGGGGAATGGCTATTTGTATTAATTAAACACTAAAACTTGCTTACATTTTTTGTGCCCTACATGTTATTGTCAATAGCTTTTAATGTTTTATTATCAGTAGTTGATACATTGGATTTAAAAATCTGTTCCTACAAATAAGGCCATCACATTCAGTCATGCAGGTTGTTTACTGCATAAACATACTGCACACAGTATGTGGTATGTATGTACAGTAGACTGCACACATCCTGCATTTGTGAGTACTTGTAATCCAGACCATGTCCCACTCACCAGCCAGTGGTGGGTCCTGGCACAGAGCTGTGTCACCCCAGAGGAAGGAGCACCTCTTTTCTAATTCACAAAAAACCGGGCTATCAGCAGCCCTGCTTACATATGAGGAAATAAATAAACTCTGTTTTCCTAGCAATTGTCTTTTCCCTGAATCACAGCTTACTCTGTTTAACCTGAACAAAAATTGCTGTTCACTGTCTTCCTTTTTCCTTTACGCTTTTTTTAGACAGTAGTCCTTCTATTGTACAATTCCTATTAGGACAGAAGGGAAGACAGGAAATTAAGTGGTAAAAATTCCAGATGTTTGAAACAAAATAGATTTGTCAATCGAGTCGTCATTCATGGCCTTTGGTTAGCATACTTATTCTCAACTAATTTCAGTGGGAGAGTCTTTAAGTAAGATATAAAAGTTTTTTTTTAAATTTAATTTGAAAGCATGGAGTATAAGGATCGTGTAGTTAAAACATGTCATTAAGTACAGATATCATTTTAATAAAGTTCAAGTTGAGCTATGGCAACTAACTGGAGCTTGATGTCCCAGTCTTAGTTTGAACTTCTGAACTTAGTTTGAACTTAGTTTGACGTTTGAAACTCTTTTAGCTTGCTCTAAACGCAGTTTTAATCAATTTTTTAAACACTACTTATTTTCTCCTAATCCTAAAAGGTTATTTAATTTTCTGAGCAGACATTTCTTCAAGCTATGTCCTCTTTAAATAAATATTTAGGCTTTAGTAGATGGCAAGTGAGATAAGCAATATGTCTCGTGAATAATTTGGCAGTTGATTTTGTTGTATTGTACTTTCAGAATCTTTTTGGCAGTAACAGTCTTGATGGAGGAAGCAGCCCTATGATCAAGCCCAAAGGAGACAAGCAAGTGGAATATCTCGATCTAGATTTAGATTCTGGGAAATCCACACCACCACGTAAGGTAAGTGAAACCTCATTTAATAAATACAATTAGATCACATTTTAACCCTGAAGAATCATATCTCTCTTGGGGGAATTTTATTAGTCTGTTTAAGTTTATTAATGTCTGTTGCCTGATGCTATTTCATAAATCACAAGTAACCAAGTTATGGAGACTAAGAAATTAATTATTTTTCCTTTCTAATGCTTTCGAAGTCATATACTTTGTGCTGTTTTAGTGGTTACATTGTAATGCTTACTTAACAAATTCTAAAGTTAATTGTCATCTTTACTGTCTTTCCAATGTTAGCTCAAATTACTCCCCTTCTGTCTTTTGTGCTAGTTTTGTCCAAAATTTTAGTTTCTTTCCTCTAGTTAAACCCACAAATTAGACATTATTGGCAGTAGTATCCTTATTATATAGACAATATTTATTTACACTTCCCTGCATGATTGCCAATTTTTTTTTATTATTCCTTCTTGTATCTTAGACCTTCTTTCTCTAAGCATTTTTCATCCTCCTGAAATATATCCTTTAGAAGTTCCTTGGTGGAGGTATGTTAGTGGTAAATTCTTGGCATTTTCTTTAACTGAAATGTCTTTATTTTACCATCATTCTTGAAAGAAGAGTTTGAGTTCATAATTCTTGATTGACAGTAAGTTTCTCTCAACACTTAGATGATTCTACTCGCTATCTGGTTTCCATTGCTCCTGTTGAAAAGTATGCTGTCAATCTAATTACAATTCCTTTGTAGGTAATCTGGGTTTTCTGTCTCGCTGGTGGTATCATCTTTTCTTTATCTTTGGTATTCTGCAGGTTTACTACAATGTGTCTAGATATCTATAGATTTCCTTTTTTTTATATTGCTTGGTGGAAGTTGTACTATTTTTATTTCTGGATTCGAATTTTTATCAATTCTGGAAAAGTGTCATTATCTCGCTAAATATTACTTTTCCACTATTCTGTTTATTCTCTCCTTTGAGGTTTCTGATTAAACATTAGTTAGAATTTCTCATTCTATTTTTTGTACCTCTTACCACTCTTTCATGTTTTCTCCTACTGTCTCTTTGTGCTTACTTGGATAATTTCTTTAGCTTTGTCAACAAGTTCACTAATTCTCAACTCTTCTGTTTAACCCATTTGTATAATTTTTAATTTCATTATTTTTTATTTCTAAAATGAATTCCTGCCTGGGGTTTTTTTGTTTTTTTCAAATATGCTTAGCTGATTTGAATAGCTTCTTATTCCTTATTTTGTTCCTTTTAGTTTTATTTTTTAATTGCTTTAAACATATACATATATTTTTACAGTTTTATGTAATGATTTCAATATCTGAAGTCCTTAAAGATCTGAATCTGTGCTTATTGTTTTGCTAACTCACACTCTTGATGGCTTGCTTTCTTGTGTGGTTTATGTACTTTTATTGAGAATTCATTTTGCTGCGGCTCTCTATGGGAATCTTGCAGACCTAAATTTTCTTCAGACAGCATTTGCATTTGCTTCTTCTAGAAAGCAGGTGGTGCTACCACCCGAGAACCACCTCAGTTCCCTTCCGGGGCCCCTAGCATAACAGGACAGGGTCAGGTTCAGCGTGTCCTCCCCCCAGGGCCTCCTGAGTGCATTGCTGAGATGGACATTCACGTTAAACACAGCACTGCCTTGATCAGTTAGCAGCAATCTGCTCCCTCTCTGTTTCCCTTTCCTTGGGGATTTCCCCTACTTTTTAGTGAGCCCAGCAATGCATTAATAATTATATTTGTTTTAAGTTAACTAGTATCTAGTGGTATTTCAGGAGTAAGAGGGGCCGTCAGCCTATGTGAGTTGCCCTTATTGAAATAGTACTTTTCAAGAAACATTTCTTAACTCTGAAAGTAAGCACTGATACGTGTTCTCAGGACTTGAAAAGGTTAAGCTTAACTTAAGCTAAAGGCTAAAGGGAGAAGCAAGTTGTGTATCTTAAGATGAACCAGGTGTCCACTCTCACTACTTGTAATAATTTCCTCTGTAATGGGGAGCGTTAGTATGAACTCTGATATATAAGAATTTCACATTTAAGGAAAAACTGTGCAGTTAGGAGAGAGACAACATTGTTAAATTGAGGTAATGTTATTTTTTTGTGACCCAAATGAATTTCAAGAGTTATTCATAGTGCGAACGTGTCTGTGTTTTAAGACAGAATTTCACTCAGAAGCATTCCTTTATATGTGGAACTTTATGGGTGGTTTTTTTATTTGCTGTTTTTCAGCAAAAGAGCAGTGGCTCAGGAAGCAGTGTAGCAGATGAGAGAGTGGATTATGTTGTGGTTGACCAACAGAAGACCCTGGCTCTAAAGAGTACCCGAGAAGCCTGGACAGATGGGAGACAGTCCACAGAATCCGAAACACCAACCAAGAGTGTGAAATGAAAATAACGCTTGCTGTGTCTGAACAAAAGAGAACTGAATTGTAAAGATAAGTCCTGTTTGACTGAAGATGACTTGACACTTCTACTCTAGGTATATCCTCAACTGAGTAGAGTTGAAGTCAAAGGACCTTTCAGACATAGTCAAGCAATTTAGACTGTCAACGGTGCTTTGTGGTATCTGAACAATTCATAACGTGTAAATAATGTGGGAAAATACTATTGGTTAGCTCCCAGAGAAACATTTGTTCTGTAGTTAACACACTTGTAGTATTACTGTATTTATGCACTTTTTCATTTAAAACATTGGGGTATTCCCAAATGTACCTTAACACAATTCCTTTGGGAGTTCTTGTTTCTCCTCACACTACTCTATATAACAATACTAAGTTAACTAAGCTACTTTTATATTTGGAAATTACTCTTTAAACTGCAGTCTAATGTTAAGATGAAAAGTAGATTCACAATTTACCTTTCGATGTGAAACTTCAGGTGGTAATTTAAAACCACAGAGTATAGTTGGAATCAATCATTCATTGCCTTCCAGGATGCTAAGGATAATATATGTACTAGGTATTAGGACATAGTTCTCTGGCTCGTGTACAGTGAGTTCTCAATGGTGGAACTTTATTATATTTTGTTAATTACAGTGTTCTTGGTTCATTGAGTGAAGATTCTGCAGGGTAGGATCTTGCACCTTGGAAAGACTGAATAATTATACTATCAAGTAAGCCTGCAAATCACGGATGGCATGAGGTGATGATGTGCTCTCATACTTGTTAACATGTATTACACTTTACATTATTTGTAAAACGTAGTTTATATAACTAATCAGGTACGTACCAGGCACTGATGTGCTAATACACTGATCAGGTTTAGACTGAGCTTTAGTTGTGTTCTTGCTAGTCCTAATATTTGGTTTCCAATGTGGAATTAATGACACAGTTGACATTCACTGTTAGTTATAGCAACATACTGTGATTTTTCATTAGACTGTAATTCAGATTTATTGCTCTAAGAACGATTCTGTACTTTGACGCCATAGTGCCCTTTCTATGATTTTTTTAGACTTTACTTAATATTCTTCTTGGCCTTATATTTAAATCCCTATGCAATTAACATTTTATATCTGCATTTTTTTAAAAAAAAACATAGATGTTATATAAGGGATTCTCACATGTAGCACCTGTTGGCTTTTTCACTAAAAGAATTAAGGATTTTGTACTGTGATTTATACTCACTGCCCCAATTCAAGAAATATTGGAGCCTTGATATAATGTGAAATCTTATAGTCACGGACCTCTTCCTACCAGATTTCTGAAACCACCAGAGGAATCGTATCATTCTGCTTCACTTACAACATGGTCCTGTGACACGGTATCAAGACCACAAATTATACTGAGGCTACAATTATATTGATCTGTCTTGGCTTTGCTACGTAATTTAGAAAACAGATATAGTTTGTTAGTTTGTTTGTTTGTCTGTTTGTTTGTTTTTAACTAAATGACATGCAATCTCCTATGTATTGAATCGAGACCTACTAACAGTTTTTGGAGGGGGACATAGAGATAGGAATGCCCATAGCTGAGGCATAACTCCTTCTATTCAAACCTCTGTTGCCTGAGTTACACAGATGTGCCGATTTCTGGCCTCCTGCCTACAGTACTGTGCCTAATCAATGTAATGGGTATATTTCCCCAGTCCACAAACTAAAAATGTTCATAACAAGACGAATTGTAGATTAGTAACAGTTGATGCTTTTAAATGTTTGCTTCTTTTTAAACAAAAACTAAAACCCCGACGTGAATTTTGAGGTGAATTTTTAAATAAAAAAGATTGTCTGAGTTTGGCGTGCGCAAGCTATTTTATAATGAAACCACAAAATAAAATCTAAAATCATTGAACTGTGCCTAAACATTTAAAACACACAACACAGTTGATGTGTGACAGTACTAAATTGTGTTATGTGGAGGATGAACATATTTTGAGATTTAGAACACAACACTGAATATTTTATTAATTCAAAAATGGAAATCTTGTTTAAAGCTGCCTATCAGAAGAGTGAAACTCTAAGTGTAATTTCTCCTTTACTACAAGTTACTCGCCATTTTTTTATGTTCCGCAGCACTCTAATTTGTAGAAATGTTCCCATTGTACAAAGTAATTTGAGAATTGAAATGTATTAGGTGCAAAAGTAATTGTGGTTTAAAAGGTTAAAAATAAAGGCAAAAACTGCAATTACTTTTGCACCAACCTAATACTAAGCAGCTTGTTTCACACAATGAAATCACCTTTAACGTTGTATTAACAAATTAAAATAAGAGACAGTTTCTTATAGACCACTTTTTTCCAAACATTTTTTAGCACTAGGATCTTTTTTAAATAAAATTTTGTGTAATTCCAATACATAAAGCCTGAAAAGTTCATTTTATCAGTATAAATGTATTTTCAGTTCACATTTATATTTATTTATTTTAGTCCATTACTAAGAATAAAATCTCTGAATAACACAAATATAAAATTGGGGTTGTTGATAGTTGGTGAAAAACTTCAGCAGCCAATGTATTTTTATACCTTGTTTCATTTGTATATTATTAAGAAAATTTTGATTCACACAAACATAAGTAAGTGCAAACAATAACAGATTTTAAACACACATCTCAGGAGCTTTTTACTAATGAGAGATAGCCAAAGTTGTATTCCAAGGTTTATACAAAAATAACTTATCCTGGTTGTGGAAGTTAATACATAAGCAGTCTCCAGTATGGTAAAACCGAGGCATGCAACAAATTAGAATGTGCATTTTTATTAAGTTTTTTTAAATATGTACTTATAACAAAATTTGAATCAAACCCTTTTAATAGCCCTAATGATCTCCAAGAAGCTGAGTTTTGGCCAGGCCTGGGTTGAAAACCACTGGTTATCGATGTAACAGTTATGTTATACATCAGAAGTCTTTTTCTCCCCCTTGTTTGATGTTCTCTACCTTTTAGTCCTTATTTTGAAAAACTAAAATTTTATGAAGGTTTGAATACCAAAGCACAGTTCTGTTTTCAAAAATCAAACTTCAAACTTGAATAATATAAGCTATTTAACCCACAGAGGGTATCACTTAGTAAGCTAGCTATAAATGATAGTTTTATCTGCACTCTAGTTTATACATTTCCATCTTTATTTCTATCAGTACTATATAAGCTACTGTGAGTGGTTTAGAGAATTCGATAAAGGTACTATGAGTGTATTTATATATATATATATATATATATATATATATATATATATATGTATATATATACACACACACATATATGCACATATGTATATATATATGTGTATATATATATCATTATATTTGATCATAGACTAAATTTAATTTGATATAGGAGACTGCTATACTTATACATTAAGATCTTAAGTAATAATTTCTTCTGTACTCTTTAATTAATGAGGGTCACAATCTTCATAAATGAATTTAAACTGGAATTGAACCCCAGTGTGTTTCTTTTTTTACTAGTGGGAAGTTGTCTGAACTTTCCCCTTTTAGTGAAATCTGTGTTTTTTATATTTTGTTTAAACGTTCCCAAACACTAAAAGTGCCTCTTTATTTGGACCATTAAAAGTATTGGTATTAGTATTTTGAATCAATACAAAGTCTTTAGAATTTTAGAAACAATGAAACAGGCCCATTCTTCATATTCCTCTCTTTGGGTCATTTTGGTAGGCCTTGTCCTCCATTGTCAGATAAGCAGCAGGTCCGTGACAAGGATTGTACGTATGACCACATCAAGTGGATACACAGAGAAAGACATATCCCAGGATAAGAGTGATTGTTCATAACGTCTGATATTTGTAAATCTGTATAAAATTTAAAATACTGAAAACTGAGATGAAAAGCCATGGTATAAATGAATATCATAGACATCATGGACTTGATATAATGAAAAATCAATTGTCAGGTTGTGGAAATAATTGATTTCAGTCTGATTAAAAATATATAGTGCAGCTTGAAATAATTTAGTTTATCTTTTCTTCCATAGACTTATCTTTCTTTAGGTTTAATATAGTATCTGAGTTTCAACAAACTATTTAGCTTCTGCTTCCTTTACATAAAAACACATGGCTTTACGTGAGTTCTTGTAACCTAAATCAATAGTTGATAATCATCCCAAATTTTAACAGGAAAATCTTACGTGTAAATTTTAGTTCTCCCCTCTTGCACATCTTTTGTAAAGATCCAAATATAGATATTTTCTGCTACCAAATAAACTTTTCAAACAATTTGGTTTTAAGACCTAAGTAATCAATTTGGATACTGAAATTGTGAATCATTTAGGACATACATATTTTCAACCCTGTCTTAGAGTCTTTCTAAATCAAAAGTCCAACTCTTCCATTAACAATACTTTCCAGTCCTATAGGGTCACTTATTTTCTGCAGCAAAGATCTCACTAAATCATGCTAAAATACAGTAGTCACACTCTAACTAAATAGGAAAAGCTCCTGAAACTGTTACCACACCCATATGCCCTTGTTTTTCCTCCATCTAGCCAGTGCTACCAGCCTTTGTTGAGTAAAAGGCCAATAAATAAGGGTCTGCGTGCAAGCTTTACCATCAGAAAATAAGTTTTATACATAAAACATGACTTGGAAAATGGTAGGTGGCTGGACTTTTTCACTTCCATGAGAGTTTTCAAACGTCTCCAGCACTTCATAAAACCCAAGAATTACTCTCAGTCACTCCTTTGGCCATTCTCAGCCCAGTGCTTTGAAGCTCTGACTCGCATTAAATCATATTTGAGAAGTTTGGGGAGGATGAGGTTATCTTTGAGATCATTTGTCTTTCTGTCACCTTGTAAATAATGAATCTTTTAGATACATATAACTTCTTTGGGAAAAGAATCTTCTTTCTCTGATAGAGAAACACTTTTTGAATTATAACTTTGTAAGTTTTATGGAGAATAACTTGGCAATTTTGTGAATGTGTTTTTGCATATTTAAAAGCTGAGTCAGTGATGGGAGGCGTCTTACTATAGTAATTTTTCTGATGGGTAACGTTCCTTAGATTCCGTTTTAAGGTTACAGAAAAATATTTTCTTAATAAAAGAAATGAACACCTATAGAATGAAGTTTCTAAGATGTGTTTCTATACTTCATTAGACAGGATTTTATTACTGTTACTAGTGGTTATGTTGGTGATTAACTCTCAGCATAATGTCTCTCTGATTTTGTCATAAATAATACCCAAAATATTTTGAATACTCAATGTGTGGGATGTATAGTGGTACAGAAAAGAAATAAAGTCAAATCCCTCAAAATAACCTACTTTCTCAAAGATGGTATTGTGATGGATGAGGTGTCAACTTGGCTAGGCCATCATGCCTGTGTGACAGTGCCCATGTGTGTGTTCAGACACTGGTCTACATGTTACAGTGACAGTATTCTGTAGATGTGACTAACATTTACAATTATTAGTTCACTTTAAGTGAGGGGCAGATCACCCTATAATGTGGATAGGCATCTTCCAATCAAGGTTGAAGGCCTTAAGAGCAAAAACTGAGGTTTCTCACAGAAGAAAGAATTCTGCCTCAAGAATGTAATGTAGAATCCTGCCTGAATTTCCAGCCTGTTGGCCTGCCCTACAAATTTCAAATTTGCCAGCCCCCACAATTGTGTGAGCCAGTTCCTTAAAGTGAATCTCACCAATGGATGGATGGATGGATGGATGGATGGATGGATGGATACAATAGGATGAATCAATCCTATTGGTCTGTTTCTCTGGAGAACCCTGACTGATACAGGTATTAATTCATTAATCTGAGTGCCTCTTACACATATACGAAGCAATGGTTTTGAGGTTTAATTTGAAATACATTGGCAGTCTCTACGCCAAAAATTTTTTCTCACCTAAAAGTGTTGATGAATCTCTGAAGCCATATACAAACAATGAAACATGTTTCCACTTCTGGGGGCCACAACTTTTTTGTCTTTCAGGAACCATTAAATTGGCCTCTCCGATGAAGGAAACGATATGCTAAAAAGGAACAGAAAGATTATTGATTGGATTCTTGCTTGGTGGGGCACAATATCCTATTAAGAACAGAATTTCATTAACTGTCCCTGGGGTTTTGTTATCTAATTATCCCTGCTTTAAATTTACCCTTTATGTGTAAAACACATATCCTGTATACCGTGTTTCCCAGAAAATAAGACCTAGCCAGACAATGAGCTCTAATGCATCCTTTGGAGCAAAAATTAATATAAGACCCGGTATTATAGTATAGTATAGTACAGTATATTATTATAAAGACCCAGTCTTATAGAAAATAAGACCGAGTCTTATATTAATTTTTGCTCCAAAAGACGCATTAAAGCTGATTGTCTGGCTAGGTCTTATTTTCGGGTAAACACGGTACCTCTAAAAGTATTTTTTAATCGACTCTGTAAAAATAATGAGTCTGGAGGTTGTTTATTCCAATGCTTAGACAAAGCAATAATTCTGGAATTCAGACTAAGAAGAGAGTACTGTTTTCTCAGGTTTTTATTCTAGTGGATGATGGTCTATTTAAAATTAACTCATTTAACTAGAGTAGCTAGTACATGTGTGACAATATCCTAGGTGCTGTGGGAAACAATGAAGAAACCTACATCTTTTCAAATTAGAATGTGAAATAATAACAAACAGCATGGGACAGTAAATAATTACTTCTGAGGTACCAATGATGAGGTACTGAAGGAAAGAGTGTCAAAGTATTGTAGTTAAGAAAAGCTTCATAGAGGTGGAGACTGAGCTGGACTTTGGAGGATTGGCAAGAATGAAAAAGGAAAAATAACACGAATTATTTATTAGTTTGCTATTAGTTGTATGGAGAAGTATAAAACAGGAGAAAAGAGGCAGAATATGGAGAACCGTATATTGGGTAGACAGTTATAAATACTGTCTAATACTATATAACAAACCAAAATGTAACGGCTTAAAGAAAAAGAAGTCATTATATACTCATAGTTTCCATGGTTGGAAATGTAGAAGTGTCTTGGCAGGGCAGCTCTGGCTCAGAATTCTGATGAAATGACAGTCAAATCAGCTGATACTACTCATCTTAGGGGCTGCAGGATCTGTTTCCACTGCAGTTCAGCCCATGGCAGGCAAATGGGCAGGAGCCCTGTGTGCCTCTTTATGTGGGTTTCTTCACAGAGCTGCTTGAATATGCTCCTGGCATGGTGGCCGGCTGCCCCCAAAGCTCGTGACCCCAGAGACCAGGCAGAAGCTTCAGTGCCACACACTGTCATCACTACTGTGCTCGAGCGGTCATACGGTCCACTCCTGATTCATTGTGGAAGCAGAATTATGAGGCCATGAATGACCGGGAAGGCTCACAGGGAGTGTCCTACAGGCCAGCTATCCCAAAGGCAGAGCTGAGTGTTAAGACATGAGGTGCTGTATATTCTGCACCCTCATGGTGCTATGAGCCCATGATCCTGGCTTCAGTCATTGGTATCCTTCCTGAACCCAGATTCCTGATCGTTCCTGTGTCTGGCAGTCTGTGGCAGTGTTCTGAGAATCATTTCTAACGGCCCTTCACACCCATCAGAGATTGTAAAACTCATAATTCTTTATATTAAATTCCTTTGTGTTTAAAATTATTAGAGTGGCTTAAGTCTGATAAAAATTGACACAGGCCAACCCTTTTGCATTCTGGAATATTTTATTTCCTTACTCTCATAAAACTGTAATTAAAGAAAATTTGGGGAGAAAGACGAAAAATGCCTGCAAACTGTGTTACTTCCCTATCTTGACTGAATATGCAGTTGTATTCTGTTTTTCGCACTGACCTCTGTCAAATATTCTCCCAGGTGTTAAGGATCTGAATTGTCATCTTTAAAGGCTGCATAATATTCCTTCAAGTATTTAAAAATACTCAGTGATACTATCCAATGCTGATACTGGTGTGGGGAGTAGAACACTATCAGGCTACCACTGGGAGCTTACATTGGTACGACATTTTTAACAGCATTTGATCAATATAATCCTGAAATCTTGATACTACTTACTTTTAACGCAGCAATTGTATTTCAGGGAATTAATCCTAAAGCATTAATCAAAGATATGTACCAAAAAAATTTATCACCAAGGAGCTAGAAGCGTATCCAATAATGGAGGGTGCTTAAATTTTACGTACATGTGTATGTAGCCATTTATAATATAGAACAATAATCTTCAAGTGCGGTTCTCCAACAGGAGAGACCTCTGAAACAAAAGGGAAGCCAAGTATTTGGGAGATCCAAACCCTTTTCATCTTGCTTTAATTAGGGAACCTCCACTTTTTCTACACTGGAAGGTAATTGTAAGATTTTATTTGAAAAGTTAGGTTTCACTACATGAAACAGTCGTAAGTGTTGCAATAAAAGAATATGTGATGTCATGCTTTTTTAAAAAGCATGTAAAAATTCAGGCTATACAACTAAATATAGTATAATCCTATGTTTGCGTGTAACAGGATTAACATGGCAGGAATTACTTACAGATATTACAGAGATTAAAATTATTTTTAAAAAAGGTATAGACAACCTTAGGCCAATAAATTTGAAAATTACATAAAATGAACAAATTGGTAGAAAAAAACAACTGAAAAAAATTTGAATAGTTCTAATATTAAATAAAATGAATTTTATAATTAAACACCTTTTCACAAAGAAAACAGCTCAGATCAAATCAAGGAATTCTAGCAAACACTTAAGAAATACATAATGCCAATCTTACACAAGTAGGAATGCAAGGTAATACACCAAATCAATAAAAAAGAAAAAAAATTACATGATCATCTCAACTGATGCAGAATATTGGTGATAAATGTCAACATCTTTGCATGATTCAAAAAACAAAACAATGTGAAGTAAAAAAGTGAAATTTGTCACACAAAAAAGAATATCTATTTCAAAAATCTATCAGCAAACCTGACACTTAGTGGTGAAATATTGCAACTTTCTCTTTGAAACCTAAAGCAAAACTAGTATGTCCAGGATTACCACTTCTATTCATTATTGAACTGAGGGACCCAGCCAGTGAGAAGTATAATATTTGCACATAATAAAACTGTAATTACAGATATGATTATGTGCATAGAAAATCCAAATAAATTTCCAGGTTAAAGATTGCTAGAGACAGTCAATATGCAAAAATTAATTGTATATTTATGTACCCACAACAATTTGAATATGAAATGTTTTTGAAAGATGGAAATTGAGATAGCATCAAAAATATTAAATATTTAGGAATATATTTAAGATAGGATGTACAAAACCTCTGCTATAAAATATTGTTAAGAAACAATAAATAAAACAAAAATGAAGGGAGAAATATACAATGTGCCTGGACTGAGTAATGCAGTAAAGATATCGCGTTCCCCCCAAAGTAATTGTTAAATTCAATACAATGTTATTTAAAAATCTCAGGAGATTTTCATTTGTTTTTTAATGAATGCTAAAAACTGATTCTTAAATATATGTAGAAGTGCAAAAGACCAAGAATAACCAAACACGCTTGAGAAAAACAAGAATGGAACATGTACTATACATAAGTTGTGATTTATTATAAAGATATCAGTGTAATATTTGGTACAAAGAATGAAAAATACACCAATGGAACTCAAGAGAGAACAAAAACAGAACAACACACGTATGCACACTTGATTTATGACAAGGTAGCTTTGCAAAGCAGTGGTAAAGTAATAGTTTTCAATAAATTGTGGTGGACAAACTATATAAAGAACATTGACTTCTAATTCACATCATAAACAAATACCAATTCCCAGGAACCTGTAGACATTGTGAAAGGCAAAACAATAACAAAGTTAATCTAGGGGAATTTTATCATGATTGGAGTAAAAAGATTTCTTAAAGAGGACAAAAAAGAATTCGTCAAAAAAGAAATTGATAGAATTACATCAAGATTAGGAATATCTGTTCATCAACAGACACTACTAAGAGTCAAAGGCAATATACACGGTGGGTTATATCTGCAACCCATATAATTGACAAAGGCTTTATAACCTAAATACATTTAGAATTCCTACAGATCAATTAGAAAAATTCAGGAATCCAAAAGGGGAGGAGGAAGATAGAAATGAACACAGTTTTCACAAAAACAAATTTCCTAGTAATGAGGAAATGCAAATTAAAACCACAATGTCATATTAGGGAAAATCCACCAGAATGATTAAAATTAAAAAGACTGCCAATACCATATGTTAGTTGGCAAGGATGTGTAGCAACAGTTATTCACTTACAGTGCTAGTGGGAGTTCAAACTGATACAACTACTTTGAAAGCCTGTCATGTCTTTACGGAAGGTGCACACAGGCATACTCTATGGCTCCATGTTTATATTGCTAAGATAGGTCCCACTGACAGGCATGCTCATGTATACAAAGAGACATACGCAAGAATGTTCATGGTAGCATTATTTATAAAAACCAAACGTGCCAAATAACCCAGATGCCTCTTAACAATGGGAAAGATAAATTATGTTATGTTCTTACAATTAATCTATGTAAATGATGAACTACAGCTAAGTCACCTGCTCACAA
This sequence comes from Rhinolophus hipposideros, assembly GCF_964194185.1. Taxonomy (NCBI): domain Eukaryota; kingdom Metazoa; phylum Chordata; class Mammalia; order Chiroptera; family Rhinolophidae; genus Rhinolophus; species Rhinolophus hipposideros. Next base: position 17,970,316 of record NC_138062.1, read on the forward strand.
ATGATCTTACAAATGCAATGTTGACTAAAAGAAGCAAGACACAAAAGAATGCTTAATATATGGTTTTACTCATTAAGTTCAAAAACAAAGAAAACAAAATTATAGCATTTAATGCATGTTTAAGTGGTAAATCTATAAAGAAAGAAATCAATTTCTATGAAAAGAAGAATAGTGATCATGTAGGATGGGGAGGGAGGGATAAACAGATGTGAAGGGGCATATGGGGGATCTCTGGAGTGCTGGCCTGAATAGTATTTATATTTTGGTCTTGTGCACGGCTATATGTTTTGCTTCATAATAAAAATGTTAAAAATAAACTATGTCAAAAAATTTTAACCTGAATCTAACTTCCAGAGGACAAAGGAACAATTTAAATGATAGCACTAGGAAGCAATCAGACAAAATACAAAACATTCCATATAAGACCATTTGCCTGGTCTCTACAAAGAATCAATCATTAAAAAAAAAAAATGAGGAAGTGCTCTAGAACAAAAGAGACTAGAGACATAACCACAATACTGTGTGCAAACCTTGATGGGGGAAAAGAGTTACATCAGACATTTTAGGCACAAATAGAAATTTTTAAATGGACTAGATAAATTACATTAAAGAATTATCATTCTTAATTTTCTCAAGTGTAATAACATTATTATAGCAATGGAGTTGAATATCTTTCATCAAATATAATAGATGCATGCTGAAATATTTAAATGATCTTTACCTAGAAGAAAGAAAAAAGGAAGGAAGGAAAGAGCAGAGGGAGGGAAGGAAGGAGAGAGTAAGAGAGAGAACAGAATGGTAAAAATAAATAATACATGAGAAAATCCTTGAGTTCATCAGAAGAACTTTTTTTTTTAAAGCTAATAGTATGAATTAACGATCATTTTTTAAAACATTTAAAAATAATCTGTGTTTTGCATGTATTCTCCACATCCTTTTAATCAAATTTATATATTAGTCTAAATAACACAAAATAATTTTCGTTACAAAGTATTTTTTCAATATAATAGTTTGAATAAACAACGCAATCACATAGATCAAAACATAAAAAGCATAAAATATTATACAACAAAAAGTATTATCTCTCACACACGTCCGTGTTTGTCCTTCCAGATATTGTGCATTCATAAGAAAATTAATATATATATATATTAATTTATATACATATTAGTGGTACTTGTAAATTTCAGTTGTTTTTGAGGATACCTTTTTTCCCCTGAGATTATATTTGCATATTTCCGGCACCTATGAACAAGTTTATTTGGTGCACAGCGCCCTCTTGTGTATAAACGGAATCTGCAAGGCAAGTCCTCACAAAAAGTGGAATAAATTTATGAGTATTCTTTCATGGAATTACGTGTGTAAAAGTTCCTTGAAGTCATGTAGTCTGTCACCACACCTTCAATTACTCAATTATGACTAGCCCCAAAATATTAGCCCTTTTCTTTAAGTTCTCAAGGAAGGTGTCCCCGTACTTGTCTTAGTGATCTCATACATATTTGGTGCTTTTTTGGTCTCCAAACAATTCTTACCTCCATATTTTGTTTGATTAAAACAGGAGTTATTGTCTTTCTTTTCCCTTGATATATTTTTTCATATACCATACAATTTACCCACTTAAAGTGTACAGCTCAATGGTTTTTAGTATATTCCGTGTTGTGCAACCATCATCACAATGTATTTTAGAATATTTTCATCACCCCCCCAAAAAAAACTCTGCACCCATTTCCCCAACCCTACTCCCAGCCCTAGGCAACCTCTAATCTACTTCTGTCTCTATAGATTTCCCTTCGCTAAACATTTAATATAAATGGAATCATACAATATGCGATGTGGTCTTTTGTGACTTTCTTCTTTATTTAGCTTAATGTGTACAAGGTTCACCCGTGTTGTAAACATTTATCAGCATTTCGTTCCTTTTTATAGTTGAATAATATTCCACTGAGGAATGCACCACATTTTAATTTGCCAGTTCATGGACATTTAGATCATTTCCACTCTGGTTATTATGAATAACACTGCTACAAATATTCAGTTGTATTCCTTTTACAAATGTAAAGTTGGAAGTCTTCTGAGCTGAAATGATAACCCCAAGGCTTACAATAGGAGAAAGGAAGTGTCCTCAGGACTTCACTTTGCCCGTTGCCAACATGACTCCAACCATATTGGCAGCTGCTGCAATAAGGGTATCTCACACCCACTGTCACCCCAACCTTTACCTGAAGTCCTGCCATCTATCATCTTCATTTCTTCAAACCCAAAATGATCATCCGATTAGCTGCCAGTCTCCCACCCCTTTTCCTTTCCCAAACCTTTCCTCTGGTTCTCTGAAAAACTATATCTTGACTTTATGCCCAATGTGCCTTGATGGAATGTGGCTTCCTCTGAAGACACCATTTCCTCAACTCTTTCAAGAGGAATTATTTCCTGTCCTACCCCAGGCCCTAGGAGCAGGAAGGGAGTCCCCTTCCTCTCCTACAAGTTCTTCCTCCTTCCCAAACTCTAGCAATTTGGGAGCTTCAGACACCACCTTTTGTTGCTGTAATCTGGTGACTCCTGGGCCCCACTTCTCATTCAGTGGTGACTCCCTCTCACTCCCCTGTGGCTCTCTATCTTATCCTCTTCTCCATTGGGAGTTTTTAAGGTATTAATTTAATTTCTTAAGTAGTTAATAGTGCTATTCAAATTATTTCATGTCGTCTGAGTTATGTTAGCTTGTATTTTTCAAGGAAAAGATCTATTTCATTTGTCAAATTTTTGTTAATAGTAGTCCATTATTCCTTTGATGTTTTCAGGGTCTGTAGTGATAGGTCTTGTTTTATTCCTAATATTGGTGATTGTGTCTTGTCTTTCTTTTTTTGTCAGTTTTCCCAGAAGTCTGTCAATTTTACCTTTTCAAAGAGCCAGTTCTGTTTCATTTTATCTTTTTCTATGTTTTTCTGTTTTTCAATTTCATTGATCTCTGCTCTTACCTTTATTGTTTCCTTCCTTTTGGTTACTTTGGGTTTATTTTGTTCTCTTTCTAGGTTTCTGAGATGGACACTTAGATTGGAGACTCTTCCCCCACCCCTTTATAAACGTAAGCATTTAGTATATGCACTCTCAGCACTGCTTTAGCTGTGCTCCATACATTTTGATATACTGTGTTTTCATTGAAGTCAATGTACTTTTGTCTTGAAACCTTCTCTTTGACTCATGGATTATTTAGAAGTTTGTCATTTAATTTGAAGACATTCTTTGCAACTTTTTGCAAACTATTAATTTCTAGTTCGATTCCACTGTAGCTGAAGGACAGACACACTGTACAATTTCAATTCTTTTAAATTTGTTGAGGTTTGTTTTACGGTCTGTATTGGTATATTTTTGGTGGATTCTTGAAAAGAATGTATATCCTTCTATGGCTTTGTGGAGTGTTCTATAAATGCCAATTAGGATCTGTTGGGTGGTGGTGGTGGTGGGGGGGGGTGTTCCTCTATATCCTTGCTGATTTTCTGCCTAGTTCTGTCAATTACTGAGAGAGGCTGTAGTTTTCACCTATAATTGTAGATTTGTTATTTCTCATTTCAGTCTGTCAGTTTTTGCTTCATATATTTCGCAGCTCTGTTGTTTGGTGCATACACATTTTGAATCATATTTTCTTGGTGGAATGACACTTTCATCATTATATAATGGTTCTCTTTGTAATTTTCTTTGCTCTGAAGTCTACTTTATGTGATAATGATATAACCACTCCTGCTTTCTTTGAATAATGTCTGAGGTATATCTTTTCTACCTTCTTACTTTCAATCATTTGAGCAAAGGCACCACCAAATTTCTTAACCATAGCTTTGGTTAACATTAATTCCTTTGAAAATACTTCAGGGGTGGTAGTAGTTAATATTTAACTTTGGCTCAGAAAATTTGGGTTCCTAGGAGTACTTAATCTAGAATCAATTCAAAAACAGAAGAAAATATTTTTCAAAAGCAGCAAGGAAATGCACAGAGAACTTGAACTTTTAAGTTGTAAAACATAAGGAAAAGGTAACTTTAATTGACTATATAAATACATGTATATACACTCAACAGATGCAAACTCAGGCACTGATGTGAGCTGGTAATCAATTATGAGGGGAATATATTTAAACCTTACTTATTTATAAGAGCATAATGTTTTTCTTTAATTGAAATCCCCTTGCATGGCAAATAACCTGTGTAGGAGGATCCTGAAAAATATACAGAGGAGATGTGATCACTGGTATCTAGTGTTGGAAATTCTCATTCTTAGATTCAAACTCAATACTGTTTTATTGTTGCAATGGAGTCACTAGACTTTATATTCTTAGGCTTTTGCAAAATAAAATAAGTACGCAGGAAGAAAGGCCCAGCATTCCTACTTTGTCCTCGATTAACTTAACTTCTTTCTGTTACCATTCAAGGCCAAAATGCTGAGATAGTCCTGGCTCTTTGGCATCTTTTGTCCAACAGCAATATCTCTTTGCCCCACTCTATTCAGTATAGCACACGCTGTTCTAGCACACTAAGTAGGAATTTTAGGTATAAAAATATATATTTGTATATTTGAGATAAAACACTAACACGGTTTCACATTAACATTCTATTTCTGGGAACATACTTATAGCACTAATTCCTTCTAGTGTTTTCTTGACACTATTCCCCTTACCCTTCTCCTTATTAAAAATCCACTAGGTTCCCTTTCCTCCAACTAGACTCTTATCCTTACTTAGGCTTATGATTTTACAGGATAAGAATATCTAACACTTGAACCGAGAGCTCAGTCTATGTCAGGCACCATATTAAACACCCTACGTGCACAATCTCATATAATTCTTATGACATCATTGTAAGAATATTATCCCAATACAAAGTTGGGATAATATACAGGTGTACCTTGTTTTATTGCAATTCGCTTTATCACACTTGACAAATACTGCATTTTTTACAAATTGAATGTCAAGCAAGCCTATTGGTGCCATTTTCCCAACAGCATTTACTTACATCATGCCTCTGTGTCACATTTTGGTAATTCTCACAATATCTCAAACTTTTTCATTGTTATATTTGTTATGATGAATATTACATAAACTTAGTTGATAAAGCAGCAGCAGGATTTTACAGGATTGACTCCAAGTATGAGAGAAGTTCAAAATTGGGTAAAATGCTATCAAACAGCATCACATACTACAGAGAAATTGTTCATGAAAGGAAGAGTCAATTCATAAGGCAAACTTCATTGTTCTCTTATTTTGAGAAATTGCCAGAACCACACCAACCTTCAGCAACCACCACTCTTTGGTCAGTCAGCAGCCATCAACATTGAGGTAAAGACCTTCCACCAGCAAAAATTTCTGACTTGCTAAAGGCTCAGATAATGGTTAGCATTTTTTAGCAATAAAAATATTTAAGGTATGTACATTATTTTTTTAGACATAATGCTACTTATTGCACACTTAATAGTCTGCAGTATAGTGTAAACATAACTTTTACATGCACTGGGAAACCAATGTGACTCACTTTATTGTGGTATTTGCTTTATTGTAGTCATCTGGAACTGAACCCACAGTATCTCCAAGGTATGCCTGTAATAATAAAAAGATGAGATGATTTCAAATCAATTATATGACTTACCTGAATTCACACAGCTACTAAATTCTGGAGCCTGCATGGGAGCCTAGGCTTGCCCAACCCCCCAGCCTACTCTCTTACCACATTAATCCTATATTATGCTATCAATTCCAGAACTACCTGTTAGTTTTAGCCTATTAGTCATTGAAGAAAAATAGGCCGTTGTGATTTGACCACCCTGTAAGTACTACATCTGCCTAACTCAGCTAATGTCCCTGTAGCTCAGTTTCCAGGCGTCCTGTCTTTTCTGTAGCTCTTCTTTCCACTTCCTGCTTCCAGATCATGCTCAAAATGTATTTCTCTGTTCCTGATGTTAGTTAGATTAGTGGATGCCAACGTACTATCTCCGCTTCTCCTTTGTTCTAAATATGTCTCCTGTATAATTTTCCCCATTAAGATTCCTATACAGCTTTCAGATGAGAAACCTATGGTGTAAATACACATGTTAAAAGACAATTGCCATTTTGGAGGCAATTTTATTTATAGCTTTTCTTGCTATTTATTGCTTTTCTTAAATACCGGTCATATTTAAGAAACTTCCATTTATATATTTCAGTATAATTTTAGGGATTCTAAACCAGGAACTACCACTGTAAAGAGTGAAGGAACATTCAAAATACCAAATAAGTGTTATAGTCTTTCTACTTAACAATGTGAATATTAAATATTTATTCAACAACTATTTATTGAATGTCTATACATCAGATACCACCCTAGACACTACCTTTTTACCCTTCCACACAATCTTTTTTTGGTGAAAGTACATTTTTAATATTAAAAATTAATTTTCTCAACATGATACACAAATTTATCTTAGAAAAAAATATATAAACAAGCAAAAATCACACATCAGTAACAACCACTTTCAATACTTTTATGAATATCATCCCAAACTTTTATCTATATTTTTGACCTATTAAACTTCTTTCAGTAAACATTATATAATGAACATTCTTCTACATTAATAATTGTTCATTTTGTGGGTGTACAAAAGTTTTGGGGGATTTTTAATTTTTTTTATTGGGGAATATTGAGGAACAGTGTGTTTTTTCAGGGCCCATCAGCTCCAAGTCAAGTCGTTGTCCTTCAGTCTAGTTGAGGAGGGCGCAGCTCAGTTCCAAGTCCAGTTGCTGTTTTCAGTCTTTAGTTGTAGGGGATGCAGCTCATCATCCCATGCAGGAATTGAACCAGCAACCTTGTTGTTGAGAGCTCACACTCTAACCAACTGAACTGTCTGGCCACTCCGGTGTGCAATAGTTTTAAAATCATACTTTCAATGTTGGATTCAGACTGTTATTAGATTTTTGCAATTACAATGTGAAAACTATTATGAACATGATTGCAGGTACAGTAGTTCCTCAGTTTTCAAACGTCTCCGTTGACGAACATTTCTGTTTACGAACCCTGTAAACCCACAAGAAAATGCTTTGATTTACAAACATGCCTCGGAAGTCGCACATGTCATGCGGCTTCCACTGAGTGCAAGATCCTGATTCCCAACGTTTCAGAACTCCAACGGTCTTCTGGAATGGATTACGTTAAAAAACCGAGGTACCACTGTGTTTATCTTTGCGTATTCCTTATAATCTCAGAAACAGAATTTCTAGTGGGCTGGAAGACATGTATCCAGACCTCAATTAAAGAATTATCACTCGATTATTTTAAAAATTTGTAAGCTATACATTCAAAGGAGATCCCTTCTGTTTGAAATTATACTTAAACAACCAGTTAGCTTAAGCCTTAATTAAGTCTCAAAAATGTGTCCCGTTTTTCAATAAACACTGATAAAATACTGGACAAGGGGATACAAAGATGAATAAATACCTGTGTAGGGCAGATGATTTACTGTAATATGCAGATCTGTAACCAAATTGCATACAATGGACTTAAATTCTATAACAGTTGGATACAGAAAGCTGGGTTTCAGACAGCCTCAGACTGTGCCAATAATTAGTACTGATTATCTCTTCACACTTAAGGAGACTGTACATTTTTTTCTATTGGGGACTATTGGGGAACAGTGTGTATTTCCAGGACCCATCAGCTCCAAGTTAAGCCTTTGTTTTCCATCTCATTGTGGAGTCCTCGTCTTCAATCTAGTTGCGGAGGGCCCAGCTCAGGGGCCCACGTGGGCATCCAACCCGCAACCCGGGTGTTAGGAGCAGCGCTCTCACCAGCTGAGCCAACCAGCCGCCTGGAGAATGTGCATTTTCATTTACTATTTGGTGGTTAAGGAAAAGACACAACCCAGGGCCTCGCTGCCGTATTTATTGATTACTCGTGTTTCTCACTTCCCATGGTAGGATACACACAATTTACTTTTAGCGTATAAATTCAGAGGAAATACCTACTTTGTATCGAAGTAGAAGGTATTGAGAAATTGTTACAGGTAAAATGGGAAAGTTAAGAGGAAAATAAATCACACTAATGGGCGCTTCTTAGACAAAAAACTGAGACGTCACTTGGGATAACGATAACGTCATCAACGCTGTGGCGTCACGTCTGTAACAAAACACGGTACAAAAAGTGTTAAAGCCAGCACAGTCCTCCAAGTTTCAGTAGGTGGTGCCAAGCCTGGGCAAGGTTTCAGCGAGCGACACCAAGCCAGGCCAGGCAAAGACACCGCGGCCGCAGACATTGAGGCTTTAGGGATGCGCGATAAGAGCGCGCTCGCGTCAGGCCCCTGAGCCGACGCACAAACCCGTCTCAGAGCTCTCCGTCGAGGCCCCGCCCACCTCGATGTACAGGCCGCGAGAGGGGCCGAAGGGGGCGTGGCAAGGGGAAGGAGAGGAGGATACGCATGCGCACTCGGAGCCCAGTCTATTAGCCAACTCTCAGTCTCGCGAGGGTTGAAAGTCGGTGGCGTAGGCAGTTGTCCTGGATGCTGGAGAGGTAGATGATATCGACCGGAGGAAGAGGGACCGCGAAGCTACTTCTTCGCCTCGGTCTTTTTTTCGCTTTCTTTTCCCCTTCCCGCATCCCTCCGCCCCCCTGTTAATCAGCGCGCCTTTCCTGACCTCAGTGACCCGCGTGGCTCCGCCCACTCTCGTCGACGTGATTCCCGCCGTGAGGTAAGCGCCGGTGGAACCCGATCCCCGCGGAAGAGGACGACGACGAGACGGGGAGGTTGCTGGTCCCGGTTCAGGCTCGTCCGGGAGCCGCTGCGCAGAAGGCATTGGTCCGTTCCTCCCTCGGTTCATTGAGACGTGGCCGCCCGGGCCTAGGCCTCCCGATCCCTGCCGCGCCCGGCCTCCGGCAGCAGCGGGTGACGCAGACGGAACATCATGTCGGCGGCCGAACCTCCGCCACCCCCGCCTCCCGAGAGCGCGCCTTCCAAGCCCGCAGCCTCGGCCGCCAGCAGCGGGAGCGGCAGCCACAAAGGCGGCCCCGAGGGCATCGCGGCGCCGGCGGCTCCCTGCAAGGCCGGCGCGGGTCCCGCGGACGCGGAGATGGAGGTGAGCGCGGCTTTGGGCGCCGCGGGGAGCGGGGGCTGGCCCGCCTGGCTGCGTGTCGGTGAGGAGCGCGGGCCGCGCTCAGCCCCGCGCGCCCCGCGCCCAGCCCGCCCCGACGCCCGGTCCCCGGCGCTTAGCATTTGGAGCGCATCTGGCCGAGCCTCGGGAAGCTCTTAGGAAGCAGATGCCCCTGGGGACCGAGGCGGGAGCGCCCCGCCCGCCGTGCGCTCCCCCCGGCTCCCGCGGTGCCCTCTCCCGTCTGCAGCTGGGCGGCGGTGCCCGCGCAGCTTGGGGGCGGGCGCGGGACCGACGGCGGGGGAAGGGGCGTGAAGGCGGCGCGTCCTAGGACCCGGCCTGCGGTTCCTCCTCCGGGTCCTGGCGGGGCGGTGTCCGTGCTGGGCCGGAGACAATGGCGCGGGCCGGGTGGCCGAGGGCGCGGTGGGGACTCGCCGGGCGCAGCTGCTCCCGGGCCTGTTCCGCGGGGAGGGAGGCGACCGGGGCCGCGGCAGCTGCCTTGCACCCCCGTCGATTTTGAGGGAGGGAGGGGCGTGGGCGGGTGAGGGGGTGAGTGGCTGGCGAGTCGGGGACGCTTGGTCGGATGGCGTGCAGCCCGCCGCAGCTCCTCGTCGGGGCCGCGGCCTTTCCGTGAGAAGTGGCGCCGCCCGCCGCCCCGCCGGCCTCTGGGGCGCGGGCCGAGGGGAGACGGGGGGGCTGCCGGGGGTCTCGCGGCGGCGTGCCCAGGGTGGCTGATGGCTGAACAAAGTGGTGGCTGGCTCCTTCCACGTTGTGGTCTCGGCCTCGGATCTGCTTTGAGGTATTTTAGAGTCGCAGCCAAAGGTCTCTGGGATTTTCCCCTCCTCGGGTAGACAGAGTGAAGGTGATGCTGCTGCTTCAAAAACGAGCCTTGATGCCGAATGAACCCCGGAAGGGATGGTTAGTGCAGTTTACCGGTGAAGTGTTTGGCGCAGTAGTTTTGTTTGGTCACCAAAGGTCTCCTTGAGGGTGAAGTAACACGTTGTAATAGTTTTTAAAGAACTTTTAGTGGCGAGGTAGGTTTTAGTGGAATAGGACGTGCGGTGTGCTGTAGTTTTCAGTGGTTTGAGATTTGTTTAACGTTCCTATCTACCGTTGCCTGTTTTTTCTCTCTAAGACTTTGCATGGTTCTTTTAGGTCACCAGGCAGGTTTCACTTGGATTCCTGCTCTGTGCATGGCTTAGGGGATTTGAAAACCTGTGACAGCGAAACTGTGTCCAAATGCACACGATTCTTTCCAAAATGATGTTCATAGTTTTCACTGGCTTTTCAAAAGGGTCTGTTATTAAAATTTTGGAATGACCAATGTCTCCCTAGAGATCTTATTTAAATATCAAAAGCAGAGTAATTTAAAACCTAAACTAAATAATTTGCTATTTTTAATTTAAAGTTGAATTAAAGTTTAAGTATGAATATTGACGGATAACAAGTACCGTGTGAAGTCAGTGGTATGTTTATTTGCTAGATGAGGAAATTGAGGCAGCTGCTAAGTAGAACCTGTATCAGGCTCTAAGACTGACCCTTTTCCAACATATCCTGTCCTGTCATGTTAGAAAAAAGGTGGTTAGCAATTTCATTCATTGAAGAACTTAATAAGCTTTTTTACCTTAATATAGGAATATCAGTGATTTTGTCTTTTATCAGTCTCTTCACTGACTAATTTTAGTTTTGATTTTTTCTGTTTTTCTTTTCACATAGTGTGATTTGGGGGGGGGTGATCTTTGAAATAAATGTACCTTCAGTCTGTTATTTTTGTTTGTCTCTTAACTGAATTCAGAAATCATTGAGTTTTACTGGTAAAAACTAGGTTTGAGCATACATGCGTAATACATCTGGCAATCTGTTTCGCAGTTGGAAAAAAAAATTTCAATGCCATTTTCTTGTTTGAAAGTAGAATTTAAGGTAGGCTTTTTCCAAAATCAGAAAATAAATGAAATCATGCATTCATGATTTTTTTCTGACAAAACTGACCTTCCCAGAAACATTAGCTAGCTTTCCTACGTAGTCAGTTAATTTTTCCTTTTTGCTTGGTACTGATAGGTCAGTGAGCAATCTTTTTGTTGATCAGTATGATCTTTTTGGTAATGCGATGAAGCCTATCTTCCATCATCCTCATCCCTCACTACTGACTAGACTGGTAGAGAAGTACACTATATGCCAATAGACTAGACTGACTGTATGCCAATAATTGTATGAACTCAAGTCCTGCTCCAAATCTTTCTCTTTTTTTATTAACTATGAAAGAAATAATGACTACTTTTGGAAAGCACATTTTGGTTTTTTTTAAAGATGTACTTGACCTCTCATGGTATTCTACTAACATTTTGTGGAGTAGGCTAGGTAGGTAGCTTTGTCTGTTTTACTTGTGGAGACCAGAGATTTGTGATGAATTTTAAGGTTACACGGATGCCTAAAGGTCTTAGCAATGAACTTAGACTTGAATTTAGATAATTTGACCCTTTAATTCTAGTACTGTGCCAGCCCCTCCCCCAACATTTTAATCATGGGTAGCTTTATTATATAGTATGCCAATCACAGACTTGTATGTCATTAATGAAAATTATACTTTTACCAACTTTTTTTTTTAATGGATGATTGGAACTTTGCAGAGTAGAAGTTATTGCTGGTGTGTATGGGCGCGCGGTTTGTGGCATTTTTAATGTCCAGGTGAATAAATTTGCAAGAATAGCACATTTATTAACAATTTAGGAATCAGACTGTGTTCAACTTAGGCTGCGTGATAAATTTTTTGTAACATCCCAGAAGATGGAACTCAGGGTGATTAATAATACTACTTTCCAGGTATACATTTGTGTTGTAGCACAGTAGATACTGCAATTTTATGATTAAAAGGGAACATGTTTTCTTCACATTTTATATTATTTAATTTGATTCCATAATTTTTATTGATTAGAAAAAGAAACAGATTTACTGAAAGTAATTTTGTTTTAGAATGACATAGATAATAATCTTTGTTTTAATCTTGGCAATAGCAATGCAGTTCACTTATTTATAAGGATTAAATTAGTTCTGTCATTTTGTTATTTCATTTCATCAAGGTTTTCTATCAGATTAGGTAATGGCCGGTTAAGTAGGTAGGAAGTTTGGGATAGGAATATAGTATTAGGTTGGTACAAAAGTGATTGTGGTTTTTGCAGTTATTTTTAACCTTTGAAATCGCAATTACTTTTGCACCAACCTAATACTTAAAAAAGTGTTTTGGGCAAAATCAGTCTAATAATGGTGTGTTGACTGTTTTTGAAGAACAATCCACAATTTTTCCCTCCTACCAGGAAGTATTTGATGATGCGTCTCCTGGAAAACAAAAAGAAATCCAAGAACCAGATCCTACCTATGAAGAAAAAATGGTATGTTCTAAGTGTATGAGTAGAGTCTATAGTGGTTAACTATTTATTAGGTGATTAAATGTACCAAATTTCTATGTTTAATTTTTATAGTTGAGGCACCGATATCGAATTAAAATATGTGTAACATGGGCTACTATAACTTTTATATGTTATTTGTGTATGTAAAGCAAATATGGAAATACTGAATTCACATAAGTCATCCAATATTATGTAACTATGTGGATTATATTGATGTTCCCTTTATTTTAAGAGTTGGCATCAGTGAGAGGAGGGAAAGGCCATAGGAGAGTTCATTCTTCGTGGTGTGTGTACTCTGCATCTGTGCAATGTGTACTCCACTAGTTACAGAGAGAATAATGTATTCCCCCTGCCTGTGGCATTCTTACAGTGCACATGGCATCTCTACAAAAGAGAACATGATATTATACTTGAATCCTTAAACACACAACTCACATTTCATATCTTCTAGGAAACTTTTCTGTACCAAGACTTCACCGGTACTTACAAAGAGTTTTTAAGTTAAATTCAGAGTCAGTAATAATAGTGGCTAACAGTGAATGCTTACTATGTACCAGGCCCTCTTGTAAGTTCTTTATGTGGAGTCAACTCATTTAATTGTTTAACAATCTTAAAAAGTTGAAATATGTGTTAAATAATAACACCACTATACACCACAACGCAGTAAGTAGGAACACTGTCTTAATCTTCCTGTGTTCAGCACCCAGAACACTATTTGGCACATAGTAGATTTTAACAAATATTTTTTTTTTTTTGAAACTTACTTTCTCCCTGTCCTTCAGCATTCTCTTCAAAATCATTAAAGATTTTTGAATCTCTTATTAAATAGCTTCAAAATCCTAAAAATACATAATATGTATTTTGTGTACACATACAGAGGGTGCTCAAAAAATGTATACACTTTTTAAGAAAGGAAAAAACTGTATTAATATTGTGATCGTCAGTATATACTGATAACAAAAGATGAATACAAGTCACAGTTGACTTCTGCAATTGCAAGAGGTGCTCAGAGTGGTTACCATCGCCGCCCAGACCCTTCTGGTTATGGCGAACGTTGTTTGGTAGATTTCTGTGGGGAGCGTGCAAGGTGTTCCAGCACCACAGCAGAAGCAGCAGGACGTGTTGCTGTGCGAGGCCTCCCGGATCTTCCCTGGTGCACGTCACACACAGCACCGTGTGTCTCAGACTGAACACGAGTGCATGCAATTGTTAGGTGTGTTGCAGGTTCTGTTGCATACTCATGCTCCCATTGTCGCTGTACTTCCACAACATTGTCTCATTTCAGATACCACTTCAAAATGGTCTTCCGCGCCTCAAAAGACAACCATGCTTCTACCATTTTCTTTGACTGTCCTGCCTGTCACATGGTGATGCTAGCATTCATTTGATTAACGCCATCTGTTGAGTGAAGGTCATACCACATGTTGCTACCATAATTCAGTCCAACTTCGAAAAGTAGTATGTAGATAACGTCTCTTAAAATGTGTATACATTTTTTTTGGCGCTCCCATATATAATATGCATAATACATATAATAACGATATGTAAATTAAATGATTGATTGTACATGATTTCTAGTATATTTTATATATGTGTATCTGTAACGGCCCCATCTCCTTTATTTGCTGTCAGACTTAAAGAAAAAGATATATATTTGCCAGCTCTACTTTTTCCATTGATCCCTTTGACCCTTCACTATTTAGATTCTATTAACACTGTGCTAGTGAGTCTAATTGCCAATTGTGTGGCTTAATATTAGTTTCATTCTCCTTGATCTCACTTGAGTTTGACATCGTTGACCACTCAAAAATTTTTGCTTTCCTTGAGGGACCCTTTTTTTCTTTGATGACATCCTATTTACTTAACTATTCTTTTGTCCTCACCATTATTTTCTGAACATTTCTTCTTAGACATTTGTAGCTCAGATGCCTCCAACTATTGTATTTGTTTATTGGACATGTACATCCTTTTGTACCTCTTAGTAATATCAAAAACTGAATTTATTATCTCCTACACATCTACTCAGTGTTATCTCAAGTTCCTCTTATACTCCAGCTGTCCATGACAATACCTCATAACTTTAGTAGTCTTGCAAGTTTAATCTCATAAATATTTCTCTTGTCTTTTCCCCATCACCCTACTTCAGTATTCTTCTATGTATGGATTATTTTGTTGGTTTCTTTATTTACCTTCTTTCTTATGATCTGGCCTTCTCCAAATCTCTCCATATTTTTGCGAAGTGTTACTTATGACACAAATCTGATTATACATTGGGGATTTCAGGGGATGTTGTTCTTTTTTTACAGTGCTTTTCATCTTCATGGTGGCCTTATTGTAGATCTTTTCTCATTTCTTCCAAGTTTTTCAATCTCCTAGTTTTATTTCCTTTTTCAACAGCATGATCTTCCCTTAACAGTTTTCTTCTAAACAAGCTCCCATATCATCTGCTGGTAGTTCCTAACTGTAGGATAGGATATCCATCACTGCTCATCCTTCAACCCAGATGCTAAGTACTATTTGAGAAAACAAAATATTAGTGTGGATTGCACCAGAATAATTTTGTGGTTTTTTTCACTCTCTTGGGCTTTCAGTATTTATTACTCAACAATCACACTTAGCCATTCTAAAACTTGACAACTCTCAGCTTTCTACTCCATTTTTGCCAACCCTCCTTTTCAGTCTTCCTCCACAAAGAATTGCAAGTCTAGCTTCACTTTATTTCCTCTCAATTTCCAAACATATATGGTCTCTGCTGTCCTGTTGCTTCCTTTTGTCTTAGAGAAAGAAGCTTGTCCAAGGCCATTTGTTTTAATCTTTCATTTGGTTTTATAATACTCATTTTTTTTTCAGATTCCTGAAAGAAATCTACTATTCTATTGTTTCTGCTTTTAGGATCTGTTAGTTTTTTTCCCTTCACCTCTTTTCCTTTAATACCCCAAGTCATTTTTATTTTAGTCATCTCATTCCTTCAAGCAACAAGGTCTTTGCCTGTTTTTCCCCTTAACCTTTGCCACAGTTTTACTGAAAGCTTATTCTGTACATGTTTTGAATTCCTTTGTCCTTCACAACTAGTTTGGAACCCCACCAGTACTTGAGAGAATGAGGAGTAAGAGATATTTTTGAAATCATACACTAATTATTATTAGGTTCAGATGTATAAAACAATGTAATAGTTACACATTTATGCCCCTCACAAAGTGATAACCTCCTCCCCCAATCTACTGCCCCTCTTGTGTAGAATCCCTTATATTTAATTATACTTAATTCCTTACAGCAGTAATTCCATACTTGACCATGAAGAAGATAAGGATCTTTGCGTATTTTTTATCTGGTGGATCACCAATTACTCTAAAAAAATACCATCTTAAGACATCTAGAGTCATTAAAGATTTTTGAGCATTAGAGACGTGTGCTAAGATCTAAGAGGGGGTGACCCCACCTCTTTCTCCACTAAAACATCACCTCTGTTAGAATTATCTTGGTTATCCTGGTTAAAATTTCAGTGCCACTCTCACTACCCATCTCCCCTTTGCCTTAATCTACCTCTGAGCATTTATTACCTTCTGACATCTTATATGACTTACCTATTACGTTTATTTTTAATATCGGACTATAATGAAAACTTCATAATGAGACAAAGTGCCTTTTCTGATAGACACACAAAAGCATTACGTTGAACAGCTATTTAAGAAGATAATACTGTGAAAGAAGTGAAGAATACTTATTCACTGATTTGAATAATGTAGAATAGCTTTTACCTTAAAATGTCTAGGCTCTGAGCTATCTGAATTTATTTCCAGAGGATATTTATCTTGATTCCGAATAATTAACAATAATCAAGTAGTCTTTTTTTCCCGCCTGTGCAGTATCTTCTAGTTGCGTATTCTTGGCTTTTCTTCCATATATGAATTAAGAAGCAGAACTGCAAGGTACACACATACGTACATATTTATGTGTTTTAGTTCAGTTTGTTAAAACAGTTTATAATATACAAAAACAAACAACTGAAGCTGTCATCTGTATAGCACATTACTGGGGAGAACTATGTTAACAGCCTGTTAATGGTGCTTGAGCTGCTTTCATGACTGTCGTTTTTGACCTAACGAAACAGTGTCACCATGTGCCTTTCTGATAGCAAATTGGTCTTCAGTTTTTATATTGGTGTAACATTTAAAAATTATGTTTTCCTTTAAAAAATACATAGCTTTTATAGCATTATGATGTTTGGATGCCTCTCGTGTTTGCTTCGCTAGATAAAATGTTTAGAATTCATTCTAAAATTGACATTTTAAATATTTACAGGCAGAGATGTTGAATAATGGTTTCTCTATTTAGGGAGCTCTTGTATTGTTTCTCCTTTTTTAAACCAAACTACTAGTGTATCTGAAAAGTCTTGCCTAAAGGCTCTAGATTTCATTGTTCATTTTTGTGACAACTTGATTTCAAGGGACTTACATTTTTTTGTTCAAATTCTTCAATTCTCTTGGTGGGATAATAGGGAACATTGAACTTGGCAGGTGTTAGATATGAAAGTAAGAAATAATATTAAGAACGGCATTGGGTTAATGAAGAATCCATAAACTTAATAGATGTTTTCCTAGTCTGTTACTTTTTAAAAATTTGCACAGCCTAGCTGATGAATAGCCAATGGATTTTTCCAGACTTCTGGATAAATTTACTTGTATTACACAATGTCTTTTGATTTTTTTATTTGATATTTTTTAGTCAACTCTGTTGAAGTACAATTTATGCACACCACTTTTAAGTTTGTAATTCAGTGAGTCTTGGCACATACGAGTCAGTCATTTAACCATCACCATGGTTATGTTCTGCTTTCTGTCACAGATAGAATTTCATAAAGTGGAATCATACAGTATGTAGTCTTTTGTGGTTGGCTAACATTATGTAGCAGAATACTTCTGAAACTCATTTAAGTTGTGGCGTGTGTCAGTAGTTCCTTTACATTGCTGTGTTCATTGTGTGCAGACATGTGGAAACTTTGATTTCTGAAGTAATGTTAATATTCTGATAAAATGGGTCTTAAAATTTTTTGCAGCAAACTGATCGAGCAAATAGATTTGAGTATTTATTAAAGCAGACAGAGCTGTTTGCACATTTCATTCAGCCTGCTGCTCAGAAGACTCCAACCTCACCTTTGAAGATGAAACCAGGGCGCCCACGAATAAAAAAGGATGAGAAACAGAACTTGCTATCAGTTGGCGAGTGAGTAATAGTTTATACTTTATAGTTGAACCAGATTTATCTTTGATAATCTTTATTAGAAGCATAAAAGTATTTCATTAAAAATTGTTCTAGTGCTGTTAATTATTTGGCTCCAGTTGGTTTGGGCAGGATGTAGCCATACATGTATAAATAAATAAAAATATGTGTAATACCTTATTTTTTTATAGCACTTATAATTTGTGGATTGCAACAACCATATTGAATAGGAAATTCGTATGTCATGCCATTCCTTGGAGAGGAAACAAATGCAGAGGTTAAGTGGCCTGTTTAGCATCACATGGAATTAAGTTTGAATTAGGATTTGCTCTATGCTCTAGTCTCCCAAATGACATACTTGCTTTGAGGGTATCACTTTTATCTTAAGTCCATGCTGGTGTGTGGAATATTGGGAGGATTTATGATACAGAAATTTGTTTAAAATTTTTGTTACACATATTTAGTTATGTTTATACAGAAGGTACCAAAGAAAATGTATACACATTCTAAGAAAGGAAAAAAACTATTAAAATTGTAATGCTCAATGTATACCAATAACAAAAGATGAATACAAGTCACGTTTGACTTCTGCAGTTGTAAGAGGTGCTCAAAGTGAGTCCCATCAGCGTCCAGACACTTCTGATTATGGAGAACTATTGCTCGAGCAACGCTGATCAACATGTCCACTTGTACACATTTTTTGGCATCCCCAGTATAAATTAAAGTGTCAAGTTGTGTGCCACTCTTAGGTCATTTTTCAAGGGGATGAGAAACAGAACTTGCTATCACTTGGCTAGTGAGTAATAGTTTATACTTTATAGTTGAACCAAATTTGTTTTTTATATAATCTTTATTAGAAGCATAAAGTTATTTCATTAAAAGTAAAATAACTCTTTCATGTTAAATTTATAAATTCTTTTTTAGAATTTTTGTGCTAGTTGGGTTTAATTAGCAATAGGTAATAGATTTCGGACAATCAGCTCCATGGAATGGCCATGCGACAAATGAAATGTGATCAGTAATGAAAGTACTCAAAAGTTATCTAAAAAGGAAATTGTTAACAACAATGTTAAATTTACTACACTGTTTAAAGGTAATTGCGAAGTATGATCTCTGTCGCAAAGAGATTATCATCAAAAACATAAGCAATAATGCCTAATTTTATTTGAGTATTTCACTCATCAGTATATCTTATTCCTTATCCATTGCGTATAACCAGAATGCTGTTGTTTTAATAATTAAGAAGCATCCTAAGAGAGAACTTAGCACTTCAGATGTATTTATATTGTTTCAGAGTTAAATTTGCAGCTATTTAAATGGTATCAGTCCCATGCTCTGGAAAAGTGAATTACTGTAGTGGATATTGTAATACAGTAATCAATGTGATGTCATGAAAAACATTTCTATTAAGATTCTGTGCAATAAAGTAAATAATGAATTGTTCAACTTGATCTACTTATTAGTGTTATTGGGGAAACAGAGTCTCAGTTAATAGATTTCTTCTCTACCATTGCTAGAAATTAAGCTATAAATTAGTTTTAGAGGTCACAAGAGTGACATAATCTGCTGTTATTTAATTTAAATGAAAACGTTTGTTGAAAGTATAAAGATACAAAATAGGATGCTTCCGAATTGGGGAGTAAGTAGTTTTACTAACTGGAGCCAGATTACAAAATCTGGCATTACTGTAACTTCAGAAAATTAGTTTTTAAGAGGTTGTATCTGACTCTCTTGGGATACAAAATCTGGTCTTGCGTATTTAAAAAGCTTTGAGTAATTCTAATGACTCTGGCTAAGTAAGAATCATTGTTTAAGCTCCTAAGTATCTATTATGCATACTCTGCAGCTTTTGGTGAAAGTTGTCATTTTAGAAATGTGACCTTTGGAACTATGTTTTTCTGGCAAAAAAACTTATAAAGGTGGCTTTGAAAGATTTTTCTGGCTTCGTATTTCCCTGAAAATAAATTACCATATTTAAGTTTATCAGCTTCTGGTTAACTTAAGGTACTACTACTCTAACAATTATATGTTTTAGAAAACCATGTAAAATATTTCAGATTTAAATATACTAATAATATCTACTGTTCACTTGTTTCAGTCTTAATTTAGATGCCTGTTAAAAAATTACTATTGTCGGGTCTTGGTTAGCCAATGTGACTATTACATTGAAATAGTAGCACGTAGTTAAAATTAAAGCCAAAACTCATACCACTTGATTTTATTTTAAACTTGACAGCTACAGACACCGTAGAACAGAGCAAGAAGAGGATGAAGAACTATTAACAGAAAGCTCCAAAGCAACCAATGTTTGCACTCGATTTGAAGACTCTCCTTCATGTATGTTGTACATACTTACTTGATTTTTAGAAAAATCCCCTTTTGAGACACCCTTTGGTTAATGTATTCGGTTTATCTTGGCTGTAATTTATAAAGGGAATTTTTAATAATCTTTTCTAGTGATTATAAAATAAACTGCAGATTTTTGGTAGTATGTTAGTGGTGGTGGTGCTATATTTCAAAGGGGTGTAAAATGCCGTTGTTTGTGTTTATTGTTGCCTGGATGTATATGTAAAACCAGGAGTAATTTTTGTCTGATGTTTATTTGCCAAGAAAATTATATATAAAAAAAGGCACTTCACGAAGACTTGCTTATTCATTTCCAGATTTTGTATTGATTTGTTTTAAATTGTTTTCTGTATTTGTTATGAATGGTTTTCCAAAAGATAACAATTAACCAGGTTTAAGTTTTATTATGTGTAATCTTCATTGTCTGGTGGCACAGAAACTTCCATTGGTCTTTATTGAAGCCTCGCAGTGGTTTTCAAAAGGGGATGGATATAGACGTACATATTTAAAAAAAAAAAATCAGCTGACTGTGATGTGTATACTTGGTAATTCGGGGGTGGGGGTGGGGAATATATCGTAAACCCTGAAAGAGATATTATCTTTCTTTATAGGAACTATTGGAAAAGTAACTTCTGAAGGGTAAAGGAGAAACAATCTCTATTTCCTATTTCCCCTTAGTTAGGAAAATAAAATCCCTAGAGACCCTCTATTTGGGTCATCATGGAAGGTGAAAACACTGGTTAAAAACATTTGTGATAATGTTAAAAAAAAGAAACAAAGTCCAAAGTGTCTCTAGGACCAGTACATGGGTAACATAGGAACTGAGGGATTGAGGTGGGTATTCTGATGTCTAGAGCCATGTTTCCTGGACTTGGTTATTTCCATACCCATCCACTCCTCCTCCACCTGACACCACATCAACTATCTCTGGTGACTTGCAAACTAACACTTGCAAAATTCCCATTCTTAAACCTAGGAAAGAAACTCAAGTCAGAGTAAATACATGTAGGCCCAAGTTAAACTTTTGAGTATCAGGTAAAGGGTATTATTATCTTTAAAATATCTATTGTGTTTTTTCTTCTTAGACGTAAAATGGGGTAAACTGAGAGACTATCAGGTTCGAGGATTAAATTGGCTCATTTCTTTGTATGAGAATGGCATCAATGGTATCCTTGCAGATGAAATGGTATGTGTTTGGTAGTTGCTTAGAATGTCGTATTTTGTTTTTTAAAATATTTTATACCATTACACTTATAAAAGTTAAGACAATATAGTATACAGTTTTGTTGATTGCAATCTAGAACTGTTAGCAAACTAATTCTCTGTCAAACTACTCTAAGGAGCTATGCTTTAGTTGTATAAGTGGGATCTATATTTTCAGTTGTGAGGAATTATCATCTCTGAAAGTAATACATTTAAAAAATACGTTTTGAGAAACATGCCTTTGGTTGACTCGTATAATGATTTGACCATTTCCCCCCACTTCTGTAAAAAACAGATGGGGTCATTGAATCTTTAATTTATCATCAATAAATATTTTTTCCAGGGTGGCAGTTCGTATGGTTCTGTCTCATAAAGCATTTTCTCTAGTTTTCTACTTGCTAGTTAGGTAGTGGATGTTTAAAATGTTTCCATATACCTATAGTGCTAAAACATTTACTTGCTTAGAGTATGAAGTCAAGAGAAAGAGATTTCAATTCTAGCTCTGCTAGTGACCTTGGAAAAGTCACTTAAACTTCTGAGCCTTATGTGGAGATGGTAAGATAGTACCTCCTTCATAGACTTAGGAAGATTAAATGACACAGCAGTCATAAACTTGACACATAGTAAGTTGTTGCCATTTGTTAGCTATTAAAAGCACCTAGCTTTTTTTTTTAAATGTTCCTATATATGTCGGGAAGTATAAATATGGTAGTCTGCTTTGTTTTTGTTTTTCACTGTTTTGTGGTTATTCTGAAATCTTTCAGGGCCTGGGAAAGACTCTTCAAACAATTTCTCTTCTTGGGTACATGAAACACTATAGAAACATTCCTGGTCCTCATATGGTTTTGGTTCCTAAGTCTACATTACACAACTGGATGAGTGAATTCAAGAGATGGGTACCAACACTTAGATCTGTTTGTTTGATAGGCGATAAAGAACAAAGAGTAAGTTTCTAGTATTTTTGGTATAAAAGAATTTGAATTTAAGTTTGGTGGGAGGGAATAGCTAGAGGATGGATAAGAGTGGAGGTCCAATAATAAAGTTGGTCTTTCTAAGTAGTTTAGAAATATGATATTATCTTGGTGGTTAAGAATTATACTTGAGAAAAGGAGTCGTAGACTATAGAGAGCTATAAGAAGAATATAGGTTGTTTCTCCTGTGTTGGAAAGTGGTTGTATAAAATCAAAGGCTGTGTTCTCACTTTAGAAGCATTTTCTTGGTTTTAAAAGAAATCAAGTGTGTGAGGTGGTTGGAAATTTAAGGAGCCCGATTTTTTAGCTTGGTGTATATACTGGTAATAGTCACGAAGAGTTTTTAAAGATGGACTGAGTCTATTATAGTAATTTGGTAACTTGGTATGATAGCTGTCTAAATAAGTTAAAATGTGATCAATTAGCACATCCTTTTAGAAGAAGAAATGGAAATACTATTAAGAATATAAAGCTCAGATTTAAAAATTAACTCAAACTGTATTGAAGATTATGTACTTAATTTTGTTTTCCCTTCATTCAGCTATCAGTGATTCAGATTTTTTTTTCTCCCTTTATTGATACTTTAAGTTACCAAATTGCTTTTTATGTTTTGGAGCCCAATTGTTTAACCACTGTTTGCTTCACTTTCCTCACCTGAAAAATGAAAATAATAATAGTGATATCTCAGTATATCCATAAACATGAAAGGAATGAAAAGGCTTACTGCAAACTATCCTTCAGTTCTCTTCTTTATGTCAGAAGCCCCCTCTCCTTTGCCTAATAACCTGTCTCCAAAGAATGTCAGGACCTAGTGTAGTCAAAGAAAAACATTTTAAGAGTTAGTTTGTGGAATTTTGCACTGATTAATTTTGTCAATTGTGTTTTACTGAATGGTTCTGACAAATGATTAATGAAGTTACTTTATTGGTAGGAAAGCTGGTTCTAGATGTTTGCAAATAATACAGATAACTAGCCCTTTTTAACATTCCCACCCTTTTTATGTATTAGATTACTTGTCACCAACAAATTTAATGTACAGTTTATTTCTGCATGATGTTTTTTTTTTCTTTTGCTACTCAGGCTGCTTTTGTCAGAGATGTTTTATTACCAGGAGAATGGGATGTATGTGTAACATCTTACGAAATGCTTATTAAAGAGAAGTCTGTTTTCAAAAAATTTAATTGGAGGTACTTAGTTATAGATGAAGCTCACAGGATCAAAAATGAAAAATCTAAGGTAATGTGATATTTAGATGTGCACACTATTTGTACCTTTATTTAGAATTTGGTCAACATGCAGACTATACTAATGATGAATTTGGTTCTTTCAGTTGTCAGAAATAGTAAGGGAATTCAAGACTACAAATCGACTCTTATTAACTGGAACACCCCTTCAGAACAACTTGCATGAGCTCTGGTCGCTTCTTAATTTTTTGTTGCCAGATGTTTTTAATTCAGCTGATGTAAGTATTTCTAATTGTTCTCTGGATGGACTAATAATGTTTTTTGTTTAATGCTATACATTTTTGTTATAGAAGTGGCCTGCTTTTCAGCACTGCTTGAGGTAGCTACTAAATTTTCATGCTTTTACACGGTTAGCCTGGTGTAACCTACTAAGTTTTTTATGCATCCTGAGAGTTTGTTTTTATGCCGTATAATTTAAATCTCATTTTGTAAGTCATTGATTATTGATTCCTCTCTTTGTAATGTCATAGGTTGACATTCCTGTTTGGTAATCATGTTGGCCTGACTTCGTTTCAGTGGCTCTAGGTGGACTGCTTATGTTCTTAGGGTGCTGCTCAGGGGATTATTCCCGAAGTGAATTTGCGTACCTCAGATTGTCTGTTTTACGTCCCAAAGATGGCCTTCAAATTTGATTAAATCTATTTAGCCATTTTTTATTTTTTTTTGGTATAGTCTAACAATCTTTATAGATTATTTGCAGTGACAGAAATGGTTAGTTAGCTCTTTGAACTATTGATTGTATCTAGGAACATAACATGTATGTCAAGAGTCTATGTTATTAATAATTTGTAGATTTTTGCTGAACCAGAGTTCATTTTGAACCTTTGTTCCCATGCCTGCAGGGAGAGAGAGAGAGAGAGAGTCTTTGTGTGTCTTTGAAGAGCTCTGCATTAGTACGTTTATTTAAATAAGTTCTTAGGTGTTCATTTTAATTTGGTATAAGAAGGATCATTTTATAAGAAGAGAGAAATGTGTGTCCTCAAGACAATCAGTCTCAGAAAGTTGTAGTACTGCATTTATGTATTTTCACGTTTTTGTTTTTCAGATTTTTTCTTCCTGTATTAACACTTTGATTTGTTTAATAATCTTTGTTTTAGTTAACAGAATGAAGCCTAAAATTGTATACTAACAAAGCAAATAGTATATAATAAATATACTCAAGGCGCAAGGAAAACTATCCTTGTTTAAATTTTACCCAAATGCTGGTAATCTCAGTTTCACTTTTAGTAGATTTAAGTGAAATTGACATTGCTTTGGAAACCCTTGTATTTGACTACTCGGAATGGTCTTAGAGAACAAACTGTAAAGTGATTTTAATTTATTTTCTAGTTACTTCTTTAAAACTTGCTTTTCAACTATTATCACTGTGAAAATTATCTTGACATTTTTGAGAAAAATGTTAGGAAGTAATAGGATTCTGAATCTAATTACAAAATTAATTGCTAACAGTGATGCATGTGTGAAAAACAGGGGATTAACTAAATGACTTTTGTGGTTCACATCCCACATTTTAAAGAATTCTAGAGATCATCGTTCCATCTACCTAGCATAATAGGGCATTTGTAGTTAATATTATCTCTGATCTTAATATATTTTTTGTTTGTTAATCTAGGACTTTGATTCCTGGTTTGATACAAACAATTGCCTTGGGGATCAAAAGCTAGTTGAAAGACTTCATATGGTAAGTATTTTGGAGTAGGATTAAAGCATATTTCTAATGGAAATAATGATGGAGAGTAAATTTGTGGATTACTTGTCTTTTAAAGAAAAGTATAGGGGCTTTAGAATCAGATGTTTTTGAATCCTGCCACATAACTGTTTGATCTTACAATGCGGAGAGGGAGTGATGATGTATGGCGATTTTAGTGTTAGAACCCAGGATGCAATCCTGAATTAATGATGGGAACAAGTAATCCCTTAGGGTTGAAAAGAAATACAGTTGGGGAAAGAAGAGTTGCCTAAGGATTAACATAGACAAGTTTTCAAAGCTTAGTTCCATTTACATTGCGTAGAAGAATCTAACCAGTTCCATTTTGAAAGGCTAACATGCCATCCGTTCCTAAATCCATGTATAATCAGTTGTTAATAGCGCATTGTGAACAGAGTTGCTACATTTTTGGTGTGATATATATAGATTTGTTCCTTCCTATAAAGATGAATAACTCCAGAATTTATGGGTTGGCGGAGTGGTTTTTTGCTGTTTTTTTCTGGATTCATCCAGCTGCATTTTACCTGGACAATCCTGGAGGAGGGGCAGTGGGGCTGAAGTCACTCACATGTTTGGCAATTGGTGCTGGCTGTCAGCTAGGGTTATACTAGCTTCCTTACATGATGTTAGAGAAGTCTTGCTGATTATTTTTCTCACCAATTTTTAATTTGTTGTGATAATAGTGTTTCTGTAAGCTTATAAAAATAGAACGAAGGAAGATATAATAGGGTATCTTTAGTTTTATATTTTACAGTTTATTAATGAAAATGAATTACTACATACAACATGGATATGTCTATAAACATAACATTGAATAAAACAAACCAGATATAAAATGTGTCTTTGTATATAAAGTTAAAAGTAACAGGCAAAACTGATCTACGGTGCTGAAAAGTAAGAATATTGCTTACCCTTTGGGACAGACACAGGGAGAAGAGTGACTGGGAAGCAAGAAGGGTTTCAGGGGAGCTCTGTTTATCTAGGTAATGCTTACATGGGTATGTTCCCCAGATTAAAACTCATTGAACTGCATATACTCATGATTTGTATACTTTACAGAAGGTCTACTTCTATAAAAAAAGGATGGTAAATTTAAAACCAGTAACTGTAAAGACACCTTAATGTGGACCTTGTCATTTCTTCTGTTAGACAATCTGCATGCAAGTAATTAATTTAAACCTGAAAGGTAGCAAATGTTGAAAACATCTTTAAAATTTACCATTGTTTTTAGTCTGTTATGACAGTATAGCAAGATACACTCATTATATTGAATAAGTAAAGATCTAGTATTACCTTTCAGGAACTCACTAACAAATTATTATGTATTTGGAAGGGAGAAGTCCTAAAAATCACTTGCTACTCAAGCAGATAAATATATTTTCCATGTATTTAATAGATAATTGTGAGAGCCTGAAATTAAATACTGTATTACAGATAAGGTCATCTTTTTTCGTTTGTTTGTTTACTTCTCTGCTTAGGTTTTGCGTCCATTCCTTCTTCGTCGAATTAAGGCTGATGTTGAAAAGAGTTTGCCTCCAAAAAAGGAAGTGAAAATCTATGTGGGTCTCAGCAAAATGCAAAGGGAATGGTATGTAATACCACTATTGATTCTTCACTAACTTTTATTTGTATTTTGTTTTGCTAATTCATGTCCTCCAGGGTTTCCTGTTTGCTGGATTGAACTCAGCATGAAGAGTTTTCTGGTCGTATAATAATAATACAGGGCTTGCTAATCAAATTTATGACACAGTTTTGCAACTGTTAGATGATGGAATAGAGTGGGAGGTTTGTGAATCCAAAAATTAAATTTGGGATTTAATTAAACAAAACATAAAGCCTACTTGAGTCTTTTTAAAAGGAAGCTTTGGTTGCACAGATGAGAGACAGGGTTATTTGGTAGGTCATAAAGACGGTCATGAATTGCAGCTAGTCTGTGATGAAGGGAGAGACTATTTGTACAGATAAGAGAAAAATTCAATACTTTGTTTTACCTCACAAATTGAAATTTAATTAAAATTTCTTGTTCCATTCCTTGTTGATGTTTTTTTTATTTTAGGCAGATAAAATGTCCTTTAGGGAAATGACGATGGTGATGCATAGTAGCTATTTTTAAGCACACTATATAGTAGGACAAAAAAAACCTGAAAGCCTTGTAAGTTTTTTCTCTTGTTTTTATTTTTTTTTAATGGAGATATGAAATCCAAATGGCTAGAAACCTCTGACTTAGTTTTTTGTTTGTTTGTTGGCCATAGAAAGCTCAGCACGAATCAACAATGTGAAGTAGCTGCAGAAAAAGATACTGTAACTGATACTGTAGCACATATTATTAATTTGAATGTAGTGTTTACAGGTAGGAAATAAACAGCCATCCTACTCTTTACTGGTTATACCACATCTCAAAGTTTATTCAGTTCCGTACTTGATATTGATAAGTATTTGCAAGGGGCTGGAGTTGTTGGGAAACATACTGAAAGAATGTCAGATAAGGAAATGGGTGTGGTTTCTGGGAAAGAGAATCACCATAGAAGGTAGACCATCCTAAATGTCCTCAAAACTTTTGAAAGGCTTTATAGGGTACCAGTGATACTAGGCTTGTCTTGTATAGCTCTAACACATAGAACTAAGACATGAGTCAGTGCTAAAGGAAGGCAAATCTTTTTTAGTTAAACATATTGGTGAACTTCCTATCAGAATTATGATGGAGAGGTCTGCCTTGAATGATGTTTTGTGCCCCATAGTTGGACTTGTTAAGCTAGAGTGCTTAGGTTATTTACGTTATTTTGTTCACAGGATTCAAGGTCCTGAGACTTCGGTATTTAGATAGATTGCTCTTTCTTGGAGGCTAATATCTAAATTCTTAGGGTGCGTTCAAGGATTTTTACAATCTAGCCTGTGGCTGTAGCTTCATTACTCTCATTTCTCCCTTTTTACCCCATGTATTTTTACTTAATTTAAGTCACATTGTATTGATCTTATTCCCATTATCATGCCTTACCTCTCATAATTCTTCCTCCTCAGATTAGTGTTCTTACCCAAATGCTATACTATTAGCTCCATTGAATAGTAATTAAATAATGACACTGTTCTATTAGAAAAGACTACAAATTAAAATTATGTTTAAAACTTATGTTTTAAGTTGTGCTTAATTTATTAAAAATGTGATATCATACTATTTTGTTTTAATTCATCCCAAGGAGATGAACTTCGAGCATAAGTGTGAAAATTAGAACACTGTTGTATATCTGGGAGCAATAAGGAAAAACAGAAGGAGAGAGAGGTTACTGTGGTAGATTCCTGACCACATCTTACGAGTTGATGGGTTGACAGGTGTTTTGGGTTGAGATGGCGAAGGGGATGAGTGCATAAAATGGCAGGAACTAGACAGGAAACATTTGAACCCTCTTGAAATATTTTTCTTCTCAACAGGTATACTAGGATATTAATGAAGGATATAGATATACTAAACTCTGCAGGGAAGATGGACAAAATGAGGTTGTTGAACATCCTGATGCAGTTGAGGAAATGCTGTAACCATCCATATCTCTTTGATGGAGCTGAACCTGGCCCACCTTATACAACAGATATGCATCTGGTTACCAACAGTGGCAAAATGGTGGTGTTAGATAAGCTACTTCCGAAATTAAAGGAACAAGGTATCTGTGTTACTGGAATCAAATTGAGAAGTAATGAAAACTTGTTAAAATTCTAATGTTAAAATAAGGAGCACTACACTTTGAAAAGACGACTCTGGCATTTCCTAAAGTTATAAAGTATGGGATATTTAACTTCTGTCCACGGTCTTAAGTTCCACCTCCTCTCCCAATTTTAGGCCTTAAGTCTTTATTAGAAAGTAACCAGTAGTTAGGGCAACCGTACTCCCTGGATTTGGGAGGAGAGTTCTCATTTTATATATGCTTTCCCAGAAGTAACAACTTTTTCTTAGAAAATGTCAAGAATGCTCCTTCCAACCACACGCCTTTGCTAAACAGTGGTGTGTTCGTGGTGGTGTTTTTTAGTTAATTAAATATTATGTGAATGGATCCAAAACAGTTTTACTTACATCATGCTAATTTTTTATATGAAAATGAGTATGTCTGACGTATGTGTACAGGTGTACTTAAGTTGCATGAATGAACTTACTTAGAACAAACTTAGCATGAAGCCAGATTCAACCGTTGTAAGTTCATGGTAAAACTTGTTAGCTATGTTGTACCTGCTTGCCTCCTCCCAGATTATTTTGAAACAAATCCCAGATATCAAGGCATAAATTATTCATTCTGTAAAATGAAGTATCCAGTCAGATTCAAAATTTCTCCATTTTTTATTTTAATAATTATAATTGTGTCAGTAGATGAATCTTCTATAATGACTATCAAAAACATTGTAAAAGTTGTTAGTGAATTGGTTTTCTTTCTTTTTATACCTTGTAGTACAAGTATATTTTCTAGCATGCTTTCTTTGAAAGTCAAGTAATTAAAGGAATTGAATTGGTAGGGAGGAGTGAGTGAAGAACTTGCTAGAAATACTCAGATAATAATGAAAGCTATGATAAATTCTGCAAGGAAAATGGAAACTTTTGAACATCCTTATGCATTGGGGTTATGGAAGGTGGGACAGCAGCAAATTATCAGCCTAGCTTCCAAGACAAGATCATAATTATTATTTTTTTAAATGATCTCTTTGTTTTCATTTTGCTGAAGGCATTGTGCAGCTTGCTGAAGAAATGGAAGGCAGTTGAATAATTTGAATCATGTCAGATAAGTTCAGGGATAACCAGTGGAGATGTGAGGCACACATTTACAGTCCTTCAATGTGGAGTGGGTCTTCAGAACTAGATTAAGACTGGGGTGTTGGGAGATGTGTAGGGCCATGCACATGGAAGAGTTGTGGTAGTAGAAGGTTATTTTTAAATGTATGTGCAATAAAAAATAATAATGATTCTCTCAGCCTTTGGGATGGCAAGACCTCCCAGGCCAGATACAAATCACCCTTTTCTATTTGCTTTAGTGTGTTCTATAGATATTACCCTCTTATACTTGTGTCATCATGGGGAAAATGTTAGGAGTGACTGAGTTGAATAATAAATAATGTATAGTTTTTTCTTGTGTCCAACTAGGTAACTTGGAATTAAGGAATAATTGGTTAGTGTTAGTTTTGGTGAGTCTCAAATTTTTAAAGAATTGGTTTTGCTTTTGATCCTTCTGATAACGTGCTGTTAATATTCACCAACAGGTTCACGAGTACTAATCTTCAGTCAGATGACAAGGGTATTGGACATTTTGGAAGATTATTGCATGTGGAGAAATTATGAGTACTGCAGATTGGATGGGCAGACACCCCATGACGAGAGACAAGTGAGTAAAATCCAAGGAGGGTAGGTAAAAATAGATCAGATAAAATGATATTCTAACATTTATGTTTTCTTTTATGTCTATAGGAGTCCATCAATGCGTATAATGAACCAAACAGCACGAAGTTTGTGTTCATGTTAAGCACACGTGCTGGTGGTCTTGGCATCAATCTTGCTACTGCCGATGTCGTAATTTTATATGATTCAGATTGGAATCCTCAAGTAGATCTCCAGGCTATGGTAAGATATAACAAATAAATATATTCTTTGCTTATGGGTTTTTCTATTTAGAGCAAGCTAATAAGAGTCTACAAGTGTCAGTGACTTAACCCAGTAGAATTTTATTTTTCTCTGACCTAATAGTTCAGTGGTGGTATTTTGTAGGTGATCTTTCATGTAAATCAGTATATGGGTGTTTGCTCTTGGACTTACAGTGCGGTTACGTTCGTGAAATGTAACCCCATGATAAGTTTAAAATATCGTAAGTCAAGAATGTATTTACCCAATATTATAGTTTAGCCCATTTCTACTGAATGAATATCGCTTTTGCAATATCATAAAGTAAAAAAAAAAAATCTTAAGTCAAACCATCATGAAGTCTGGGACCATCTGTTTTTCCATCTTACAGCTTTTCCTTATCTTAGGATCTTGGAGTCCTGCTATATCCTCTGCATTCTGGTTATAGCAGGGGGATGAGAGAGAGCGGAGGATTGCCTAGGAAACTTTGTATGGGTTAGACCTGAAAGTGCTTCTCCCTTCATTGGCCAGAACTGGTCATACAGCATAACTGACTAAGGGAACTGGTAAAGGATAGTAGAGTTGTGTCCTAGGAGGAAAGGTAAATGGTTTGGTGAGCTACTAACCTACCTGCCACATTAGATGATTCAGATTTATGCCCATGTGTGGGAGTACCTTGACCAGATCAGGAAGATCATTCTTTTTTGAGAAAATTTATGATGTGTAGATGAATACGAGAACTTACAATTGAGTCTCTGGCGTTGATCAGTTTCATTCTCTGCTGTTTATAAGGGTGACTGGGGAAAATGGATCAATTAGAAATAGGGATGCTTTGCAGGAGTGTGCTTTGTGAACTTACCAGAAGTTAAACAGAAAATGGGATTCAAGTTAATTTGACTACTTGTATTTAGTTACTTGGGTAATATTTAAAGGCTGAGATTTTTATATTCTTTGTGAAGTTCATTTATTTACGTTACTTTCTCTAATAGCAGTGGAAATTTAGATTTGATTTAAGTAGAAAAACATTTTGAATTTAAACCTAAGAAAAAAGATTGTTTTAAAAAAACTTATCAGATTTAAGAACTATAATTTTTTCATGTCTGGAGATGTTATGTATATTTTATCTCTGTATAATCTAGTAAAATTTGTGTGATAGTTTCTCACAGATTCAGCAGCTATGATGTTTTCCATGCCTCCTAAAAGTTTTCCTTGCGACATAACCAATTAATTGAAACTGAGAAACTTTGAGAATTTAAGAAATATTAACATACTATGAATCTGTTTTAAAACATAATGTATTTGTTTTGTTACATATTTTTAAAAAGTTTTGTACTTGAGAATATTTAGGCTTTTTTTCTCAGTATGCACATTCAAATGTTATTTATGTAACTTTTTAACTTTATGGTAATTTGCCTAGGACCGAGCACATAGAATTGGACAAACCAAGACAGTCAGAGTGTTTCGCTTTATAACTGATAACACTGTAGAAGAAAGAATAGTGGAACGTGCTGAAATGAAACTCAGACTGGATTCAATCGTCATTCAACAAGGTGAGCCTTAGAACCTTAAAAATGTATCAAGTTGGATTGATGCATGTTTTTTTCCTGAATTTTTAAGATTCTTACTATTAAGCATCTATTTAATCAAGGTAGCAGCCAACAATATTTGTATTCCAGAGATTAGTAAGCTTTGGTTTGGTTAAGAGGATGAATTTGGGCTCAGAAAGGTTGACACTTGAATATTGACTGCCATTTAGCAATTCTATTACACTTCTCTGAGCCTGTTTTTTTACCTACTAAATACCTAGCATTTAATGTGGTACATATTAATTAGAGCTGTGGTGATTACGATTTACTTGACTAAGCATTGTTGATTACTCTGAAGGATACTAAACAAATACAAAAGCAACTCAAAGTAACAGATACAGTCTTTTTCTAGTCTGCAACTGTTTATTGAGCACCAAGCTGATGCCAGGCATTGTTCTTCGTTCTGAGATAACATTGGTGAATGGAACTAAGAAGTGTTCTTACTTTCAATGAGTTTATAAGTTAGTGAAGGAGAGATAGAATAAACATTGATTTTTTTCTTAAAGATTTTATTGGGGAAGGGGAACAGGACTTTATTGGGGAACAGTGTGTACTTCCAGGATTTTTTTCCAAGGTAAGTTGTTGATCTTTAAATCTTAGTTGTGGAGGCTGCCCTTTAGCTTCAAGTTGTTGTCCTTTCAGTCTTAGTTGTGGAGGGCGCAGCTCAGCTCCAGGTCCAGTTGCCATTGCTAGTTGCAGGGGGCACAGCCCACCATCCCTTGCGGGAGTCCAACCAGCAACCTTGTGGTTGAGAGGACACACTCCAATCAACTGAGCCATCCGGGAGCTCAGCTGCAGCTTAGCTCAAGGTGCCCTGTTCAATCTTAGTTGCAGGGGGCACTGCCCACCATCCCTTGTGGGACTCGAGGAGTTGAACTGGCAACTTTGTGGTTGAGAGCCCACTGGCCAATGTGGTAATCGAACCGGCAGCCTTCGGAGTTAGGAGCATGGAGCTCCAACCGCCTGAGCCACCGGGCTGCCCCAGAATAAACATTTATGTAACTAGGATTACAAGGTGGAAGTGGAATTTTATTTTGGATTAGTTGAAGGGAACTTCAGGGTCTCAATCCAGATCAGTTTTTAAGGAAGACATATATGTTTTCATGAAGCTACCAGTAAAGTTGGTGATGGAACATGTAAAATGCCAAAATGGAAAAAAAAATCCTCAATAACTTCAGGACCATATTGATTTGTTTCCTTCTCATATTGCATCATGAGCATATACTTTCTATGTCTACAGAGCTGAGAGGTATACTGTTAGCATTGTTCCCTAATTATTTCATGTATGTGTCTTGGTTTTGCCATCTCTAGTTTCCATGTAAGTAAGGGCATGTTACAAGTCTTTGGTATCCTGTAATGCCAACCATAGTGTTAGCCACATGCCTGAATACCTGAAGACAATAAATGATGCTTATTGTTAGTTGGTTTTTGTTAATAATAGCTTGACATTGAGTGCTTGCTTCGTGCTAAGTAACATGCTAAATGCTTTACCTCCATTATCTCCTTTATTCCTCATACCAGTTTGAGGTTGGCATCAGTGGTAGACGCAAGTCACTTGTGCACCATTCATGCAGCTGGGAAGTAACTCAGACGGAATCAGGAGCTGTGTAAACTGTTAGGGTGAGGGGTTCTGTTAGGAAAGCCTCTGGGGACTTATCGTGAGGTTTCTCATGGGTGATGCAGTGACTAGGTTTTTTTCCCCTCACGGTCATCCATGTGTTTACAGAACACCTGCCATGTGGTTCTTGTTCTCAATTATTCTCATCTATAAATGAGAATACAACGTTTTTTAAAGATTACAAAAATATTAGTCACTTTATAGTCACTTAGAAATACATTTGAGTTTTTCTGTTTAATTTTGTAATTTATTTACTGGGGCAAATTTTGTACTAGTTGCTTGGTTAATCCCATTTGTAGTATTAGTCAAACAGCAAGCCTCAGGTGCTTACCTCTGTGTTACTGTCTTGTGGACTGAGACACATAACTAAAAAGATGAGAACACAAAGGAGCATTTTATGTCTGAAAAGCACCCTCCCTGTCCAACAGGAAAGTAGTTTCCATAAACCTAAGAATATTTTGATAGCAGTGAGATAGCTTTCAATCCAAAGAAAAATGTTCTGTGGATACAGTAGCCCCTCCTCCATGCTTTTGCTTTCTGCGGTTTCAGTTACCCATAGTCAACCATGGTCTGAAAATATTAATGGAAAATTCTAGAAATAAACAATTTATAATTTCTAAATTGCATGCTGTGTATGACACAGCATGATGAAATCTTGTGGCATCACGCTCTGTCTCACCTGGAACATGAACTGTCCCTTTATCCAGTGTATCCACATTGTATATGATACCCATTAAGTCACTTAATAGCTGTCGTCATTATCAGAGAGAGACCACATTCACATAACTTTTATTACAGTTTATTGTTACAGTTGTTCTATTTTAGTATGTTATTGTACTTAATCTCTTACTGTGCCTTATTTATAAATTAAACTTTATCATAGGTATATATGTAATGGAAAAAACATAGTGTATATAGGGTTCGGTACTATCTGGTTTCACGCATCCACTGAGGGTCTTGGAAAGTATCTTCCCTGGATAAGGAGGGACTCCTGTATATCTTGATTTTAAAAGTCACAGAAGTTTGGTTGCACATTCTATTAGGGATTGAAAACCATGATATTAGTAGTTAATGAAGTTGTAGAAAACAACTTAGGTCTTTATCAACTCATTAGAAATTGGTTGGAATACAAAAATTAAAGCTTTATGTTAGTATATGTGAATGGCCCTTGAGGGTGAAAACAGTTCTATGCAGTATATTGTTTTGTTTTGATGCCTTTTATTTTTGATAACACAAATTACAGAGTTGGCGAAATTCCTGCCACTTGAAGATCTTAATTACTTTTTCTGTGACCAAATTAAACTTTCAACAATTTCAGTCCTTAAGATTATGAAGTTTCAGAAATTGATGTTGTATATTTCAGTCCTTACATAAAATTGGCAATATGAATGTTTTTTTTCCTACTTCACCTTTCTAAATCGAAAAAGCTGATTTGGGAGTATTAGTGTTAACATCTTTCTGCTTATCAGAAACTTCTCGTGTTTGTAATGCTCTCTCCTCTGTTAATAATTTTTTTTTAAGTCTTGCTAATAATTTCAATTTTCACGTATCCAAAATTAGTATTATTCACCCTATATATATATTTTTGAGATAGTGTACAACAGACTTTATTACCTAATACTTAATAAGGTTTAGAAACATCTCAGAGCTTACCAACTATTTGTCTTTAAATTTTATGTAAAAAATGAAAATTAATCAGATGTAAATAAACAAATGATTGATGTTTGAGGCCAAATGACATGGTATTACATCTAACATTTAAAGTTTGAAGTTTCCAGTAAAATTAAATTTGTTCAGTTAACATTATACAATGTAATCTTTTTTCAGGAAGACTTGTGGATCAGAATCTGAACAAAATTGGCAAAGATGAAATGCTTCAAATGATTAGACATGGGGCGACACATGTTTTTGCTTCAAAGGAAAGTGAGATTACTGATGAGGATATTGATGGCATTTTGGAAAGAGGTGCAAAGAAGGTGAGATGTAGATTAAATGATAATGTTTTAATATAAAATATTTTAAACCAAAATCAAGGAAATGTTTGTTATGTGAATTACAGATAGCATGATTTCCATAAAAAGAAGCTTTTGTGTATTGTAAAGCTTAAATCCATTTTGACTATAGTTCTCATACTTTTTGAATTCTTAACCTAATAGGTGTTTCTTTTGTTCCCTAGACTGCAGAGATGAATGAAAAGCTCTCTAAGATGGGTGAAAGCTCACTTAGAAACTTTACAATGGATACAGAGTCAAGTGTCTATAACTTCGAAGGAGAAGATTATAGAGAAAAACAAAAGGTAATTTAGAGGTTTTGCTTACTTGAGGCTTTATTTTACTTGAAACTTGGAATTTTAAATGTTAGGTGTAATAGGTATTACAGTAGAAGTCATTTCTATTTATTCACATCTAAATTATTTTCATTTTTATGTTAAATTTGATGCCAAATTTTCAGTTCATAAACTCAGAAATGTAAAGGTTTATGTAATGAAGCTTACTGTATCCTATTCAGTATAATATTGTGAAATACATGATAGTGAAGTCTTTTGTGTGGGGCAAATACAGTAATTTTAAGATATTTAAAATTTAAATTATTGGCAAAAAAATTGTCACAACCTTACTAGGATTTTTTTTTTAACTGCAGAATTGGCTGGTAATAAAGAAAAATTTTCTAACTTCATAAGCAGTACTTGGAATTTATATAGAGAGAAATTAGAAAATACTTCCAGTGTAAAAAAATAATTCTACCTTAGTATTTGCCTTGTTAACATTTAGACATGCATATCCTCTGGATTTTTTTCTAGAGTAAATAGATACCTACATATTTCTCCTAATTTGGGCTGTAACATACATTCTATAGCATTTTTTTTTACCCTAGAGTATTATTAACTTGGTCTATTCATATACTATTCATAGACACTGTCCTATGTGTTAATTGTAATTACAGTATTGAGCAAAGTGTAGTCCCTGTCCTCGTAGAGCTTATAGTCCAGGGTTTTATGAATATCTTTTCCATTTACAAACAGTCGTAATGACATAAACAGTACGAGTTGCATTCATGTAAGATTTGCAACTGTATATAATAAACGTTGGTGATTGGAATTATTTTCCATATGCTAGATTGCATTCACAGAGTGGATTGAACCGCCTAAACGAGAAAGAAAAGCCAACTATGCTGTTGATGCCTATTTTAGGGAAGCTCTTCGTGTCAGTGAACCTAAAGCACCCAAGGTGAGTTGACAGCACAAAAATTTTGAAAGATACTGTAATGTAAATTGTTTTTCTTATATTCTTACAATAAAAACTGGTTGAGAATTATATTTTGTGATTTTTTTTTACAGTGTAACTATTCAGTGTTTAATTGTTGAAAGTTTTCTAAAAATTAATTTTATATATGCATTTAAAATTTTATTATTTCACTTTTATTGAAAGATGCATTCAGTTGCTTAGAGAACTAATTGGCTATCACACAGTTTATGGAATAAAGATGATTAGAGATAGATTTAAAGCAAAATAGTTTGGTATTTATGTATAATATTATTTTCATTTTTCTTTAGGCTCCTCGGCCTCCAAAACAACCTAATGTTCAGGATTTCCAGTTCTTTCCCCCACGTTTATTTGAATTATTGGAAAAAGAAATTCTATATTACAGAAAAACTATCGGGTACAAGGTAATAGAAATAACACTTTGTTTATACCTAGTCTTGTTTGTTTTTAACTTAATAAATGCAAGATATTGGTATGTTTTCTTTCATGGTTGGATTAAAATTTGTGAAATACCATTTAGTTGGTTAAGAATTTAGTCCATCATGTATTTTCTAAAATTTACTGATTTAATGACATAGAAAAATATATTTTTAGGTACCTCGAAATCCTGACCTACCAAATGCAGCGCAAGCACAGAAAGAAGAACAGCTTAAAATTGATGAAGCTGAACCTCTTAATGATGAAGAGTTAGAAGAAAAAGAGAAGCTTCTAACACAGGTATAGCCTTCAATCAACACAAAATTTTTTAACTATTATTTTGTAAGGTACTGTGTTAGGTTGTGTTTGGGTATACAAAGAAGTACAAGTTTTAGCTTTCAAAGTGGAATGATTGGAGATGATAAAGCATGAACATATGGCTACATGCTATATTTGATTGTCACTACTTTTTAAGGTAGTTGATAAGATTATAGATTTACACCAGCCTTGACTGGTTGAATGGGTATCCTTTTTTGATCACCTTTTCTCTAAAGTGTTCCCTTTACTTCCTGTGAATCTTCCACATTGCTGCTAATTCATTATTCTCAGATATTTCTGCTTGGTACTTTTTTAACATCCTTTAGAATTCAATAAAGGCCTGTCAGAATCTGGCCTCAACCTACCATTAAAGCTTCATTTTCCCACTCTTCAACCTGTGTTTATTCTTCCTAGCAAACTCCTGCTAATCCTTCAAAGCTCAGCAAAAGTGTCACCTTTTCATGCAGCATTCCTTACTCTCTTCCACTCAGTTTATTGGCTAAGCAACATATGATGTAATGCTGAAAGTGTACATCTATGTACATAAAAAGTGGTAACTATGTACGTGAACTAAGAGCAACCAAAAATTAGTTTCTGTAATAGAAGCATTGGTAAAGTGTGATAGCATCTCTGTCACCTTCATTGTACTGTGATTAAATATTATTTCTGTTGATTTGAAGGGATTTACCAATTGGAATAAGAGGGATTTTAACCAGTTTATCAAAGCTAATGAGAAGTGGGGTCGTGATGATATTGAAAATATAGCAAGAGAAGTAGAAGGGAAAACTCCAGAAGAAGTTATTGAATACTCAGGTAATTCTTTTATTACATTAACAGATAGATATAAGTACATTCTTAGGTTTTTGGAGAGCTGTTAAACATTTCAGGTTTTCTTACTCTGAATTACTGTTTTGATAACTTAATTTTGTCACAACTTAGTGTCTTGTTTTGTTCTGTTTCTTAAAAGCTGAGTTAGAAAATGTCCCTTTCTTTAAAATGGCATAACTGTTTAATTTTCTTAACCTAGCTAAGTAGCTGTAGCCAAGAAAATAAGAATAGGTTATTGACTAACAGCTTTTATTTTTATTTTATCTCTGTCTATAACTTCTCAAGTGTTACGTGCCGATTTTCAAGTTGACTAGTATAGCTGTACTTTGATGAGTCTGCTTAGAATTTCAGAAATTGAAGAGTTAGAAAATACTTAAATCATCCAGTTCACCTCATTTTTTTAAAGTTAAGGAAACTAAGAAATTATAAGTGACCTATTTATTTTCTAGTATTGGATGTGGGAGAACTGGAAATATTTCTTAATCCTTAGCAAAATAAAATGAGGATATTTATGATAACAATTTGTCATAAATCTGCCCATCCCATCTGTCCCAACTTTTACTCTTCCACAGCTGTGTTCTGGGAAAGATGCAATGAGCTCCAGGACATAGAGAAGATTATGGCTCAGATTGAAAGGGGAGAGGCAAGAATTCAAAGAAGAATTAGTATCAAAAAAGCACTTGACACAAAGGTACTTTGTATATTAATAAATATGGTAGTAAATAAAATAACTCCTACCTGTGAATGTGAGCGTTAAAGTAACTTTTAAAAAGGAAAAGAATTATGGTTTAAAATTTAAAATTTCTTCCAAGAAAATGTAGGTATTAACAGAATTTACCCTCGTATTTCAGTTGCTATATCTGGGTCAGAGTCACTAGGATTAGTTCTTTCCTACATAGTATCAGAAAGTCTGGGTCTGTGATTCCCTTTAGAATAATAATGAATATAAAGTTGTTTCAGGACAAAGGGGATATAATACAATCAAGATGCTATGGATAGGAAATTCTGATTTGAAATAAAACATTTTAGCTAATTTTACTAAAATTGAGTTTGAAATACAGATAATATAGGCTTTATGTTTTATATAATATAAAATCTGACTTTGATAGATTGGACGGTACAAAGCACCTTTTCATCAGCTGAGAATATCATATGGTACTAACAAAGGAAAAAACTACACTGAAGAAGAGGATCGTTTTCTGATCTGTATGCTTCACAAACTTGGATTTGACAAAGAAAATGTTTATGATGAATTGCGACAGTGTATTCGCAACTCTCCTCAATTTAGATTTGACTGGTTTCTTAAGTCCAGAACTGCAATGGTGAGTGCTTGGGCCTTTTTGTGTAATGTAGCAAACAGTCAGAGTAAGTGTATATTCTTTAACTGAGGTAGCTTCTTTTATTCTTAAGAGAAGATTGTGGTTCCACTGTATCTTTGAAGTAAATTTTTGTTAAATATATTGTTAGTGTCGTAGATTAATTCAGTTGCTTAGAAAACAGTTCACCTCCATAGTTAAAAACTTGACATCATAGGTAGGTTAAGTTTATTGGTCCCATCCATTAATCCCACGTGTATTTTAACATGACTATATATGATAAAATTAGTTTAATTATGTTCTAAATAGGAGGAACTGGCAACCATCAAGAATGTGGTAATTACAATTTAAAATTTGTACTGTTCAGACTTTGGTTTTGTAAATGACATCTGCCCATAATAATATTGAGTCTAGGTTATTTTTGTTGTAAAATAAATGTAGTAAAACACTCTTTGTACTGATTTAATGCTAGGTT
The DNA here is from genome assembly GCF_964194185.1 of Rhinolophus hipposideros. Taxonomy (NCBI): domain Eukaryota; kingdom Metazoa; phylum Chordata; class Mammalia; order Chiroptera; family Rhinolophidae; genus Rhinolophus; species Rhinolophus hipposideros. The sequence continues at coordinate 18,010,909 of NC_138062.1, forward strand.
AGTTTTTTTATTTCCAATATCTGGCTGTTTCTGTTAGAAATTCTAATAATCTAAAATTAGAATTCAGAGAAGGTTGGCTTTGGTGAATTGGTCTTTTTCTTATGTATTTTACTTACCCCTTTGAACTTTTAACTGCATTTTGTGTTCAGAGGATGATGATAATGCTCAAAAGTTCTGTAATCTTAAGTTTGAAATATCTTGGGATAAACAGTTTAATCATCTTTATAATAACGATTTCCTTCAATGGTTTTAAAATACATTGTCACTCTTCAAAATGCAGGATAGTTGCAGTCTTCACATTTGACCACTGAAGAATTATTTTATTTATTTATTTATTTATTTATTTATTTATTTATTTATTTATTTTTCCCCAGTAAACATTCAGAGAGGTTACTGTTTTCTGAAACCCTAGTTTGGGAAATGTTACATTACAAGTAACTATAAATACGTAGTCAGAGGAAAGACAGATTCAGTTACTAAAAGCTCTACCTTATGTCTTGTTAAGTAGGAACAATTGATATCATTAATAAGGAAGAAAGATTTTATACTGAGCGAAACAAGATGCAGTATCACATGGATTTTACCAGTACAATATCATGGTCTAAAACTGTTACTTTCTACCATGTTTCATGTGAAGGCACCCATAAAAAATGATAACACATGTGGCCCCTTTTGATAAATAATTGAGGCATAATCCTTGCCCAAGAGACAGGATGATTCGTACTTCACATCTGTAACACATTCTGGCATATGCGCCTCTGTACCTGAGAAATACAGTACACTACCTTTTATCTCTGTATAGTACTGCAAATATTTCTAAACCTTGTATGGTATATTCTATAAAATAGCATTTTTAAATGATTTTATTGTAATTGTGTAGTAGTATCACTGATTACAAGGAAAAGAAAAACAGTTTTTCTCAGGAGTGGAACTGGGAGCCAGCAGTGATTCAAGCGGACTTCTATTTTCTTCAGGGTTATCTACCACTTCTACACTATACTATAAAATCTTTTCTGGAGGCTGTTAGATTACTAGAGAGATGAGGTAGAACTCATTGTAGACTTCATGACTTTTTTCAGAACTGGGAAAGGTGACATGTGGTACATTGGTTACCATAATTCTACTGACAATGCTTTTAATGGGAAAGATTATGTACATCTCTTACTAAAGTTAGTTCTGGTTGATTTTGACCCTTAAATATGCACGCTGTTACTTTTCTAAAGTTTGGGTGTAAATGACAGTTCTCAGGCACGGGCACTAAGTACCAGTATTGCATATACAGAGGATGCCCAAAAAAGGTATACACATTTTAAGAAAGGAAAACTATTAAAATTACAATACTCAATACATACCAATAACAAAAGATGAATACAAATCACATTTGACTTCCGCAATTACAAGAGGTGCTCAAAGTGGTTACCATCAGAATTCAGACACTTCCGATTATGGCGAACTACTGCTTGAGCAATGTTGACCAAAGTGTCCACTTGTATACATTCTTTTTTCTTTTGTGGCACCCTGGTATTATGAGATATTTTCACTGTTTTAATTCTGAAGTGAAAGAAGGATTTGTGAAAAATACACAATAATTTGGTTTTAAATAATGAAATAAAAATACTTACAAATATATTTTTTAACCTTATAGCACAGACTGTATAAAAATCAATTCCTTTTGCTTTTTAAAATTTTGGGGGGTGTGTGTAAGTGATTTTATATTACCCTATTAAACATACTTTAAGTTACAGATGGAAAATACAAGTTTACCATGTAAGTTTATGTTTGCAACTCAGGAGCTCCAAAGAAGATGTAACACCTTGATTACCTTGATTGAAAGAGAAAACATGGAACTAGAAGAAAAGGAGAAGGCAGAAAAAAAGAAAAGAGGACCAAAGCCTTCAGTAAGTAGTCACAGATATGTAAATATTTTCCTAGATAGATTTGTGTTTATCTTTTTAAGAATTTGAACATTACTTGGCTATCATAGATATGCTAGGGTTTTTGTTTTTTGTTTTTATAAATAATAAAGCTTTGTGCCACTTGATTGCATTGTGTGGGGAAAAATCACGATATGATGGTGGGGATTGGTGAAAATCTGGGAAGGTATGTCTTGTGAATGCCAAGGGCCTACACTTTACCTTGGGGAATACAAGTAACAATTGTAGAATATTTAAAGAAATATTAGGAAAGCAATGGCTTTACAACTTTGCTATTAGCTTCTAGCTTTGATGTACTGTCCTCATGATATCTTAGCAATGTAAAAGCAAAAATTTTAAGATAAAAAAGCCATCTTGTTATTTAATAATAGTTAATTTATAAATTCACGAATAAATGAATATTTCTGGGTAATACCTATTATTTGTGTAACCTCACAAATTACTTCTTATTACTACTGCTTTCTTTTGGTAAGAGGGCATTTTATACATTTGTTTAGTGTATTGATTTACTACTGCTAATTGTGAGTTATTTATTTCATTATTAGCATTAAAATGTTGTATTAGTAATACGAGTAGATAAGATTGTTCTGGGTAAGAAAACCTAATACCTGTTACGATGTAGCAGTTATTAAGTAAAGTGTTGTCATGCGTTTGTCACTGTATTTCACATTAATGCTAGTGCTGTGATGAAAAGTAATCTTTGTGTTTGTTTATAGACACAAAAACGTAAAATGGATGGAGCACCTGATGGTCGAGGAAGAAAAAAGAAGCTGAAACTATGAATCTAAATTTGTTTCATAATCACTAACTTTAAACCAGTAGTTCTTTAATTTACGGGTCTTCATAAGATGTACTGTACAATGCTCAATTGTTATGTCATTCAAAGACATCAGGTTCATCTGTTTACTGAGCTAGAAACATAGTATGTAGTTCCACTTTTTAAAATGCAACAGCTGTGCTGAAATTTTTTTTATCATTAACACTTGAAATAATAAAATAGGCGTCATATATTAATAAATGTTTCATTTGATTTATTTTTCTATTCTAGTTCCATATGTGAAGAGTGTGATTTTTTGTTGTTGTTGTTAGCTATATTTTCTATACCCATAGGCTTAAAAATGCCAACGAGAAAAAAAACTGCAAATGACATTTGTCCCTTCAGTTTTCAGTTAGTTCTGTAATTGTTTTAATTCACTTTGCCTTTGCAGAAATTTGGGTATCATCTTTGTAGTGCTATTGAGTCTCATCTGGAAAGATTATGTAAATTGCATTCTCCTTGCTTATTATATGTAGGTAGAAAGGGGGGAAAAGGCAAGAAAAATTTTTAAATTTGTGCATATTTCTGTTATGCTTTCTGTTTCTATAGTTGGTTCTGAGATGAATATGCCCTATTCTGTTGGAAGAATGGCCTTTTAGTTGTATAGCCAAAGACATTTAGTATTTTCTGGTTCTTTAAGGTGTTATTGTACCATTTTGTAAGAGGAATATTATTTTTTTTAATTATTTGGTAAAAATTTTGACAAATTACCTTCTGAAGCAGCCACAATTTAGAAAGATAATGTCAAAACTAAGGTGGTTTTTGTTGTTATTTTAAAAGATCCAGCCAAGATAAGATGTGAATTTATTATACTGTTAAATTGAAATTGGTAACAAAATGTATCCCCTTGCAGTTTACCTTGAGTTTTAGAGTAACTGAAAATTTTACTATATTTTCAAATAATTTCTAAATGTGAGCAGCAAGACTGACAATTATTCCAGTTTTTATTTTCTATGGACAGACTTGATAAACTGGAGACCCTGAAGCAGGATTACCCAAATTGTAGTGTCAGGATTTTAGCTGTACCAGAGGCCTTTATGTGCTACAAATAATTTGTATAAAGTTTTATATGTGGAAATTGGGTACATAAACAGTTCTCCATTTTTCTAAGGGAATGCAATAAATGTAGCATCGTGAATAAATATAACTTTTATAATCCTTAAGTGGTCTTTTCTTTGCATTCCTTTAATTTTCTTTTCTCATTTGATTTTTATTCACTTTTTCCTTAAGGCATTATCTTTTCCCCTTTCTATAAGTTATCCTGTCCATCTGCCCACACATAACTGAGATTGTTATTTATAATGCTGATTTCTATAGTAATACTAATACTGCTTATTTTTACAAAATGTGGGACTGCTGCTATCAATGGCATGCAAATCAGTGTTTATGGCACGTGGTAGAGTAGTTTGAATTTATTTTGTACTTCCCCAACTTGATTCCTATACTACCTTGGATTATTGAAATAATAGTTGTGAGTCTACTGTACGCAAAATTTGAGGAACGGTTACTATTTTTATGAAAGTAGCTATCATTCAGAATGGTGACCTCATTTTGGAAGAAACAATTGGAAAAATGTAAGGCTGAAGAAAACGTTACAGAAGTCACAAAAACTGATATTATCAAGAGAAAGAGAAGCAGTTTGATGTGTAAAGGGTGTGGGGGTGGGAGGAGGTAGAGAACGCAAAATGAATCAAGTATAATGCCAGCCCTTGAGAGCCAAGCAAGACGCAAATGTAAAAGAAATAAAGGGAAGCACTTGAAAAAGGCATGAAAGAAACATCCAAGTTTAGCATTGCAGTTTTGCCAATATAAGATACGTGTGTTTTACAGATCAATTAGGCTATCACTTACTGCAAGTTTGTCAAGAATAAAGTCATTTTTCCTTTCTTTGATTAACAGTGTAAGTATTTACTGTTAATCAAAGAAAGGAAAAATGACTCAAACCAACTTTTAAAAAGGAATTACATTGGAGAAGATAGACTAAAAATTGTAACTGAATTTCCAATTGATTTCCTCAATTTCCAGTTGAGGAAGAGGAAACCTTAATCGTAGAATGGTGTCTGAAGCTGACCTAGAAGAGGCTATATGTTTACACAGGTGCAGATTACAGTAGTCTGTTACCCATAATATTTCATTTAATAATTGAGTAAAGCTTTATATAATTGTTAGGAAGATTATATTCTATTGAGAGGAGGTCCAGGAAAAAAAATCATTTCTTTGAACTTCAATATTGTTTTAAATGTTAACATTAAAACCTTGGAGAGGTTTCCAATAGCTAACTTTTTAATTTAGGACACTTCACATTCATATAATAGACTTAAAGTGTTCTTAATTTCATAGCAGTGCTTACATACGCTCATTATAATGTATTAAAATTGTATTAATTAGAAAATCTGAATGAAACAGTCCTAATTTAGGATAGTTGCATTTGTAAGGACCTCTAAATGTTGGTCTTACAGGATATTCAGTATATTGTTAAGTGTGATAGATGATAGCAAAAAAGTAATAAACTGGTTGATATTTTAGTATTTAACACTTGCACCAATTAGCCTATCAATTTGTTGGTAGGTTTCAAATATTTTTCTCAGAATTATACTAAGGGTTTTTGGGTTTTGTTTATTTTGGCAGAACTGCACTCCTTAGAGTGACAAGTTCAGGTGTAGGAACATTTCTGAGAAGCCCTGCAGTCCTTAACACTTGACACCAATTTCCTGTTCAGTATTTCTGTGGGGGTATTCAGTGGGTAGTCTCAAGCTGAAAAAGCATGAAGAAGTTGAAGCAAGTGCAAAATACTGCACTTGCTTCAGACATAGAACACAGTTGTCCCGATTCCTATTGCCATTTTAAAGGAAGGAGCAGCTCTTCTAAAAATAGCAGTGATGTACCCTATTTCAGTGTCTCTATATCCAAAACTAGTTCATAGGCCCTGCATTCAGATTTGTGCTGCCGAGGTTCAGAACCTGCTCAAGATAAGGCAGCCACAGATCACTGGTGAAATTGCACAGCAGAAGCGTTCTCACATCCTCACCATGTACACCTTACTCTTTCCTGAAACCACTGTTCTCTGGGTGTGTCTCAGGCATCACTCAGGTCTGCAAGTTTCCCTTGAAAAACGTGTCACCCTGAGCCTGATGTATTTTTGAAAATTGAGATCACTGTATCTCTGGGCCTTCAGGATCTGCTCTAAAACCTTCTTCACCTGGGAGCTTGTTACGTGCAAAATTTAAGGCCTCGTGCCTTAAATTCTGCTGAATTAGAATCTGTGTTTTAATAAGATCCTCAAAGGTGATTTCATGTGTACACAAAAATGTGGAAAGCACTGTTTTAAAAACATTTTGCCAAAGCAAAGTAAAATAAAAGCAAAATAAAAGGAAACCTTATTTTGCCAAAGCAAAATAAAATGGCTATTTACAGGTATCTTCAGGTTAACATCAGGGTAACTTGGATTTTTCTTTTTTTAGTTTAGATGAAGATGATTAATAGTATTTCAGAGAAACTGTGTTCATCTGGAATTTTAGCTATGCAGCTAGTCTGCCAGGGGTTTCCCTAGTGAGTTTTAATATATAGTAAGTCCTCACTGAATGTCATTGATAAGGTCTGAGGTTTATACCAAAACCAATTTTACCATAGGCTAGTTGGTGAAAACAAAAGTTCCTACGGCATCCCATCATTACAACAAACGAAACATTATTCAAGGACCTGCTGTGGTAGCATTTATAGGTGTGATGTACAAACGGTTAAAGAACTAGACTTGGTGACAATGGTTTCGGATGGTTGTGTCACCTCTTTCACAGGAAAGAGTTTTTAACATTAAAACGTGAGAGTAATTCTCAGCTTATTTATCCTGCTGTATACTCTCACTTTTAGGACACCGCTGATCTGGAAACAGGTCAGTTGTGTCCTGTATTGATGCACGGACGACAATATCTGCTGCCACGTTTAGTCAAGTTCCGCTTGGTAGAGAGGGCCCTTCACACTTCAGCAGGCCATTTAGACTTGACCGGTACTTTATAGTGGAGTCACTGCCTGGCTGTGTGAACGTTGCCTACAGGTGGGTCAGTGTTCTCATCCGAGGCACAGAACTTAAGTCTGAGTAGCAGGGAAGTCAGTAATGTGATGCCGCTCAGCAGTAAGACCACGTGCACTGCCCGAGAGGGACATGGTGCCGCTTTGAGCATCCATCCCTATCCTTTCTAGTCCTGCTTGCTCATGAGCCTTGCCACCTGGGAACAAGTCTGGAGTGAAGATGGCTTTTTCAGAAGGTTTCAGGGTGATAACGTTGACTGTTAGTGCCCCTGTTTTTATCAGCACCTGTATCTTGAGAGAGTCAGAAATTCAGGATTGGCTCTTGTGCGTTTCAAGGTTTGGACCCAGCAAAGCGGTGTGGACTGATGGTATCCCAGCCTCCTTTTTCAAACATTGCATTCTCTCTTGATACAAATTGTATGGCTATACCACTCTCTTCCACTTGCCACATTAGGAGGAAAGTCTATTTTGAGGACGTTTATAAAGTATGAGAAGTGAGTGGTGTGGAGTGGGTAAGTTGGGCGTTATTGTTAAAATGGGAGTTGGGGGCATACACTTGAGAGAGGGCAGCAGAGGACAGGCTGAAGCCCTCAAATCCTGGCTGTTTCACTAACGGAGTGCTTCCTTGTGGCTTGTGGCTCATACTGCCACATTGTTTTGAGTCCTGCGTTGTACTCTATCCTAGAATGAAGAGATATTTGGTATTAACTTTTAAAAAAAAAAAAAGATTTTTATTGGGGAAGGGGAACAGGACTTTATTGGGGAACAGTGTGTACGTACTTCCAGGACTTTTTTTTTTCCAAGTCAAGTTGTCCTTTCAATCTTAGTTGTGGAGGGTGTCATTCAGCCTCAAGTTGTTCTCCTTTCAGTCTTAGTTGTGGAGGACGCAGCTCAGCTCCAGGTCCAGTTGCCATTGCTAGTTGCAGGGGGCACAGCCCACCATCCCTTCCAGGAGTCGAAACCGGCAGCCTTGTGGTTGAGAGGACGCGCTCCAACCAACTGAGCCATCCGGGAGCTCAGCGGCAGCTCATTTCGAGGTACTGTGTTCAATCTTAGTTGCAGGGGGCGCAGCCCACCATCCCTTGCGGGACTTGAGGAATTGAACTGGCAACCTTGTGGTTGAGAGCCCACTGGCCCATGTGGGAATCTAACCTGCAGCCTTCGGAGTAAGGAGCATGGAGCTCTAACCGCCTGAGCCACCGGGCCGGCCCTGGTATTAACTTTTAAACCCTACTGTTACTAAAAAATGAATGGCCCATCAGTTTGTTCCTGACTAAAGTATAAAGCTTTGATTTCAAGAATTACCATTAATAAATTTCATGAAATTGGCCTCAACATATCTCATGAACCAGAGACACAAAGTCCCCTGGGAGCGATATTATTCTTTGTTAGTCATCCTCTCTTTCTCCCTAAGGTAGCATACTACTGCATAGTAAACAAAGAACAAGAATCACATACTAAGATTTTGAACCTGTAGAATAGGGAAGGTGAATGAGACAGCCACATTCCTTATGTTCTGGGTTATATTTGGGAGTGTATCCATCTGCCCCTGTACATAAGAACACCTTCTCAACGTTGCAAGAGAAAGATCTAAATTTTGAACTGGGACCACTATTACACGACAATAGATCATTGAACCTGAAAGAAAGTGTGTAAATCTGATGTCATGTTGACCATAAGGCAAAAGCCAGACCAGATGAGAGTTGTGTGCCAAAGTGTGCTCAGGAGTTTGGCATCTGTGCTTTCTTTTTTCAGATGCAAAGCTAGTAATTAGTGATTGCAAATCTTTCAGAAGATTGAAAAAAATCATAGACTTAAAGGAGACATTTTCCAGATTTTTACCCAAAGTAGCCAATAAATGCCAAATACAGGGTTTTCCTAGAATTTCCTAATAAAACTATGAAACACTGTACTCGTTATTGAAATATAGACTATGGTGTCGCTCTCTCAAGGTTTTATTTTGTTAATCACTTATCCTGCAGAAATGAGGGACTTTCAAAGTCTAGCACCTACTAGATACTCTGGTGTATAATTCATACTGACCTAAATTTTCTTTTACCAATAAATAAAAATAGAAGGTCACATGGCCAATGGAGGCAAACTCATAGATGCTACTTCCATTGTGTTTTAAATCAGAGGTAGTACTGGGTTTCATCTCCCATGACAATTTTGAGGACTAGTGGTAACCACTTGGCGTATGGATTTGGGGAATTCAACAGAAACATTAGTCATTGGTCCATAGCAATGAGAGAATCTGATGAGCAAGAACTGTGATGACTCCTGCCAAGGATGCAGAAGGGTCCCTTGTACTCTGTACTTGGCTTGACCTGCGAAAGGGTCTTCCAAAAACAGAAAAATGAATAGAATTCCAACTGATTTTATCTCATCGCACTTCCTAGTGTAAAAGTCATGACATGTGACTCTGACATAATGTTTTGTGTTTTGTTTTTGTCTTCTCTAGCTTGTGGGACCTGTCAAGTCTGACAATTGCGACAAACACCCAGGCTCACACAGGGCTGGAGGAGAAAGAGGTGTGTGAGGCTGCAGCAGTCTTCGTGTGTTCGTTTGTGCCTCCCTAGAGGCTGCCCTGCACTTTGGGGATGATGTGTCTATTTTCATTAAGAGGTTGTTTGCGCCATTAATTGTTCTGTCAGTATAATGGTTATACGGAGTGAGCAAGACTCAGAACATATAAAGAAAAATTAGTTATGTCTCCTGTGTCCTTTAAAATGTATTCGGTGGAACTGGTTCTTCCATTGTTCTTGTATCAAAAGCTGGGTAAACCCCATTACTATTCCGGTCACTGTTAGGTAATGAAAAGGACACAGACCTGTGCATGATACTGGGTAGAATTTTCTATTGATGTTTGCTTAAATGACATCTGGCTCTTAGGAGGTTTTTTTTGTGAGACATTTGCTACATTTGATAAAATAAATGTTTAGAATAAACCAGAAGGCTCTTACCCAATTGCTATACATTAATCTCACTAAAATACCCTTTTCACCACGCCTTTTCATGGCTCCCCAAATGCTCTCTTCACAATGTCTCTCCCCATTCTTCCTTCGTTTCCTCCCGAGTTTCTAAGACCCTTTGTTCACACCTCCACTCCAGGAAACACCCAGGCTTGCAGGATAAAATTGTCTAATCAGCTTCACCCCCACCCCCCACTCCAGTCCCAAATTTTAAGAAATCCAGCACGAGCCACACATGGATCATGTTGGCTTCATAGGTAGGATTTCTTTACTGTCATCTTACGCCAGTGTAATTATAGAAATATGAAAAGAAGAAAGGTCATTATTTTTCCGACAAACATTACATTTAAATGTGAAAAGTCCATAGATAGAACTACAGAGAAATTAACTGAAAAAGTTCAAAGAAGTTAAAGCAATTCTTACTTGAATTATTCTCTGAATTCTCTAACCCTGGTCTAGATCGCACAATCACTTTACTTTCTTATTGTCTTCGACTTGTAAATTATCTTAGAGACAAGTTTATTGAGTCTCATATTATCACTTGGTTCAAGGTTTTATTTTTATTGAAAAAAGTACATTTAAAATTGCCTTGGTGCTTGGATCATTTGTTTGATTAAATTAACCCAATAATACTATTAAAACTACTTTAAAAAAATACATACCAACAGAAATATACCATTTTTATTCTTTGTTTTATGTAGTCCATTTAGTATAAGAACATTCTCTGAACATACAAGTAAGTTAAGATTTACATTTTTTAATTTATTAAAAAATAAGTTGCCAGGCCAAAATATGCACATAATATTATTCACTTAATTATCACACAGCAATTGGAAGCCAAATAAAAATATGGATTTCTATTAATGTGGAAATAGAATATCACAGGAAGGTGCTTCTTTGGTTTTATACTGCTTCTTACGTTTCACTGTAAATGAGTGACATTTGTATTGTCACAAAGCCTAATCTCATATCTAGAAATTTCTTTTAGATTATTTAAACCAATTTCCAAAGCTTTATTTATAAGAGAAGCTGGGACTGGGTGGATTAAAGAATTGAATTGACAACTCTAAAAAGAATTTAATGGTGACCTATTAAATATTCACCTGCATGTTAAATTTGCACATCTTGTTTCATTTACAAAGTTGTTAAGTTTCTTTTGGAAGGGAGTCATTAATGTGTTTCTTTCTCAGGTTACTCTTGACCATTTCCGTAAATCACTCTTCTGGTGGCCTGAAGAAGTTAACGCTGTACTGTAAGACAAATTATTTTAAATGAGCCATTTATACATATGTAACTTCTCACTTTTTAATGGGAAATTTTTTTGTATTGATTTACACATGAAATGATGAATGTGAGTGTCATTTAAGATGCCTATTCTGTGTATATGTACATATGTGTATGTATGTGTATATGCAAGGCATTTCCAAGTACAAACTTCATTAGTATAACTAAAATATCATCATTATCAATGTAATACCATATCTTGCTGGTTCATCAATGAAGGAAATGATAGGATTTCAGTGTCCCCTTAATTTATTTCAAACAATAAAAATAGACTCAGAAGTTTAGGATGAGAAGAACTTAGATTTCATCTATGATGTAACAAGCCTTTCATTTTACAATCATTAAAATACAAGAGAATAAAATCAGTTAGTCTTTAAAAACTGCAGATGATGCCTACTGAAGTTTTGGATCTAAATTTCCAAATCAAATGACTAAAAATTATGCTAACACATGAAAGCAAGCATAAAAAGAAATATTTGTTCTTCATTTTGAAATATTAATGAGTAGTGATATTTTCCATCATTGAGTCCTGGACTTGAGGATGAAATTTTTATCCTGAAATTGTACAATTTAGGAAGGTATACAATTTATTTGTGTGTCCAATTTACATGTTAATTTTCACTTGACAGAAGTTTTGTGTCTTTTAGTTCTTCCAAAATTTGGTTTGGTGAGCAGATTCTCATTGATTACTTTTCTGTAGAGGGTTATAGAGAGAAAATAAATAATATGAGACAGTTATATTTAAATACAGCAGGAAATTAATTCATAAAATACATTTTAGAATTTTACATTCTTACAGAATTGTCCTTGCATGCAATTGTGAGGAAATGAAAGGAATTTCCTTTTAGACTATCTCTATTAGAGTTATGTGTAAAGATACAGAATTACTTAGCAAATCTATTCTAAAAGCTTTGGATAAGAAACAAACATAATTGCTGTGCTTTTAGTATCTACAGAAATGAGAAACTAACAAAGAACTTTTGTAGGGGCAGAATATAGTGGGAAGGCAGTAAATGATAAGTGAGTTGAATTACATATGCATGTTTTGAGGTTAAGGCAAGCTCCCTAGTCTGTAATCTCTCTTGGGAATAACCTTTTTCCTTGGGCATAAACAAGGAGAAGTCTGTACAGAAACTCACTGCTAAATTCCCCTCTGATTCTAGCATGTGGAGGAAGGGCACAGGATTGGTCTCCTCCATCAAATCTAATGCTCCATCTTTCTTGGTGTTACTCCAGGAGAGTTCGTGAAAGGAATGTGAAGAGGCTTTGCTCTTGTTGAAGTGAGTTTTTGCCAATTTTCTTCTATTTGAGTTATCATAGGAACTGTGCACCCCAAGCTTTATCCCATGAGAAATGGACTGGTGGAGTCGTACCTGACCACTACGATGGGCAGCTAACTCAGATTCACTTCTTATCATTTTCCACCAAGCATAAATCATGTGCAAGTTCAAGGAGGTTAAAGCAATTCATCCTTTATCCCCTCACATCTCTAGTTCTTGGTGAGGTGGCACGATCACTCTAATTCTCTTACTGCTTTTGGTTTATAAATTACTTTAGAGTAGTATTCTACAAGGACAGGACTGAAGCATTTTTAAATCATCTTACGTATTTTCTAACATTTCCTGTGAGGTGGGATCAGATTTTATAATCCATTTCAGTAATTTACTAGACACATTTAAAAACTTCATTTGCGCAAATATGGGGAAATTAAATGAGCCTAAAATTTGGTTCATCTGACTTTCCACTGTCTTTACATATATTTCAGACAGGAACGGAAAACCAGAGCATTAACCTTGCTAATGTGGACATGGAACATTTCTTGGTACACCATACGCTGTTTTCTTCCAGGCCTTGGTTCACGCTGCCCAACTGCCTTGCCCTGAGAACGTCCATTTCTCCTTTAAGGCTGGTCCCAGGTGAGCCTGTCTCCAGAAGCCTTTGCTACCTGCCCCCGACTCCTTCAGATGCTATCACCTCTGCTACCTCTAGCGTGTTTACTGGAATGGCCACATTCTATCTGTCTGCCCCACTAGACTCTCAGATTCTAAAGGACAGAGAGTCATAATGGTATATTTAATGTGAGTGTGGTGCCCAGTCCACAATGAGCATTTGATAAATGTTTGTTGCACTTCAACTTAAGAAGGATATTTTAATGCACTTTGGTGAATTAAATTGTCCCAAACTTTTACGGGCTAGTCCACAGAGGGGCTCAAGTTTGTATTTAAAAAAAAAAAAAAAAAAAAGCAGAGGAAATGCTAAACACTAAATCGTCACCAAAATAAATAAGTAGCTAAAAGGATATATAGAAATTTAAGTAACAAAACATTAGGCTTTGAGTGGTAATGGCTCATTTTAAAAACGACATCAAAACTCTTTTTTTCGGAACAATGCAGACTGTAAATAAGTACATTACAGATATTTGTTCCAGCAGCAAGTCCTATAACAAGATAACCTTAGTAAATGAAGTGAATCTGGTACATGACTCAAAACTTTGTTGTTTTAAATATCTGCAGATAGGATTTCATTAATCCTTTTAGCTGAGAATTATGTATATGCCATTCACTCTACAGACCTTGCACTTCCTAGGATTAAATAATTATGTAACAATCATCCTTAAGCTTTAAGGACCCAGAAGATAATGTGATGAGACAAGTCCTGCATATGGGTTATGGAGTTTTGGAGGATATTTAAAAATCTCTATTTTTTTATGATCCCCCAAATCTAGAAAACCTAGCAAGTCAGTTGAAGATAAGAGCTTCATCCAGGATAAAAACTGGAATCTGAAAATTTACAGGACCTCATTTCTGTCATCATTTCTGATAATTCCGGGGAAACCTTCCATCCATGTTGTAGAAGGCGGAGTCAGATCTCTTTTGCTGGAGCATTAAAGCCACAGAGGCTTGTTCTTGGTGGACATCTCCCAAAATAGATGTCACTTTAGTTTATACTTCAGATAAAGTTTAATAGGAACTAGATACTCAATTAGTAAAGTTATACAAGAGGCCATAATGAATGAGATAAACGAAACTGAATAGATACTTAAACAAATATTCAAGGTAGCAACCACTGATCAGCTCTTATGAATTGCTCAGATTCTGGTATGGAGGCTCCAGCATCATTCAAGTTTACGTTTTTTTCTGTAAGGAACTATAAATATGTGGGTGTTTTTTAATGTAAAAATCTGCTACGTTTTAAGGCTGGAAATGCTCTTTTTAAAAAATACTGCATGGGTCAATACTGTTCTGGATGAGCAAAATATACCTACAGTCCTCCAAGATGTTGTGTATTTACTTAGCAGCTGGGAGTGGAAATGAAAACAAGGGGCCAAGTGACTGGCCAGTTGTTCAGAAGAGGTCATTTGGGAGTGGAGCCTGTAGTATAGACAGACACTAGTTAACAGACACGAACACTCACTCACTATGACCAAGAACTGTTTCAGATGCTTTATTTGTAGCTCTTCTAATCCTCATGGAACTCTATAAAATTGACACTATCATTATGGCCATATTAAATTACTTCTACGTTAACTATCATTATCCCCATCTGAGTAGCTTGCCCAAGGTTCCAAGTGTTAAGAGTGTAGATTCAAATCCAGGTGTGGCTCCAGGTCTGGGACTATTAAACTATTCCCCTTGCAAGGTCTCCTTTACACAGCTTTGCAGTTTGGAAAATAAGTACACAACAGAACTTAGCTTTTGCCTTACTTACAGTATTTGTCTTACTTTTTTTAAAAGATATTTTAAAAAGGAGAATTTCATTATGCTGCAGACATAAAAATTTTTTTAAAAAAATCTTAGAGAGCACTGATGATATATAATATAATGGTATCCTAATTGGACACACCCCTCCCAACTCAGAAAGAAGTAACTCATTAATTTGTTTCCCTTCCCAAAAGGCAAAAGACAATAAGAATATTCACACCAACCTGGATTTCCTGTTTGTATAGAACTTCAAGGACCATCTGTGTCATCTGAGAGTGGAGGTTGTATGTTAAGTGAACTTTTCTATAAATAAAAACCAGAAAAACATTAATGTCACTATTTTCTAAACAGGACACTATAAAGAAAAATGGCTCAGATTAAAAATATTTTTTTTTGACTAAAGTTTGTTCTCTTTCGGTTAAATTTACTTTGTAGAGTTCTTTTCTGGGAGAAGTCATTATTTCATAGATATTTAAAAACTTGATCTAAAATTGTATTTCTAAATAGTATTTGTCATTTCCATAGGTGAATTATTACCCCAAACATGGACTCTGTCATATTTCCCTACTATAATAAAAAGCTAAAATGGAAATTATTTTAAGAGGTAAGATCTCTTAGTCACACTGACCACGACCCAATTCTTCTACATCCGTGTAGATTCTCTCTGAATTTTGTCAACTAAGTATTTCATTGACTTTTTCAGACCAAGAGAGAAGACAACTTAGTTTGTCACATATACACAAAACAAAAGGAGATATTTTCTCCTCAGTATTTATACTGCAGACAAGAGGAGTTATCTTATATTTAAGTCCTTACAGAATCTCTCATATTACAGCAAACACTCTCCATTACTTTACTTTTATTAAGAAACTATTATTTAGAGAAAATTCATTTACACAGTCATGATAATCAATTTAGGTTTAGATGATTATATAAGTCACCTAACGGAAGTAAAAGTTAAAGAGTTAAAAAAAGAAAAGGGCAAAAGAATTTGTTGTCATTACCAATCTTAACTCAACTATACGGTTCTTTTGTGACTAGACATTTAGTGACCTAGGATTACAGTTCCAATTACAGCATCATAAATACATGTGCAAATGTTATGTCTGAAACAAATGATGGTTATAGGAAAGGTTATGTGCTTTGGAATGTGGTTTCGTTTGGACTTAAAATTAGATTTAGTGATAAAAAAATCACTCGTGCTGGAAAATTCATGGGTGAAGTTTGAAAAATTCGTTTCAGGAAATACGAGAATGAAAAAAAGTAAATGTTTTATAAACATATGTAAACATATCGTTATTTTAAATATTTTTCAAATAAACTAAATGCTATAATTACAAACTTGACTATGTCATCTGTAGCCATCAAAATATATTAAATCTAGTTAGATGAAAACTTTGGAGGATCTTCCATTGGAAAGTGAAGATAGATCTATATTTGGGGGTTCCTTTATAGAGAAAATGCAAAAAAATAAAAAAAATTCCACTAGCGTAACTCAGTAACTTCCCTGTGTCCAGTTGAAAAAAATGGAGTTTCATGGAGTTTTGTTTATCTGTGAGTTTAATTGAACCCAGAGGAATAAACTCTTCAAGTGATGTTCACACCAGTATTTATAGGAAAATTAAAAACTGAATTCTCACCTGAGTCAGGCGACGAATACAGTAAGCAAGAAAGAGTATAGTTCCAATGATACCAGCCATCACCCCAAAAATAATGCCTATTATAACTTTAGGAGAAAAGAGAGCAGAAAATTACAAAAGTGTAAAATAAATGACCACATATCAATTGATAAATAACAGTTAAAATCAAGGTGATATAACTTTGCCTTTTTATAGAAAGAAATTAATATATTTGTATGTATTATATTAATATACTTCAGTATATTTTATCTTTTCAAATATTGTATTTTGCAGTAACCATGCAGAAACTGAACCTTTGAGTAGTAAAGTTTTTGGTCCACAATGACACAAGTGACAGAACTAACACCCAAGGGTGCCAACCCCAAGTCAAGTGTTCTTTACAGGCCCTCACAGACATAATTTTGGATGACAGTTTTGTGGACATGTTACCCCAATATGAGAAAAGCCACAAAGTCTGTCATAGTTTCAAAGTGATGACAGAAAATAATGCCTGGATATAGAAAAGGGTACTGGATGGATAACAGAATGAAACTGGTATAAACAGTTTACAAATGAAGAAAAGAAGTCTGATGAATTTAAGTTACTTATCTTAGAAAAGACAACTAGTTAGAAGTAATTGTAATTCAGGTCACCTATATTCTAAGCTTCTGTTCCTTCCACAGTATCCTTATGCATACTCTATAATATAATCATTAAAAATATTTTTCAAATCTTTCACGTGTTGGGAATGAAACAAACTTTAAGTTAGAGGTATATTTGCCTATCTCTCATAGGCATAGTATATTTGTAGTGCTTCCAAATGAAGTAAATAGAACTGAAGACAAGACATAAAGGTAAAATGGCTTATTTATTTGGCTTATTTCTATTTAGAAGTTGCATTGTTGATAAAAACTAAAAGTAACTTTTTCTCCCACTGGTATTGCCCAGCTTTCCTGTCCACTTAGCTTTAATTTATGAGATAGCGATTCAGTTCTACAATCCGTTTTTGTTCTTGAGGAGTATGGACACAGGCTAAATGTGAAGGGAGGCTTAGAAGGGAGGCAGAACAGTGAATAAGCACATAAATGAATAAAGCCAGGGCTACAGCATCATCTACGGGGGAAAGCTACAGTCTCCGGTTATAACAGGTCAGGAAGGTTGTCCCAAAGTGGTAGCATAGGGCCAAGAAAAGAATCCAGATGGAGACATGAATGGTCTGTATTTATTCTTGATATGATGCCAATTAATAAGAAGATTTTAAGCTCCTTGCGTTCTTTAAAGTACAGATAAGAGAATTTCAATCATTTTATAAGTCCTTAGACTTTTCAAGGAACCATGGTTGGTGAAAAAGTTAAAAAACATCTAAATTAAAAGTAAAATTATTATCAAGTTATGTATTGCTATTTCTAAAACATTTAAGACAATGAGGAATGCCTATTTTAATTTTTAAAAAGCATGTTTTGTTTGCCTTTATAACTTTGTATGAAAAGAAAGTTATTAACATATACTCTTTTGTTTTTAAAATTTACACTTCTTATTTTCTTAGGCATAATTTATAATGTAATGATTGTCATTTCATGTCAAATATTACCATACCTGGTTCTGAGAAACTGTGGGCAATTTGTTGTCCTAAAAAGACAAAATTTCAAAGTAGGTCAGAATACATGGGGCATATCTAAAAAAATAAATACCGTTTTGAATTAGATTATATAGTGGCTTTCTTTTTCTTACATAACTGTGGTTAGGGAGCTATTGTTCAACTTTCACCAGTTAGCTAGTCAGATTCATGAGATAATGTGTCAGTATTAACACTGGTAATCCCGATACCTACTTTCAACCAACAAATTTACATGAGTCAGAAATTAGCAAACCATCTTATTAACTGAAGGGAAGGATACGAGAGGATATTGGAAGAAGCCCCTGTGACTTCTACAAGAAGCAGTACATTTTTTTCAATGTAGAAATGGTGAGCAGAAAGGAGACACGTGCAGCCATCACCCCACATGAACTTCAGTCCAAGCCCCAAAGAAGCAATGTTGCTATATCAACTTTCCAGATTTATGCTACAGCCACCAGCTGAGTCCCAACGCTTACTGCGTCCTACAGGCGCTTTTCTCAACTGTCCCACTAAATTTCCTGTCTGAAGTCTCTAGTAGTTTCCTAATGCTCTGCCAGAGTGAACCTCCCCCGTAGCAGTCCACACTTCACATTTCTTTTGTCGGTGGTCTCCAAATGCCATTTTCTGCCCTGAAGCTGTCTTACTACGATGCCATACAATTTTCTTGAATTTAATTACTACAAATAAGACATTACACTATACTGCAACACATAGTCAAGGCCTATGGTCATTCAGTAGCAGTTGTTTATAAAGGTTAATTAGGGCTTAGCTTCCCTTTGTGACAGGGATTGTTGTGGTTGGTGTATGAGCTCTGGAATAGAACAGATGGGGCTTCAGCTTCGTCCTAGTTGGGTGGCCTTGGATAAGTTTCTTAGTATCTCTGTGCTTTACTCAACTTACTCAACTTAATATCTCTGTGCTTTAGTATTCTCTTGGGCACATGGAAATTAGAATCCCTATCTCTTTGGATTCCTCTGAGGATCAAATTAGATAATGCATGAAAACTCCTAGCACAGCACCCCTCCATGCTAGCCACCATTTCTAGGATTCATGGCATGTAGCAATCTGTGTGTCTGTAGTTGGCCCTTAAATGCTTTCTGGCTTGACACCATCATGTTGGCTTCACATGGAAATCATTGAAAATTAGAAGCCTAACAATGTCCTAGCTTTCCTCCCTTGGTCTCTGTTAAAATTTGTTCCTTCCATTTATCCCAGTACGTTTTCTTAATGTTTCTATTAGCTAATAATTTCATAGCCACTCTAAGTCTTCTTCGGGGCTTTACTTTAAACCTGGAGTATCCTTACACCCCACCTACAAAGGACTCTCTTTCTTTCTACTTTCAACCATCTCTTGTTAAGTCATCTCATCCCTAGAGAAATAACCAGAGAGTGAATGCCACCTGACCACCCTTATCTCAGCACCCAGCTGGCCGTATGGTTCTCATTTATTAGGTAGTTATGATGTGTCAGGCTTTGAGCTAAGCCTGAGCTAATTTTGAGCTAATTTTATATACATCTTCTTAGTTCATCTTTAGAGAAACACTGTGACGTAAATATTATGGGCTACATTGGAAAATGGAGAGGACAGAGGCCCGTTGGGGAGATTCACTCAGGGTCAGTGGCTGGGACAGCTGAGCCCCACTCAGATTCACCCCAGGCCGTCCACACCAATACACTCTTGGCTCCCTTTTCCTGGCCCACCATTTCAGGGTCACATTCACCCTGTATGTGCTTTGCTAGATTGCTTTAATTTCTTTAACCCACAATATTGTTTCTGTGAGATATTCCAGAGTGAGAATTCCTCTGGAGTAAGGACTGTCTTCTTAGCTTCCATTTCTCAGTCTTTGTCAGTTTCCTCACAGAGACAGGTCCCGTTAAATAGAGTTACATCATAACAATAACTCCAGAGCAACTGTTTTAAGATATGGACAAACCTGTCTTCCCTCCTGAGGGGGGTATTCCTCTAGCTTGTGTCTTTAAAGCAGCAGTAGTGGGTGCTGAGCTCCCTGCCGCGGTAAGCAAATCTGTGTAAAATAGAGGTTAAGAAAGGGATCAAGAATGAGGTGACTAAGTACACCATAGAGCACATCACAAAAGACAAAGTCATCCTACGTCTCCCGCAGGGGCAGCTCCAGAAGCTGCATTTGCAGAGCATTTTACATAATGTGGGGAAATAATCTCTGTCTCATTACTCCTTCACTCCATCTCCCAGATATAATCCTACTTTCTCAGTAAAAATTAGAATAAAGACACTCTTAAATTCAATTTTCTCCTACCCTGATAGCAGGTGAATCTATTCTAAGCTTCCTCACCCCCACTTTCTTCCTTATGCATCTGCATGTGCTTAAGCTACTCTCAAAGTTCAAGGTAAGGAAACCAAAATCCGACAACCCGCCACCACCACCAAGAATGTTCTAACGCTATATTATTTCACAGCAACAGCCCACACGTCTATCTGGGTCTCCCAGGTTTCTCAGGCCCTAATCAGCTAATAGACATCTGTGGACATACTCAGTTGTGCAGAGTTGCAAAATGTCTGTGAAGTGGATTTAATATAAACAGGGCTTTTTACAATAGACTCTTGAGTTGGGTCAACTAGGTAGAAAGCAACCAAGTAAATCTGTAACCATTAAACAACAGACGTGGTTTGTCTGAAGCTCTCAGGGACTGGATTACTGAAGAGTCTCACCTGCTTTTTCTTTTTTTTCTTGCTCTTGTGCTGTTGTGCTCTGAGCCCCTAGCTTTCTGTAGCTAAATCAGCTTTGAATAAGTCTGCTTGCGTTGTTTTCAGATTACAGATCAATTCAAGTATCATCCTATTTAATTCAGAATGTACTTTTACATTTATATCACAAGGTCACTTGGAACATCTAATCCAACTTCCTTACTTTACAGGTAATATACTTGGTATCATAAAAATTAAATAATTAGCTCAGATTAACACAGCTGGTAATATGGACAGAAAGCGAGACATCCTGCTGACTTCCAATGTCATTCCGTCTCCCAGATCTCTGCCTTGTTGAGCTCTTGTCAGCAAGATTTCTTTGATGTGTTAATTTAGTAATTGGTGAATGCTGGAGATTCACTGAACACAAAAAAGACAAATTTCTTGACATTCCCAGACATCCTACGGTCTAGAATTTGAATAACAATCATGTAGTCTTCATTTTGATGATTGTTTCACACCAATTTATTTGCACTACTGAAATTTCTTAGCCCTCAGTGTCCCCTTGCTATAGCCACCAGGAGAAACTTTTCTGCTCAAGCAATATTGACATGAGGGTCATTTTCTTACTCTTTTCACCTCTTCTAACAGGAGCACATCCAGATTATTCCTGAAAAATGCCACTTCTGTCTCCAAGAGAAGCATATTGACCGTGCGGTATTATGGAAGATGTGCCCGGCATCTGGCTACCCAGCAGCAGATGGGTTTGGCGCTGCACAGTTTCTTAGCTACCCCAGGCTTTGGAAAACTTACTTGGAAGTCCTTACCCCAGGCCCACTTGCAATGAAGCACTGGCTGAACCATGAAAGATGGGTAGAGTTTTAGGTGGAAATGTGGAGGAAGGAGAATTAAGGTAAAGAAAGAGCATGGGCTAAAATACAGAGAAAGGAGAGGACGTGTGCACTCAAGCAGAGGGTAGGGCGGCCGCTAACAGGCAAAGGTAGGCAAATTTCAGATTAACAAGGGTTTAATGATCAAGAGGCAAATGAGTACAAAACAAAATAGGAGGGTAGGTTTAGCAAGGCCTCAAACTCCTAGTTTAGAACATTTTCTTCACTCCCCAGACACTAAAATGGCATTTGCTGTGGTGCTTTGTACACAGTACATATTTGTGACCTGAACTGAATCCCATACTTTAAGGTCGGGGAAGGGTGGAATGAATGAATGAATATTCCAATATTAAATATCCCAAGTCAGAAATATTCCAAATTTGCTTGGTTTTTGTTCCCTCCTGACTTGCAGCTGATAGAAGTCTCATCTTGCAAAAGCAAACTCTTACAAAGATACACCCTGCCGTACAAAATGCCTTAAATAGTTTCCAAGTCAGAAATATTCCAAATTTGCATAGTTGTATAATCTCACAATTTACACCTACACAATATCTGAATTGTTCCAGAACATTCACCTTTTTTGTCTCTTACCCTCACTGCCTTGTCCTTGCAGTTGCTCAGGAAAACTCTACCAGCCTGAGATGTCTGTGTGGGGGAGAAGGGAGCCTGAGAGGGCCTCTGCCACCGCTCCCATTATACCAAGGAGGCAGGGTGACTTGTGAGCTCAGAACACAGTAGGGAGACAGTTGGGAATAGAGCTCCAGCCTCCTAATATTCTGCTCAATCCATGAAACCACATGGCTTTCCCCAACAGTTGACATTTCTCACATAGAATGTTTTCAGAAAGAACAACAGTACAATGCAACTGTGGACAAAATACGCTGTCTTTTTGCTTTATGCCAAAACTTCCAGTAGCTGAACTCCTGTCACGAATTGACCATCAGCTCAGGCAGCTGCAGGCTTGGTTTCAATTCCCTCCTGTTTTGCAGCTGATAGAAGTCTTATCTTGCAAAAACAAACTCTTACAAGGGGACACCCTATGTACAAGATACCTTAAATAGTTTCTAAGTCAGAAAACTATATTTTCTAAATGTTACTGTTTCTTGGTTTTGCGATGACCGTGAAAACTGATCGATAAATTGATTTGTGGAAGTTCTCCCCAGATAATTTATGGTAAAACAGGAACAAAAACTCCCATCCAATGCCCTTTCTACTGAACCTTCCTGTTTAATATGCGATGAACTTATAAATGGGGATCTTGCCTGTTCCAAATGGTGTTTGGAGAAGGCTATTGCCATGAAGCAGTATTTTAAGGGAAATATTCAATTTTGCTTTTGAACCAAAGCCTTGAAAAACTCAATCTGAGTCAAGTTGTAATAATATAATCAGATGTCCACCTGTGTATTGTCATTCATTTTTCACTTTTAGAAAGGTTTCATTAAGCCAAAGTAGCCAATTAAAATTCAGCACAATTGAACTTTCTAATGGGTTAAGTGCCTGGTGTGATAACATTTGAGCTAGTGTTTTGAATATTTTGTTTGAATTCTCCAGTCAATATCTGTTGACACAAAGCTACAGCCTGTTAATGGGTGCAGTTAGTGGTCCAGATGTCCAATGCTTTGTTCTTATGTCACCTTTATCTAGAACTAGAATAGTTTCAGAAAACAATTCAATATGAACTTGGTTTGCTTTCAAAATAGTAACATTCACAATTCGACATATTCAATCTTGTGGTTTTTGACTTAGAAAACCTTCTCTCCCTCACAGTGGATTTCAGTCTATGCACTTTCCAGGGGGCAGCTCCCCAGCAGTGAAACACAGTGGATCGGCTCTGGTGGAAGCCAGGGTGACAACCCCGGAACCTTGAACCTTGAATCCACAGACACCTGGGAGCAGCTTTAAGGACCTCCACAGGAACTGAACTTGGAAGCCCTCAGTTTACAAATGAGTTTTCAAACTGCAGGATGGGATCCCTGAGTGCAAGATTTGGTAAGTTTTTTCTATAAAGAGATAAAGAAGACATATTTTTGGCTTTGTGGGCCATGTGGTCGCTGTCTCTTACAGCTCTTTAACTCTGTTGTGACAGTGCAAAAGCAACCATGAGCAATAGGTAAACCAAAGCCTAAATGAATCAGTATTGCTGTGTTCCAATAATTATTTACAGATATGACATTTTTAATCTCACGTAATATTCACATGTCACAAAATATTATTCTTGGGGGTGTCTGGTTGGCTCAATAGTTAGAATGTGGTACTCATAACACTAAGGTCACTGGTTTGAGTCCCACATGGGCCAGTGAGCTGCACCCTCCACAACTAGACTGAATAAAACGACTTGACTTGGAGCTGATGAGTCCTAGAAAAACACACTGTTCCCCAATATTCCCCAATAACAATTAAAGGAAAAAAACCCAAAAAACAATAACATAGAGAAATGGTTAATTTTCAGTAGTAATCAAGGAAATAAAAATTGAAACATAAATACACCATATCATTCACTTATCCTATTGGCAAAGATAAAAAGACTTCTGGCACACAATTTGGCAAGAGGGGACCGAAGCAGATACTCTCAAAATTTAACGATGGGTGTATACCTTGATATAACTTTGGGGGAAGGAAATTTGGCAATATTCATCAAAACTTTTAAAATGTGCATACTCTAACATGGAATGGTGAGTTACAAGGATGTCCATAATAGCATTGTTTGAAAGAATATAAAGTAGAAACAACCTACATATTCAAAAGCATAGCCTAGGTTAAGAAAACCATGGTTTATGCATTTGATATAATATTATGAAGCCATTAAAATGTTTTACAAGTGTGTTTACTAATATGGAAAAAAATGCACTTTCAGGAAGAAGCAAATTTCAGAATACTGCATAGAGTAATTTCTTAAGTATATATTTATAACCATATCTAGAAAAATATATGGAAGATTTGCACCAAAATGTCCAGTGTTGATTTCTGGAGAGCAGAGTGGGAAACACACTGTCCTCTCTTGGGGGAGGAAATGCAGTGTGTTAATTGAGGATGAAGGTTCTCCAGTCAAACCTCCTGGGTTTGTCTCCAGCTTCACTGTTCACTGACCGTATGACTTTAGACAAGTTTTTAAAACTTTCTGAACCTCTGTTTTTTCATTTGTGCAATGGGGATAATGCCTACTCCATATTGTTGTAGTAAAGATGAAAGGAAATAATCTAGGTAAAGGGCTTAGCATGGGAGGTATTAATATCATCAACTTTTCATTTTTCTTTAATGAATATGTGAAAACTTAAAATATACTCCATGACCCCATTAAACAGATACAATAGAAGTCCACCATTCTCCTCTCTTTACATATGGTTTATACAAAGTAAAGAACTCATTTTCTCTCTCACTGGAAACGTATTCTGTATCACTGGATTGACAGTACCTAAGGCCAAAGGTGGTACAAAGGTCAAGTGGAAGATCTCTAACTGCTACCTGTGTGGACGCTTTTGAGGAATATTAACAAGTGAAGGTCACAGGAGGTTAAGAGTACAAAGGCCTAATGTAACCTACAAGGAGGTCTCATTTTCAAATTGGATTGGAAGAAACATACCTCAGCAGAAAATCTTTAACTTGACTTCTTCTCCATTTACTACCAGGAAACTCAGTTTCTCTTCCCTGAGTCAAGTGAGTTTGTTTCTCTTGTTTTCTTCCTCATTAATGCTTATTTATCACACTTCGAAGAGAAAGGCTCTTTACATTGGACCTTCAAAGCATGTTGCTGAAATGGAGTCTGATCTAAATCATCAAAGGGGACCAGGCTCTTGAAGCGGTGAGGGTCAGAACTCGCCTGCACTTTGCACTGGGGTGTGGTATGGTACTAGGGGACTGAGAGAAGAACAGCCATCTTTTATGATTTGGGGCTTACAGTTTTTGGAATCATGTCGTTTCCTGAGACAGGGATGAGCCAAAATGCTGCCTGACTCCCACGGTGTGAGAGAAGTCTCTCTGTGAATAAACTGTCCTCAGGTTCTGTATCGGGCCACTTTTCTGATACCCTTAGCTACTGGAGCAAGGTTATTGGGGGTTTGGGGTATCATAACAGACACAAGCCATATAAAAAACAGAAAATGGAATCATTATTCATGATGGGTTATTTCATACGTTCCCTGTCAATTGTTGCTCTTTTCTCTACCAGATCTCTGAAATCACTTTCAGCATATATCATAACCAAGTTTGTTCAAGTGGTAATAAACCCCAATGAAATGAATGCTGGTAGCTTGGTTTTCCTCTGTTAATGTTTCTTAAACATTGAAGACCTCTTCATGAGGTCTTAATTAAGAGGTCTTTAATGATAAAGACCTCTTAGAAAACAGAGATTGTGTTTGTTCAGTTTACTTGTAAAACATATTTAAACTGTTGCTGATTACAAGTTATGATTCTCTTTGCAAAAAATGTAGAAAGTATTAAAAATCAGGAAAAAAAATTACCCACAATCCCCACACCCGGAGAGAACACTGGGACGTTTCTTTCTTCTTTTTTTTTTTTTTACTGCATATTTTTATTTATTTTAATTTATTAGTTTCAGGTGCACAAGACAAGGTAATACTTAGACGTTCATCATTCATGTCCCTCACACTGTGAACCCCCCTCCCCCCATCCACTATCCCTCCGACCTCGCACCGAGCCATCACATTATATATATATAAAATTATAGTTGGCATTCATTATTGTTTAGCTTCTGGTGTACAATGCCATGATCAGGCATCCACAGTATCCCTGAGGTGGTCTCCCAAATAGGACGCGTGTCCATCGGATACCCAACAAAATCTTTACAGCATTATTGAATACGTTTCCCAAATTAATTTTCAAAAAAAACCCTGAGGCCATCTTGTGGTTACCAGCTGCTTCCTAATCCCTTCACCTTTCCCCTCATCCCCCCTCCCCCACCATCTAACAACTCTCGTTTTTTTCCTTTTTGTGGGACGTTTCTTTTCAGTATTTTTGCTTTAGTTTTAATTTAGTTCATTTATCAAAGAAAGCCACAAAGATAGGTCCTTATTAAATATATGGATATGATAATAATGGCTGGAAATCTATTACCCACTTGTTTCTGTTAGTAAATTACCTGTTGGTTTAGGAGTGAGGACATTTTCCAAAGTAAATGTGTTGTTGGCAGATGATGTAGAAATATAACCTATAAAGACAAGTTGGGGAAATTATTTAAAATGTGCTTCCCAAATTGGTTCATAGATGTTTTCAACAATCCTTTAGAAACCAAAGTAAAAATAAATTTATCAGAAGGGTGTTAAATTCAATTTTGCAATTTAGAACCAGTATAATTTATTGTTGAGATACTGTCCACTCGTTTCCCTCTCTTAGGACGCTTTCTTCAAAGGAATTCATAGTGCAGTGTCTATTTCGTTCTAAAAACCCAATTTCACACCAAACTGAAGAGATTTATAGGTTTGAGAACTAGGCTCAAGCTCATCTCAGGGTGACCTTTGAGGACTCATTGAAGTTTAGAGATGAAAGGGATTTTAGATACCGTCTATTCTGTGCTTTATTTAATAGGCACAGGAAACTGAGTCCCACGGGGGCTAATTGATTTTGCACAGTTAAACTAGTCGGCAGCAAAACTCTGGTTATTTGTCATTTCTGCAACTATTAAATATGTATTGACTGCCTACTATCTGCCTAGCAATGTGTGAGATACAGAAATAAAGACCAGTTTTACTTTTAAGAAATATACATAGTCTTGTGGTCCCTGAAACTCAACTCAGAGTCCTTTCCTGTAACAATTAAATGGACAGAAAGGCTCTCTTTTTGGGTCACTGAAGAAGAAGGAAATACCTTGCTTCGTTAGGTCATTCTAGGCACATGCTTTTGAAACTGGTGTACCTGCACGCAGGGTTATGCAGTTAAGATGCAAACGAAATTATGGCCTACCTACACTGAGCTCTCATTTTGCCTGAACAAATGAAAACAATATTCTTTTCTTTTCCTTCTCTTCCCTCCTTTCCTCCCTCCATTCCTCTCTTCCTCACTTGCGGATTCAACCAATATTCTACTATGTATCAAGAGTTGTGCTAGATTCTGGGTATAAAACAGGCATGAGAATACCTGTCCCTTTGGATATTCCAATTAAATCAATATATTATGACCTAGAATGCAAATTTTGCATGATTTTTAAAAGTAAAATCAGGAAACTTGAGAAGGTCCTGGTTTATGACATGATTTCCTAGTTGAAGTGACGTAATACTGGATTCCCCAATTCTTAGCATCAGAATCTTGTTTTCAGATAAAAGCTTTCGTTATTCCTTGGACACACTACGTTCTCTCCTGTCTCAGAGCTTTTGTTCCTTTCTTCCATTCACCTCCAGTCCCCTTTTCCCAGATTTTGTAAGGTCGGCTTCTTATTGTTTAACTCTCAGCATAAATGTCACTTACTAGAGAAAAATTTCCTGCCACCCTTTTCTAAAACAGCTTCTGCGATATGTTTATCACCTTACCAGGTTTGATTTTGTCTTGTTTTTCACTGTCGGTTGTTTTCATAATTTACTTGTTCTGTTGAATGTCTGTGTTCCCTCCCTCCGTGCACCCACGCACACTGCATGTACCCTCCATGGGAGCTCACTGTCTTTCTGCTCTGTCCTTGCTGTTTAGAACCTGACAGAATCACTAAACGAACAAATGAGTGAATGACTGGGAAGCAAATTGTTTACAAAAAACTTACCTTTCATGTGGCAGATGACATGTCACATTGGAAATACTGCTTTATTTAGCCTTAAGATTACTGGAGAAAGCAAAACAATCATTTCTTTTGCTAGAGCCAATGATATGTTTAACCTTCCTCACACTTTCCAGGTTCCCCTCTTACACGTAGAAGCAAAGGTGGGAAACCCTGTTCCCATACCTTTCTATGATCCTATAAAGTAGTCACATCAAGAGAGTTTCTTCGGAAGATGCAAAGATGAGAACAGCACTGGCCCGGAAAGGCCGGGGAAGCCTTCGGTGTCATACAGCCTCAGTAACCTAGCCATGAAGGGTCACTTCAGGCCCTAATCCAGTGGTAGACACTGCTCCAGCAGATAGAATTTCTTTCTTTCCCAGAAATCCTTTCCAAATTTTGGGCAGCTCGAAGACGCACAAAGTATCTCCATCTATTTATGCCCCCCTCCAAAGGGAAAAGTGTCTACTTTGATTGAGTAATTCCACTTTGCCCTCTGAGAAAACACAAAGAATACCTCTTCTCCTGTGTAAAACTCTACCAATATTTGAATATATTTAAATATTACACCATACACTCATTTTTTTTTCTTTAAGCTGTCTTCATACTTTGCTACTTTAAAAAATTTAGCATAGCTTTGTTAGTCTTCTGTTTTCCTGTAATTTCCCCTTTCTCTGCCATTCAGAAATCACCATTGCAATACCCAGGTTTGTTCCCTAGTCTATGGTTATCATCGTAGCTAAATACTGATTTAGTTCTTTACTGTGTGCTGGGCACTGGAGTCAGGACGTTACATTAATTATTTTGCTTAGTCCTCATGCAATTACCATGAGGCAGGTACCAATCCTGGCTGAAGCGTGCTCCTCATAGATGATGCGGAGGCAAACAGAGGTAGGTCATTTGACTTGGTTGTTCCCCAGGTTTTCAGAGGCGGAACCGATTTGAACCCAGTTTTCTCTGTCTCTCATGCTAGCGCTATTAACTATTTAATACACGGTTTTTATGCCCAAATGTACTTTAGCAAATGCTGGATCTCTTCCCTGTCCCCTACAGAATGCCCAAGAGATCCCTGATACTTGTTCTGACTTGAGTTAGAGCAATGTATGATGGGCTAAAAGTATTTCAAACGACTGCTTCTCCTTATTTATGTGCTGGGCACTAGTATTTCTAACACATAAACACTGAATTTTAAGAAGACATTTACCAGGAAGAGGCCCAAAATAATGGTAATTTAATACAACCTAAGAATACCCCTACATTATTTCTTTACTTTAATGAATTAGATTCAGATCCCCCAAACCACATAACACCTAAGCCAACAGAGTTGTTTTTCCTTTTTCCTGCCTCACACCTCAGGAATGGACCCACAGAGAGATAAACATGTCCCGTATGGTTTCAGAGTTCATGCTTGTGGTTTGTACCTTTCCAACGGGAGAAGGAGGAAATTATAATTTTTTGGAAAACTTTTTAAAACCTGAGGACTTTATATTCACCATCACCCTGATTAACGATTCTTTAATTTAGAAGTTAACCTCATTAAAACACAAAAAGCCACAAATTAATTCACACCGAAATAGTTCTCATACTATTTGATAAAATTCTTTTCATTCTAGCTAGGCTTAGAATTAAAGCGTGCTCCTCGTACTGGAAAACTGTGATCCAGCCACAATGACTGCCTTTCTGCTGCCATTTCCTTCCCCTTGTCAGCTGAGTTCCAATAAAATCCATGTAGCAGACCGGGATCTGACGTATGTATTCATTTAAGTAAGGTAGAATTAAAGTGGGGTACTTTATATTTTAATCTATAATCTCATAGGCAATATAACAGCATCGGGCTAAAAACAAACTCCACTTACCTGACAATAGTAATCCAATTATTATATTTCTGTACATCCTGAGATCGTGAGCTGGTTCACAACAGTCAGTGCAAGAAAAGCACCAGGGATGACTGAGAGCGGCAGTCTGTAGCCCCAACCTGCAGACTGTTATCTTTCAGGCCCACCTTCCGGAGGCTGTCATTCGTTGATAGGCCTGGGTGGCATTTGAAATTATGCAAAGTTGTTCAACAACCCCTTTCAATAAAAATATATGGATGTCTGCCTAACTGGGATAAAAGTGTGAAGTAAAATCTTCACTTCAAGGAACTGGCTGCTATGTTAAATTTACTTTGCATAAATTAAGTGGGCATTCACAGTTGGCCTAGGAAATTGACAACCCCCTTCTAGACTACAACATGAGGCTCCTCACTGAGGACACAAGTAATAAGTGATTGTACCCGGCACCTGAAACTGGAGAAGAACAAGAACCAGTTTCATCCAGCAGAACTTATCCCCTTGACCAGACCTGACCTTGAACTAATTATAATGCCATTATAATCTCATTCACATTTCGGTTACTAGGACTCTCAGCATGCATCTGACGCCATGACAGGTCCAGAGGAGCCAAATAAGGAAGAGAGAGCAGGAAACTGAGGATCTCACCTACTGGCAGGAAACTGAAGAGCCTTGTCAGTGGGTTGTTAGCAAACCTGCCCCAGGGAGGTATAAATACCCTTGGTCAGGACTTGCTGGGTGCGACTCCATCTCTGAGTTTGCCCACACTTCCCTCTTATGCGTGTACTCTCATTTCAGTAAACTTCCTGTGCTTTCTTGCATCTGTCTCGCTCTTGAATTCTTTCTTGTGCGGAGACAAGACCTGGTCACCGCTGCTCTGGGTTGAGTCCTCTCTTGGACATCCCTGTGAGCGTCCCACAACAGCATCAGTCAGGAGCCACCCAATTAGATTAGGAAGGCCTGAGTCCAGGCTGTGAGCCAGGCTGTAGTGGCTGTTCCGCAGTTAGAAACCTTTCATTTTTAATGTGGAGATTCGTGGGTGCGGGATGAAAGTGACTTCTTCACATGTGAGATAAATGTATTTGAAAAATGTAATGACTATTTTTTTATTTTTTTTTAAAGATTTTATTGGGGAAGGGAAACAGGACTTTATTGGGGAGCAGTGTGTACTTCCAGGACTTTTTTCCTAGTCAAGTTGTTGTCCTTTCAGTCTTAGTTGTGGAGGGCGCAGCTCAGCTCCAGGTCCAGTTGTCATTGCTAGTTGCTAGTTGCAGGGGGCACAGCCCACCATCCCTTGCGGGACACAAACCGGCAACCTTGTGGTTGAGAGGACACGTTCCAACCAACTGAACCATCTGGGAAGGTCAGCAGCAGCTCAGCTCAAGGTGCCGTGTTCAATCTTAGTTGCAGGGGGCACTGCCCACCATCCCTTGCGGGACTCGAGGAATTGAACTGGCAACCTTGTGGTTGAGAGCCCACTGGCCCATGTGGGAATTGAACCGGCAGCCTTGGGAGTTAGGAGCGTGGAGCTCTAACCACCTGAGCCACCGGGCCAACCCTGTAATGCCTATTTGAGTGTTCCGAGGTTTGAAAAAAATCTCTCAAACTCATGACAAGTTATATGGCCATGTAAGAAAACACGGGACGCAAGAAATCTCTAAGTCAAAGTAGAGTTCGAACTGAACAGCTGCCCAAACAGCTGTAGAACTGGTGAGCTGTTTCTCTCTAAAACATGCCTCACAGAACAAACCTAAATTAATGCCAAGACAACAAATACAAATCAGACAAACAAAATCACACAACACCAAAACCCTTGTTGTGAAGTGGGATAAAATGAGAGGCATGGCAATCTGAGGAAGATCCATTTTAAAGGGAGAAAGAACAAAAAACAACGTGAATTAGTTGTGAAACAGATCAAAAGGTGATTGGATGCTCCACCTAAATTGTGTTACTTCCTGTAAGAGTTATTCGTGAAAGTCCTTCCTGCTTGATCCAGAAAAAACAATTTGCTAAGTTAGCAATTTGTCAAATATATCATATTTAAATTTTTACCCTAAAATATGTTTTAAAAGAAAAGTTTATGAAGTGATGTTTGCAACTTCTGGAAATTGAGCCACAAAGGAAAACAAAAATAGCATTTCCTGGGGGAAAGATGGAGATAAATATTAGCTAACATCCCTGAGAGTGGGGAGCCTGAGACGGAAGGGAGATGGGGAGCTGAGACACAGACTTGGGGGAGATTAAGACTGAGGGACATGGGGGAGAGGGGGGGAAGACTTTGAGGGATGGTGCAAGAATCTTAAAGCCTTAGGCTCCTGGAATGCCTCTTAAGGCCCTAATAATTCATTCAAAACAATTGCAGCAAAATTTAGAGTTAAATTTAACCAAGATTTTGTAAACCAATACCTTGCTTAAATCCAGTCAGTGCTGTGGGTGGATATCACATTGGGTTGCAGAATTGTTCCCAACAGATAGCCAAATGTAGGAGATTTTGCGGATATTAATATGATTAATAAAGAATGATTTCACATGATTTTATATTGATAAGGAGAGAGCAATTATTAACATGAGCCTTAAAAATGCTGTTTCCCTTTGAAATGGGTAAATAAATTAATCACTATCCTTCCACTGGACTATTTTAGGCAGCTATAAAAATCATGCTTTCAAGAATAGTTAATGATATAGGGACTCAGGATAAAACAAGAAAATGGAAAGCGACAAGATCCAAAACTGCACATACAAAAATAGAACCCTATTTGATTCTTTTTTGACTATTTTTCCCCTTGTAGGCTTTGTTATCTCTGCCTGAAACACACTTATTCTCATATAACATGGCTTAATTCCATTCTGCTTAGAGTCTCAATTAAACAGCACTTTCTCCAGGAAGCCTTCTCTGACTTCCTAAGTCTTCGTCAGGGGCACCTGCCCTGTACTCATATTGTATCTTGTTCTTCCCTTATTATAAGACTTGTCACACGGCATTGTAATCATCTTCGTGTCTCCCCACTGGACTATAAGTTCTAAGTGGGCATATCCCACTTTTGGCTATCTTATTTACCACTGAGTGCTTGGGGCACAGTTGACAATAGATAGTTGTCAAGTCAATAAATGACAAATGAATATTTCAACGTAGAGGTAAGCAACTTCTGTTAGGCAGTCTTGGGGAGGGGAGTGGAGGCTGATCTTTATATATATATATATCTTATGTCATATCTTAGCCTCAAGCTACCCCAGTATGGCGGTCCCTCGCTAAGGCAGGAAGGAGAAAAGAAAAATTAGCCTAACATCCAGCGCTCATCTCTCCTTCAGCCTGGGCTGATTGGTCTCTGAGAACACTTTCCTTCATGTGACCTCTTGTTTTCCTGGAGAATCACTTCATTAATCATTCTTGGAACTCTTATAGCACTTACACACACTAGTTCTTTCGTTGTGCATGATCCTTTTCCTTGTATTTATAAGGCCTGTCTCCCTTGTTCTACTTTCAGCATCAGGCAGAATACTCTACAGAGGCTGACGCGCAGTCAGTAAATTGTCATCAGTGTTGGTGACCAGATAACATAGGTAGCCACCTACATGAACATAAGGTCACAGGAAAGGAATGGGTGCCTTGCTCTTGTCACCTGGAAGGACTAGACAGGTCTTAATAAGATGGGTAGCAGGCACTGACCTTGTGTCAAGTATTTTGGAGCTTCCTTCAGGCAGACATGTTGACACTACCAGGCCTGATTGTTCCGGTGGTTACGTGCCATTGAGTCGGCTCTGACTCTTGGCGACACTATGATGAGTGACATTTATAACGTCTACAACAGCCCTGCTCAGCTCCTGGAGATTCACGTCTGTGGCTTCTTTTATGGAGTCAATCTATCTCATACTTGGTCTTCCTCTTTTCCTGCTGCCTTCTGTTTTTCCCAGCATTATTGTCTTTTCCAAAGAACCCTTCCTTCTCGTGATGTACCCAAACTAGGACAGCTTCAGTTTTGTCATTTCTGCCTCCAGGGATGTTTCAGGCTTAATTTACTCAAAACCTGTGAGGTTCTCAGGGTAGAAAATGGATGGAGGTGGGACGAAGCATTAAACACAGGGTGTGTGGAACCAAAACTCTACAGTGACCTCTAGTGGCGCATCTGCATAATGGGAGGAAAACTGTGAATCCTGAAAATGCAGCAGAAAAAAACAAAAAACAACAGACGACACCCTTCCCTCTCAGGCATTTCCCAATCTTTATATTCTTACTGAAACACATGCTCAGGATCACCATAATTTTGCCCTAAGTGTTTCAAAAAAAATTGATTTAGCTGCCAACATTAAAAAGGAACTATATAGTAATTAAAAATCATGAGGGGATTTAATTAAAAATCTGGTCCCTCCTAACACGAGACCTGTCAAGAGTGAGCTTACATTCCCACCTAGTGACAATCCACTGGATCTGAACATTGGCTGTCCCTTGGGTCAGGTAAGCTTTCTTGAGTAAAACAAGTCCTCCAGCTGATGTTTGCAGCAGTCAGCTCAGAGTACATTACACTCTGATAAAAACCTCTAAACTTCAGTGTCTTACAACAACATTGGTTCGTTTCCTGCTCAAATGGCATTGCCTGTGGTGGCTACGGGTGCCAGGGTCCAGGCTGAAAGTCAGGCTCCATTTGGAATATGCTATTCCTGCAGCAGAGGGAAAAGGAAAATGGCTACATGGGGCAATAGCTTCTAACATTTCTGCTCAGATGTGCTATATGTCATTTTTGCTCATATTCTATTGGCCAGAGCAAATCACATGTCAAGCTGACAACAACGGGGAAAGGAAGTATACTTCCAAAAGTCGTGAGAACATATAAACCACTACAGGAAGGGCAGTGAATAACTGAGAACAATAATACAATCAGCCACATTCCTGTCTACTCCCTACCTAGTTTCTTTTTGCATTGGGTTTGCAAATTCAATTTAAATATCAACGAAAGATAAAGGACATAGAATAATTTCTTACATTTATTTTTTATTGAGATGTCACATACACAGACTATAAGTGGGCAATTTGATGGATCAGTTTGATGGAGGATACATGTATACACACACACACACACACACACACACACACACACACGTATGGGTGTGTGACCACCCCTCAGATACAGAACATTTTAAACACTCCCAGTAACTTCTGTCTTGTTCCTTTCCAGTCAATACCTATCCTTCATTGAGGTAACCACTACTCTGACTTCTAACACTGTTGATTAGTTTTGTCTGTTTTTGAACTTCACAGAAATTGAATGATATGTTATGAACAATTTTGTGTTTAGATATCCCCCTCTTAACATAAAGTCTGAGAGACTCATTCAGGTTGGTTTTTCACGGTAAAGTAGATTTTTCTGGCATATTACTGTCACTGGAGAGCAGGCCCTTCTTAGAATGGGATCCAGGCTTGGTTTCCACATCGGGGGTTGAACCCGGAGGTATCCCAGCTAGATTCCCAGACCAGGGGTCGAACCCGGGCTTCATGCAAAACTGGGAATCAACTGCTCCAGCTGCCAGAGGATGGGCCCTCCTCGGCGCAGTGTCCAGATTCTTGACATCTGGGGCAAAGAATTGAACGAAATACAGAGGTAAAGTAGTGAAAGAGCAGTTTATTAGAAACAGTACACTTCAAAGAAATAGAAGCAGGTCCGAGCAGAAAGCAGTGGCTCAAGGGCCGTTATTAGAAGAGAAAGTACGCTCCAAAGGGTTAGGAGCGGGCCGTGGCTCAAAGGCTCAAAGGCCTTGTCATGCAGGGACTCTAGTCCTGCTCCCTGCACAAGAACACAGGATATGGTGAGGCCAAAAAGGAACACCTTCAGAGCCATGGATGGGGGGTTCATACCACTATTCTTGCTGGCGGCTGGGTTGGAGACACAGGAAGCAGGATCCACATATGTGCAATCCACTGTCCTCTTCTCTGCCAACCAACCAACCCACCTGCTAGCTGCAATCCACGCTTCTCTGCCAACCAACAACCAACGTAACCATGACAGTTATATCAGTGGCTAATGGCTAACCGCTAATGGCTAACAGCTGATGGCCAGCTAGTCACAGCTGATGGCCACCTACTACCCGAGCCAGCCCTTTTCCACGTGAGGCTGAGAGCCTGGAAACTGCTCTCTGGGACTCTGTCCCCAAAGGCCTAAAGAACCAAAGTCAAGGGCCACGAGCCCAAAGGGCTCAAATGCCCAAAGGGCCAAGGGCCAGGGCCCTGACTGGCGAGGACTTGGAGTTTTTATCCCCTTTTTTCTCTATAATGTGCTGTTCCTCTCTGGGTGTGGGGCCACTTGATTGACACCTGACAACAGGCTGTTACCTCATCTCTTTAGACTGTACATGTTCCTTCCCAGAATTCAGTCTTATTAATGAACTTCTGGCCATATTTATGATATAATGATTCTTTTAGCCTTTACTATGCAGGGGTGAGTGACTGGTCTAATCTAGTTGAGTATTTTGTACCCATTTGTTTCCTCATAGGGGTAGATAATTACAATGAAAAGGGGAAGTTTTAGGTGGAGAGGGGAGGTCTTTCTGGCAGTCACATTCTGTGGGTTGTGTTGGACATGCAGGAATGCAGAGACCCAAAGCCTGTCTCTAACTGCCTGTCTTGTTTTCCCCTTGAGAGATGTGATCCCCATAAAATCTCTATGGGAAGTTGAAGAATGGGTGGTCTTTTTTCTGCATCTGCTTCCTGCTGGGCAGGGGCATAGAGCTGTCCCTACCTACTAAGGGATTCATGGAACTCTGGCCCTATCTGATCTCAGATGAGAGGAAGGGGTCTCAAGATCCGTCTGGAAGACCGTGTAGGCTTCTTTGGTTGGGACTGGTAATCCTCCTTTGGGTATCATCTGTATCCCCAGAGCCCTTGAATGAGGAAACATAGATTTTAATTAATAAATTTCTTAAAGAGCAGAGCTCAAAGCTATTGATGCGGGGTGGCTACATGATGGAAAATCCATCAGCTCTTATGGAGCCTGTGGCCATTCAACTGGTCATTCAGGTAGCGTCAATTGTCCAGGACTGGGCCCAGAACAGGTTAGAAAGAACATTAGGCTTCAATGATTACAATCAACAAGTATAAATCACAAGTTTTAGGGTAATTATCTAAAGCATGGGTAGGAGATTTTTATGATTCAGGTTAAAAACAATCTATTGTTTATAATAAAGAAACTGATTTATAAAATAATTAAGAAGCAGGGGGATAGGAGCTAAAAAAAACTGGGAAAAAGGAAACTTTAAGGAAAAGGAAACTTAGAATCTCTATAGGAAAGAAAACTTAGTTTTTCAGTGGTGGTGGGGGTGGGGGGTCGACAGCTACTTGCTTGGCTTGTATCATTACTGTGGTTATTCAACTAATTCAGAAACCTTTATTGAAAGACCTGTCTTAAAAAAAAAAAAAAAAAAAAAAAAAAGAGAAAAGACCTGTCTTTTCCCAATGTATTGTTCCTTCACTGAAGGTAATTGTGTGTTTTTGTCCTCTGGTTGTTTTAAAGATTTTCTGTTTGGCTTAGATTTTCAAGAGTTTGAGTATGATATATCTGCATGTAATTTTCTTTGGGATCTGAGCTTCTTAAATTTATTCATTGATATGTTTAGCAGTTTTGGAAAATCTTAACCATTATCCTTTCAAATATTTTCAAGTATTTCCCTTCTCTCCTCTGGGATTTTAATTATGCATATATTATACTTTTAAACTTTACTCACATGTATGGGTCTTTTTCCATCTCTTTTTTTTTACCGTGTCTGTATACTATCTAATGCACTCTAATAATCCTGTCATCTGCTGTGTCTAGTCTTCTGTTAAAATTATATCATAACTTTTTTTATTCTGATACTGCATTTTTCATTCAGAATGAACATTTGATTCATTTTATAGGCTTCAATTCACAGTTGAAATTCTACTTATTTTCATTTGATCTATGTACATTTTTCTCTGGTTTCTTGAACATACTAATCATAGTTATTGTAATGACCTTGTCTGCTGATGCCAATATCTGGATATCTGTAGTTCAGTTTTTATTTTACTTATTTATTTTGATGATGGTAAAATTTGCATAACATAAAATTTACCCTTTTCATAATTTTTAATGTTACATTTGAATGGCATAATTAAATGCATTCACATTGATGTACAAGCAGCAGCTTTTATTTTTGAAAATGGTAAATATTTGCTGTATTTCCCTCCTCTTTGCATGCCTAATAGTGTTTTTTTTTTCTTTTATGCAGGACATTTAATGTAGGAATATTTCTGTGAGTGCCAGGATCGTGTCTCGTGAAACTGAAGAACGGAAGCACGGACCAAGGAGAGGCAAGGAGTTTATTAAAGAGGATAGTTTATTAAAAGCAAAGGGTTACAGCTCCCGAGCAGGAGGGGGTTCCCGAATGGGATGTCCCCTGACTGAGGCAAAAGCTCTTACTTTTATATCTTCCCTTGTCTGCTTGGAGAAGGGAGCTGGCGCCTTCTGATGGAATTCCTCTCTCAGGTTTGCTCTGTTTGTCCATCCTAAAGGGATTAACGAACCCATTCCTATGTATCAGATTTATTCTGTTTGTCTGGCCAAAAGGGATTTATGAGATAATTTACTAACCTTAAGGTGCATCCTTTCCCCCCACCTTTTTCCACCTCCCTCCGCCACTCAGATTCAAGCTGTTGTTTCTCGGTCTAGTTATGTAGGATGCAGCTCCCTGGCCCATGCTGGTGGTATTGTAAGAGTAGGTTAGCATAAGAAAGGAAGCCATTTTCTGGACGACCTTAACAGGGTGTGGACCAGATGTCCTCTTTGAAAAGAGCTTATCTTGTTAACTGCCGACTGGGTGGGGTACAAGCCAGTTTATCTTGTCAAATCCCCAGAATGTGGAACAAGCCCATGATATGTATACTCTTTGAAGCTATGGAAAATTACTGGATGCTTTAAAGATGCTATATAAACCCTTGGCTTTGAGTGCTCGTTGAAACCCGCTGCGTCGGGCAGATACTCGGACCCCAGCTAGCTGGAAATAAACCTCGCTGTGTGACTTGCATTATCGCGTGTGTCCTCTGTCCAATTGAGGGGTGGTCGATTCTAGACCTTAACAGTATTACGAGCATTGCGCTCACCGTCCTCCAGCCAGTGGGCCCAGTTCCTGGGAAAGCCATTGTTCACGGAGAGCCATTGTTCACAATCTTAGCTGTAGAGGGCGAGCCCACTGGCCCATGTGGGAATCAAACCGGCGACCTAAGTGTTAGGAGCACAGCGCTCCAACCATGCCTGAGCCACAGGAGGGCCCCAAGATGCGTTCTTATATCTTTGTCCTGGAGTGAAGGAGCCTTTCCAGTACCTGGAGTTTCAGGATATGGCTGCCTTTTGTTTATTCCACCAGGGACCTCCCTGTCTACCTAACAACATGCTAACTAACCTGTCTCACATCGACCTTAGCCTTTTAGCTTCCCATCCAGGCAGCATTAATGGAGATTTCTTGAGGAAGATTCACCATGGTTTTTCGCAGTCCCCATCTCTCTGAAGGATTTTATTCCATTTTTTTCCAATTTAGCTTCCCAGGCTACTGTGCCATTCTAGAACTCAGTAAGTATCCCGTGGGAGAAAATGGGCTTTGTGGTTGGGGCTCCTCCAGTTCTTAATCTGTCACGCCAGCCCTGATTAATCACCAAGGAAAAAAAACCATAAAACAAAAAAACCCACTCAGACAGTTGTTTTTTCTCCTAAAGTGCCCTTCTGCTTACACTCTATTAATGTCGCCATGAAAGAAATCAACAGATACGCAAATTCCCCCAGGGAAAGAGAAGATTCCCTCTAAGTGATTATGTCCCTATGACCTCTTATCTGCACATGATTATGATGCTAATAACAGGATTTTCCTGATAATAGTCCCACCCTTTTCCCCAATATGCCAAATTTATATCATGTTTTAAATACCAATGCTCAGTCAAGCATCATTTTTAGTGACAGTTTCCCAATTTCTTAAAAACTGACCCAAAGGAACTGGTGGTATTTTAATAAAATTCTGGGATTATAGATCAATATCCCTTCTATTTTCCCTTCTTGGCTGCACTCTTGGGGTTAGAGGATAGAATCTGGGTAGCTTGCTATAGTAACAAATATAAGTGAGCTTTTGCAGGTCCTGAGAGCCAGCTGAACTCAAAACAATACATTTATTTTCAGGTTGTAATACCATGGGATCGCTATTACATTGTTACCCTGTTGGCTCTGTTATTCTTGCTTCTGACAAATCCATGATATAAATGAAAAGTTATTGAATACTTATCAATACTAACCAGGAATTGCACTAATTACTTCTTGTGGGTAATGTATTAATCCTCATCATGATTCTGCTAAGTAAGTACCATTCCCCTAGTGTGTGGTGGACAAGATTTGAATCCAGTCTGTCACCACGGCCCAGGTTTATATTCTGTAAACTATACCCCCTCCTGCTATACTAGACCATCTAATGAAAAGTCAGCACTGTCTGGAGGGCAGGGATAGTTACTTAAATTAGGATATTGTTCCTCAGCTGCACGCAGGAGTAGGTAGAGAGGCTTTATATAGGGACTGCTGTGTCCCCGAGACAAGTATATATTATTCAGAGGAGTGAACTTGACCCATTATGGCCAGGGAATAGATAGTAAGAGGTGAGAGTATGGCAAGAGACGTGGCTAAAGACTGTGGTCACTGAGATCATAGAATGGGAGCATGTGGAGTTTCATCCCATTGACAGGGGTAAGCCCCTGGAGGGTGTCTGTGCAGCAGTGCCACGCCATACCGTCCACAGGTCAGAGAATGGACAGTAGGGCGGTAACACTGCTGACAAGACAATAGTGAGAGGCCTTAGCAGACACTGAGGTGAGAGTGAAACCAGATGTTGGACAAGGCTCCTGTTGTGGAGTTAGTTTACCTGATTCAACAACTACTTAGAACTTAGTATTGAATGGTCTTGAGTTTAACTGAGTAAGACAGAGATAGATTAAAGGTTGGTCCAAACTTTCCAGCCTACAGGACTGGGGAAAGTGGGGTCCTATTTATGGAGATAGGAATTCTGGAGACAAAGGAGGGTTGTGAGGGGAGATGGTGAGTTTCATTTGGATGTGTTGAATTTTAGATTTGTCTGGAAGACTTGAGTGGAGAAGTCAAGTAGGAAGATGGATGATTGAATTTGGCACTCAGAAAAAAAATCTGGGCTGGAAGTAGGGACGTGGCAGTCGACAGCCTGTACATAGAGAGAATGGAGGTAGTGATGGACAGGAGACAAGTGAAAGTTTGTAGTGTCTGCAGGCTAGATGGATCAGCCCCAGAGAGTCTCTAAACCTAGCCAGGGGAACTGAAGACATGGAGGTACCTGGGCCATATTGTGTCAAATATGTTCCAGGTCCTGTAGCACCCAGCTGCAGTCTTATAGAAAAAATGCCTTGTGCCCAGAATACAGTAAACATATATTTTATTATGTAACCATTAATTTTGACCATGGCTGATTAGCTCATAGATGGATACCTGCTACAACTTGAGCCCATCTTATTCCTCTCTGGAGAATATTTTATTGAGAAATACAGACAATTGGGAGTGAGAAGTCAAGCTCTATTGATGATGGAGTTCTTGGGTGCAAAAATTTCCTGAGCTCCGATGAACTTGCCTGAGTTCCCACCCTTTCTGACGCCTGGCGTCTATGAGGTAGCCCAGTGCCCTTCTATTAAATTTTCTCGTTCTATGAAACTATTTTGAAGTGGGTTCGGGATACTTGTAACCAAAAGGGTCTTAATTAGGACAGGACTTGATGTGTCTAATTAGGGTATCATCAACAGAATGAAGCAAAGGCTGAGGCTGAGCTGAACTGGCCAGAGACCAAGATAGGCAGTTTTACGACTCTCCATGACAGGAGTGAAGAGTGTGGTGACTGTACTCTCTGAAGTCAATGCAGATCGTTTGGCTTCAAATGACTAACGGGTCCTTTTGTGCATGGCTAATTATGTGGGGATGTTTAGCACAAGCCAATATGCCCCTTAGTCCTGTAACAACACTCCCATAAGTGAGATGTGAGACTGCACTGTCTCTTCCAGACAAACCCTGCTGGGTTTTTTTTTTTACTATCTGTCTAGCAGAGAAGGGATTCAATTACCCTTTAGCCTTAAAAATATGCCAAAGGACAGTGCTGGCCTTCTGTGGCTTGGAACAAACGTATATTGCACAAATCTGTTTCTCATTTGTGTGGTTCAGCCAAATCGCCAGGGTTGGTTTTTTCCCCTCATAGAATGTGACAGTACAGAAGGCCGGCATCCTTTTCATTTGGGCATTCCACTGGGATCTGAGGCAGAGGGTGGAGAAGGAGAAGAAATTACTGGAAAATTCTGCTGTCTATCTTTATAGGACAGAAGGGCTCAGAATAAGAAATCATGGAAGAAGGCAATTTCAAATACTCAGTTAATTGCTATGTTACTAGACTCACATTCTGTTGGCTGGTATGATTTAATAAATGAGTCGTATGGTGATGTTTTTTCATGCACTGTCTTCAATACAAAAATTGTGACTGATGTTAGATATAGTTTAAAAGAATATACAAGAAAATACTATGTCTTAAGAAAGAAAGCCAGGTTTCTGTGGTGTAATACTCATATCTGTATGAATTTTATAGATTAGAATGATTCTGCAAAATACTATAGCTAGTAAAAAGTAGAACCTAGAAATAACCTAAAAGTTATTCCTTAAAAAGACACAATAAGACTGTCCATGAGACACCTAATTGTCATCATTATTTACCAGGCGAGAATGTTGACGTACAAAATATAAATCTCACTTTGATACTATGTGTCCTTCAGTGAAAAACGATGACTTTGGTTCTGTAGAGAGGCTTTGCCTCGGGTGAGCAGGGTTGAAGAGATGCCTATGTATGTCCATCCCACAGGATACTTTGACTGGAGGGACTCAAGCACAGGACATGCGTTGAGCTGGTTCTTCCTAATCAGGCCATGGAAAGACTGCCCTTTAACGTCTTTTTCCTGGATTCTCTGAGCTACTCATTCATTCATTCATTCATTCATTCACTCACTTTTTTTAAATCATTTTTTTTTGCTCCCATTTTCCAGCATTGATTTATTTTACTTGCAATCGTATAATCCTAACTAATACAGTAGAAAACACACATAAGTAGAGAGAAGTAGCCCGAAATTCACAGTCTCAGTCAACGCCACACCTGAGGGGCAGGACGCACAGATTCCACCTGGATCACCTAATCCAAGCATCAATATCTTTGTGCTGGAAGAAGGCTGAGGAGCCAGCCTCGAAAGTCCCTCTCTCCCTGGAGGGCACGTTTCTGCTTTTGTTATCTAATCTTGGGGGAGAGCCACAGTAACTATTAGGAGCTATGGGAAGGTCAGCAGCACCTTGAGAGTGTGGCTTGAGAGCAAGGGCAAGTGACTTGTCCTCATAACACAAGTTTCAGCTTCACCACATGATACTCCATCCGCAAGGACTTGGCGTGCTTACGCTGCTCTGAGGCAGTGTCTCTCAATCTTTTTAGCTCCCGCCATCCATTCGTTCCACCCTTCCTCAGTTTTAATCAATCCAGAAGATGCTTGATTTTTCACTTTCTGTATTTGTATTGAGAAACAAAGCGTATATGGATATGTTTTTTAAAAGTGACACAGTTCCATGATACATCCTCTTGGGGATGTATGCAGAGCAGTTGACGAACACAGTACATCTCTTTGTCAGTAAACTCAGAAAGCAGTGAGCCAGGAAACTTACTGTATACACTCAGAAAGCATTTTAGAATGTGCTCCCCTTCCTTTGATAATTGTGGAAATAGAGGTCCAGAAATTCTCTTCTCCCTGCTCACCCCTATATTGCAAACTACCTGGGCATGATTTATCTTATAAAAAGAAGCAAAAAAAAAAAAAAAAAAAAGAACTGTGTATTTCCATTGTGAATGCAAAAACCATGAAAATAAAATTAAGTCTTCAGCAAACACTCTCCACTTAGAACCTTCACCTGCAAGCTAGTGAATATATGCTTCATGGAAGATTAGTGGTATTGCTGATGTGGGGACCATACTCCTATGTGTTTACAAAACACAGCTCCTTGGACCCTGATAACTCTGTACAAATTCATTTTTTCAAGTGATGTTACCTTGAATTAGTGGGCAAAGGCTATTATGCAGCTTATATTAAATGGGACAATTAAGTTCACGAACTCATCGTAGAAAAAGTGCTACATACCTCATTGCTGAATATCAATACGGTCATCTTCGAAGTACTCCCCTTGGGACGCTATACACTGACGCCAGCGCCTAGTCCACCCTTCAAAGCAATTTTGGAACTCTTTTTCTGG
Organism: Rhinolophus hipposideros; assembly: GCF_964194185.1. NCBI lineage: Eukaryota > Metazoa > Chordata > Mammalia > Chiroptera > Rhinolophidae > Rhinolophus > Rhinolophus hipposideros. Next base: position 18,055,282 of record NC_138062.1, read on the forward strand.
AATGGCCATCAGAGCTGTCGTCGTATTACCCTTGATATCCTGAGTGTCATCAAAATATCTTCTTTTCAATATTTCCTTTATCTTTGGGTAAAGAAAGAAGTCATTGGGAGCCAGATCAGGTGAGTAGGGAGGGTGTTTCCAATACAGTTATTTGTTTAGTGGCTAAAATCTCCCTCACAGACAGGACGTGTGAGCTGGTGCATTGTCATGATGCAAGAGCCATAAATGGTTGGTGAAAAGCTCAGGTCGTCTAACTTTTTCACACAGCCTTTTCAGCACTTCCAAATAGTAAACTTAGTTAACTGTTTGTCCAGTTGGTACAAATTTATAATAAATAATCCCTCTGACATAAAAAAAGTTAGCAACATCGTTGCAACAAGTTCGTGAACTTAATTGCCAAACCTCGTATAGTTTGATCATTCTTGAGTTTTGGTTATTCTTGGTTCTTCTTCAGCCAGAGTTTCCAGCTCGCCACATGCTCCCGTTGGATGACACGATCACTATGTCTAGGTGACCATTTCTCTCTTAGGATTATCTGGAAATTTGATACTATGGATTGACAGCCATTCTGTTTTGCACATTTTTTGAACCAGAAATTTTATTTCTAAGACTTTATCTTAAAGCCATAATGCCAGAAGAGCTTAAAGACTTAGCTCCAAGGGTAACAGAAAAAATTAAAAAATAAAACAAACCTAACTAGCCAATAAGAGAGAAATGTTTAAATAAACTATAATGAAATAGTAAGTGGCCAGTAAAAATAATGTGATAGAAGGACATGAAAAGATATTCACATATACTGTAAAAAAGTTACAAGTTACAATGATGTGTTATAGAATTGTACACTTGAATCCTATGTAATTTTACTGACCGTTGTCACCTCAATAAATTTAATTAAAAAAAGGAAGCTAGCCATTTTACAATAGAAATACACTTTTTTAAATGTGCAAGATCCGAATAATTAAATGTTTTAAATGCTATGAAGTCCTAAAAGAAAAAAACATACAAGTTACAAAATAGTATGTTAACAGTTTGATATATTAATAGTATATTAACAGTAAATTAACTGTTTTAAATAGAAGTTGCAAAACAAAGGTCATGTATGATCCTTTTGTGGAGAATTACCTACTTTTGTGTCTTATTGGGAACCTGTACATAAATGCATGGAAATAAGACCGAAAAGAATATACATTCTCAAATCACAATTTTCCCCCCTTCCTTTTGCTTATTAAATAGTCTACCATGAGAATACATTGCTGTTTACTAATAAGAAAAATTAGTTATAGTTATTTTGTTTAAAGACTGGGTAGAAAAAGTACCAAAACAAACGCGTAATTTCTGACTTTGGAAGATTCCCCTCTTCTAGAAGGAAAAGAAAAAAAGAGAAAAAAACCTGGTGAGTTTGTTCTCAGTTTTGATCACTAGAGGTCACCAAAGTCATAAAGATTATTAATTGTTTTCTATCGTTTTTTTTCTTTTGGTCACAGAGGGACGTTTCTGGCCTCTTCTGTTATGCAGTTTTGAAGCATTTACTGGAAGACTTCTTGCTGCTCAGTCTTAAGGGGAGTAAACTGTTTGGACTATTTTTTTCTAACATTAAATATTTCCTGCAACAGACAGCCATCTATCTATGGGACTATTCAAAACGGATGGGTGTTTCTGGAGAATGTGATTTATTTCCTCCTCTGATACCAAAAGGCCTGTTGGCAGATACCTGCTGAATGTGAGTTCTGAGCAATGTTGTTGAGACAGAACCACAGAACACCCAGCAGCAGCACACACCGTTTCAAGTGAAACAGCATGGACCATTTCAAGGAAAAAACGTTGTGCCTTTACTGGTAACATGTGTGGTATAGAAGGGCTTCAATGAAGCAGAACATTCAAGAACAGCCATCGCATCTTTTGAATAACAGACCACACTACCTTTTAGTATGTTGATAATTCTGCATTTTTTAAATTCAACATATGCCCAAATCCCCAGACATTAAAATTATGGAGAGGCAAGGAAGATTCAAAAACTAGGTTAGAATCCTGCAGACATTAAAAGAAACTGTCTCACTGCAAAGGGTTCGTCAAGCAGAGGAAGAAAGATATAATAACTAACTCCACTATTCTCAGTGGGCTCATGTTTCAGGGAAGTGTCATTCCAATGAAAAGATGAGGTTTCTAGAATTAAACAAGATGCAGCATATGGAAGATGTATGTTTGTCAGGAGTTAAATACTCATACAGTGTACAAAGAAAGATGCAATTGGTGAGAAGACTCATATTTTCAGTGTTTCAGTTACCAATAGATAAATGAGTTACCTGGTCATGTAGATGAGTCTGTGTTTGAATCTGTCTTCCAGAGAAACTAAGCAAATTGTTCTTTTCAATAGGAACTCCCAATGCTTCTATACTTCAGAAATCCAAGGTCAAGGATTTGGTATAAGCCATAAACGAAGAAACTTCATGCTTCATGCCATCATAAACGTGACACATTTTGCATTCAGGCTTGCTCCTTATTCAGTGGACTTTGTTTGACTTTGATCTTGGTTAACTTTGAAGTATCCAACGTTCCCACTTTCCATAATTTGTTTTTTTGTTTTTTGTGTTTTGTTTTTTAAGTTAAATCAGACAGGCAGTCAAAGGAAATCTAAACCTAAAAGAAGTGAAAACAACTAGACACAGTCAGTTATATATTTTCACTACTTTGTTTAAAGTAGCACATCACTGTACTTAAAACACTTCACATCATCGAGTTATTTATTAAGTTGTAAATAAAAGTCACATTTTCCACTGTGTCTCCTAAGATACAGTGGAAAACATGTTGTTGGGAACCTGTTGTGTGGTTTGTGTGAAAAGTTCGGTTAAATGCAAAGCTTCAGATTGTTGTTAATGATGTCCTAAAAATAATGACCACGAAATAGTTGTTAACCTAAAGGAAATATTTATACAAGAATTCTAATATTGGAGACCTTATATCTGAAAGTTAGTTCTTTTATGGAATTTCACAGACTATGTATTGCAAAGTCTGATAGAAATTTGGGTTTGCATTTGTATTTATAAAGTGATTCAGACCCATATCTTAAACGCTCATTAGATTTACTTCACTCTTATTATGCTTTGGATTTATGGGACTATTATCCTAAAGGGAATTTTGTTTAATGATAAAGTACGTAGACACCACCGTACACATATACATGTGTATGTATGTGTTTGTATATTAAATTATCATTTGGCACAAAAATAGAATCAGTTATGTATTGTTTATAAAACTTGTCTTACAGAGTATTGAGAGAGAACATTTTTTTTGAGAGATTTAAAGTTCAGCTCACCCAGGTACCATTTATCTCTTCTGTGATACCTCACTTACTTGTCATCCTCCTTGTCTAAATCTGCCAAGTGGAACTTCCTTCTATGAAAGAAACAGCAAATTTATGTTATGCCAGGTCATTAGCAGAATGTCCCAGGGACAGTTCATGTTATTATTTCAATCCTATTCCAGAAAGTAGAAAAAAGTATACGTTACCTTTCAGGTCATCTTGAAGGACTAAATTCTCTTCTGTGTAAGTCTGATCCTGTCAAAGTACAAAACCAATATAGTTTTTGGAAGAATAATCTGGACAGTGAGCACAGAAGAACTTGGTATACTTGGGTTGCCAAAGGGCTGGAGAAATGTTTTAGAGTGGAATAAAAACTCTTCATATACTTGGAGACAAGAGGTCCATTTACTGCACAAGGGTTTTACCTTCCCATGAACATCTGGAGGAAAACAAGAAAGGAATTTATTCACTTGTCTACAATTGAGAAGTGAGGGAAGAATCTTTAAAGAAGAGAATTTAGAGTTGTAATAGTGATGTGGATAAAAATGTGGAAGCCTCTCTACTTATTCTCCTAGGTGAACATTGTTACTATGGAATGAGAGATAAGGTAGATGATAAGGCTCCCAAGGCTTTGACTGCATCTTTTATGATGACACTGGGAGCCACCACTGTAGACGGGGATGTCAGACGCAGTTACAAGGGCAGGCACTAGATTTGGGGTCTCAAAACTCTCAGCTAGAATCTTAAAGCGCAGGCATACCAGACAAGATAATTAACCTCTTTGAACCTTAATTTCCTCATTGGTAAAATGGAGATAATACATGCATTGAAGAACTTTTGTAAAGATTAAGGAAAAGTCTAAATATAAAGCACTAACATAATGTCTAGTTCGTAATAAAGGTTTAATACAAGTTTTTTTCCTTCCACAGAAAATTGTTGTTGGATTAAATGACTTAATATTTGTCAAAGTGTTTTGTAAACTACAAACTGCAAATTAAATATCAGTCATTATTAATGCTATTTTTAATCTGTATTTGATATGCATGTAGTTCTTTTTGGGAACTTCAGGCAACAAAATAGATGACCTAGACCTGATATGACAATCCTACCAGATAATTCAAAGCCAAATTTAAGAGAGTATCATTTCCTCCCTAAAAGAATCATATAATAATTAACAAAGAACTAACCTTATTATTTGGAATAACTACCATCTTTCTTCTTCTGAACACCAAAATGTTCCAAGAGTAGGTAAGAAAATACATAGGTTGGGGGTGGGGAGGGCAAGGAAAAGAAAGGAAAGGAGAAAAACAGGGGCAGTGTTAACATCCTACCATGTGGATGATTGAATATTGGATGTGATCCTAATTACCTAAAGGAATGGAAAATCATTTTAAAATGTTGTTTATTTTGAAAGACACATTTTTTGACACCTACAATTAGATAAACATCATTGAATAGGTCTGGAAAAGGCTGATCGTTTTGGTCTAAAGATGTACTTTTGAGAAGGAGGCTATTTCTGAAGTTCCCGTGTGTGTGTGTGTGTGTGTGTGTGTGTGTGTGTGTGTGTGTGTGTGTGTGTAGGAAAAGTTTAAATCACATGGACTAAGTCATAAGTACATTCTTGCAAAAGGTGATGCCACTTGAGGGTTAGACCCTGAAAATTTAGTGCCCTGGGAGAAATACTGTGTGCCCCTGAGGAGTCACTAAAAATAGAAACTGAGTGTGTAAGTCACAAGAACACAGAATATATACAAGCCTTTCCTGTGAGCAAGAAGCAATTGGAATTCGTTAAATCCAAGTTAATACTCTGTGGGGATGTTTCTTCATAAATCAGGGTCCTAATGCACAGTGACTTGTTCAAAGCCTTAAAAGATATCTTAGAAGAATCAAGGTCGTAGGTCAATCTGATATGGAATTACTAGGCACCGAGCCACAAGAGAAGAAATGGCGTCAAGACTGAGAGAACTTGCTTTGGAATTAAACCCGCCTGTTACTACCCCTGACTTTGTGCCTGTGGTCAACTTGCTCAAACTCTGAGCTTCACTTTCTTCATTTAGAAGATGGAGATCATAACAAATGCTTTGCAGCTTTGGTGTGTGGATCAAATGAGAAAATGTATATAAAGGTTTTCACGCTGTACCCAACAAATAGCTAGGACTATGAATAATATTATTAATAAAATACAAAAATACTCTATCAGGAGGATAGGGGCCTCTAACCACGGGCCCTTTGTGGAAATATGTGAGGAATGCAGGGGCTGTCCTGAAGAATGTTCTGTGTTAATTTTAACTGAAAGTGAAAAATGACTCCTGAGATAACAAGGACCAAACAAAATGCGAATTCTTATTTTAATATATTCTTTGAATGTCTTTTCATATAATAGTTACATTAGACTAAGTAAAAACAGCCTGAACCTAGGAGATGGACCTCTTAAACTAGAAATATCTTTTTGCCCATAGATCTTGAAACATCCTATTTGTTTTTAGATCTGGAGACGGCATCATTTTTTTTTTTTTAATATGGGAATATTGGGGAACAGTGTGTTTTTCCAGGGCCCATCAGCTCCATGTCAAGTCATTGTTTTTCAACCTAGTTGTGGAGGGCGCAGCTCAGCTCTAAGTCAAGTCAATATTTTTTTTCAATCCGGTTGTGGAGGGCTCAGCTCACTGGCCCATGTTGGAATCGAACTGGCAACCTTGTTGTTAAGAGCTCGAGCTCTAACCAACTGTGCCATCCAGATGTGCCAGATACGGCATTATGTAAAAATATATTTTATTTTATTATACACTAGTCAGCTAGAGGAGCTACATTAAAAATGCTACATTCCAGTAAATATCCGTAATATACATTCAAACTTATATTTGGTCTACATTTAGTTCTTTTTGGTAGCTTCAGCCAAAAAAGTAGATTACCCAGAATTGATAGGGGGATTCTACAAAATAATCCAAGGCCAAATTTAAGAAAGCATCCATTTTTTTCCCCAGTAAAAATTTTATAATAATTAACAAAGAGTTAACTGTATTATTTGTAACAATTACCACATTTCTTCCTTTGAGTACTAAAATGTTCTAATGTATGCAACTGTTGAAAGACAAGGGAAAAATAACACATCATCTTCAATGCATTACTTTTCCTCATTGTCTGCACTTTAGTACTGCCTGAGTTTGCCTCCAGTGCTAAATACACTGTGAAATCTACCCAGAAGAGTGGGGTGAGGGGTTCCTAAAGGAAGACAAAACAAAACCTCAAACAGAATGAATGCTCTGAGAGCGGTGGAAGAAGTAATGGTTCGCCCTTGTAGCAGATTTTTTCTAGTCACTGCTAAGATTTGCACCTCCGATTCCAAAATCCTCTTGGATGGGTCATTGACGTGGTCATTTAAGGCCATGTCTTACCACAGTCACAGGTATAGTTTTCCAGGTGGTTTTTTATTTCATGAAAATAATTATGGTCTTTTGTACAGAAAATATTAGTATTATAGTGTTCAGTGATATAGTCATAAAAGTAGAAGATAATAGTAAGTAACTACAGCTGAATAAAATCAAATTATCATTAGTTCTTCCAAGAATAACAAATTCATTATGGTAAAGTAGAACTATGGAAAAGAAAAGATTGAAAATGAAGACAGGGAGAAAGCCAAACAAAGTTTGTACTAAGGCAGTATCAGTGGGGCAGGCAGGAGAGGGAGGTGTAAAGATAGGAATGGAGTGTATCTAAGAGGTGAGATAGCGAGAGAGTCTAAGGTGACTCTCAGGGTTCTGGAGTGCTAGACTGTGTGAATGGTGCAGCTATTCCCTGAGAGGAGAAAAAACAAACAGAACAGTGGAAGAAAGGATAATGTGTTTGTGTTGGATGGTTGAGTCATCCGATATGACCAATAAGCAAATGTATATTAATTTCTGGTGGTTCTGGCTCAGGGTGCCTCATGAGATTTCAGTCAGGCTGTTGGACAAATCTATAGTCTTCTCAAGACCTGACTGAGGCTGGAGAAGCCATTTCCAAGCTCACACATATGGCTGTTGCCAGACTTTCTGGCTGTTGGCTAGGGGCTTCAGTTCTTCACCATGTGGACACTGTCATAAGCCTGCTAAAAACACGGCAGCTTGCTTCTCCTAGAGAGAGAGATGAGAGAGAAAAAAAGTGAACCAGCTTAATATGAAAGCTACAGTCATATGTAACCTAATCCCAGACATGACATTCCATCACTTCTGTCATATGCTATGGACCACGCACACCAATGCTGGTACAACGTGAGAGGGAACTACACAAAGGTGTGAGTACCAGCTGGTAGGGATCACTGAAGAACATCTTGGAGATTGGCTACCACAGTAGGGCAATACTGATGATAAAATATTAATTGAGCAAAATAAAGAATATGAAGAGACATGAAGTATTAAAAAATGCAGAGAACGACAACGTGGAGACATCAGAATATTAACTATGTCTGTCTCTGCTGCAGCACTAGTTTGTTTTAGTATCTTCTTTATAGTATTTAACATTTTATAAAATTTTTATAATCAGCATGCATTTTATTCATTATATTCTTCATAAATGTCGGAGAAACTCAGAAAATTCATGGAGCTTTTAATATTAATTATTTTCACATTGACTGGAAGATGTTGCAATAAAATTCATATAGTTTACTGAAAAAATATAAAACCATTCTACCAATTTAATACAATTTGTTAAGCTTAGGATCAAGACATTATACTCTGATTTCTTATTGAATAGCTCCAATATATTTCCTACAGTATTTTATAGAAATTAAAATGCAATAGCGAGGCTCTTAGGTTGCTGACCATTAAGATGTTCTTGCTTTTTAGTTTGCCCACTTTATCAAAAGTACTACCTGCCTAGGCTAGACAATCATTAAGGAAACTTCTAATCCTAAAATTCATTGATTTTTATTAAATACTTAATAAGTACAAGGCATAGTGCTTTCTTAGTCAACTGTACAACAGTTCAATATTCATGAGGAATTTGAAGGTGTTATTGGAAAGAAACGTTGGTGCAAATGTTTATTTTTTACTGGCACCATGAAATCTATACACCAGAGTTTGGCGTTTGGAGTTGTGAAAAGCAATACAGAAGTTTCACAGAGTTTCAATAGCTTGTTACATGGAGTGGGGCATATTTGTGGACTTACTTAGTCTTGAGGAGTGTCTGTTGGATACTCCAACAAAGGTTTCTCCTGGTGTTTTAATGTTTAGTGGTATTTCCTTCTGCAGGATATCCGCTCTGCTTGTCTTCCCGCATGAGAGAATGCAGATGTTTCTGAAAGCATCTTTGCATGGATTTACTTGAAGCAAGATGCTGAGAGAAGGGGCAAAGCTCAGAGGGAGTTCTGGGGGTTAGAGGGAGGAAGGCAGCTGTGTAGGGCTTTCCAGGCTATGGTAACATAAGCTGTTCTCTAGAAAACAGCTTCACTTCTTTTTATGAGAATGGGCTCTTGCTATTATAGAAGAGAAATATTCTTGTAGTCTTCCACGTATGCCCGTTATAGTAACACTCTTGGATATTCTGTTTGTCTCACTGAAGTGCTGAGATTGCAATTCGGCGTGTTTGAATTGGTGAGGGCTTTTGAAAATGAAGTTACTGAAACATTTCTCAGTGTCTGAGATACAGGAGCCCTGGAGAGAGGAAAGGTAGATCCAAGAAAAAAGGAAGACCTGATTTTACTCCAATGTAAAATCTAGTCAAAATAACTCTATAAACTTTTCTCAAAGTGCCACTCATATGTAAAGCTACTGCCACTGTGAAAAAGGAATTTACCAGATCTCGAGGGTGTAGGTGACTACAAGTGCAAATAAATAGTTAAATGTTTAATAGCCTGTGGTGTATTGGACTCTTGAGGGTGACTACGTGATTTCTTGAAGATAGCAAGCACTGACTTCTGCTCCAGGGGTCCGAGAACTTACTAAGAGAGGGATAAATTCCTTGAGGATATTACTGTCAAATGACTAAGTCAAAGAGACTTATTTAGGAGTATGTGTATAGACTGTGATAATAAATACATTCTATGAGGAGAGGCCATTGTACTCTCAAAATGGCATGTACAGTAATGCACACAAAGTAATTCAGACTGGTTTGTGGACTAATACAGATCCATTCCAATGGAAGCACAGTAGGGCTTTCAGCTACCTATTGGTTCTAAACCAAACCAACTTAGTGTACCAGTGAATGCAGAAACTTCTGGGCCCTGGTCAAATCACAAGGCAGATGGGGAATCCATAAATGGTTGTCTGAGAAAAAAAAAACAACCCACTGATCTCATCTTACCCTAACACGTCTTCAAAGGACAACGTTCTGCCCCCGAGGTTAAATTAAATGAGTGAATAATGAGCACAGATAGAGTTAAGATGGGGAGGAGGTATACTTAAAAGTTCAAATTTTAAATTGTGGTTCACAGCCATGAACTTCTGACATCTCCCAACCAAATCCTTAAACATATAAACACGGCGAGAATTATAAAGAAAGCGTCCACAGATGGGTGGATGATGATGTGTATCTCCGTTTAGAACAACTGATCACTCTATCCTGTTCCTTTTCATCTCTAATCAGGCCAAAGTAACTTGTCTCCATGGCATTATGTCTGGTGCTTCCAGGAACTAAGGACATATGAATACCTTTCCCTGAAATGTGATTGAGCTCACTGGACTCAGCTGTTTGGGGTACCCATCCCCCCCAGAACCCAGTTATCAGGTCACAATGACAGTGTAGTAAGCGCTGTGCAGTTTTTTCTGCTGCTACTTCTGTTATTACCTTGAAAAGCAGTATATTAATTTTCTGATACTTATGTCGTGCCTTTTAGTGGAAGGAATTATCACTTACCTTTGTGTGGATTAAGTAGGTCTATTGAGAAAGAAAGTATTAATTTGGTAGATTCCCTGTGTGAAGGTGTTAAGGGCTCTTTATGGGAGAAGCGCATTCTCCTCATCTCCTCATCAAGCCGTAGAGACAGGCAGAAGAGATTTATATTCTAGCTCTGCTTCTTCTTTATCATATCCTTCATCACAAGGATTAACCTTCATTTCCTCCTTGGCTTGAAATAGCAGTTAGTATATGAATGATGAACTAATTACACTAATCTAGGCAGGAAAGTTGATACAATATTGTTTCCCAGAATTAAACAAAACTTGTTTAATGTTGCTTTTCCACTAAGCGAATAAATAAAATAAGGAAGGAGGGAAGGAAGGAAGGAAGCAAAGAAGAAAGGGAAGGAGGAAGGGACGGAGGGAGGGAGGAGGGTATGTAGAAAGGGAGGTGAGAGGGAGGGAGTGAGGGAGAGAGGGATGGAAGGAGGGAGGAAAGGAAGAAGGAAGCTGGTTAAAGAAGAAATGAACTGGAAGTTAATATGTTTGGTTTTGTCAGCTATTAAACTCATCCTTCACAATTATAATTTTGATAATATGGAAGTTATAGCACAACTCTTTTCCTAAGCAATATGAACTGAACAAAGCTATTTTTAAAACTTCTTATTGACATAAAATACATGTTGAAATCTGTATTTATCTTAAGTGTATACCTTGATGAATTTTTCACAAACTGAACAGACTTGTGGAACTAGCACCTAGATTAAAAACAAGCCAATGTAACCAATGTCCTGCAAACCCTCCATATTCCTTTCCAGCCATAAGATGAACCACTATCCTGACTTGTAACAGCAGGGCTTAGTGTTGACTCTTTAGGTAATTTATACAAATAGAATCATACAGTAGGTGCTCTTTTGTGTCACACTTCTTTTACTGAATATTTTTTGCAAGATTTACCCTATTGTTGCATATACTTGTAGACCATTCATTCTCACTGCTGTATAAAATTCCAGTGAGTAAATATTCCACAATTTATTTATATACTTTACCGCTGATAGACATCTGGATAGCATCCAATTTGGTTTGGGGCTATCACAAATAGTGCTGCTATGAACATTCTAGTTAAGACTTTGGTAAACTCAAGTATGTTTTTTGGTTGGGGAAAAAAAAATATATATATATATACCTAGAGAAGAATTTGTTTTACAAATTTGCTAAACAGTTTTACAAAGGGGTTGTTATCCAATTCACAAGAATACCAGCAGTGTATAAAGATGTGAGTTGCTTCATATCTTTGCCAATATTTGGAAATTTTGGTCTTTATTGTTTTAGCCAGTCTGGTGGGTATTTAGTGGTATTACATTGTGGTTTAATTTGCATTTTCTAATAAATTTGAGACTATTTCTATGTGTTTATTGGCCATTTGGATATCCTCTTTTATGAAGTACCTGTTCAAGACTTTTAACAATTCTGTTGAGTTACTTGCATTTTTCATATTGATTTGTAGTTTTTTATATGTTCTAGATAATCATTTTTGTTTTATATATACATAAGATATAAATATATATTATATAAAGATATAAACATTTATATCTTTATATACACATATATAAAAGATATAAAATATCTTTTTCCACTCTGAGAGTTGCTCTTTTACTCTCTGAATGTTGTCTTTTGATGAATAGAAGTTTTAAATTTTAATTAGAAAAAACTATAAAACAAGAACAATACTATACCAAACTTTCAAAAGAGGCAATGTAATTCCATGACTAGAAGAGGAATTAGGATTCCCAGCACTTGTTGGGCTGTGTATCAAATTCCCAGAAGTCACTTAAAATCTTTTTGCAACTTGCTTTTTCCAGTCATTATGTTGGAAAAGCAACAGTTGCCCCCAGGAGTCATAAGAATAATGGGGAGATTTTTGAAATTGTACTACCATCCAAGGATTCCCAGCTGAAGATTAAACAATGTGAAAATCTTAGGAAAGATAGTTAGAACAGTAAGGGCACTGTACAGTGTTCATTGTCAAGTTGATACTAGCCACGGACTCTTTCAGGAAACCGTTAGTCTTCTGAAAATAATAAATGAGAAAATCAGTTTCAGTTTTCTACAGCACAGTGAGGATGGCAGTCAAAGTTACTATTTTAAGTTCAAAATTTACCTGTAAGAGTCTTTCCAGGCCCTCAATTGTAAGATTCTGTAATCAGTGATATTTTTAGTTAAAGAAAATCAGGACATGAGATGGTATTATAGTATTGTAATGCCAAGAATTGGTATATATCCATCATAAGATTCATGTAGGAAAAAACAAACAAAGCAGATTACAGCTCTCTATGCAATAACATGAACCAATGGGCATATTCCCTGGAAAATGGCATTTACTATGTGAAATCTCGTAAGTAAGGCATATTTAAAAAAAAAATCTTGGCTCTAAAGTGATTCGGTGAAATGATTATTTTCCTCATAAACCAAAATAAATTCTTGTCATATTATTAAACATTTTACAACCTCAAAATGCTGTTTTATAGTGGACCAGCTAGAATTTAGGATTAAAGTTGACTGTATTATGGTCTGGTCAGAGTTTAAGCAGAGGACACAGTTTCTAGAAGCTGTTCCTTCAATCTGGATGTCAAGGATTGTTTGGCTGTTTTCACCTTCAGCAGCCTCAGGCGCTCTGGGTGCTGCCTGTCCTACTCCCTGGAGAAAGGACTGTTTACCCTAAATACTCTCTGTGCCCTTTTCATGTTTGCCTCATAGTTAATTATAGAAAACTTGGTTGAACACAAAGCCCGAGTCAAAATGAATAAACAAACAAAAACATGTCATAAAAAAAATACCTCCAAGAATCATATATAAGTAGAGATGAGAGATCGAAATGTAACTGTTTTGGATATTGAAGAATTTGTTCACGAACTGTTAAGTGTTTTTGCACTTTGCGAAATCATCAGTTTTTCAAGGTGAAGGTAGTTTTATTCACTTTTTTGGCTGTCTTTGTTCCTAGAGGATAGTTCCACATCTATCTAGCACGTGCACAGTTTATACTTGTGAATAAGTGAAGGTCAACTTTCATGGAAATGTAAAGTGTGAGTTTAACAGATGTTGTCTCTTATTCTTCATTTTCTAACTACTTGGAACTTGGAATATGGATATTTAGTAGTAAACGTTTCTCTCTAGATATGTTTTTTTTAATGGGATGATAAAAAGAAAAAAAAAGGAAAACAAACTCAAACCATTACAAAGTTTTAAAGTACCAAATCTCTCTAAGAATGTGTAAAGAGATAACTTGAGGGCACCTTACCATCATTTTTTTTATGGGTTAAATTTTCTCTAAATGTGATCTTATTTCATCTTGAAATACACATATTTTAAAAAGCATACATTGTAAGCAACTGGAAAATTAGTTTAAAGCACACGTGATATAAGATTTCACAAATGTTTAGGATCATGGTGTTATTTCCATGACTATGAGATTTTATAAACACATCATATAGCAACCATTTATGGTGCAGTATGCTTCTGCATAACTGAGGTGGCTTATTAAACATGAAAGCAGTTTCTGTCCATTACTACGGATAGTTGTATTTTAAATGAACATTTTGCATGCAGATCTGCGCAAAAGGTAAAGCTTTTCCGGCTATGTATTTTTTCAGGTTATGTATTTCCTATAAGTGCATATACAGCAAGCAGTGTTTAATCCCAAACAAACCTTCAGACAGCCCTGTGCAGCCCAACTGATAGCACATGCAAAATTGATTCTTTTTCATGTGCTGTATTTAGAACATTTGCTGCTCAAACGACCGAGTTAATAGAATTTTCATTGCCTATTTAGCCTAGTGCAACATTCATTTTGTTTATTTATCCTTACCAGGCAGTAGAATTAAAACTATAGAGGAAAAAAAATCTCTTTTTCTTATTAGACTGTTGAAAAAAAAAATCTCATATTCTGTGATATCTGTTTCTAATTTGTCTTTGGGGAAAGGAATGGCAAATAGTTGCCTTGTTTCCCCCGTCAGACATTCAGAACCTCACCAAACTGCAGTCAAACCAGGGTGCACACCCCAGCATGTGATCTCCCCCGCCCCCTCAGGATCATAGTCAATAAATTTGATTAGTTTGTAAAGCATTCCAAGCCACCAGCCCACAAAGCAGGTTGAGCCAATACCTTCACTCACTCCCTGTTCCTTCTAGACCACCAGGGCTCTAGTTTGTATTTTTAAACCTGGGTTAAATTGTGGCATAACCACAAACCATTGTATGCTATTAACCGTGGGGTTCCAATGAATGACTGACAAACAAAATCTTAGCACACGAAGTCTAGTTCTCTCAATGGTAAACACATGTTATTAATGAAACGTTTCTAACGGGTGCAGGCAGTTTGAAGTCTGTCTTGACTGACAAGACTGTATTTTGCTATCTGGGCTAAACAAACAAAATAAAACATTTTAAAATAGTATATTAGAAGAATATGTTTTGGCGAATCACAAAGGTATAATTTGCCGCTCTAGATTCTGAACTTAAGTTCCCCCTCCTCCAAACATGGATTATAGTGTAATATTTCTTCAGGGTCCAGAGACAGCTCCTGGATCTTTCTTAAAGCCTGGGTGGTATTCAATCAACGCTTGGTCCAGCCGCAAAGAGAGTTACCTGGATACACAAAATACTCTACACAGGTATTATATGGGTTACTGAGGAGGATCCAGGTAAATATCTGTTTTATGTGCAGTTTTAAGGCTCCATATCTGGGCCCTCAGAGAGAATTGCTGCTGTGAGGTAAGATGCTAAATGAAGGTCAGATGTGATTCATCCTCAGCTTCCTCTAAGTTCATGAGGTAGGTGAGTGGAGACTTTGTTCGTGTATATTTGGTGTTTTTCTTTATCAGTAACCCTGGCTACTTAGCATGTAGGCATCCATGAAAAAAGACAGTGAGTCTTTTGTGCAACTTTTTCCAAACTCCTGTTTAACATAAAGGGATAGCAAACCCCAAACCAAATAAAACAACACTGGCGTTGCATTTTAGATGTCTTTGAAACATTCCAATGTTTTGGACCACCAAACTCGAACCCACGATGGTTGCATTTCGTTTTGATCAAATTGGGCAGTGCTGCCTCAAGCTGGTTTGTATTTCTTCTCTTCAAATGTACCCTGACTCTGTTAGAGTAACCAGAGAATTACAGAAGAACAATGTACGGCTAATCTGTTCTGTAGAGTTCTTTCGAATAGGAACTGAGTAGTTCCATCTCATTTCAGAGTGATACCAGTATCATCAAAATGGTTCCTAATGACAAATGTTTCTAGGAGTGGATTATCACCACCTCTAAGAACATCAAAGTAGCCAATCAAAGGTAAAATTTTATACAAATCACATGGCCATGCTGTAAATTATTCATTCCTCTGAAGTAATCGGGTTAATTTCCTTCACTGAATCGCCAAGTTAATGTCAGAGGTATGGTGGAAAATTCAGCTGAGAGAGCATACCCTAAAACAGTTTAAGGGCAATGTTGAAGACAAAAAGTTCAGGCTATGTACTAATGGACACGTGTATCAATGAAGAAGTCTAACCAATCCCATTCAGACTTTGGCTCACTCTGTTTCCTTTCTGGTCTCTATTCCACACTGCCAAATTCCCAGCCAAGAGCATGGTCTCCACATTCTGCCTTCACTTGCCCAATGATTTGCCTGTGATCTGTGTGGTCTTTCCACCTGCCACAGTGCTCTGTACTATTTAATTTTCTCTGAATGATGGCACAGTCAGGAGCAGGGGTTCCTGATACCCTAGGAGTGATACCCAGGATCTCCGTCTTGCATTCTGATGACTCTTCAGGGCCCTGACTTGCAAGGCAGACTCCCATCACTCTTCCTGACTAAAACCCTCCGACTTGCTAATGGACTTGATCATCTAAAAATTCTCTGTCAGGCCAAGGTGATAGCTATGAACTCAAACCCTCTTGTATATATTTCAAAACAGAATGCTTGGAAAGACCACACCTTAAAACCCATTAATGAACTGTAATTGGCAAACATTGAAGAAGATATTAGGGAGCAAAAGAAGGCCACTTGTTATCTCCTCATTTCTTATCCCATACCTGAGTAGCTGCGCTGATGATCTGTTAAATGATGGCTGGAGCCCATTTAATCTTCTCTACCTGAATGCTTGGTGTTCAGAGATTATACCTTACAATCTGTTTACTCACATTCCCATTTCTCAGGCAAAATAAAACAACAAAAAAGTGACTATTCTTTGGAGTTTCGTTAAAGAAGTTTAATCTATTTTTATTTGTTTGACTAGTGGGCAGAGCAAAATAAAGGATACCGCTAACATATATGTTATAATAGAGAATTTTGAAATTCTAGAATCTTATAGCTGGTAGGGAATTAAAGGAACTAAAGTCAGAGAAATTTAACTGATTAGTAAAAGAATGAAAACTAAAACCCAAGTCTTTTCAGCTTTTCACTTCAGTGTGCTTAAATGGTATCATACTTTGCAGTGACAATTATATTGTATACATTTTCTAACTATATTACTTATAACGTATTTCATGTAAAAGTATTTAAGTTTGGTTACTGGTAACTTGGTTGAATAGTGCTTATAATAATGGTACATATATATGTGTGTGCATACACACAAATACATACATAAAGACTTAGGGAATCAGAGACCTGACTTTAGATACACCTTCAATTTGTTCTTTTAAATTTGAAATTCTTACAAATTTCAGGATAAGCAAAAGCGATTAGTCATCTCAGTATTAGGAAACCAGCCACAGTGAAACATCAAAATTCATTTCTTGCTTTGGTTTTTAAATTGGTGAGTGCTTTTGTCAAAATCAGTTCTTCAAAGATTTAGGAGAAGACGAGCCTGGATGAGACAAATGTTCCTTCATGCATAATTCTCAGATCTTAACTTAGGGACTACAACATCACTGAATATTTCATTCATTCATTCATTCATTCATTCCATATGTATTTATGACATATTTATATTAAGCCAGGCTGAGTGCTAGGCACTGGGAGACACACGAGGTGGAATTAAACATTTGTGCCTGTGGCAGTGACCATTAATCCTTACCAATTTGTGTGTTCTCTTCTTTTCTAGATTGCTGTGTATCCTGGGGGCGGGGGAGGGTGAGGTGGGGGAAAGGTCTCCTTTTCCATGTTCTAGCCAACAGAATGAGAGTGCAAGTGTTATGTGTCTCCTTCAGACCTTCCTCATAAATATAGCCCATGTATGATTCTCTCCTCTCTCTTTAACTTCATAACCTCTCTCTCAACTACATAAATGAAGATGACATAAAGAACCTAGAAAGAAGGTAGGAATCACAAGAAGACAGGAGCCCAGTTTCCTGGGTGGCTGTAGAGAATGGAATCCATCACTGTCAATCTACACTGGACTGTGACATAAGAAATAAACTTCATTGTGTTAAGCCACTAAAGATGCTCTCACTGCTTGTAAAAGCAGTTGGTCAACTGTATCAGTTTTGCTGTATGACAAACAACCCCACATTTAGTGCCTTAGGACGAAAACCGTTCCATGTGTTGGCAACATGGACAGAGCTCGGCTGGGTGGTTCTTCTCTCCTTCTCAAGGCACTGGCTAGGCTCACTCATTCGGTCATGGTTGGTTTGCAAGTCAGGTGGAAGCTGGCCAGTACTACATGGTCTCTCTTGCAAATCTGGCGGTTGGTGCTGGCTGTTTGCTGAGCCATGTTTCCAGCATGCTATCCTGGACTTCTTCAAGAGGAAAGGCAAGCTCTACTTCATAAGCATTTTTGAAACCTCTGCATGTATCACATTTACCAGTATTCTATTGCCCCAAACAAATTGCATAGCCAAGCTTAGAGTCAACATGGGAGAACTACATGCGGTCACGAATATGGAGAGGCATGACTCATTGGGATCTAGTATTTTAACAATCCCCACAGTACCCTTGATGAATGAATTGCTCTTTAAGGAGCTCAGAATTTTGAGAGGCGTATAAATAAATAATTACAACACCCTATGGGAAGTGTTAGAACTGAAGCATGAAAACAATGCTATGGGGGCACAAAAAGGGAATAGCTAACTCTGCTTTGCCCAGGAATAATGACAGAACTTTCACAAATGTAATTTTGGTATTGGGTCTTTCATAGATGAGTAGAATTTTGTTAGGAGCACCAGGAGCATGCAATACAGTTGTGTGAAAGGAGGAAGGACATTCTAAAACTGGAAAATAATAGCGTGGGAAAAAGCATGGAAGTCGGAAAGACTATGGCCTGTGTTCACATGGAGAAAAATTTAATGGCACTGGGGTTTTTAGTTGAGGGTATTATGAGATGAGCTGCACATGTAAGCAGGGAAAAGTGTTGATAAAAGTTTATAGCAAGAAGTTAGGAATTTAAGTTGACAATATTGGATTGCTGAATAAACTTTAGGGGGTAACTCATAATATTAGTGATAAAACCACAATTGGTGACAACTTCTGTTGGAACAATAGGTGATACCTGCTGGCACAAGGAACGAAAATGAATCTCAGTGCATACACTTGAGTGTGCAAGAAAGGTTGTTTTCTTAATTTAACTTACAAGTTTACTATTTATTATACTTAATTCTACTATAATTCAATATATTTTCTGTCTTATACCCCCATTCTACAGGGGTGACAACATGGTTCAATAATTTTAGGGCTTCTTCTTTACTTCAGACTTGTGTATAAGCTTTGTAGGGTTAACCTAGTCTGATGGGGCACATCCACAGCTCTGAAAGGTCTCTAGTTCCCTCTCTTACCTCCATGCTATTTAGGGGTATATGGGGTCACTGTAGGGCACCTGTGCTACAGGGAACAGGGAAACCCTGTGACCCTATCTCTGACCCTTTGTGCCTGGACACACTACAGGGTTTCTTCACTGGGACTTTCTCTTCCTGTGCTCATTCTGGAGATGGACACAAGTATCCTTTGCTCCCAGGTTCTACAGATGGATCTGAAAAATGTATCCTCCACAGGAAATCTCCTTCATTCCAATTACTATTGCTTCAGAATAAATTAGCTCGAAATGTAGCAGCTTGAACAACCTTTTATTATCTCAGAAAGTTTGGTGGGTCAAGAATTTAGACAGGGCACAGCAGGTATGCTGACTCTGCTCCATGATATGTGGCCCTCAGCTGGGGGACTCAATGGCTGTGGGCTGGAGTCATTGGAAGGTGTATTCACTCACACATTGGGAGCCTGGGCTGGAATGATGTGAATACAAGGGCTCCTGACTGGCGGTCCTGCTATGGCCTCTCTAGTTGGCTGGGCTTCCTTATAGCATGGTGGCCTCAGGGTAGTCAGAATTCTTACATGGCAGTTGCTGGCACCAAGAACCCATGTTCTAAAAATATGGTGGAAGCTGCATTACATTTTATGGTCCAGACTTAGAAGTCACACAAGTCACTTCTGCCATTTAAGGTGAGGGGACATAGACCCCTATGACTCAATGGGAGGAGTGTCAAAGAATTTTGGAGCCATGTTTTAAAACCACCTGACTTTCTCTCTTAGCTTATCTCTGATGTTCATTTTCCCTTTCAACTTGGGGATTTTATTTGTCAGTCGAGGCCCAGGGTGGTGTGGGAAAAGAGGGATGAGAAATATTTGCTCTGACTCATGATTTCTTCTCCAAAATATTTTATCCATGCCACTAGTCCTTTCCATTCAGTGAGAGCCTGAATGTTTTGAAACTCAAAAGCCAGAAAGAGGTAGAAAGAACACCCTGCTTTGTTGCCACATTTTGTCCCTGAAGCAAAAAGTTTTACAGATAAACCTAACTACGAGTGGGTAGACAACCAAAGTTATAAGGGAAAAATATAAGGGACTAGTGGCATGTGTGTGTGTGTAGGGACAGTTAATATTATTTAATGACATTTTATTTTATATAGTTAACATGTAAATGTTATTCTAGTAAACATACAACAAAACAAATAAACAAAAATATTGTTGTTGTTCCCTTATAATTTTGCTAAACAGTATCACATTCCTATTTGAAATGGCCTCTTTCTATGGGATTCTCTCTCTCTCTCTCTCTCTCTCTCTCTCTCTTTCTCTCTCTCTCTCTCACTTTAAAATAATTTCTACAATTAAATTTTTTTCCGCTTTTTTTTCAATGTAATGGACCCCAATATGCTTGAAATATTCCAGCAATTTTAAGGTATAGGAATCTCTACCCTTTAAGGAATATCAGAGCCCATAGTGCAGTCCTTCCTGTTTATTTCATACTATGTATGATCAAAGAGTACAGCTTTTTATCCTCTTCACTACACAGATAAGAGACATAAACTATTTGGGTGAAGTGAGTTATCCAAGGAAAAAAATCCTTTGACTTCTCCGTCATAGCTCACTGAGGAACAAAAGCCTCTCCAGAAAAATATGCAGTTAATATTGATCACCACAGATGTTGTTAGTCATTACGTAGATGTATAATTCTTGATTTTTGAGCTACGCATTGGCCTACGATGTAGTTGCTTTGTTTGTTCATACATCTTTTGTGCTTTATGTCTATATCTATCTCTGAATCAGTCACAGCAATTGGAGCATTTGAATATAATAAACAGTCCCATTCTTAAAACTGGGGTGGCAGAGGTGAGGCAAGATATTAGGTAAGCTTCCCGGACGACACTTGACTGCATGACATAACAGAGAACACTTGGGACAATCGGATGCTGTTCTGGAGGCAGAAGTACAGAGTAGACGCAACCAAACACATTCACTACAGAGAAAAAGAAAGGAAAACTTGAAGCGTGTAACCAAAGGACCAGAATCAATGGCAAGTGCCTATGAGCCTAATGTTAATTCAAGAGATGGCTAGGCATCAGTTCAAGGACTGAAAGATTAAGCATGTTGAGAGTGCTGCTGATTAGGTTCTACACAACCTCAAGGCCAACCTCAAGGCCAAGGCAGCCAGTGCAGATGGCAAAATGGCCAAGGAGTTGCCTGCCAGCTCGTGGAGATTACCGAGAGGAAAAATAAACTTCTACAACACAGTGTCAATGCAGACAATCCTAGACCCTTGGAAAATGATGCCCATTGTATCGGCAAAGAAGAAAAAAAAAGTATGCTTGGTTTAAAAGATACTAAAGACAGAGTCACACTCCTGTTTGGTGGGAATACATCAATGCTACATGCTTAAATATATGTGAGACAACTCGGGCTTACAGAGATTTACAAACAAATGGACAAATGGTCTTTGGGCATGTAACGTGAGCTTTTGTACATTCGGAGCACTGGTCTCTGCTTCAGAGCTGAAATCCCAGGACCTTTTGGCCAGTGTGAATCACCAGTGTGGACAGGCTAACATTTGGGAGCCATTTTTCTTTGGCGCTAAGAACAGGAGTTTGAATAAAATCCAGGCTGAGTCAGCTTCTAAACAAGGATGAAATGCAAGTTTACGAAGCTTATTTGCAAACCTGAAGCAGTTTATTTATGTATTTTTAACATTTGCCTTAAAGAGAAACATTGGTCTACGTCTTTGTAAAATGCTGAGTTGAACACTCAGCAAAAGCACACTTAAACTGCTTCAAAACATTTTCTCCAACCAGGGCTGGCATCAGTGCCATGGTGACGGCACAGGAAACAGCACCAGGCTGCAATATAGGTATCCTGAGAACCCCTCCCTGCCTGGGCATTAAGGAACTTTTGACCTTGGACATGTCACTTCACTTCTCTGGTCAGAAATAGATTGGCTTATTAGATGAGATGCCAAAGACACTAAAACATGTTAATTGCTATTTTCATCTGACTTTAGAGTTGAGGAATTTGAGTACAGTTAAGCCACTTGTCCCCAGTCAAATATTGAGTCAGTAGGCTAGGAATGGCCTGCGTGCCCCTTGAGTCCCAGGCTGGGACGCTCTCTTTCTCCTCTACTGCTTTCCAGAACGGAGCGGTAAATCTGGCTGTGTCTAATGAAAGGGCTCCCACTGTCAGTGCCACCCACAGATAAGCACCTTTTACTCTGGAGCTCCCACTAGGTCTTTCTAGGTAAGCATTCAGGTAGGCGTACCCCAAGAACCCCACCTGCCTTGGCGTCTCTGAAGCACAATCTACAAGCAGGCACAGGATGGAAGGAATAATCCCTCGCGATAAACAAATATCTTTGCAAACCCTGAACATGCTCAGAGAAGCATCGCTTGGATTAGTGGATTAAATGCATTAGTCTAAATGATCTTACTAATTTTGTATTATATAATAAGCGAAAACCTCAGAGTGATGGGAATGTTACTTTGCAAAGCCAGCTATAGCTTTCTTAAGGAAAGTTTAGACATCAGAGAGGAGACTACGGTATAAAAAGCGTTTAATTCTTTGGTCACTCGAATGTTTCTAATGCCACATAAGAGACAGCGAGGAAAGTTTTTGGTGTACTCAGGTCAGTGAGGATAAAGAAAGAAGAAACTGCTATGTTGTTGTGTACACCTGAAACTAATAAAAAAAAGAAAAAGAAAAAGAAAAGAAAAGAAAAAGAATGAGGAAACTGGCTCACAGACCTGTGATTCCTCAGGGCAGCTTCCTCCAGCGCAGGGCATGAAAATGGTTTGCTTTACTGGGGACTTGCAAAGCCTCACTCCTATCCTGAAAAACCTTCAGTTATAATAAAGAGCTCACACCATATATGTGAAAATGTGGAATACGTTTTATACTCGCTGCACAGTCGAGATGCAGTTGTGACCTCAAGTGGTCACCTTCCAGGATTAGACAGCCTCTATTTCATTCATTGAGTGAACACTCAGCCTATTAGGCTCCTGTGGAGATAATATCAGGATTGCACTGGCCCATTGCTTCCAAACCCCGGGGATCCCGAGAAGAGAGGCTAGGTGTGTCAGAGCCTGCCTGCTGCTGGCTCCTCTCTCTGTCCTCTCGACATGTCCAAGGGTCAACTCACTCCTCTGACAGGAGCAGTATTGTTTCAGGAGTTAAATTTTTCTTTTTACCCCAGATAGCTCAGAACTGTGTCTAGATTCACAGGGGCCTGCCTTGACCTTGCCTCTCTCAGCTGAATGATGGGCTTTGACGTTGAATCTTGGATGTGAAATCTCTTTTGGTTTGGCTTATCTAAGACCCCAGCACCTTCTGCCTTGCTCCTGCCAGTCCCCATTCCCCAGTAGCTGAGGGTGTGAGCAGAGGAGTCAGGAAAGCTTAGGCTCTGGTCTTTGCTTTGTGTTTATTAGTGGAATGACTTCAGGCAGAATTGTTCCTACACATCTCGGTTGCTTACCTATAAAATGGGGATGATAAAACTTATCTCCAAGGGTTGGTATGAAGATTAAATGAATGCAGTATATAAAGCACTCAGCACAGAGTCCATAAAAACTACTCAATAAGTTTAAGCTCAATTAATATTACTAGCTATAAAATATATACAAAAGTATAGCAATTCTATTGCTCCCTGCTTCGTTTATGTATGAATCTTTACCTCCAAACTGATTGTAGATTTTTTTTTTTTAAGTCAGGGTCTGTGTTTGAAAGCGTTTTCAGAACTCCAGAACTGAGCCCAATGTAGGGTACCTGGTAGGAGTGAATAGACTGTTTGATTGATCTGAAACCACAGCAAGGTATGAAATAATATCCCATTACTAGAGCTCAGATTGAAATTTTGTACATGCTTGCTGAGAAAATGCACACTAGGTCAGTCTTCAGAAAGCGGTCAGTGCAGCACTGTTATCTACATCATACCATGGTCCCAGGTCATGCCAGCCACAAAGGACAGACCTAGGTCTTAAGTTGGCTCTCAGGTACTAAGCGCTCTATGTAGCAGCCTGCATTAAAATCAAGCTGTCAGATACAGCACTCAGAAAGTATTGCTCAGTTTATATACAAAGCATTGTTCAAAATGGTTTAAGTAAAACACTCTTGCTCATCATTGTTGACTCTGAATTATTAATTAGGTGACCTAGCAATTGTAAAGCTCCAACAGGCATAGCTTTTTTCTGTCAGATACTCACCAGGAAACAGCTCTCAGGGGTACAAAAAGGGATAGTGAGAGTAACACACATGAATCATCACCAGCAAAAAGCAACTCACTGGGTGTTTATGTGTATGGGAAGTTTTTGTTTAAACACAATGTGGTTAATAAACACAGATTTATGAAATTCTTTCTTTCATCAATGAACTATGGCAGACTTGAAATACATGGATTACATTTCTGAGTGTTGAAATTCAAAAGGCAGGAAAATGTCCCAGGAACAGATTCTCAACAATAATCACAATTTTTACTGGTTTGGAGATTTACCCTGACATTTTTCCTCAATTGTATTTAGGCATCCAAGCGTGCGCTTTCTTCTAGTCTTTTCACTAAAGTAATCTTTACAGTGTACCTAGGTTGACTTGGCACATAGCCAGAGAATGAAAAGGTAAAACTATCAAGCACAATCTAAGTGTTGTTATTAGTAATTTGGGGAACTTGAATATGTTGTTAGCCTCAGAAATTATAACCGTTAGGATGTATTCTTTTGAGTTCCAATTTTTCTCATGGAATTTAAGGGGCAACACTGTACATTCTATAGGAAGCAATATTTTGCCCGGTTTATGTTTCATTTTTTGGAGAAGGCGATAGAGCATTTTCAACCATCATTGGCTTTACAGTTAATTATGAAAGATGAACAGTGTATTTTTCCCATGTTTTTCTTTCTTTCAATTATTTGTTCTGATATTTCCAAGATCCAGTCATCTGACCCTGCCTCCTTTTATGGTAATTTTATATTGCCATTTGTTGCAGGGAACACTGGACAGTTTCTAAAAATCAGGTAAAAGACTTAACTTTTTAAAAACTTAAAAAAAAATTTTGTTTAAAATAAGTTCTTGTTCTGATAAGCAAAGGGTTAGCAGGGATTAAATCAGTGTCTGTTTTGGAAAAGCAGAACTGGTTGTCTGAAAGAAGAGTTTTACAAACATGGTTCTTTCAAGCTGATGTGTTTTGTGGACTTGAGAATTACTGTATTGGATGTAAGCACATCTAGGTAATGAGTATTGACATGAAGGAAGCAAAGGACATGACACTCAGCCTGCTGGTTACCTGGTAGGAGATGAAATGTGTTTTCTCCAGGAGGCTCCCAGATCAGCATGTGTGTGTTTCCATGTGTGCAATTATGTGCATCCAAATTATACTTCCTTTAGAGGCTATGTAGTGTTCTCTATGCCTTCTTGTCTATGCCGCCACACTTTTCCTCCTTGTCCATTCCTCCCTTTGATTGGTGTATGAGTAGACACAAAACGAAACAAAACAAAATAAAACAAAACAAAACAAAGAAACAAAACCTGTTAGAAGACTATGGTCCAAACAAGATATTATGGTAAACTTGATTGGCAACATGGCAGTGAAGATAGAAGTAAACAGATTTGATTGGTCTATTTGTCAACATTTCTTCACTGTGAAAGCAGTGAAGAAATCTCCACATACTGGGGATTTTCTCTTTTCTTCCCTTATCTGACCAGTGCAAGGCAGCAATACTGGGTATTGTGGATCTATATTTTCACAAGGCCTGGATTCAGAGTGGTGGGGGCATAAATAGTGAAAAAAAATGGCTGCATATCCAAGCCATGTCCTCTACTCCAGCTATTGCATAAAACTCACATTTTAATCTCTGACTGACTACTCTTTCAAGTATTCAGAGTTAGGGTAATTGTTCAGAACTCAGGCAGGGAAAAAAGGGTGTCATTTACTGGGTACCCACTAAATCCCAACAATGACGTGAACAACTGTAATCCTAATTTTCCAGTTATGCCACTGATTTACTTAGCCTAGAGATTGTCTCGAATAAGGAAGTGTTGAAAATAAATATCAGGTTGGTGGGGCCTCAGTATTTGGTAAGAATGTGGAGGTGTTTCCTTTTGCATTCCTAAACTTTTATTAGGTGACTTTTTAGTAGCTGTAAAATAGTTGCAGTTTATAACACCATGTGATTATTTTGTCAGAATTAAGTCCTTTTAAAAAATCTCCAATTTTCTACAATATAAAATTTCTCAGAGAATTTCTAGAATTTAAACTATTTATATGCTGCCAACATGTGTCTGCAATTAAATTCTTATAAATGATGGGGTTTACTTATACTCAGTGAAGTTGATTTCTGACAACTATGATATAAGCAATAATTTATGAAGTAAACCAACTAGAATAAGAACATGTGAACCCTTAACACATGAGCGTGGACCCGTCACTTAATTGTTCTGGATGTGTTAATCTTACCTGGACCTTGAGAAAAATAACATCTATCTTGCCTATCTTTTAAGACTGATGTGAAGGTCATATGATGTGAAAATTTGATGAAAATCAACATGTTTGCAACTTTCTACATTTGTCTAGGCCTCTAAGTACCATTCAATGTAGTTGACCCCTCCTTTTCTCCAGGCATTTGTGACACTCATCTTCTGGTTTTCTTCTACCACTTTGGCTTTTCTTTTGACATCGATTGAGATGGTTTACCTGGTCCTTTCTACAAGACCATTGTAGCCTGGGTTTTCCAGAAAGGAGATAAAAGCTTGCAAGTAGTTAATTTGGGCAGTGATCCCAATAAGCAAGGTGGGGAGACAGGAGAGCGCAATAGGAAAAGAGGGAAAACTAATGTCATCACTTTGGGATATTAGTTCTAGATCCTGCAAGAGCTCTTAAGGAACCTTATGAAATGAATCTCAGGACTGTCTTCCCAGGGATGAGAAGGAGAAGCATCAATCCATCATCTCTTAATTTTTCATTGGTTATCCCACGGGCAATAACTGTTCTGGACTTCTAGATTACACTTATATGAGTGCAGAGTAGTTTCTGAGAGTGTTTCGGGCAGCAAAGCAGAGAAGCTCCAGTGTGGGCTGATAAGAGGCCTTGTCAGTTTGAACCTGTGCAATAAACGTAGAAGAGTGGATGGCACCAGTTACCATATCAGAGGCTGAAATAAGAGGGAGGTCAGATGGACTACAAGGCACAAAACAGGTGCAAATATATAGACATCTAGATATTAAAGATCCTAGATCCTTTTCTCTTTTAATATGTCATACTCTTCCTAGGTGATTACATCTGTTCTATGGTTAAAGCTTATAATTCCCAAATATATATCATTAGCTCAGATCACATTTCTGATTTCCATGTTCACGTATTCTGTTCTCTACATGGCATTAACTCCAGAATATTTCAAGGAATACACAGTTCTATATGTATAAAACTAGCTTTTATCTTTCTCCACAAATCTATTCCTTTCATAGTCTTTAGCAGCTTAATAAATAGGATAAACAAATGCATTACTTATCGCTTAAACAAATGCATTACTTACCTTTTGCTGTGTAACAACTTACCACAAAATTTAGTAGTTTAAAGAACAATTTTATATCTCACAGTTCCTCTGGGTTAGAAGTTCTGAAGCAGCTTAGTTGGGTGGTTCTGGCATGGAGTCTCTCATGAAATTGCAGTCAAGATGTGGGCTGGGGCTACAACCATTTGAAGTCCTGACTAGGTCTGGGAGATTTGCTTCTAAGCTGTCCCCTCACATGGATTTTAGCAAGAAGCCTTAGTTCCTCCATGGTTGTTAGCAGGAAGCCTCAATTCCTTGCCGCATGGGCCTCTTCATAGGGCTGCTTACTTCAGAGCAAGTAATCCAAGAGGGAGGGAACCAGGCAGAAGCTACAGAGTCTTTTATGACCTCCCCTTGGAAATCATGTGCCATCACTACTGCCTCATTCTATCGATGACACAGACCAATCTTATTCCAATGTGGAAGGGAGTTCCATAAGGGTGTAAATCCCAGGAAGTAAGGAAAGTTGGGGGCCATTATGGGGGCTGCTTACCATCACAAGGAACTTGAACATACTCTTTGATCTTTCTTCTTCCCAAATTTGTTGTCTCATCAAGCCCTGTTGGTTTACTTACAATTTATATCTCAAATCTCTTTACTTGTATCTTCACTGCCATGTTGCCAATCAAGTTCACATTATATCTTGCTTGGAGTATAGTCTTCTAACAGTTTCTTTTTTTGTCTCCACTCATGCTTCTTTCTAATATATTTTTCAGAGTAGCCAGAGTGATTCAAAAAAAAAAAATTACCACATTATGTCACTCTCGCAATTCCCCAATCACGCCACATCACTCTTAGAATAAAATTCAAACCTCTTATTGAGGCCTGCCAGGCTCTTCTGATTCTGATCGCTGCCCATCTCTTTGACTTCATCTGTCAGTGCTCTTCCCCGATTCTTTTTGATACAGATCCCTGTCTGCCCCCAATTCCAACCCCTTTTCACCAGCCACTGTCACATCCACTCTTCTTCCTTGGACTAACTTTAATTAATCTTCAATTATTAGATTAAATTTTAGGAAGATCTTTCCTAGCTCCCCAATTATGTCTCATCTTCTTATTCTCTAGCAGCACCCCCTGTTTAGGACACTTCTTGATGTTTATCATTGGAAGTGTCACAATGTATTTGTTTGATATCTGTCTCAGTGGGCAGGAACCACGTCTATTTTGCTCACATATGTCTATTCACTATCACGCCCAATACTTAGCATGGCATAGTTGCTAATGAAACAGTTGTTGAGTAAATGAATGCTATACTCAGAAAGTCTTTCTGTTGTCATAGTTTAAACAAAAAATGGTCCTGTCTCTGTATGTCAAAATTTCCGACAAGTTACGAGTGGTTGTTTATTAAAGAATAAAAAAGAATTCTACTAAAGGAAATAAAGTATGGGTCACTGTCCTCACTGCTATAAACTTCATGGAACAAGATACAAGCAACCAGAAAGATAACAAACACAAACAGAGAGAAACAAACAAAAAGTTATTTCAAATGAGGCCATAGAGCTCATGAAGGATGTTGTTATAAGTGAAAAACGCCAACATAGACGTGCAATATAGTTAAGGAGTTCAAGTCAAACTGAAAAATAAATGACTTTACATGTAATGTTTTGCTTTCTAGATGATTAATCTACTGACAGTGACAAAACATGAAGATAAAGCTAACATCTTTGAAAAGTTCATTGTTCATGTGCTGTCCCCTGAGAATGATTAATCAAACGCAATCTTTTTATACAAAGCAATCTTTTTTTCATTTGTAATGGTATCAAGCTGAAGCTTATTATACACAGAAAAGATGAAGTGTTCACACATGAGTTTCACATAGTAGGTCATTCCTTCAGGTGAGAGTCTTTATCAAGTTATAGCTTTATCAAGTTATAGCTTTTGGAAATTATTTTCCATCCTCTCTTTGTCATTTGTCTTTAACCCACAAACACTGGTATTCAGCAGTATATAACTCTTACCCCTTTTCTCAGGAATACCATTAAGTGTTTTTTTAAATTCAATTGTTATTTATACAATATCCGTTGTGAAACAACCAAAGGTATTGAAATACTACCTTTTCTCTCCTCCCTTCCTCCATCTTCTCTCTCCTCTCTTCTCCCCTTCTTCCCCTTATAACCACCCATGCATCAACCTAGAGTATTGTAGTAAATTTAATTATCATTTTTCAAATTCATCCCTGCACAAACTATTTCTTCTATAAACATTTAACAAACCTAGCTGATGAAAGGAGGAAATGAACTCCTTCAAGCTTATGAAGGGCCAATTATAACCAGTTCATGTATATATAAAATCAAAAGAGATTTCTCTTTCAATTGCTGAAGTGAGAACTAAAGCCTCTTTGAGAATATGAACTTTCAGTATTGCCTTTATGATTTCTCTTAGCTTAAAGAAGCAAACTTAAAAAATTACCTTTCCATGGTCAGTTGAGACCAAACTCCTTGGAATGAACATATAATTTCTTAGAAGGTGATGAAAGAAACAGTAAAAAGAAAATGAATTTCAGCACTTGGTCATATAAAACATCTCTGGAAGCTCTCACTACATCTGCAAAGTTGATCTGGACTAATGAGCAAGTAAATGTTTCCTTAAGTAAGGGGAAATACATTTTTTAAAAACTCTATGTGCCATTTAAATTGAGTTACAAATACCTTACAGCAACAGGTTGGTGTTCCAAAACAATTTTTTTCATGCATTTCAGAATTATTGATAGAATGAGACCTTAAAAAAATATGAAAGGGGACTTGTTGATAGAATACACATGTTACTATGGTGATATTTTTGGATCATACTGTTCGCCAGGAACATGGTGTAATTCTGGCTAATTTCAGTTCCAATTAAATGCTGTTGTGACAAAACAGAAATGTCTCTAGGTCACATCAGTGTGATTTGCACTGGGGAATTAGATTAGTCTTCATTGGAAACATCAGCTACAAGGCATGACCACACAGCTTCATAAATCTTTCTGATTTAGAAATGGAAAATGTGCTCTTGTAATGTAATCATTATTAAGTGTCCTACATTCTCAGGATACTAGTTTGTAACTAGAAAACAACGCAGAGCTTCACCCTTCTAACTACTACTCCCACAAGTCCCTATCGGAGTTCCAATGATTAGCTGATGAGGCGTGTAGCCCGCACAAAGAGCAAGCATAGATGGGATCTGGATCACAGCTTTCCTGGAGCAAATCTGCACATGAGGGCAAGATTTCAGGGCACATCTCAGCAACTCCATTTCATAGGATACTTTAGGGTAGATTCTGTAAGACTTTGCTTAATTTAATGTCTCTGTGGGGATTTGCAGAAAGCATTTGGGAGATGGGTTTATTGTTTCTGTACTGTGGAGCGATGAAAGCAGCTGGTCCCACTATTTACTACGTGACATTGGGTATCTGTGAGTACCTAGGAGAGAATTTAAATGCACTTACTTGATGGCAATCGATGTTCAAAATGTTCAAGTGTTAGAAAGGAGGTAGAACAAATGTTTATTTGAATGGCTTCCCCCCACCCCCTTATCTTCTGAGTATAGGCTTCTAGGTTGTATTTCTCAAGTACAGACTAAATCAACACCTCCCAACTCACTGTAGATGGAAGGCATAGTAGACGATAATATTTGTACAGTACATTGAGGTAGGCAGATGGAGTTGTTTGAGGGCAGAGGTAACCTACTGAAGACTCCAGGTCCAACCTGCTGCCAAGAGCACCAAAGTGATCATGGAATGCCCATAAACTGTGACACCCAAGGGTGGCATGGCTGAAGAATGGGAAGCTCTGGCAAATCAATCTGTTTCTCAGTCTTTTCCACAGATGCCTGAAGCTATTTCCTCTGAATCCAATTTAAATCACCTATAGCAATTTAAATTACACAGCCCAGAACGGTATCCAATGTCAGGAAAGAAATACGATAAATTTGTTTAGATTTTAGATTCCTACAAACTATGGTCTAGGTTAAACATTTTAGGTCATGTTTAGTTTTCTAAATAACAATCACAAGGACCAACCAAATAACAACCGAAGTACATCTTTCAGTTCAATTTGTTATCCCATAATCCCTGAATCAATAAAGGGCCAATAAGTATTAGATACAGTCTTAAAAGTCTAAGTTGGAGAAATCTTAAGTTCTCTTTAAAAATAAGGTAAACCATAAATTAGCTATTTGACACACAAATTACAATATCTTCAATATGCAAACAATTGACTTTATTTTCCCCAGTAGAATAAAAGCTATTAGTGACCATAGTTCGTTCTTTATTCAGTAGTTTGGTAGGCTTCATATCTGCGAGGGTGAAGGGTATTTTGACTTTATTTTCTATGATATGTGCATATCACACACTTAAACATGCCTACATTGGGTGTGTGTTCAGTTTCTGCACGAGCGAGTATGTATGTGTGAACACACATGCTTCTATGTATATATCCTTAATGGAAAAATATTCTTTAAACAGTCCCTGTGGAAACAAGGACTCTATAGGTTTCACAGAGGTCAGGGGTTTTAAGTTGTACTTCATTTTCAATATTTTTTCTTTCCTTTAGCACTTGTCTGCAAATGAGATTAATACTTTATTTTATTGAGAATAGTCAATTCCATGGGTTTCCTCTCCTGGATAATGTTTAGACCAATCTGTAAAAAATAGCTGTATACAAAAGTGAAAAAACAGACCCTGTTTCCCAAAGTTTTATAGACAACTTCATTTCTTTTTCCCCAAAGTACTTTTATTTATGATTGCCTAGAACAGGTTGTCAAAAACTCATTCCAATGTCACAGGACTAAGAAATTACAATTGGGGAATATTAAAGCTGGAAAAAAGTCTTAGAGGTTAACTTGTTTAACCTCCCAATTTAAAAATGAATCTTCGAGATTAATTTCTTTAAACTGATAATTTTAAAGAGGAGGAAACTAACACGGAAGAATTAAATGGTTTTCTCTCTCCTCTAACTAGTGGCAGAAGGAGGACAAGAACTTAGTTATTCTGCTTTTCCAACATAGTGCTTTTGCTGGTGGACCTGCTATTTCTCAGAAGAAAATAGGGGTAAGTGAAATGAAGACTCAGGAAAATGATAATTTCTTTCATTTATGTATATTTTCTAAATACTCTTCCTCGTAAGAAAGATACCAGCAATATTTGTATATCTGTTCATCTGAGTAAATAAGTGGTATTTTGGAGAATATACTTATTGCAAAAATACACCAAAGAAGTTAAATATCAAGAGTTAGTTTGGTTTTTGTGTGAGGACTAGGCGTAGAATTCACATCATTTTTTTTATTATTAAAATTTATTGGGGTGACAATGGTCAATAAAACTGCATAGGCTTCAAGTGTACAATTCTTTAATATGTTATCTATATGTTATGTTATGTGTTCATTACTCAGAGTCAGTTCTTCTATCACCATATAGAATTCATATCTTGAAAAGCTATGGAAGTTCCAGTGACCTTTCAAGAAATTCTCATACAATTTAAATTACGGTCTAAGCTCTTTTTGAAATTTTCTCCTCCCTTTGTATTCCTGGGTCGGTTAATTCTTAGATCTTCACTCTTATCCTTTTGCTATGTACATTTCTCATCCCATCTCTTCAAGTAAAGACTGCCATTGGCTTGACCCACTCAGTGCCTGGTAACTCACATAAGCACTCTGCAGTGGGAGAAATGGCACTGAACTGGGAGTTGGGGCCCAGCTTCTGGAGCTGACTCCATCCCTTCTCCATTCTCTACCCTTAAGAAAAAAGTTAGAAGACACAACTAGGTAATTTCCATTCCCTTAGCTCTAAAATATCTTGGGTTTTATGATTAGAGTTTTGTGAGGATGCCGGGAACCATGTGGCCACTCTTCAATTTTAGTGTGGAATCATCAACCTGCTTTGCCCTTTCCTTTTTCATCGCAGGCCTCAGCAACAGTCAATCTTGGGCCTGGCTCAGTCTCACCCGTGGATTTGCTATGGAGCAGTGGGAATTTGGCGTGAGGCCTGTTGATGGACTAAATTGCCACAGTTACTCTGTATCTGTTTTTCCTTACTTTGGCCACACCAGGAGACAGATGTTGATACAGCGTGACTTCCCTCTGTGCTCCCAATCAGATTCCAAACCGAGCTGTGCTTGTGGAAAAGGTGTGGCTGCCAGACTCTGCAGTCAGCCAAACCAGGGGACATCTTTCCACCATTTTCCCTGTGACCTCTCCACACCTCTGCTCTTCGTGCCTCCCTCAAATAGAAGAGCTGATCACTTTTATGTCATATTGAAGATGTTTTTTTGCTATACTATTTGGGGGGGAGCTGTTTGGTCAGTCTGAACTCTCCTCTTTTCTGCATTCATGCTCAGCAACATACATCCATGTACACTTGCCCTTATTCATTGACGTATGAACGTGTTTCTTTAAGAACAGTTTAAGAAAGATGATTTTTTTTCTTTTAAATGTCCATGATCACATACACTGGAATACATATCTGTTATAGGATTTGAAAACAGTATGAAATGAATCATCAGCCTGTAAAATGGGTATAATTAGGAGCAGCTTAGCTAAGAGTTAAGGTGCCTTCATAAAGTATTATAAGATGATAAACTCCATACTTAAGGCAAATATCAGACTTAAGAAAACACTTTCATGAAATGATTTTAGGCTTAAAATTTCATTTAATATCTTCCATATCTTATCCAAAGATTTTAATGTTTTTCTCTTTTTTTTTAAAGGATGGGAAATACTGAGGGAAATGGGTTGCTAAAAACAAGACAAGAAAGTCACTGAAATTGATCCCATGTAGTTTTAAACTGTAACCATTCTATCTGCTAGTGTTTTAAAATACAACCTTCTCCCACATTCCAGAACATCTGTGGTTATGTTTAAGTTCATAAGGACCTAGGACATTTTTGCAGCAATTTGAAACCTATAGCCTATATGCTTTTTGAGGAGATATGGCCCCACAAGTTTAGCTTCAGAGAGGGGCCCACCCAAGTGGGCAAATACTTATAAATGTAAGTGAACAGTACAGTAAAGAAAAATCCAGATTTCTACAAAGAATTCTAGAACCCCATGGCCAGCTTCCCATCATCTATGTGAATCTCAAATAGTTTCCTGAATTTGCTTTTAAACAGGAGCGGTAAGTTCTGGTTTTCTACACTTGATCTTAGCCAAAAGGCCGAGAAGCGATAAGTTCTGGTTTTCTAATTGTGAGGTATTTTGAGTATTTGGCTATCATCTCTTCCCAAATCTGGGATCTTTGTCCAGCAGATGTTTCCAGTTGTGTTAATGGTGTTGAGTTGTGCGTGGGGTATGATGATGTAGAAACCCAGAGAATAGTTTGAGACCAGGCCAAACGTTGTTGCTTACAGTGGGCCAAATTTGAACTCATGCTTCCAAAGGTTCAAAGGCTAGCACATTTAGCTTCTCCTGGAAAATACAGACTCCAGAACAATAAATCATTCTCAAAAGAAAATTCAGTTATTTTTATACATCAAATCATTACTACACGAGCCTATTCTCTTTTAAAAGTGGAATGATACGTAATGTGCAACTCGCCAAAACTCAGAAAGCAAGTTCCTTTTGCAGACTGAAGAAAATATGTCCTAATGAGGCAATATCCTAAAAATATTGTCAGTGTAAAATTCACAGTTGAGACCTGGTAATGCATCCAGTATCTACAGGGAAGATGAAAAAAAAAACTGAGCCAAATGGTATCATATTTCTTTTGGGGTTTTCCTCTCTCTTGGTGTGGATGGGAGCTTGAGGTTTTATCATAAAGGGATAAAATGACAAGAAATCATTTACTGGCTTGCAGTCATGGAGAAAAGGCATTCACATCTGTTTCTGGTATTCTGCTGAAGAATCTCTCCAGTTGATAATTTGGATTGGAAGCAAATTGGTTTGTTTTCATAGGTCCTTTTCTTCCAAGCTCAGATAAAACAAACCTATCCTGTGGGTCCAATGGTTTGCATTCTGAATTCTTGGTTTACATGGCACAAAATCCCTC
The DNA here is from genome assembly GCF_964194185.1 of Rhinolophus hipposideros. Taxonomy (NCBI): domain Eukaryota; kingdom Metazoa; phylum Chordata; class Mammalia; order Chiroptera; family Rhinolophidae; genus Rhinolophus; species Rhinolophus hipposideros. The sequence goes on from NC_138062.1 coordinate 18,090,626, forward strand.
TATTATATTGCTAACACATTATCCATCTTGAAGAGAACAAACTAGCTAAGTTTTAGCAGGATTTATATTACATAAGCTCCCATGACTGACTACATAGTGTGTGTGTGTGTGTGTGTGTGTGTGTGTTTGTGTGTGTGACATTAGAATTCTTATAGATTCCTAATGTAATTCTGTCTGTTAATTTTATATTTGCTTTAAATGATGACTTCCATCAATAATAGCCATGACTTCTTGCTTAGAAGCCTACCCTAACATTTACTTTTCAAGATAAAAATAAGGATGCAATCAAATGATTAAAGGTGACAATAAAGACTCTTGTGATAAGGTGGGTGTCCTTTTGCTTGCTAATTGAGGAACATGGAGGATTTTTTTAAAATGCATCCGTAATTGATGAAGAGAATACCATATATAGACAAGTTTTTAAGCTCAAGTTTTTAAAGTCAAGAAAAGGCAAACTATCAAATATATTAAAGGGGACAAATGCAAAAGTAAATAAAGAAAAAGTGGAAAAAAATGTAAATGAATAAATACAAAACCATGCATAAACATGCTAAATACAGCTGTTTCTTAGGTTTGGTGATAGGCTGAAATGACTGGAGCCAAGCAGAAACAAACTAGGGAGATAACAGGAAGTGGCATTTTTCAAGGCGTATAGAAAAAAAAGACGTCTGTATTATAGAAAGAGAAGAGCAATGTCTTAGATGAGCGATGCTTTAATAAGTACCTAATTAATCAGGAAAGTTATTTGTACTTGCTTTTACTTATACTAGAATTTTGCTGTTGCTTTCTGGTAAACAAAGTATAGAATGAAAATTTTTTCCAAAATTATTACAAAATTAAGTGCAACTCTCCAATCTGTCTTTGGTTCTTTCAATTAGATTTTTAAAAAGAGATTCAAATTGGATAAATGACTATTCTTTTGAAGTGACATAATTTTAAAAATTTTTACAAAAACAATTTTTAGGAGTTATAATAAGAGACTGAAAAATGTGAAATTGTTTTAGAAAAAAAATGCTGTCTCTTTGTCTTTTCCCAAGACACAGCAATATAAACAAGTAGCAGATTTCCTGTATGGCCTAATGAGACATAAACACAGATAGTAAAAGAGCAATGAACACCAGAAAACATTTTTTCTTTTAATTATGAAACTGGTAACATTTATAGATCTAGAGACATGTTGTTTGGAACAACTGGATGTTTTTAGCTAAAATGAAATGTTAAACTGCCTCAGAGCCAGGAGCAACCTGGTATACGGACGCCATTTTGAAGTTGTTTACCATCTTGGCATGGGTGTCAGTTCAGTCTGCGCTTGTCCCATAACCTCTATTGTTCCTATATCATATATCTCAATGGTATACATTTTTTTCCTATTGCAGAAATTTATCTTCCATGTGAAAATAAATTATTTTTCTTTTAGATATCCTAAACTTTGGAATCTAAAAATCAAAACAGACACAAAACCAGTAAAACAAAGAAAGAGAAAGAAAATTATTTTCACGTAGTCTTATGGCAAAAGTCTACCTCTGGGCAGAACTAATCAATTTTATTTTTTGTAAAAGAACGAAAAACAAAGACTTTTAAAAAACTGAACAAGAAAAGCCTAAATGGACAAAAGAGCTCTACCATGGTTTAAAAATCTAACATTGCTGAATTGAAATCAAAGCAATTAGTGCTTTTAACAAATTTTATAATATTTCTGCTTTTTTCCACTCGCCTAGCCCATGTGAATTATTTTATTATTTAATATGCTAAAATTTTGGTGAATTAATCTGGAACCTTTAATTAACTGATTATTTATCCCTTGTCATTTCAGGGAAAGAGGCAAATCGATGACAACAAGCTGATGTCAGGAATTTATTATAATAGATAAAAAGGAAAAATTCAAAATATATCCTGGGCTTAATAAAATCATAGAACACAGGGCTTGAAGTCAAAAGCAGAGCAGCCCACCTAAAACCACAGGCTTTGCAGTTGGACAAAGTTGGGTTAAAATTCCAACTCCACCATTCACTTGCTATGTGGCCACTATTTAGTTATTTAACCTTACCAATTTCTAATGAAAAATAAATATAAATGTGATTTGAAATTTGCAAATAAAATCAAAATATTAAAGATGTTTTGGAAATAGAAAGGATTTTGGGCAGTGAATACTCTTCAGTCTTAAGTTATATAATCATCTCTCTGTTGTCTTATCCTCACACAGTAAGATGGTCTCCAAGGCAGAGACCCAAGAGTTGCAGCAAGGTGGGGCCCTCCTCCTTAAAATTTGTTCACCAAGGTCCCTTACAGAGGAGGGAATCCATTGTGAAAACCACGTTGTGTATGCTTTGTCTTCTGAAGATAATCTTATAATTTAAAAACATATGCTAAAATACATTAAAATAAAACTGTCCCTGGATCCATCATTTTTATTACTAGAAGCAGCACCACAATAATTATTACTAATATAACTATTTGACAAGGTCAAAAAAGCAGAGTTAGGGTAATGCTCAATGTTCAGTAGGTCATTTTCTTACACATTAGTTATTCTGCTCTAAGTTATTTTAATGGTGAAATTCTTAAATTTATTTTAATAATTTATTAAAATTATATTCTTATTTTTCAAAACATATAAAATATTATAGAAATTGAAGGACATTTTTAAAAAGAGACTTAAGGAAGTTACCACTCATGCTTTTTTATTTTTTCCCTTTTCTTGTGAGTGGTATTCATAAAATACAGTCATTGGTATTTCCATTATTTATTCAATTATAGTGATAGAGTGGTATCAATCAATTTTTAAAAATGATCGTAACACTTTTGAAATTTAAAATGATGCATTTAAGCAGATTTGCAGTGGAATAGGCCTATTTACTTCAGCTTTAGGTTACCTGCAGTTGAGAAGTCATTGGAACATTGTGAAGAAGAAAGCTTTGGGGTCATGCCAATCTGTTTGAGATCCAGCTCTTCACTCACTGGCTATGTCAGCTTGGGCAAGTTAACTTCTTTGAATGTTCATATTTCTATCTTTAAAATGGGAATAAATAGAATGTTAGGGTGTTGTGCACAGTGCCTGGCATTTGATATATGCAGAGTTTTCTTTTTTTAATTGTCTAAAAATATCCATTTATTAAATATTTTTATGGAGTACATAAGAGGTAATCAATAAATGTCAAAGTTATAAGATATAAGGATGTAATTTTAAACTAGAGCAAATGCTTCTAAACTAATACGCTCTAATCCCATTAATTTTAAACATATAAAGATATATTTTACAGTAAAAGAATTTCTTCCAAAATGATCGTGAAAGGCTTTCTCCAGTACACTAGCTTCCTAAGAGAACTGAGCACAGCAGATGAATCATATGTTTATAAATATAGCATATTCATAGTAATGTGGAATCTCGAATTGGCTTAGGAAACTCCTGCACATTTAGAAGAGATAAAAAGAGTTTCTTTTCCTCCTGTGTGAGCTCAATTGTTTCATATTTTTATTACTTTTTTCCTGTCAAGACCAACAGTACATTTTAACCATTAAAAAAAGTAAAAAACATCAAATAAAAAATGTAGTAAAACTACCCTGAGTATTGTTAAAGTTTATAACCTGAGTCACACAGAGGAGAAGTGAAGATGGGTTTTATAATGTTAAAAAAGTGGTATTACCAATCCAAAATATTTGGGAAATGTTCCAGATTATGAAATATTCATGTATTATAACAATATACTTAGGGCACGAAACTTAATTTAAAAAAAAATGCCTGCACATAAAAGTACACGTAAACTGAATTATTACTGTTCTTCTTGCTGACAGATCCATTTATTGGGTTCACATAACTGATGTGACCTCCTTCACCGGGGAGAAACTTTCTTCATGACTTGGTATATAAATGGTTCTTTCACGATGACAGCTCACTGGAGGCAGCATCTCTCCTTATAGAGATGGTATGCTCTCTTACGGGGATGCAATACTGAAATTTTTCATCTCTAATTAGGGTAAAGGGAAGGTCCTAGGCAACACCACTTTTCATAGTTGTTTTACAATCTGTGACTCATAAGTAAATTAGCATGTTGTAGGAAAATCCCCACCCATCTTATTTCTCTGGTAAAGATATTGATGGTAATAATAATGAGGAGGGGGAGAAAAAGTAAGGAGGAAGGAGAGGAGAGGAAGAGAAGGAAAAGGAGGAGGAGAAGAAGATGAAGGAAAAGGAGGAAGAGGAGGAAGAGATGGCCCAGGCTCAGCCTACCCACTTACTTTCCAGGGCCACCTCGAGGATAAAAATCTCAAAATTTATGCTGCTTGAGAATTGCCTGGGAGCTACATTTTAAATACAGATTTCTGGGTTCCACCCCCAGATATTCTGATGCAGCATGTTTGAAGTGGGACCCAGGAATCTGTATTTTAAATATAAGTCTCTAGGTCTATGGATAGTCCCTTGAGAAATACAACTCTGCATATTTTAGAAAATGAGATCGTGTTTTCTTCCTGGACAAGTTTCATTTCCAAAAGCGTATGTAACTCGCAAAATTTCACGTTCAACACTTTTAACTAACAATCATGCTAACAAAACTTCAGGTTATATCCCAGATTATCTTTCTGATTCTTTAGGGATGAGACTTCACACTCTAGACTAAACTCATACATCTATGAAAAAGCTTCTGGGTTACTTTAAAAGGGCAAAGTTTCTTGGTTAAAATAATATTCATATTGTGCCCAATGCACTTTCATTTGTGTTCTCTCTTCTCTGTAATAGTCAGACAGCTGAAATAACCTGTTCAGGAGCAGGGGTTAGTAAGTGATCCACCCAATGGCAGATCTCAGGTCTACTTTCATCCCAGTTCCACTTCTCTCCAGGGCATGTCACCACTGTGCCTAAAGGACTTGCTCCCATGGCTCATATTGGGCACATTTATTTGTCTTCTATGAATCACCTCAGAGCACAGACATAAAAACCCTTTTTGAAATGAGAAACCTCTGTACCTGTGTCATTATTCATATCCATCCTCTTTTTTGTTGAAAACACATGATTAGTCTATGTTCTGTGCTATTGGTAATTCCAAAGAGTGCAACAAAATACCAGGTCAACAAGTGTGTTCAAATATATGCTCCCCTTATTGTTATTTTATACTTAAAGGATGTGTTTGGTGATCCAGTATTCTTAGTTTACTACGGACTCTTACAGATCTTATATTACATTCTATACTCCCTTCCACAGAAGATGTAGACATTGCTTAGGGGAAATTAGAGGGAAGGGAGTACTTTTTCATAATCTCTGGAAATAATAGGTAAAATTGCCTTTGAAACATACTATATCAAACAGTGCCGGACTAAGGTGAAATCACAGTTTGTTTACAGTTAAATTTCTGGTTTAGTGCTTTTGACAAACTATTTCATAATGGAAAACAAATGTGTTTTAAATGTGAAACAAAGGGGAAGTTACAAACTATTCCCCTAATTAAAGAATGGTTATCAAACATGTGGTGTTTTTCATTGTAAATAAATCTAGAAGATATCTTACTGAGTTGTGTTTATTTGGGATTGCATATCTTGGATGAATTTGTCTGTGACAGATAACATATATATATATATATATATATATATATATATATATATATATATATATATATATATACTAGAGTGAGACGCTAATTTTTATTTTTACATAGTGATAATCATGATATCTTCTCATTAACATTCCTACAAACTTCAAACATACAGTGAGTTTTTTGTTCCACTTCATCAGAGTTTTTCTACATATGGAATGGCCTTTGAAGTTAATTGGAACCCTCCATGTTGAAGCAAGATGAGGGTAAAATGTGGAAGCTAGCCCTGGCGTCCACCACAGAACTTGCAAGAACCTGCATTGCAGGACCAGATACATTCTCATCACTGTACAGAAAGCCTCATGTGGAGGTGAAGCTGCTCTGTCGATAAGTGCAATGATCTAAATATGAAAAGTAGATTTTTTTCATTTGTTTCTCTTAGGAGTCTCATATCACTGAATATTTGACCTGGAAATAGAAAGAAATCTTATTCACATTTAATCTACCAAATAAACAATACCTGTTAGAACAGTGGTTTAAAGCTATAAATTACTGATCATCTCATCTATCCATTTCTAAACTAAGTATCCCATTTTCCTTTGAGGAAATGTTATAGCCTTCGAAGATTAGATTATATTTCTAATACTCTTTAGCCCTGATTATTGATTAGTAGTTTGTGACATGGACTGCTGCAGCCCAATTGTAAAATAGAAGGGTTTCTTTCAGGTTAGGCAATTCATTCATTAATTCTTCAGCAATAATTTATTGAGCATGTAATGTGTCCTGAGTACTGTATTAGTCACTGGGGATTCAATGGTGAACAAAGTAGAAACAAAGCTTGTAGTCTATCACTTGAATAAAAGGTTAGTTAATGGCTATATTCCTGAACAAAAGTTATATTGTGGCAAATTTTAGTAATTCTTCTAACTTTTGAATTGTTAAGGTCCAATTTCTTCTTCTTATTATTATTAATTTATAGTGCTCATTATTACAAAGAATCTTTCTTACATTATCTCATTTAATACTTTCAACAACCCTTTCTTCATTTTTATCTGCTTGTGAGATGGACGGTTAAGTACTTGCCCAGGTTCAAATAGTGAATGGAGAGTTCAAACCCAAGTCTACTTCACCCTGAAGTTTAAAAACAATGGGCTATAAAGGTCTTTAAAATGAGAAGTGTAATACGTGAGACTTTCAAGACACATGATACACAGACTCTTAGTGCAACTGGGGCATGACTAAGTGCTGGGGGATAACTCTCAGAATCTCGCTTCCTTCTTGGCAATCCGGGACCCACAATAGGCAGAGTGTGAGGAGATACGTAGCACCAAGGTAGACATTTTCGTAAGCATTTAAAGAGACGTTGACTGCACTGGGGTCCATTTCCTTGTTTTTGAATATTTTGCTGATGGGAGTTGTATAAAATAGATGCTTTGCAGGACACACACAAGGGGATACCACACTAACTGTTGTTTCCCTGCCTCCATTGCTATGCCCTCTGTCCTGTCCGCTTCCCCAGCTGCGGGGTCTGCCCATCTCCTTCTGCACACCCCAGAGAGTCTCAACACTGCCCCCCAAGTGTCATCATTCGTGCGTGTATGTGTCAAGAGAGCTGAAACTTGTAAATGAGGTTGAAGAGAACAATCCTTTGCACCCCGTTTTTGCATATGAAGTTAGATGAAGCCATTGTCAGTTACAAAATCAGTGAGTTGCTAAGGAGCATCTACATTCAAAATGATTTTGTAAGAACTTATTCTGAAGATGAGTCTGAGATTGGAGGGTTCTCTGAGAACCTGGCCAGTGTAATATTCATATAGTCTTTGTACAGAAGGGCAATATATTTATGGACTAAAAACTATAGTTTGTAAACTCTACGCCTGAACTTTTCCCTCAGCTGTTACAATTTTCACCTTTGAATAAACAGCACATGAAGTAATGGTATTCTAAGTAGAGAATTGGCTTTAAGAGAAAGTGCATAAGATCCATTTGAGCATCTGCCTAACAAATAAACATCAAATGCTTCTTTTTTGTCCAATGAACTCAAAACAAACTGCTATCTCATGATCAGGGTATAAGTTTGGTGCTATGGTCACCTGATTTTCTGGAAGGAAAAATAGAATCATCTCTTTCCTGAGCTAACGTGGTAGGCTGTGAAGTGACTCTATTCAGAGCCACTCTGACATCCCTTCACTCTGTTCGGAAACCTCAATCAGAGTGATGTTTTCAACACAAAAGTTTTCTCAGGAATCGGGAAATCTGTCTCATTCTCCAAGGCTCAATCAAATCCCACTCTTTCAGGTAAGAATAGGTAATTCTAATAACAGAAACCCCAGCTTAAATTCTGCATGTGATTCTTTATTTGGTAGTCTATTTCCTCATTATTATTATTATTCTGGAATCTCTGTGAGTTTGAGGCCAAGATGGTTTTGTTTTCTTACAGTTGATGATTAGCAGAATACTTAGCATGGATTAAGAGCTTCGTAAAATTCTACTGAATAAATGAATACATGAGGACAAAGAAAATGATCAAATATTTTTGTGGGTTTTTTTTTTCTAAATTTAAGATTCTGTAGCATGAGAGCTACTAGGAAGAGTTATAGGGTATATGTCAAGTACTGCATAACCCATCTAATTCAATCCTTACAACAGCCCCAAAAAAGTCATTACTTGTACCCTTACTTTACAGATGAGGAAACAGGTTGAGAAAGATCACAGAGATAGAAAGCAGCACAGCTATTCTACCTCCTGAGGTTTGCGTACTGAGGCCACGCTGACTCCATGCAGTATCATATCCTACACATTGTCTGATCCACAGCTGTCTGCAAGTTTTCATGCTATGGGAGAAACAATAACATTGATTTAAAAATTAATACATCACGATTCGAAACTGGTCCAGACAATTCAGGATGTATGCTCTAGGACTGGACTTAAAACCCACCTGGTGCGCTAAGGTTTGTCTCTCATTTTCTTCCAACTATCACGATTTCCCACAGGATACTCAGCATCCTCCTTCACCTGCTAGTTAGGGAAACACACACACATGCATTGCTGAGACAGTCCCAGTTTATGCCTGTTGTCCTGTGATTAGTAGCATGAGCCCCTGACATTATGTTACTTGATGCCTGAACTATGCTAGGAATAGTCTTACCTGAACCTGCTAGGAATTTTGTCTTACCTCCCACCTTTTATCCAAATTACTTGCCCCCAAAAGTACTGGCCTTTGGCCTGTCTCTCTACTGCCAGCTATTCTATTCCATGTTCTGCTTGACTTCAAGTTTCACCCCTCACATGGGACACAAGTACAATTTAAATGGAGCTTCTTAGACACACAGATTTCTTTTTTAAATCCCAAATAAGTTGGCCCTTCAAATTACACCAGGTTGCAGTGGCTGCCTTAATCTACTTTAACATGGAAGCTGCTTTGGACGTGGCTCCAATTTTCAGCGATCATGTGTTTTTGGCACTTAAAACTAAAACTTCATGAGCCAGTCTTCACGTTTACGGAAATGGGACTACATTTCCTCTCCTTTAATATGGTCAACCCCGGAGTTCCTTCCATTTTAGGCTTACCATAACCAAATTCTGGAAGGAGAAGTCAGATTAGCATGTGTCATTTGTGTCTCTTTTCCACCAATGCTGTATTGTACCCCTTTCTTCCAGAGTTTTGTTTAATTTTAAATGACTCAAATGAAAAGGCTCTTATCACAATTTTTTTGTGACATAGCAACTCAGTTGACCCATAAATCTTTTACTATTTTACTCAGTGTCTTTCAGAAATATATAAATAAGGCCATTAATTTGTTGGAATGTCAAAAATATTCTATTAGATTAAAAATGTCTTTATTATTTTAAACAGAAAATTAGTCATCCAGTGATACAGTTAGTGTTCATAAGAGAACATATTGCTTTATGGAATAAAGTTGTATTGAATTTATGCTTGAAAAACATTAATTTTTAAAATATAGCTGTAATTCTCTGACATTTCAAAGAACATGGTGTTTTCCTTACTGGAAATTTTATAGTTATTGTGACAGATAACAATAGTCCAAAAGAATTCTTTTTATCATAAATTTGTTAGCATTTTCTCTTTCTTTCCCAAAGACAAATTTGAGGATTTTAAAGATTAAACTAACACCTCTTAACTCACATCACTTTTTTAAATGGCTTCCAAAATTTCTTCTATATATTTTTTATCCATCTATGCTTTAAATAAAAAAGAAGCAAGATAAAAATTATGTCTGCTTCACTAAGATGGTTCAGGAATAAGTAGAAAGAAGAGGGACGTGACAGAAAGAGAAAAGTAGTTGGTACAGTTTAAAAAGGTAGCATAAACCTAACTTTTGGGCTCCTTCCTACTGCCCCAAATTCAGAAAAGTTCCCCTTAATGTTTGTTAATTGTAAAATTAACTAAGGATTGGTATACGAGTTCTGACAATTAAGTTTGTGAACGTGTTGCAATGCTGTTGCTAACCTTTTTGGTTATCAGAGGGATTATTCATTATAAATTTGTACCAACTGGAAAAATAGTTAACCAAGATTACTATTTGGAAGTTCTGAAAAGGCTGCATGAAAAAAATTAGATGACCTGAACTTTTTGTCAACAATTAATGGCTTTTGCATTACAACAATGCACCAGCTCACAGGGCACTGTCTGTGAGGGAGTTTTTAGCCGGTAAACAAATAAATGTATTGGAACACCCTCCCCACTCACCTGATCTGGGCCCCAGTGACTTCTTTTTTTACCCGAAGGTAAAGGAAATATTAAAAGGAAGACATTTTGATGACACTCAGGACATCAAGTGTAATACGACTACAGCTCTGATGGCCATTCCAGAAAAAAGTTCCAAAACTGCTTTGAAGGATGGACTAGGCACTGGCATTGGTGCATAGCTTCCCAAGGGGAGTACTTCTTAAGTGACCATAGTGATATTCAGCAATGAGGCATGTAGCAATTTTTCTAGGAGGAGTTTGCGACCTTAATTGTCCTACCATTGTAGTCTAGGTCGATGGTTTTCCAACATCACCTAGAAATTTGCTAGAAATGTAAAATTTTAGGCCCTCTCCTAAACTAACTGAATTGGAAACTCTGGGGTGGGGCTCAGCAATTCCTGCCGTAACAAGCAATGGGGGTGATTTGGAGGCACCCATAGTTTGAGAACTGTTGTTCCAGAATAAAGATTCCAAGTTAAATACTGTGGACAGGCAAGAAGGCCATAAAAACAGTTCCTATTCTCAAAGAACTTACACTCTAGTTGGAGAAAAAAACTCTAACGGGGTGGAAGAATCATTCCTAATTCCAGCACAGCTAACTGCTACCTCCCACGGGACCATAGACAGAGAGATCCCACCCGGCCCAGCGTTGGGAAGGTGAGATTTGACATGGGTTTTGTGGCTGAGACTACTAGCTGTTCCACAAAACCCTGTTACCTTTCTTCCTTGGCACATTGCAATGCCATATTCCCAGCCTCCTTTTCTATTACATGTGGCTAAAAGACTAATTTTTTTTAGTGGAATATGAGAAGTTATATGTGCTGTTTCTGAGCCACAGTTTTTCAGAAATGGGTGTTTTCTCTCTATGACCTCCTTCTTTATCTTTCTGCAGGCTGCAAACAAGCGGAAATGCCAAAACGCTAGGAATGGTGGAGTCCCATGATGGAAGAAATCCAGTTTCCTGATTTATTACATCAAAGAAACATCTTTAGACTATTAAGTGAATAGGAGTTAAACTTCTATGGAGTTTTGGCAATTTTATATTTCGAAATTGATTTAATATACAAGCTTAGTCTGCTCTATGTATAGGTATTATCATACTATAATACTAGAAGTGAAAAAAAAGATCCTATTCCACTGAGAAAATATTAGTATAAAAATTAGTAAAAGATTAGTAAAACTAGAAAATTCGGTTAGAAAAAATAAAATTAGGAAGAATCATGAGAGGGTGGCCACCGTCAGGAGTGGCTACAGCATCAGCATGTGCCTGTGTGGACAAACTGACAGGGTAGGGAGAATTGAGCAGGTCCTGGAATGTTTTGGTTACAAGTAACAGAGAAGTGAAACCAGATTTTTTTTTTTTATTATTATCTAATGCAACAAGAAGTTCTGAAGAGTCAAGTCTGGGCACATTCATTCAGTCTTCGTATAATGAAGTCTCTCGTCTTTTTCTTCTTCCACATGTTGACTGCATCCTCAGGCTTGAAACAAGAGAGGTGCAGCAGTTCTGGATCAGATATTCAGATTTAACAGCATCCGTGGGGGAAAGATCATTTTCTCCATGACCACTTTTTTGAAATGAGGGACATTTTCACAGAATCATGGTCCCGCATATATAGACTTCTCATGTCCCATTAGGATGTCTCGGTCAGGTGACCATTTCTAAACCAGTGATTGGCAAGAGGAAATAGGATTACTGTATATGGCTTAGATCACTAGGTCTCAATCCTGTTTGTATGTTAGACTCTTCCCCAAAAAGCTTTGATAAAATGTTGCTGTCCAACCACAGAGATTAATTGGTCTGGCTTAGGCTTTGGATTTTTAAGTGTCCCCAAGATATTTTAATCTACAGCCAGAATTGGGATGGAATTTAGATGAACCACTGGAGATGGAATAGATGTTGGGGAGTAAATGACAAAGAATATTATAAATGTCTCATTTTAATTGTAATATTTATCTTATTTTCTAGACTGAGGGCAGCCATGAAAGATTTCTAAGTAGAGACCAGGGCTATGTTATCAAAAGGTAGCTCTGTGAGCTCCGGGCCCTACTGCCTACAGGAGAGCCCGCCTGAGTCCTCAGAAGGTGTTCAATCAACCTGTGTTGCGTGTCTGAATGGATGGAAGATGCTGGAGGCAAGGATATTGCTGTGAAGTTTCAGCATTTGCATCCACGGAGCATGTGAAACATTAGAACAGGTGAAAGATCCATCAAATAGTCTGTTCTCATCTTCATTGTAAGCAAACCTGACTATTTTGGAAATCTGAATATAATCAGATTTATTGTTTTGGGGTACTTATTTTATGTCCCTAAAACACAGATTCTGAGTCATTTAAAAAAAATCTAGTTCTGTTCTCAAGGCCCACTGATCCTCTGAGTTCCTTTGATTACACTGTGGAATGAAGCAAATTTTCATAATCCTTGGGGACAGTGGTTCTCAACTGGGGGTGTCTTGCCTCTTTGGGAATATTTGACAATGGCTGGATATATTTTAGGTTGTCTTAAATTGGAGAGTGCTCCTGGCATCTAGTGGGAAGAGGCCAAGGACGCTGCTAAACATCTGACAGAGCACGAGGCTCACAAAAAGAATGATCTGGCCCAAAATGTCAGTCGTTCTGAGGTTGATAGGCCCTGCTCTAAGGTACTAGTTAAGCATATTTTTGTAACCACCCTACAATAGATGCTGCAGTTACTCTGAAATCACCCAGGACTTCAGGGATTCTTAAAGACAAGTTAATTAACAATAGCTAAGACTCAGAGACTAAGTCTCGACTGTTTTGGGTCAATCTAGCTTTTATGTAAACCCTTAAAGAAGCTGTTCCAAGCTTTGAAGAACCAAGACAGAGGACGTAGGAGGCTCCCCTCACTGGCTGGCAGCGCTCTTGACGATGTTGTGCACAGGCGATGCCAGCCAGATGATTTTACCCTAATCAAGATTTGTATGAACATGACATTTTGTTTATTCTGTTGCCTTTTTGTTCTTCTGATTCATAAACAGCAACAGCGGAGCTGAACAATTATCCCTTCTTGTGTCTTGTGTCTTGTGTCTTGTGTCTTGCAGACACAGATGTGCAAATGCTTGGAGGTTTGCAATGAGGTCAGCGATGCCAAAACAATTCATAGTATACCTCATCTAGCACTATATGATTTCAGACTACAGAAGTGTGCAAAACACTGTAACCCTTGATATTTATATTCAAATAGTCTTAGGAGGGGCCCCATGGTATTCTGCATAGGCGCACGCTTTCAACACTTGTACCAAGCAAAGATCAGCAAACTTTTTGCCAAGGGCCAGACAATAAATATTCGAGGCTTTGTGGACCATACAGGCTGTTTCACAACTACTCAGCTCTGCTCTTGTACCATAAAAGCAGTCATAGATAATATGTCAATGGATGAATGTGACTGGGCTCCAATGAAACTTTATGTACGGACTTTGAAATTTAAATTTCACATAATTTTCATGTATCACAATGTATTATTAGTTTCTTTATTTTTTTAAATCATTTTAGAAATAGAAAAACCATTCTCAGCTAATAGGCCACAAAAACAGGCAACGGGTGGGATTTGGCCCATGGACCATAGTTTACTGACCTTTGATCTAAGGGATATGGCTGTTTATATAAGAGAAACATAAGATACAACATAAGCAGAAGGAGATAATTACGAGGAGAACAGGAATCCTACATCAAGTTTTCATTATTAGCCTAAAAACATTTAAAATAAATTATTCTAATTTAACAGCAAAAATAATTTGATAAAAATGAAGACATTATAGTAAATCTGCTATAATGCTTTCATTAAATAGCAAGCTTTTTAAGAAGGTTCAAATTCTTTAGCACTATTCAGTTTTTTCATGAGAATAATGATGGCTGGCTTTGAAAAATAATCTTAGGGAAATTCAATCAGGAACATTCTGTACATACTTTAAACTCTTTACACCATATTTTCTTCCTGCATTATGTTTTCAAGGATTTGGCTCATGGTACATCCATTGTAATTCAACAGAAGTAGCAATTTATTCCTAAATCCATCTTATTTAAGTGTCAGTGTCACTCCTTAGCAAGAATAAGAGGAAATGCGGTGAAGGTATTTAGCTTACCTAAATCAGGTACATACATCCTAATATATAAAAGTATCTAAGGGTTTAAGAAATGGGTTGCACATAATGGGCTATTCCCTTCCTTCTTTTAAAAAAAATTTCTGAATATACATCAGTTGGATGAGTCCTCTTTTGATCTGAATGGACTTGCCTCAAAAGGAACCTCATTGGAATAAGGCTGGTAAAAGTAGAGCTGGAGCCCAAAGATACTCATTTCAACTTATCATGTGAAAATAGGTTGAATATATGGAAAAGCTTTGTGTCTCATGGTACCATTTTGGTGGACCAGTCCTAGGTCTGTCTGCTGGAAAGATGACAGGGGAACTCTCACTGTACCACCAGAGGCCAAGGCCTGCGGTGCCATCTGGCTATTTTCCTAAAGCAGTCAGAGAAAGCAACAGGAATGAGCACTCCCAAGACTTAGGCTTTGGTCAAAATGGATAGATGTTAAAATAAATGTTGATCTTTGGGGCTAAAGGGAAACTCAGGAGCTTACTATACAAAACCAGGAAGAGTTCTTGAAGGTTTTACCCTTCTTTTCAGAGTCTAGAAGTCACACATACGAGGCTTTAAGTTTACTCTAAACTCTTCAGTCTGTGATGGACAATAATGTGGTTTCTGTTTTAGCTTGCTAGATTGCCTGTCTGTGTTTATTTGTGGGTTGCAGCTAACTGATCACACACCGTATCTGTTCCATTGCGGTAGACCAGCGCTATTTGCTTTGTTATTTTCCTGGAGGTTGTTTGTAAAGTGTTTCCAGACATCAAACAAATGGGTTTTTTTCAAGCCCTCTTGTTTTCTAAGCAGTTAGTGCACCTCCTCCAGTGACTCGGGTTGAAATTCTGATCTGTTGATTTAGGTGGCTAAAGTATTTAGATGGATGATGGATGGATGGATAGATAGGTTTAGATGAACTTATTTTTTAAAATAATTTGTTTATGGCAGTCTTGAGAATTAATTCTGGGGTTGTACATTAGACTAGAGAAGGGAAAAAGAATAATGAGTGCAGAAGAACATGAAAGGAAGAGAGAGACAGAGACCAAGAAACAGTGAAAGTCAGTTCAAGTGTGTGACTGTAACCTCTGGCAAAAGATCAGACAAACAAGTTCAACCCAAAGTCAATTTAACTTTATTGGACCACACTGTCTCAGGCAATTAGAAAAATATTTGTAAAACATCAGATGAGAAAAAGGAACGTGGAGCCCAATAATACAAAACATGTTTATAAGAGAGAAATCATGAAGTGGGAAGAGTAAACACAATTATTCTATCAGCACCTCCTGTTCTTCTAAAGATTACTTCACTTACATGTAGAGAACCCCTCCAAACAGGCAAAATAGTTTCTTTCTAACATACTCCTACCCCCAAAGTAGTTAGTTTGAAGATAAAAAAACACCTCAAATTTTCAATTTTCAATTTTGAGAAATTAGAAATAATTAATTTCTACACAGTAGAATATTTAATCCCAGAAATAATTACACAGTAATTATTTCTGGGATTATTGATTATTTTTAGACCAACTGATAATACCAAGCCAAAAGGAAAATAAAGATTGTGTTCATAGTTCCTGTTTACTCTGGCTTTTCACTTAACTGAATAACTGACAACCCACACAGGTGATAGTCCCAAAGTTGACATTATAATTATACGCTTATTTGGAGAAAAGAATGCACTTCAACTCTTTATCCAAATGGGCTTTTATGTCAACTTAATTCAACTCAGTGTGGTATTGGATAGATTAGCATGTTTTACCAAGTCTTACCAATTGGAATAACTGAGTATTTCATGAAGCTAGAAAAAAAATATGACGACTGTAATTTTTGCCATCTTTTATCACACACACACACACACACTATTATTCATGGTCTGGTCCTAATTCATGTCCAGTATGTGGTGGTTCTACATATTTTCCTCCTCCAAATTCTTGTTTTCCACCGGTTCCTACCTTCTTTACAGAACTGTCCTTGTTATTGTCTCTTCTTTCTCCTTATCTAATCCCTCCTAATCACCAAATCCTGTACCTACCATTGGGAAAAAAAAAAAAAAGTCATCAAGTTTTCTTCCCATATCACAAAAAACACATGATCTATGTAAAACAAGGCGAGGTGATCTTTCACTTCTGCCATTCCAGTTAACATGTCAACCCTCAAATCAGTTCTGCTTCTCTGGAAAAGCAATACACATTAAAATCTATGCCAGGTTCTCTTCATTTTAGAAAATATTATGAAATGCACATGAAAATATTTTTCATATATTGTAACTCTTAGAGAAATATTAGGTAATAAAAATTCAGATTTCCAAGACTTCTGATACTATATATTGTTAAGTATTTCTAATCTGGGACTTCATTTACAATTATCATTATTTGAAATCTAATGAGCCTCTTGACTTTTAAATATGTTTTTAAAGGCAAGAAAACCATTCTGTACGTGTTTACCATGATTATGTACAATTAGTAGGAAAATTTGGAGACTAACAGAAGAAATGGCTAAATGTGCCTATAGTGAGAAAATACTGGAAAAATTGAAATACCAACTAGATGATAATTGCCATCCATATATCTGTGTGTGTGTGTGTGTGTGTGTGTGTGTGTGTGTTTCCTTCTGAATCATTGTATTTTAAATAGTTTTAGAATTTGACGTATTTATTATGCCTCCCAGTCAAAACAGTGGAAGAGGGAAGCTTCCATGGGCATCTGGTCACTTTTTAAGTACTATTATTGAATCAGTGTTCTTGGAAGAGACTGATGTGGTAAAACATTTCTGTTAATTTCCCCTGAAGAATGTCGCATTGGGTAATGTTCTGTGGGTGGTCATGTAATGAGACACTGGTGTCTGTCTATGACACATACTGTATATAAAAGGAGGCATAGATAAAGGTAACTTGAATTCCATCCTTCTCTGTGTTTATATGATGCTTATCACCATGCTATCTAGACACCCAGACTAGAAGCTTTACAACAAGTAAATGTTCTACCTCTATTCATTTGAAACCAATGGACCTTGAGTCTGGGCAGGCTCCTGAAGGGTTAATATGCACATATGCTTCTGGGTAGTCAGAGATGAAAATGGACTGACCCAAGTGGCAACAATTTCCCCATTTCCAATAATGTAAGCAACTGCTTTAGTGAAATACCACTGGAAATGAATCTTCTATATTATAAACATATTCTAAGTGCATTTGCAGTCATCTAGCTATTTAAATTGTTTTTACCTAAACCAGTGACTTTGGTAAAAATATAGCTATTCACAGTCCTAGTTTATTTTGAAGAGTAATAGCATGGAAAATCTTAAAGGAAAATATTTACCTATTTTTCCTGTGAGAGAGCAAGTATTACAGTCATTCTGTGTGTGTATGTGTTGTGTGTGTGTGTATATACATACATATATATATACACACACACCATGTATTATGTATTTTAATTAAAAAGCATTAAAGTACATATTCCTTTTTTTGTATGTAAATGTAATTGTTAATAAGGTTGGCCCAAAGATATTTCATTTTCCTTGTTCCAGGATGAAATTGGCACAATAGAGCATGTTGTTGATTAAAACCGAACATCATTAAGTCCAATTGGACCTTTTACAAAGTCAAATTATAACAATAATGAGACTTTTAGAACATCTGTATTTTCTTTTGGAGAGTCTTTCACTTCCTTCCTTTTTCTAGCCTATAACTTCCTTTGTTTTCTTTTAGTCTTGAACTGTAACCGGGACATTCTGGAACACAGATTTATTCATCTTGACCTCAGCTGTGATTAATCCACCCGAGACGAAGATCAACTTCTGGCAAACACTGGTTCCCTCTCCCTTATATCAATAATGCAAATTCACTTAGTTGTTTGCAGTATCTGCTCTACTATGGTTGAAAAAGAAAATCCAGAGAGCAAAGCTGCAAGAATTGTTCGTGATTCATTTAAGAAACACGTATTGGGTACCACTTATGTATAGGCACCGGGGATGTAGTATTTTTAATTAATGGACATTAATTTTACTGTACTTGAAACTGGAATGCAAATGAGGTTTAAGATGATGAGGAAAGGCTTACAGTCCATATTTGTAAGTACTGTTCTTATTCCAACACCATATGGTATAGAAGCAAGATTATAATTCTCTTTGGGTGGAAGGAGGTACTAGGGTCGATTAATCAAATACACTGGCAGTTAAGATGAATGAAACCTTAGTTAATACTAAAACCTCATTGGAACCATTAGTTCTGACCTCTTTATCAAAACTTTTACCCAGGCTGCTAACAATTAACAAAATTGATGAATCTGAGTTTCAGCCTTTTGACATCCCTCTACTGGTCACTTGTCAATCAGTAGCATTTATTGAGAATTCACTATATAGAGGACATTGTGCAGACCAAGAGCCTCCAAACCCTTTTGAGGGAAAACTATTTGAAGGAATATTAATAGGCTTCCTGAGACCAAGTTGTCACGTTTGCTAATAAATTAGTTCTATGGTAAGCAAAGGGTTTCTTTTTACAACAGGCCTTCTCAGAGTCTCTAATCTTCTAACACATTGTTAACATCCAAAGGAGGATTTAGTATTCAGTATTTCCCTTTGTTATCCTTTATTATCCAAGCATCAATTAACAGTTTTGGTAAATAACATTCTGTAAATCTGAGTAAATAGGAGTTGTGGTCACCGCTTTCAGAGAGAGTTAATGTTTCTATTGTAGAGTTTATTATATAACCATTACATGTTTCAAGTAAAGAAGGTCAGAGATCACTTAACCCAGTGGTTCACGAACCAAAGTGAATATTAAATTTTCATTGATAGCCATTAAAAATACAAATTCTCAAAGTCTGGCCCTCCCTTTGACTTACCGATTTAGAATTTAGGTAGACAGAACCAAGGTCCTATGTTGATTCGGATGTGGAAAACACTGTCCAGTCCAAATTAATCAATGCCCAAGTGAGGATGACATCCTTTCAAAGGATCTCTAGGCCTCATGACCGGGCATCACTGTTCGATAGCAGAGGACTACTTCCCTGGACTCTCCCCAGTGTGTCAAAGAAGCCCTCTGGACACACAGGATAGCAATAGTAACATGAACGGTGATGCAGAGTGTTCTGAAACTAGGAAGAAACAAGCTATGAGCTTAAAAAACAAATAAAAAATAATAAATAGAATATATGGAGAGACAACCATCCCAGCATTTCTAAAACAGTGATACACACACTATTTGATACAAAATCATTTGACTCTGGTGGCATAGTCCAGGGGAGGGCATGTGCAGTCTGCCTTGCTTTTACTTATGGGCTACAGACACTCAAGTCTCCGAAGTTCATTCAAAGTAGAAGTAGTAGGAGCAGGACATCTCTGAAACAGGGGTTCTCAGCCCTGGCTACACATTAGATTACTCAGGGGCTTTTAAAATACTGAAACCCAAGCCTCGCCACAGAACCATTAATCTCTGGGGGTGGTTTCCAGACATAAGTACTTTTTAAAATTTTTTATGGAGGGCACAGCTCACAGTGGCCCATGCAGGAATCGAACTGGCAACCTTGGTGCTACCAGCACCATGCTCTAGCAAAGTGAGCTAACTGGTCACCCCAAGGTGTTAAGTATTTTTTAAATCCCTCAAGTGATTCTAAAATTCAGCAGAGGTTGTGGCCTCCTGCTGGCAGGAAAGCAGACAAGGAGAAGGACATCTATAGATTCTTTCTGCCCCATCAAGATGAAGGTAGAATGAGCCACAGGCTGAGAATGTCCTTGTATTCATTTTTCCTGTATTGTGAGGCTATTTTTTGATTTATGGTAGAAACAGTTTCCTTATGAAATAATTTTGTTAAGGTAAAAGCAAAAACAGAGCTAGTTTACAAAAATATTGTGACTAATAAAGCAGGTGGTAACATGGCAAAAATTGTGGTGGTGGGGTGCAGATGAATGGCATTTGGCAAATTCTGAGCCAGTTAGCAATGAGAGGAGAGAGGAGCAAACATGCCGAGGGCAACTGAGTCACATTCATCGTGACCCCGGAGACAAAGATCCTGCTGCTCAGAGTTCCTAGATCTCCTCTTCCATGCTCAGCTTTTCCTTGGTTCCCACACAAAAGGAACCAAATGGCTACCGTCTCCCCTATACCTATGAAAGGGTCTGTCTACTTTTTGCAAGCAAAAGAAAAAAAGAAAACTTCCTAATTTCTTTCATAGTAAAACTGTATATATATGGAGCCATAGAGTTAATAAATGTATTTATTGTTTTTCTTTAAGTATAGATTTGTATTTTAGAGCTGTAATCTATAAGCATGAAGGCATAGGCAAATGTGTATTTTTAAAGTTTAAAAAGGGTCTCTGGCTGCCCCCTCACTGTCTCAGGCTACTCTGGCAATTGGCTGGCCACATAATGATCTAACTTGACCTCCAGAATGAGAGGTCACACGGGGACATGCGATGCACTGGGATGTCGCTGTCCTGGTTTCAAAAGGAAGATAGACCAAAAAAAAAAAAAAAAAAAAGGAAGCTAGACAAAAGATTCTGCACAAGCACCCATCACACAACACACACGCACACACACACACAATATAAAGCAAATATAAGCAAAAACAAATTGCAACAGACCAATTGATTAGAATAATAAATATGGAAGAATTCGTTTCTTACCTATTGGAAAGACTTCATGGAGCAGGTAAGAAAGAAATAGTATTTGCAAAAATGGTAAAACAGGTTTTGTTGAAAGATGGGACAGGACTTCATGGAGAGGCATAGTCCTGGGGTAATAAATGTATGTGCAAATGAGGGAACACTTTGTTGACTGAAGGAAGACTGGGAAAAAAGGCAGCCACATAAGCAGGTTGGTGCCCTGCCATGAAAACCATGACCCTAATTTTAAATATGGTTCAATAATTAAGGAGGAAAAATATTACCATGTTGAAATGTAATTACTTTAAAGCTAACATGGATTCTAAACTATGTTTAAGACACAGTGCTTTCTACTGTTTGACTTATTTATTTCTCCCAGCACATCTGTGAAGTGGGGGTAAACATGTACCCCAATATGTTTGGGAAGAAATGGAAGCCAATAGATGTCAAATGTTTTGCTCTAGGCTAGTCAGTGTGAAGGCTGGGATTTAGACATAGACCTTAACCTTCAGGCTACATTGCAAGTGTTAAATTTTTCAATAGTCAAAATAGATGTGATGCGAGCTTCAGAAGGAAGGAGAAATCAAATGACCACCTTAATCCATTTTCTGGATCCTGAAATTTCTGTTCTGAGGAATTATTTTTCTCTTTAAAGTTGATACAATAGAAATATGCTAGAACAGAAAATTGAAAATGAACCTAAAGTTTATGAAAACCACACTATAAGAATTTAGAGAATCTGAGGTGCTGTAATGATTAGAAATTTGTGTTTCAGAAAACAATTAAAACTGGAAATGTTTATTGCTTAGTTAAAAAATCATGCTTTGAATTGATAAATTAACTAAAACACTGGCACGAGGTGCTGTTTTAAGTACATTCCTGAAAAACTTTCAAAGACCATGTTTTCTCTGAAAATATATAACTAAATACTTACATTGTATAGAGGGAAAATGACTAAAGGATGCGTGCCAACCATTTTTCAAACCAATCTCTCTTTTCCTAAAGGACTTGGAGAGAATCTTACTTGCTGGATCTGACAGCAGAAGACACATATTTAGGGGAAAACCACCCATGATGACAGTAAGTAGCGTTAGTGTCAGAACTCTTTAAGGATGGGTGTGATAACACCTTCATGGTTAAAGACACAATAGGAAACATACAGGGGAAGAGCATTTTAGCTTAAAAATCTATGATTATTGTAATTATCACTTCTACCTTCCTTGGTCTATTCTGATCTCACAGATGTTGTCTAAGGTTTTAAGTTTGTAGCATTGAAAATGAAAGAAAATTTAAGTTTCTATCAGCATGTTTCAAATCATTATATTTCTGCTAACTTGCATGTTTATGTCAATGAAAACACACAATGATACAGAATGTTCTTTCTCTTTTTGAGTGAAGGATACCTTTTGTAGATACTTTTATTCTGCACCAATGGAACATTTAAAAAGAAGTGAAAGAAAAGAGAGAGAACAAAAGTTCTCTGAGAGTCTGCTTCACATGAATTCGAATGCTTCCAATGATTGTTATGTGCCTGAATTTATCTATCTCTACTAAAGAGCCATGGGCTTTTGGAAACCTCTAGACTAATACGCCACATATAATCACAATTATATAATTATACAATATAAAAACGATTACTTTAGTAACATTACTGCTTAACCCCGGTAATTACCTGTACATGTATGTGGGCAAACAGGCAATTGCTCTACGGAAGACAGCTCTGTTTGAAATTGTTTTTATGATGAAATTGTGGCAGTTCCAAAAAAAAAAAAAAATCCCACCACAAACTAAAAAGGCACAGCTTTGATTGCTTGGCCTGTTGGCCTGTGAATAAACTTTCCAGAATGTTTCTCAAATTTGGCACAGAATAATGTTGCAAACAATCAAAGACAACTTGCTGAAGAAAATGTGTGTTTTAGGTTTCGTCTGAAACTTTAAACAGGAGATGCTCTAATTGAGAGTAAAGTTGGAGAACTAGATGTGTGTACAACTGAAATCATGTTTGCCCCAGCTAATAATAGGGCTATATTAGCCAAATAAGGTCCTTTAGAATCCCTGTCTCCCAGAATCTGGAAGTGGAACAAGACCAGAAAGAGGGAGGGACAGACGCCCAGATCTCTTCTCTGAGGAGAGATTATCTCCCTCACACTTAACCTTGACCATCACCTTCCTCCCCAAATATTTAAATACTATGGGTTGCATAATAGCTTGTGTGATCCATCTGCTTAATTTAGTTGAGTGAGGTAACTATTTTTCAGAAAAAGAAAGCATCATAAGCTCACCAATTTAGTGAAAAGTAAATCAAATGATTTGATTAAATTGACCTTCACTTAGTCACAGAAGACACAAATTATTGGCTGAGGAGATAGACCCAGAGAGTAACTGCGGCGACGAGATAATACACAGTTTTCTTGATGCTCTATCAATGGTTTAATGTTATGACTATGGCCTGGTATAATTTATGATGGGTCAAACCAAAGGATGATGCATTGATTAAGGCAGAAAATAAAACATTGATGGTGATTCTATGTTGAGAAAAGACTCATTTAAAAAAAAAATATTTTTCCTGCTTTATTTTGCTTTTCATAAATAACTTTTCCCTTAAAACCTGGCTCAAAATTTGATTTAGTGTGCTTTTCTTTTTGCTCTTAAACTTGTCAAAAAAACGGACTGCTCTACCTGTAACTGTCAATAGAGATCAATACACAGTATCAAGGAAAAAATTTATTTATCCAATAGAGATTAACTTTTTTCTTATGTGTATCTTTACCCTCCAATCTATCACTGTAGTACTAGTTTCTTAGAATTTCTCAGCTAAAAATGCATAATAATCTATATTTATTTTAATGAGAGTATTTCTTTATAATGAATGATGGAAAAGTAAAGATAAGCTAAATATGCTAAAGTATACTAAACAGCTAAATATACTAAACAGCAGATAAATCAAATTAAATTTGGGTAAAAAGTAGTATATAAAATTGACATTCATCCCCAAACTAGCCTTTGAATTGCTAAAAGGACACAAATGCAAACATCACGTAGAGCAGATTACCAACACGGAGTGTCAGTTCTTTCCAGCTGTTTAGGTATGTGGCAATGAAATGACCCATGGACAAGAAAAATACACACGTTGGTTCTGCAATATGCACTAAATAATCTGAAGCAGGGCAGCCACATGGGTTCTAACACTTGTGTGTTCACAGAGGGATTCCACGGAAAGGGGGTTAAGAAGGCACAGGCGGATAGACATCTTTTGGGAAAAAGAAAAAAAAATGAATGAGGTTTGAAATTCTCCAGATACAGCACATAAGCTCCTTTTTTTTTTTTTTTCCAGGAGCAAAAGCTAAATAAAGTCATCTCTGTCTTCCTAATAAGAGCCTAGAAAAACACAACCACTAAAAACAGGGGTTTATTCTAGAAAGACCATGAATGCCAACAAAAAGCTTATCTGAGACATTAGGATTTAAGAAATATTTAGTTTTCCCTTTGGTATTGGAATATTAATTACTTTACATGTATTTTAAAGAAAAACTGATGCCTGGTTAAGTGTTACTGATGTATAGGAAATTTTGTCATGCTTCTAAGTAGACATAAAACTTTGGTGGAAGATCTAATGTCAACTTTTATCAAAGCCATAGATCATTGTTTTCCAGAGTTTTGAATTAGAATGGCAACCTTTTTGGCCAGGACTGATTTTGTAAATTGATGTTCAGTAACAATGGCGGCCAGGTTTAAGCTTAGCTTCAGAGGGAAATCTGTATGTAGTAGAAGTCTGGAGCAAAATCAAATTAGATTCACAAAATGCATTACACGTTAAATACCATGAGTTGGTTGTCATAGTGTTTATGGTTTTCAAAGGATGTTACATTGGTTAACATTTTGGATGCTCCAAAAATTGTTATATTGGAGAAAGTGCTTATTACTCCAACCTTGCAAATGAATGAACAGTTTTAAAGATGCTAGGTGGCTTTCTTTCATTCTCTCAGATCGCCTCTTGGAGTCCAGTGGCCTGTAGCTGAGTGTCAGGGACATGGACAGAAGGCATGGATCCCCTGAGCCACCAGGTCAGGCCTCTGATTGATGTTAATCATTTGGAGGCCACTATGGGTTACAGTCCTGTCACCTAGCCTTAGAGTCACCATGGAAGCGGTCTGAGCTTAGATTGGGAGGTGCTACTTAGAACCTAGTTGGAGAAATACAGACACTATGAGGCCCAGAGAGTCAGTCTGAGACACACAAAGTGAAATAGAGAAAGCTTGTGAGCAGGTCAGAATGGGAAGCATAAATCTCAACTCTTTTCCTTATCCAGTCAACTTGCTTTCTGCTAAGCTGATGGTTCACTTGTACATAATATTTAATTTTTCAAAATCATTTTTATGATTCTCTTTTAATGATTTAGAGGATTGTCCAATTTCTCCTGAAGTGAGATTTCCCCAAGGAAATGCTTAATGAGTGCATCATATTATAATTATTTCAGCCATAGACTATGCTTTGACTGATAAATTCAAGGCATGATTTACTGAATAACCATGAAACTGTCTCATCTCAGAAAGGTTCAAAGGGTGTCTGGAGTCAAATTCCCTTGTGTTTGAGTCTCAGACATGCTACTTGCTAATTGAGTGGGTTTTGGTGAATTATTCAATCTCCCTTGCTTTAGTTTCCTCTTCTGAAAAATGAGAATGATAAAAAGAATTACTACTTCATAATGTTTTGGGGGGATTAAATACAATAATCCACATAAGCATTTAATGAGTGTATTATAATATGAGCCCTTATTTGCAAGGATTTTTAGAGACAAAGCAGAATTATCTATGTGACTGAACTTAACCACATCCTAATAACTGTTCTCACATGAGCCCCAGGCAAACACGACTTCACTTTCTATCTCCATAAGTGATTTGCCTGCTCTGGACATTTCATGTAAATGTAATCATACAGTACGGGGCCTTTTGTTCCTGGTTTCTTTCACTTTGAATAATATTTTCAAGGTGATCCATGTTGTAGCAGATATCAGTGCTTCATTTTTTATGGCTAAATAGTATTCCATTATATGGATATACCACATTTGTTTAGTCATTCATCAGTTGATAGACATTTGGACTATTTCCACTCTTTGGTTATTATGAATAATGCAACTATGAATATTCACGTACAAGTTTTGTGTAAATATCTATTTTCAATTCTCCTGCCCATATACCTATGTGTAGGATTGCTGAGCCACATGGTAACTGGGTTTTTAACTTTTTAGGAAATGCCAAGCTATTTTCCAAAGTGGTTACACCATTTTATATTCCAACCAGCAGGTGTTCCAATTTTTCCACATCCTCATTAACGTTTGTTATTTTCCTTTTTTTAAAAAATGTAACTATCTTAGTGAGTTTGAAGTAGTATTGCATTGTGGTTTTGATTTGTATTTCCATGATGGCTAATGATGTTGAGCACCGTATCTTGTGCTTATTGGCCACTTGCATATCGTTGGAGAAATGTATCTACAAATCCTTTGCCCATTTACAAAAATTGAGTTATTTTTCTTTTTTATTATTGAGTTGTAAGGCTTCTTTATACATTTTTGTATGCTAGATCTTTACTAGATATATTATTTGAAAGTATTTCCTCCCATTCTTAATTTTCTCGGTAGTATCCTTTGAAACACAACCATTTTTAATTTTGACAAAGTCGAATTTATCTATTTTTTAAGTGTTGTATCGATGACACCAGTGCCTAATCCAAGGTTACAAAGATTTACACATGTTTTCTTCGGGAAGTTTTACGGTTTTAACTATTACATTTAGTTATTTGATCCATTTTGAGTTAATTTTTATATACTGTGAGAGGCAGGAGTCTAACTTCATTCTTTTGCATGTGGATATTTAGTTGTCTGATCATCATTTGTTAAAAAAGACTATTCATTCTCCATTACATTGCCTTGCCTTGTCTAAAATTCATTGATCATAAATGTATGGGCTAATTTCTAAACCAAATCAAAGTTAATTTCTGTGTGTGGTGTGGGATAAAGTTTATCTTTCTACATGTGACTATTCCAAATGTCCTAGTGCCATTTCTTAAAAAGAGAACTATTCCTTCCCTATTGAAATTTCTTTGGCATCTTTGTCAAAAATCAATTGGTCATAAACATAAGGGTTTTTTTTCTGGACTCTAGATTCAGTTCCCTTGATCTGTATGACTATTCTTATGAGTTGGTTATTTTTTAAATTTTGTCAGAAGGCTTGCATGGTGAGGGAGCATGTCCTGCTTATATAGGTAATTCTATGTCATTTTTTTTTTCTTATCAAGAAAATAAAGTAAAATAAGGTAGCAGTTAAACTAAAAAAATGTAAAGCACAGGTTAAGCTCTACTGGATGAAGAGCCCTGGAATTTATAAGAACTAAATTTGACTTTCAACAGAGTATAAGATAATGAGGATGCCCAGCTGATAGCTTCCCATTTTTGCTAAATGAAGAAAGACGAGTGATAAGGAGCACTGCAAAAAATAAAAAGTGCAAGGGTGAGGGTTGGGGTAGGAGCTGTATCAGTACTGATAGCAGGTTTTGTCACAAGCTACATTCCTGAAATTGATTTTCCTGCCACAAAACACATCTTTATTATTCCCTCAGCAGTGGACTAAATTAAAGAGCAGGGAAAAGGAAAGAGCTGTTGACAGAATTCTACATACAGGCAATAGTGGCCAGTGTCCTGGGAAGGAGGACTCACGGAACATTACCATTCTTGATGCAATGCACATGTTGTACTCAGAAAGGAATGTAGAGAAAACTCTTGACAGTCAAAATAGGATTTGCATATGCTGGCATAGCTGATGGAAGGTAGAGCCTCCTATACCTGCCTCAGGCATTTAGCTATGCTTTTGGTCGGCCTCCAGGAATTCAGCCTATGGGATGTGGAAGGCTTTAAAAAAAAAAATCAAGCTAAAGGAAATGCAGCAGGAGCAATGCCCATACACTCTTCTCAAACATATCTGTTCTGATATAGGAAACTTTGGGTGAAATGACTATAGAAAAGATGAGAATGAGTCTTCATTTGTTTCAGTCCTACCTAAATTTCTAATCATCTTATTTAATAATGTGATACAAACACAGGATAAACATACTAGAAAATATCAGAGTTAAAACTAGAAACATGTGAGTTCAGTAACAAAAAACAATGAGTCAACAAGAGGTTCATTCAACACTGGAAAGAACAGGACAATGGCACTTTGTTCATATAGGGCAGAAGACGTCTCAAGAGTCATATGATTATTTAATACACTTTACCAAACTACTTTTAAAAAAATATAAACAAATCAAAACAAACAAAAACCCTAAACTGGAGGCAGAAGAGTGGAGTGGTTAAGAGAATGGACCCCAGGGCAAGTCTCCCTGTGTACGATTTCCAGATTTGCCATTTACTACTAAGTTTGTGAACTTGGGCAAGGAATTTCACCTCTCTCAGTCTCTGTAGCCTCTTCTGTAAAAGGGATAAACAGTTGTAACTACCTCATAGACTTGTAGCAAAGATTAAATGGGTCAGTATGTGGAAAGCCCTTAAGAATAACTGAAACTTATTAAGTGTTATGGAGGCGCTTGCTATTATACCTCTTATTTTCTTTTGTCATGCAATCTTTTCAATTCCAGCCGAAACAGCTTTTAAAGCTTCAAATTATCAATTCATCCCACTTTTGAAGTAAGTTTAGTATATAATGTAGTATCAGTATTATTTGATGATAGATAGTAAGAAATCTAATTTGATGTTTAATGGAGTAGTAAAAGTATTAATTGCATGGTGTTCTTGATTCATAGTGAAATCAGCACTTCTGAAAAGAAGGGTAAAAAGCAAATAAAATCCTTTCAAAATGAAAAATAAATCTAGAATTATAGGTAATAAGTACATATTACTTTTGAATTTTTTTCATATGAATGAGTATTCCTATGAAAATTCATATTTTTATAAAATAGTTTTTACCTAGAAAAATGGAACAGAGAAAGTCAAGTTTACTTTCATAACAGATGTTATATTGAAAAGTTATGTACAAGCAAGATATGTGAAAATTTAATGGCATGTTAATAATCTTTTTTTTTGTGAAGTGACAAATCCTTTCTGTAATGTGAATTACCTTGCTAATTTAATTTGTATATATACATATACAAATATATATATGTATATACATATATACACACACACACACACACACACACACATACAAGAGTTTAGAATTTGAAGTAAAATCACGAATTATTTGTATAAATGGAGGTTAACATGTAGTTTCTAGGTACATCGGCATCTCCAGGTGATTAGGAGAATCAGTGTCCCTTTTCTTTGGAGTCGTTAAAGGCTTTGGACAGGCCACATGAGAAATAGATGCCCTCCCAAGTTCTGGTCAAGGTTAAGGTCAAGGCATGACATGAGCCTATGACATTTGGGACTAAAGAAATTTTATCTCCTTTTGTGTAGAATAAACACAAGTTGCCAACTGCTCCCTCATGAGATGATCCCATTGCATTCAAGTGAATGCCATGATGGCAACTGAGATCTTCACAGTGTCCCACAGCATCTCACAGTCTTAATGTTGCATGGAGTCTAGTCTTCCTGTTTCGCATTCAGTTTTTGTCTCTTATTTCTCTTCCTATCTAAATCGGTTGAATTCTGTGTCTCATAATGCTTCCTAAGGTAATTTTAGCCTCCCTGCTTTCCTTCTCAATTCCTCACCATCCCCTTATTTCTCCCATAAAATCAATTTCTATTCACCACCTTCCTCAACCTGGCTGCTATAGTTTCTCCAGCCATCCTGTCAGAGTTTTATGGTTTGTTTGCACCTACGGTATGTAATGCTACACTGTTCCTTGTGGTTGCCAAGCAATGGCATGTCATTAACCCCCAAGGGAATTCCTAAATTCCCAAACACACTCATTCAAGAAGGTCACCCTCGAGACATCTGTCTTCTTTTCTGACCTGCTGCTGATAAGCAACAGCTGTTGGGCCATACTTAGCTCCTGTCATATCCACTGCCTACTGCAATTATTACACCCCAAGAAATCCCATGCTTCCTACAGGGTGATATCATTGTCCTGAGATGCTAACCTCAGCAGCTGGGGCCTTTCGTGGGCAGAGCAATTCCCCTTGAGGAGTGCTGGTTGCTGTTCCCAGGAATGCTGTCATGTAGAGATACTGCGCACCACCAATAGGAAACACTTTACTCTATGCAGTCCTGGGGCCATCCTTGTCTACAGAACCCATAATAGTTCACAGCTATCCTTCCAACAGCTCTCCATTGCCAGGCTCAGGGAAATAAATCTCAACATTCCTGTTTGATGTGCTTAAGCTTAAGCTCCACCTGTATCTATTTGCCTCAGGCAATTAGATGTATTAGCTTATTAGTTAGTTTATTAATTCCCTACATACCTTGCCTCATGTCTACTTTTGCTCACAGTCTGTGTAGCACCCCTTCACTCAATTCCTCCCTATTTGCCTCAGTTTAATCATCCTTCAAAAACAAGCTCAAATCTCACCACCTTCCTTGGAACCTGTCCCGAACTTATCCAGCCCTGTGAGATTTATTCCCATCTCAGTTTCCTTTAGCACTTTCTTTTTCTACCACTGATTTGACCATTATCACATTTTTTTCTATCGAATTCCAATATTTTAGAGTTGGGTGGGATCTTTGATAACAATGTATGTGTTTGTTTTTTTGTACAAGTGATAAACTGAGGCCTAGGGAATCTGAGTGACTTTTGCAAGAGCCCAACCTCCTTTCCTCTGAACCTGAGAGGATCTGAGCATCTGTTCTTCCATAGCTGGGGTCTTGACATCAAAGAATAAGGCACTGGCCTGCAGTTTTCAAATGCAGAGAAAAGAAAGCCTAAGTCTGAGTGCTGGATGCAGGAAGGCTCAGGAAGACCCAAAGTTTCAACTCCAAGGAAATAAGCTAAGACCAACATTCAGCCTCCAAACAAAGTGTAAATCAAAGGGAAGTAATCACACATGAGTGACTAGCTTTAAGAGTTGAGGCAGGAAATACCTACTGTGGCCAATGGTACCCAAGGATGTTAGAAGCCTTTTAAAAATAATTAGAAAATGAGACTTAGGGAAGAAGCTACTAGGAAATGCATACCAGTTCACACCCAAGATTGACATTGTAGCAGTGTGTGTGTGTGTGTGTGTGTGTGTGTGTGTGTGTGTTTTGTGTGATATGAATTTATCTTTCCTGTGCTTGAGTGTGATTTTCTTGAGGGCCACGACTATCTGTGACATTAGCCTCTGCCTCACCTAGCTGTGTGCCGTTCACAGTAGGCAATAATAAAAGTTGGTTGTTTGTGATGGGGAGTTTCATCTGGACCTTAGGAGACTTTCTCAACTAGCTCTACAAGTCTCAAAGTAACAAGATGAGGGCCTTAATAAGTTCTGAATACCCCTGGGACTTCCTTTGTACCTCTTGATGTTACCTTCCCACCCTGCCGTTGCTCCTTGAATGCCATACTCAAGCACCAAATTTATAGGCAAAACCTTCTGACTACAAAGTGACATCCCCCTGCTCCCTGAGGTTCCAGAAGGCAGTCAGTTCAAGGGACATCTGAACATCAAGGTCTGTCGGTGGCCTTTGAAAAGAAACTCCATCTGATGTGGTAGTCTACTGGCAAGAGAATTGACATGCTTTGCAAACTTTATAGGACAGGCTCATGTTGGATTTAACCTAACTAGTGCAGACAAGTTAGCTGGTTTGAAATTTTTAAAGGCCATTTGCAATTACCATGCCAGAGCCATTCAGAGAGAACGAAGCTACACCTTTCAGAGCAGGTCTGCCTGAAGCCTTCATCGCCACTGTTCTCACTCTCAGGACCCCTCATCCTTTCCCCTCTCTCCTTGCAGCGTGCACCTGTTGGTCCCTCTGAGCACTCCTGACCCTGCCTAGGCAGAGCCTATCTTCGTGGCATTCTCAGCTCAGACTCATTTAATCTCCTGCCAGAAGTAGCCTCCTTCTAGGCTAAAATTCAGTGACAAAAACTCCTTTGAATTAAGTGGGAAACATAAGCTGTCTGCTGCTCAAGAAGAAACAGCAAGACCAGACCTGTCCTGAGACTAAGTGAACTTTACTATGAAGGGAAAAGTGAAATTTTAGCACTCACACCTCTTTTAGAAAATATGTATAAGAAGACATTCCTGTTCTGAAATACCAAGGGTGTAGAAATGGATCATTAGGGAAATTTGATAGGCATGAGAAAGCACTTACAGGGCCCCCGTGACCCCTGATGTTCTGGTCTCCCTCAGACCCCAGGAAGTGGTGTGACTCTAGCCAATTGTCACTTATCCACGGTGATTGGGGCAGGGGGAGCATGGCTAATGGAGGTCCTTTGTGAATTCTCAATCCTTGTTTTAGTCATTAATTTCATCCTTCTTCCCCACCAAACCTTTTACCAGAGCTGCTAAGTGGCCAGGTTGGAGCCTAACCCCCAGCCCACCCTCCGTTGAGGTGCTAACTGAGCTGGGATAAAGGTCCCAGCTCATGTCCAAGGACCACAGAATTAATGAAAGAAACATGGACAGATTTCTCAGAGCAAAGAGATTCCTAGCTTCCTAAGAAAGGCTATGGCAACCAAAGCTGGGAAAACGGTATCTGTCTGAAGCATATCATCTCATGTCAGGGTTAAAGGTATGTCTGAATCTAGCCTTTATGCATGCTGGGGAGCATCAACGAATTGCTGATCAGCAGAATACCCTTTTCCTACTCCAGAATCACAGTTAAATTCCTTCTTTGGGTATAACT
Source organism: Rhinolophus hipposideros (assembly GCF_964194185.1). Lineage (NCBI taxonomy): Eukaryota > Metazoa > Chordata > Mammalia > Chiroptera > Rhinolophidae > Rhinolophus > Rhinolophus hipposideros. The sequence continues at coordinate 18,123,302 of NC_138062.1, forward strand.
TGTGTTGATGGTAGAAGAGGAGGAAAAGTATTTATTTATATAAATTAAAGAGTCAGGAGGAAAAGCTGAGCATATGAAATGGTGTCTGAGCTGAGACCCAGAGGGAAATGGCCTCGTATGGTGTTTGCAGGGACTGATGGGGAGCTGATACCTCCAGAGTCCCCTGTGAGCTGTTGGCATCCGTGCATGAAAATGCTCAAAACCAATCAACGAATCCTCGGTATTTGTGTTTGATTTGTAGAGTCCTCAACTATTACCATAGTGTGAGGTCCTCAACTATCATAGTCCTACATACCTTCCCAACCCTCGTAATTGTAGACAATTTTCACAGGCAACAATATGCTTTGTTTTAATGGTTGGAAAGATTTTTGCTTCTCTCACAGCTGCCTCTTCCTAACTTGGTGGAAGAGCCGACTTTGTGGGGGACCAAATGATGTCATATTAGTCATGGCATCATTTTTCAACTGGTGAAAAAAAACCTCCCTCCACCTGCAAAAATAAAATTGATATCATTCTCCATACATTTTTATATCATGTCTCAGGAAAAAAATCTACCCCTCAAACTCTTGACTAGCTATCACTTTATCCTGTGGTTGAAAAATGATGCTATGACTAAAGGGCTATCATTCTCCCTCCCATCAGAGACTAAGATTTAAGGAGAAAGCAGATTGATGGAAAAACATCAAAGAAATGAACTTCTCATGTACCTTTCTCAAAAAGCAATGACACTTTCTATGTGAAATGCTGCAAATAATGATATTTAAAATTCCTTTTAATCTTGGTCAGTTTTAAAAGTTCCAAAAAGAATTTCTCCAAATATGAAATATGTTCAAAATGTTTAGTCACTAAGCTTTTCCATATTATGTAAGTCCATGAAGACAGGAATGACATCTTTTCCTTATTTTATACGCTGCCTATTATGTCAGCTATGAACCGATAATTATTTTAATAGCATTGACAGCAATCCTGCATTTCATTTTGTTGAAGTTAAATATTCCTGTGGTTACAATGAATGTATCTAAAGCAGTAATGCTTCTCTTGTTTCCTTAAGTTGAGTTCCATTTATTATAATATGGTAGGAAAGCAAGAGATGAAAAGACAATCTTTTGGGGGGCAGGTGACATCTAAGACAAGTAATATCATAATTATGAGGTGTGATCAAAAGATACGGTGAATGTTTAAATAAAAAAATGTATTACAGTAAAAGATACATTGCTATAAATCCCCCTCAAAATACTCCCCCTCACTGGGAATACACTTACCTCATCATTCTTGCCCTTTCTGAAGCAGTTCTGGAAGTCCTCTTTTGTGAGTGTCTTTAGTTGTGCTGTCATGGCTGCCTCGATGTCCTGAATTGATTCAAAATGTTTACATTTCATGATTATTTTTACTTTGGGGAAGAACAAGAAGTCATACAGTGCCAGATCTGGTAAATAAGATGGATGAGGACACACCATAATATTCTTATTTGACAGAAATTGCCATATACCAGAAGTGATGTGTGATATGGAGCATTGTCAAGATGAAGGATGAGAAAAGACACTTGTGAAAGAGGACTTCTAGAACTGCTTCAGAAAGTAGCAAGAACAATGGGATAAGTGTATTTGAAGTGAGAGGGAGTATTTTGAGGGTGATTAATGACAATGTGTCTTTTACTGTAATAATTTTTTTTTTTTAATTTAAACATTTTCCATATTTTTTTTGTCACACCTCATGAGTACAGATTGGCTATCTCAATCTGGAAAATTTGTTAGATGTAGCAAACTTAATTTTGGAAAACTTAAGAAAAATAGTCAAAGAACAAAAATATCAAAGAACTGATAGACACTTTTCATTTATTGTTCATATGCAGACAAGAGTGGGTAAAAGAACTTTGAAATTCCACACCGCCAGTACTGTCAAGTATGAAAACTGGATAAGAAGGAATAGGCTGTGTACATTTTAGGCAGCCTGTGGTCACTCTAGTTAAAAGCTCACAACAAAACCACCAGGATTTTACCAGGTTCACAACAAATTTTCAAGGTTGATTTCTTTTAAAAATACACAAAAGCCTTTTACTTAGATATTTTAGATCCTTGATTCAATCAAGAAAAAGTTAAAAGTTAAAATTCATGACAAATTAAATTCAGATTTAAACCCGTTTGTAGGTCTTTGCACAAAATAATTTTGGGAAAATAAATCAGTGTTTCTTTGTGGTTTTTTTTTTTGTATATTTGTTGTTTATTTCTTTGTTCAACTTTGCTCCTAAATGCCTATCCATCCTTAAATAAATTCCTTTTATAGTGTACATGCTGCCATTCTCCTGTCTAGGCAAAAATCTTAGGAGATCCCTAATTTTTCTTTACAACCGTAGCTGTGAGTGAGAATCAATTCAATTCAAGATATGTTAAAGAGTTAGAAAGAATAATTTCTTTGTCAGAGGAAAATAACAGATTTAAAAAAATTATGTCCTCAACCATAGCCAATTGGTTCATATTTTGAGGCAGTGCTAACAAAAATCTGATCCAATGGCTCTTTGATATCATGGGAGAAAGCAACAGTTTTATTAAAATTATTCATGCTTCTTCTAGGTTGTGAGAAGAATTAGAAAAGATCCAGATTTGTTAAATGAAGATACAAAGCAATTTTCTCAGAGTATGATTAATGTTTGTATATGTACCAATTAAGTAAAGTGTGTGTAGAACCATTGGGGTCTCTCCATCCCACATATAACACAGCACATCCCTGAGCAAAATCTTTTTGCAAATAATATGCTGCTGTTTTCTTCCCGCCATGGCTCCCACCTGACTTCCATAGCCTCTCATATGCCTAATCTTTTCTCCATTCCTTGTCACTATTAAAACTCACCTGCCCTGGGTCTTCTTCTCTCAGTGTCTCAGAGAATTAAGGTTGTACCTCTCCTACTGTAGCAGCAATACATTCTGGAGTCTGCACTTTTGGTCAGAAGGCTAGAGATTAGATAACAGAGTGTGCCGTTGGGACTTCCATTTCTCTAGGCTTTTGAGGGCAGAGCATCCTCTTCCATTACAAAGATTCTTTTAAAGAAAAATTCAATAATATTAATAGATTCACTTTGGTTACAGTAAAGTCTTGCAGATGTGAGAGCTATTTATTGTACTTCCGAAGTGACTTTCCCAACCTATACCCTGATCCTCTTGCCAAAGATTTCCTCATTTAACTTTCAAAAGGAAATCTATTTCTTTCACTTGAGTGAGATCTCAGAGTAATTCCTCTCCCACCCACCACTTTTCTAAGAACTAACGATTAGGAGAATGCTAAGAATGAAATTAAAATATGGACTATGGCAAGTAAACTATTCAAGGTTAATATGTATGTTCTACTAATAAAGAGATTAAAATATGAACCATAGTTTGGACAAGATAACCTTTCAGATTGTTTAAAATTCTGACTATGATACTCAGGTGTTCTTTATCACAAGCATAAAGCCTTGTTTAATAATTTCAGATATCATGGATAATAAAACCACACTAGACAAGGCCTTAGGACAACTAATTTAAAATCTAGCACAATCTCCTCATTTTGCAGAAAAAGTAATCGAATACTTAAAGTTCCACAGCTAGTAATGCAGCCCAGATATATTTATGCTGTTTCATACATTCCATCCTGCTTCTAGATATGTTTAGAGAAGCATTTGAGAAGTTAAACATTTGACATCTATTTTCTTAATGGTTACCATTAAATTTTTAGCATACATACTTGACATAAGTTTATTGCAGCTGCATTCCACTCCCTTCTGAGATCCATCTTTTTTGTTCTGAAATATATTTCTTAGTGTTTGTTTGTTGTTGGTTTAGTGAGGGTCTGTCTTGAATGATTAATATTCTTAGTGCTTATCTAAAAATGTCTTTACTTCACACTCATTATTGAGTGATAACTTCTTTGGGTTTAATACCTAAATTGAAAATTATTTTCCCTCAGAACTTAGAAGATATGATTACATTGTCCTCTTTGATATAAAGTCTGCTATCAATCAAAAGAACACTTCATTTGTAGGTAATTTACCTTTTCTTTTTTATTTGTTTTCCAACTCTGGGTCATGATTATTATTTTTTTGAATACCGTTTTTCCCCAAATTCTCTATCTTCTGGAATTATTCTTAAATACATATTGGATTTTATCATTCTATTCTTCATGTTCATTAGCCTGTCTTCCATATTTTTCATTTTTTTAAAAATTTCTCTGCGCTATTTATTCTGTGTAATTTTGTAAAACCTATCTTCTAGTTCACTAATTCTCTCTTTGGCTATATCTAATTTACTTTCTTACTCATTTAATAATTTTTTAATTTTAATGACTATATATCTTAAAAAATATTTTAAATGTTTTGTTTGGATCTATTTCAAATTTTCCTACTCATTTTACATACAGGCTTATTTTTTTTATCATTGGGTTCTATTTCTTTTCTATTTTGATCACCATTAAGACATTTATTTTATAATTCTTTTCAGATTATTCTATTACCTCTAGTTTTGGGGGAAATAACTTTCTTGTCTATTGAATATGCTAATTAATTAATTATACCTCAGTAATTGTGAGCTCTTTTACTCTCCCTCTCTTGCATAAATCTGTGAGATTTTCACATGTTGGGTTGTGTGAATGCCCTTAGAAATTGGTTTCATGTTTTCTTTTACCTTAGGCCTGGTGATTTTATATTTTATTAGGTTGGTGCAAAAGTAATTGCAGTTCAAAAGGTTAAAAATAATTGCAAAAACTGCAATTACTTTTGCACCAACCTAATATATGAATTTCTTTTATATTTAATACTATATTATTTCTTTTTATGTGCATCTATATTAATTTTTTATCTTAGGACTCCAAGTAATTAGGGTAGTATCTTCCCAAATTCCCAGCTTGCTGAGTGCTGCCCTCTGGTTTCTTGTACTAGGTACCTTTTTTTTTTCCTTATCCACAGTCCCAGATGGGTAACTTTATTGCTGAATTCTTGGGAAGTAGAAAAGCTTTTCTATTTCCTTTTTCATGGTCTGAACAGCTTTTGGTTTTGTGTAGAGGGCTTAATTCCAGCTCTGTACCTTTCTTGGACTCAAAACTCCACCTATTGTGTCCCTGGAAGTTGTTAAAACCCCCAGTATCCAATGTCTAGGGCCCATATCTGTGGCTGAAACCATCATTCATTTGGATTTATTATTTTTTCTGGCACCAGATTTTTTAAATTTCAAGTTTATTTTACTTTTATGTTTTATTAAAGTTTATTTTACTTTTTTATGGAATTGAGCAATAAAGTGGTCATCTATATTAGTGTTGTCAAATATCCTAATGCATTTAAAAGAGATTTCTAGAGGTCCAGCTCATACCTTTTCTCAGTCTATTTTAATTGTAATTCTGAGATAATTTGCTGATATTCAGTTCCCCAGAATCTAAGAAAATGAAGGGACTTGAATTACCAACTGGCTAAATCATCTCTTCAGTTCTTTTAACATTAATTCTTAAACAACACGGATAATATAATATCTCAGATAATAGCACATTCCATGTTTAACTGCAGTTTGTTTCTCCATGGAGAATCAAAAACTCTGTTATTTGAGTCAAATTTTGAAAGACAAATAAATGCTTTCACCAAGCAAAAAAGGTGTATTCTTGGCATAGGAAGGAGGATGAGTAAGGTCATGAACATCAAAGCATATAGCAAGAACAGAGATCTGCAAGTGGTTTTGTAGACAAAAGCATAAGATAAAGTTGAGAACAAGAGAGTTGAAGGTATTGAGAAATGAAGGCAGAGAGGTGAGTAAAAATCAAATTATGGTGGTTCTTTGTACTAGGCTATGGGTTTCGATCTTTGTTCTTATGGTAAACAGTTTTAAGCTTGTCAGCTTTGTGCTTTAGAAAGATTTGTTTTAAAGAGCATTGTGGGGAATAATCAGAAAGAGAATAAAGCTGGAAACAGGAAACTAGTTAGGAATTCATTCCAGATTAGGAGAAACCCAAATAAATAAGGAATAACAGGAATGAAGAAGAAATAGACAAATGCAACAGAAATTAATGAGCAAGAGTTGGTCAGTTTTAGTCATGTTTGAATGGTGCTATCGACCATGGCTTGAAATAGAGGAAAAGGTTTGGAGACATGATAATGAGTGCATTTAGATACATTGATTCTGAGGCACCTGTGGGACATAGGAAGTTGAAGGTCCTAGGAAATTTATCTGATTTAGATATGTAAATTTTGATAGAATCAGAAAGTTCTACCTTTGTTAGGGTGAAATCTCTCGTAGCTTTTGCTGAAGAAAAAAAGGAATGATTTCTTATAGGGCATTTATGTTTTCACTCATGCAATCAATTATTATTGACTCAGAATCTTATTTGTGCTAGGCACCTCACTCTCCATTGGCGCTCAAATAGTGCCTAAGAAAAACATGGTTCCTGCAGAATCCCTCCCCTCCATGGAATTTACGCTCAACTGGTAAAGATATAATAAAGCAGTGAACAAATAAGTAAAGAAAATAATTACAGATTAAAATAAAGAGCACAGAGTAACTAACAGGGAGTTATTTATAAAGAAAAATAGTGTAAGAGCTAATTTAGAAAGAGTAATTATGAAAAGCCTGTCTTTGGAAGTTCCATTAAAAATAACACCTGAAAAATGAGAAAAGACCATGCAAAATGCCAAGAAGTTCCAGGCAGAGGGAAAAGCATGAACAAATACCTTGAAGAAGGAAAAAAATTGATCTGGCATCCAGTCAGCCTGGAAAATACAGGCTTAAGACAATGGTGGAGAAATAGGTAGAAAAAAGATCATGTAAGGAAAGATTACAGATGCCTCATATTCTAGAGTTCATAGCAGAAATAAATTTCATAATCATAAAAATAAAGTGTGCAACATTGGAACTTTCTTATTTTCTTTATTCCCGATTTTACATGCATTCTCAAGGGTTCATTGCCACTGATGGTACAAAACTTACTCTTAGTAATTTAAAGGCCAAACTATGTCAATTTGGAATTTTTTAACTTCTTTTGGGCAAAAGTCAGTCACTTTAATGTTATCCCTTCACCATTCTCTTTATCTTGTCGCTGTTAATAATCTAGACTATTGAATAGGTAAAGTTGAGAATGAAAGAATGCGCGTGTGTGTGTGTGTATTAATTATACACGCTGATTTGTTTGCTATTGTCTTGGCTTATTTCTTTGTCCTGGGATCCCAATTGGTTTAGCAATTATTCCAAAGTTTTAAATTGTAATACAATCGTATCAATAATAGTTTTATTATGATAATCGGGAATGGGTTTGGCAGACCTGCCCTTTGTACCTGTAGCCTCCATTTTGGTCTCTATGTAGTAGTGTGTGAGACATATGCTTGGCAAACACACTTCCCAATTTACATGTGGTAAATCTGAAGATGACTAGTGAAAATCCGCCTCTGTTTTTTTTTGTTTTTTTTTAACATTTCCCAGATCCAAGGAAACTACCATTTTCTTCTCAAGGTCAGCATGTGACACAATTTCCAATCAAGTAAAATACATTGGATCATGAGCAACTAAGGCAGGGGAATTGGTTTACGTCTCCAGTGGTGGTGGGGAACGTACTCAACACTGCTGTCCCTGCTGGTCACTTGGTGTAACAACCATTTGGGCAACAGCCATGGCCTGTGACATGCACAAAAACCAGGCCTTGGAAGCAGAACGGAAACTGTAAAAAAAAAATACACATTAGGTCTCATGAAATATGTGCAGAAAGTAGGTTGAGAGCTCTTCCTATAAAATAGAGACCGTGCTCTGAATGTTCTTACTTATCATGGTTTTGCCCTTCACAGTATGCAGCAAATCTAAAGCTAATGTTTCAGGGTATTGTTTGATGTAACACTTGAGATACAGGTGTTAGATAATTATTAGATAATACCACCAATTATCTAAAGAGGGATGTTAATATAAAATTTTTAACTAGATATAAATTGTTAACCAGGTTACAAAAAAGGTAAAACAAACAAAAATGAAATAAAAGAATTGCCTCTTGAGATTCTTGAGAGAAAAGGGCATTTTCTAAGCAATAGCTTCATGTCGGGATTCAGAGACTGGACTGATTTGCTTCAGGAAAGACAATAGATCTGAAGCATGAGGTTCCTACTAATTAAGTTTACAATAATTCACAGACGTTATCTCAGATCCATTGGCCTTCTTTCTAGAACAGATAAGCAAGTACACTGAGGTTATGATGGATATCTCCACATGGCATCTTTTGAGTCTTAGATGGCAGCACTAATCTTTACATTTTCTCCAGGGATGTGATACTCCTTTTTGGTTTGCAGTCCTGGTAGGGAGAGGAAGTTCAAGGTTCCATTTGGCCCTGGTCAGAGAGCTAATTTGGGAATTCCGCCAGTTGTTAAGTACATCTGTTCCAATTGTAAATCCAGAAACTGGGGAGATAATCACAAGTGGTTGTGTGGACCTATTGGCCTACTGTGATTCACACTTAAGCTAAGATTCCATTTAGTTAGTTGACCACCATAAACCTCTATTGTGACTAACGGACCAGAATAGTGCTTGGGGTTTTAAGAAATTATCATTATTTCAGAGTCGATGTGTAATAATCAACAAGAGATGTACATATTTTTGTCTTTTACAGTTATTCTAGTAAATAGCTACAGGTTCTTTGGAAGAGAATTTATAGCACATGTGTGGCAGTGTTGTAGGTTCCTTCCTCAAGAGTAAAGAGCTTCCCCATCAAAAAAACAGCCTCAGGTCTGTGAGCTGGCTTAGGTCTGGAATGCATACAAGAAGCCCACAGGAGATAAACAGAAAAGGGCAAGTTCCTTCTTCATTCTACAACCTGGCAGTCTTCCTCTTACTCACCCTGTTATCAAAGCCTAACAAGGGACCAACTGTCACATTTGGGTTCAGAAAAATCCAGCTCTGGCATCACAAGCAGAGTCTAGAAGGATGTATTTCAAGTAGAAAACAAAATTCTGTGAAAACTGGAACATTAGTAAATGCTTACTCTTTTTCTTTTGCAGTAAGTTCTTTTAGCACCAATATGCTCCTGCATGCTTAATGAATAATTAAATACTAAATTTCCATTTCTTAAGAGAGTTGATGGCAAACATGTAAATTACACAAAATATTTTTGACTTCATGGAGATTGTAGAGTTATCACTAGTCACATGAAAACTGAAAGAAATAAATATGCTGAAGATAGCAGCATCTACTTAAAAGTTATTCGGGTCATCAATGAGGCAGTTATTCCTATACACCTTATAGTTCCAAATCCTTACACATTCCTAGCCCAAATACCTGAAAGTGCCGGATGGTTCACAGTATTAGATTTAAAAGATGCCTTTTGCTGTATACCTGTACACCCTGACACACCATATCGCTTTGCCTTTGAGGACCCTGAAAGCTAGATTTCACAACTCACCTGGATTTAGAGATAGTCCACACCTCATTGGACAGGCCCTCTCTAAGAACTTGTCAGAGTTTTCCTATAACAGCTGTACTCTTTTACAATATGTTGATGATCTTTTACTGTGTGCTCCATCTGAAGACCTCATCAGTCAAGGCACTACTGCCCTTTTAAATTTTCTAGCCTCTAAGGGGTACAAGGTTTCCAAGGCCAAGGCCCAAATGTGTCAGACTTCTGTCACATACCTTGGGCTAATTATCTCTGAAGGAACTAGGGCCCTAGGGGAGGACAGAATTCGTCCCATCTCCACCTATCCCCTATCAAAGACCCTGAAACAATTAGGGGGCTTCCTAGGTATTACTGGCTACTGCTGTCTATGTATCCCAAGATATGGAGAAATGGCCCGCCCCCTTTACCAACTAATTAAAGGTACTCAAACTGCAACTACTCATCTGCTATTTTGGAACTCAGAGGCAGAACAAGCTTTTAACCTTTTAAAACATACACTGTTAAGTGTCCCAGCCTTAAGCCTTCCTATAGGAAAATCCTTTCATTTACATACAACAGAAAGAAAGGGAATGGCTTTAGGAGTCCTAATGCAGCCCAGAGGACCCTCACAATAACCAGTAGGCTATTTAAGTAAGGAACTACGGGGCTGGCCAGCTTGTCTAATGGCCATAGCTATGGCTGCACTCCTAGTTCCTGAAGCTACCAAGTTTATGAAGGGACAAGACTTAACCAATGGGACAAGACTTAACTGTCTTTGCCCCTCATCATATTCAAGGGCTTTTAAATGCTAATGATAGTCACTGACTCACTGATTGCCACCTCCTGGGGTATCAAGCCATATTAATCCAAAAATGGACCTGTTCTACCCTTAATCCTGCCACATTCCTCCCAGAGATGGAGGAAGAATTAACTGCCAATCAATTTTAATGCAAACATACACTGCTAGAGTAGGTTTACAAAAAATACTCCTAGACAACCCAGATTGGACGCTCTTCACTGATGGGAGCTCTTTTATAGAAAATGACATACAAAAGCCTGGATATGCTGTTACTCTGGATATGCTGTTACGCATAATATCTTAGAAAATACAAGCCTTCCCTCTGGGGTCACCACACAACTGGCTAAGCCAATAGCTCTCACCCAAACACTAGAACTGAGTGAAGGAAAAAGAGCCATAACTCCAGCTAATCAATGTGTTAATTTCACTAGCTGCTCCAACCAGTGTTTTAATCTTTCAGACGGTAACAGTTTAAACTGTAGCTCTACCACCTCTATGCGTTCTAATGCACATGCCAAATTGCTGGGTAGATGGTTTCTCATTTGTGGGAAGACAACCTCCCAGCTTACAGCACCGGGGGACCCTGCTCTCTCGGGAGATTAATTGTCTTCTTACCCCAAAAGCCTCATCAGGTTAAACATCACAATAAACTTACTCTGGACTCCAGCTGTAACAACGACATACATGTATTCAGCCCCGCTAGGTATATCTTTATCTCTTTTTGTAATACCTGCTATAACCATTGCTTTAGATGTAAACATTAGTCAAATACCTTGCTCAATAAGAAAGGCCTTCAACACTACCTTACAGGCTATCCATGCCATGAGACAAGAGTTAGGACAGGTCAGAGAAACAGTTCTCAAAAACAGAGCTGCCATAAATTACTTACTTCTCAAACACAATCAAGGATGTGAAAATTTTAAAAGATTATGCTGCTTCAGTATTCCTGATAATTCTCATTTAATAGAAGATAAGGTATAACAAATCCATAACATAGTTTCAAATACTAAACAATAGACAGGATTCTCTGGCTTAGATTTATCCTTCCTTACTTCCTGGCTTCCTAGATTGACAGGATTTAAAAAAGCCTTTCTCATTTTCCTTCTATCCTTTATTATAGGTGTTACCTCATGCTGTTGCCTATAATGCGTCTCAGCGTACAGACTACCCACTGGTTGGCTATGATGGCCTACACAACAAAAACATCCTCCCCTGGATTTGTTCATCTACCGAGGACCCTGAGATAGACCTCTGGACAAGCCCTAGCTGCCGGTCTCTTTCTATGACCCTCCTCAGCCTGAAGTAGCCAGAGCGGTCATTGCCCTTAGTCCTTAATGTCAGTTAGGGTTATGTCTTCAGAAGGGGGATTGAGACAGGTTAGTTAGCATGTTGCTAGCTAGGTAGACAGGGAGGTCCCTGGTGGAATAAACAAAAAGCAGCCATATCCTGAAACTCCAGGTTCTGGAATGTCTCCTTCACTCTAGGACATAGATATGAGAATGCGCCTTAAGGTTAATAAATTATCTCCAATCCCTTTTGGCTGGACAAAGGAGCAGATCTGATAGATAGGAATGGGTTATTTCATTAATTCCTTCACGATGAACAAACAGGACAAACCTGATACATAAATTCCATCCGAAAGCTTCAGTCCCCTTCCCCAAGCAGACAAGGGCAGGTATGAAAGCAAGAATTTTTGCCTGTCATTGGGCTTCCCAGTTTCAGGTACCTCCTCCCACTCAGGAGCTGCAACCTCTTCTCCTGCCTTTAATAAACTATCTTACTTAACAACAACAACAAATGTTATCGATTAGTTTTAGAAAACTGTACTGAAATATATCAATTTCACATGTGCATATGCAGAAAGTGTATTTATGTATATCACTCTGAAACACGACTTTTTATTGAGATCAAGTAACTGTTCTTCTAAACTGATTTCATTCATTTTTGGAGCCAAAAGTTTCCTGCACACATATGCAAAATAAAATAATAGTTGTAATATGTTGGTTTTATTCGCCAAGGAGAACATTTTGTAAAAGTTCAATCACATGCTTCATGCAGGAAATCAGTTATCTCTGTTATTGACTGGATTTCTCTCATCAAATTCATGCAATAAACTGACCTTTTGGAAGGTCAGTCTGCTGAAGATAAATCTATTGTATGTTCAGTTAAAAAATTCAATATTGGATGTATATAATTGTTTTTTAGTATTAATATAGACACAAATTTGGCAGAGCACAGCATATCATGGATAAAATAACAGTCTTATTACATTAAGAAAATTACAGAGAAAAATATTCCTAGAATTGAGGGCAGTAAATGAATAAATTATAATTTCATCCAACAAACTGCAATAGCGTATTTGAAATAGAAACCGTTAAAATTTATGAACACTAAGGTAGCTGTACTACAAAAAGTTTTGAGATCGTTTATGGTAAATATTCCCAAAATACCTTTGTAAGGCCTTATATGTGTTCTCTCTTACTGTTCATATTCAATGAGATTTTGGAAATGCTTCAGCTTTCAAGAGAACTGCTTTATAAATCAACCCAGGGGTTTTATAATGGTAATGAATATTTTCTAAACCAATTGCATTTTTTTAAAAAAAATTATTGGAAATCTTTTATCAAAATTTCCAATGAATTGGAAACCAGGGAACTTTAGGTTTTGCAATAACTACAAAAGCAAATTTATCCCTACAAACACAGGGAAATGAACAAATTAAATGATAAGAACTCAATGTACAAGATTGAACATTAAAATTCTGCAAACACCTTTGAAATAAAGGTGTTTTGTAGAAAAAAAAATCTTTTGATCAAATTCCCTTTTTTGTAATTAAATTGTATTATGTACTAGAATGGAATAAAATTGAAAAGTCCTGTCATTTTGCAGAATCTATTTGACAAAACACTGAAAAGAATTATGAATAGAGAATTTATTTTATGAGCTTCACCTTATAAAATAGTTGTAGAAAGAGAAACTATAAATTGAGGCAAAAAGACAGTACCTATAAAAGTAGTTGAGCTGATGCATTTCCACAATTCATAAAAATTAGTATTGAGACTATCATCCATTTAGAATTTTCTCTGAAATTACTAGGTAACTCAGCATCTCCAAATATTTACTCAATTAATAAGTTGTATAGTCTATAGAGAAAGGTAAATATGTGTCCTTTTCAAGGGTATTTATATAAAATGTAATTGAAGATTGAAGGCAATTTTTGAAAAATTAAGAAGGAATAAGACCATATTGAAATATGAGTACAATCTTCAGAAAAATATTAGCCATTGTTAGAGAAAGGTATGGTTTGTGCTATTTTTAAATATTTAGACAATTAATACAAACAATTATTATATTTTTCTTTAATCTACAAGGACATATGTCCTTTTAGTTTTTCAGAAATTTGAGTTTTGAAAATAATTTTTCCAAAAAGCTTTTATATGTCAGCCAATATAAGTAATATGGCCAATACAAGTAATTGGTTGTGCAATGACAAATATTTTAAAAATATAATTCTAATTAATTTGCATGTTCCCTTTCATTCTCAAAAGAGTTTTGGCTTGGTGTCCTACTCCGCTCAGGCTTCTGTAACGAAATATCATAGACAAGGTGATTTTAACAACAGACATATTTTCTCACAGTTCTAGAGCCTAGAAATCTAAGATCGGGATGGCAGCAGGGTCAGGGTATGGGCTCTGGTGAGAGCTGTCTTCCTGGCCAGCAGATGGCCGCCTTCTCTCTGTGTCCTCATACGGGAGAGAGAGATACCAAGCTCTGTGGTGTCTCTTCTTATAAGGTCACTAATTCCATCATGAGGGCCCCACTCTCGCGACCTCATTGAAATGTAATAACCTGCTAAAAGGCCCCGTGTCCAAATACCGCTGCATTGTGGGTTAGGACTTCAACATATGAATTCTGGGGGAGACACAATTCGATCCATATCACTTTGTCAACAAATTTGGGGGCGCCCAACTTAACTATCATGGAGTCAGAAACATCTGGCCCATTGTCACTCGATTCCAGGTGTCCAGTCCTGGCTTCTTTTTGATTATTTACACCTAGCTCCACTGCATCCCAATCAAAATGAACATTTCCCTTTCATCTCTTTTCCCAGGACAGGTCATATTTTATCCTTTTCTCCCTGTCTGAAAGATCTTTACTTCTCTGGCCCTCTCTTAGCCATGTCTGCGTTCCTTTTGGGGATATAGTCCCTCGTTTGCATCTCGCTAGGGGGTATGGGTTTCTGCACATCTGCCTAGGCAGCTCATCCTATCATTGCTCCAGTTCTGCTCACATGCCATGATGAATGGTGGGCTTCTCTATGCGCCTTGCAACCTCCTTGAGAAGCTGGCCAGAGGTTCTCTGCGGTCTAGGATGCCCTCAGCATAATTTGAATTTTTCATCGTGCCTCCCTGCTCCTCGCACTCTCCGAGGAGATGGGCACTGGGCTCCTTCCTAGTCAGGAATTCATCACGATCGAAGGTGACTAGTCCCCTCCCCTCTTATTTCTCCCTCCCAGACAGTTGACTTGATCTCTTTTTGCTAAAGAACTAGCTCTTAAATCATTCCACATTATGTACACAGACATGGATTACAATTTGGCTCTTGTATTTTTAAAAATGCTTTTGGAAACTTCTATCAAATAGCTTCACACTTGCAATCCAATGTCTTGGTTTCAAGATTATTGTGGCTAACATGAGTTTAAAAACAACAATAAAAGTGTAAATGACCTTATTGTTTACCGTAGCTATCTTCGTTGGAAATAATGAAAGCGACTGGCTCCATAGGGGATGGCAACAAGAATGCTGGAAGGACAAACCTTAGTTATTACCTCAAAATGTTCTGCCAAAAATGTTGGAATTTTTGACTGAACAAAATCCTTATAAATTATTCATCAAGTCCACCCTTCTGTTGTAGAGATGTCCAGCATAAAGTGAAACCCAGACAGATTGAATAATTTTCATTTAGGGCTAAACAGGTTCTGAACAACTGAAGTAGGACTACAATGAACTTCACTGCCATCAAATACAGAATTCTTTCCACTGATTTACACTGTTTCCTTCTAGCTATGTTTCAGTTTTTCTGAACTTCTCTCAAGAGGTAGCATCAAAAAATAGACGTGGCACTTGAACTGCACTCAGAATCCGGTAGAATTCTGGTAGGCTACTGACTTCTGGACACTAAAGCCCATGCATTCTGCTGGCAACACTGTCAAGCCAGGTCTCCTCTTTTTCTGTGTCACGTGTTTAATTTGTGAAGTTCCATTCAAACTCCCAGACATCAGAGTGTCATAGAATAAAGCTGCATTAATAATTCACATTGCTAAGGGAAAGGGAAATGATTTATACTGTAAAAATGAAACCCTTTCCAATTAGTGTATAATCTAAACCTTAACTGCTTAGTAAAAACATGTTTCTCACAGTGTTGAACCAAGTTTCTTTGGAAAGGTTTTCAGTTTCAAGTAGAACTTTTCAGATACAGATGCTTTCTGAACCACATTCTTCTCAGCTCTAGGATCCCAATATTTCAACCATTCCTATGAGATGCCTTCATGTCTTGTCAAAACTACGTGAATCATATGAGAATTTTTAGGGAAAATCGTTCTAAAACCAATAAAGTCAATGCTATACCTGTATGTGAGCAAGGTCTAATGATTTTTTAAAGCATAAATTTGTTTCTGCATGACACTTAATTGTTCCAATTGGTTTGGTCACCTAATACAGAATTTTAAGAGGGATTACAATCTCTGAATGTTATCAACTCCTTCTTCCTCTTTTTGTGCTCCATAATGCAATAATAAAAAAGTCATAACGTTCTCATCTTAAGAAACAGCAGCAAATGAACCTTTATTGTTTTATTATCTAAAGAGGGGAGTTGTCTTATTTATTCCAGATTAATCATGTACTTTTGCTTTTTCTGCTCTGTATGTTAATCAAAACTTTTAAAACAATAAGATCTTAAAATGTATTTAATACACACAGAGCAGATTCCTCTATTTTCATAAACTGTTAGTCTATAAGAGAAAAATAAATCTGTTAAGAACATTATTACAATCTTAGGGCCTGAGCACAGTTCTTTAAAAACATATGGAAATACAAATGAGAAATAATAAAAAATTTAATGCAATATAAAATAATTTATATAATTATTTCCTGCAATGCTTCATATTTTGAGTTGCAGTATTTATAAGGGTGCTTTGCTTTAAAAAACAATACATTGTATATAAACCAGAGATCATACATAGCAGCTCTGTTTAGAAAATAGCAAAGTGCCACGTAAAATGCCTCTGTTTAGTTAGCCCACCCACCAACTAGGGGAAAAGTTAAAATGAAAAAGAAGGATGGAATATATGAGTTGTTACCACAATGTCAAACCTGGGGTTTTATTTTCTAAACAGTGTTCACCAAGTAGAGTCTTAAAGTAATTATTCAATACATTTATTCAGTTAGGTACCTAATCTGAAAATTCAATCCAATATGACATGCCTCGTTTTATGTGTTGTTCTGCTTTAAAAATGTGGGGGTTTCCCCCCTGAGGTAATGGGGCAAGCTAGATAGAGAAATAGTAACAATAATCACCCTTTACTTTGGACTTCTTCTCTAACTTTTACATTTTTTTGTTTGTTTGTTTGTTTGTTTCAACCTTCTGTGGAGAGAGGATATGTGAGGAAACTGGCTCCAAATATAAATGACTAGATTAAGTTCACATAGAGTCTGGACGATGACCCAGATTTTCTGATAGAAAAGGTTCCTGTTTTTTCTATCAGATGACACCAGGTACATAATGTTTTTATTTGTTATCCCTGCTGTTGTGTGTATTAAATAAAATTATCATGAAAAGTTGAGCCATTACCTTTTAGAAATTGGGGTGCTGATAAGACCCCTAAACTAAATCTCGAATTCCCCAGAGGTCTAGCTCCCTGCCAGATATCACATGGGTGTCCTCACACTAAATCTATGTAAAACTAAACTCAGTGTGTCCCTCCTGGCAAGCTGTTTCCTGTTTCTTACCCGTGTGAACTGGGTATACCAAGTTTTCCCATACCCCCAGAGAACCCCAAGTGGAGGGCACAGGGCAACCCACGGTGGAAGGGCTGCACCAGCGGACCAGCTGCTGCCTGGCTGGTAGAGTTCTGCTAACCTCCCTGCCCCCACCTAGTTCTCCCCCACCCCACCTTCATTCCATGTCTCACTTTGCCAGAGAAAGCCAGAAGCCAGACAGCCATTTTTATCCTTATGGACAAAGCCAACAAAACTTTTTGCCCTGGATTCTTACCCTCTTCTGAATGAAGCTCCTACACACATCTCTCTCTTGCTAGTGGTCATCATTACTGATCGCATAATTTAGTGTTATGCATTATCATGCTAAAATAATGCATACCTGCAACCCAAACCTTCCCTTTGAACTCCAGACTCATCTACCCCACTTCCTCCTCAACGTGCCACTGGAACATTGTATCAGTCAGGTTCATCCAGAGAAATAGAACCAGTAGGAGATGTATATTCAGAGTTACATTGCAAATAATTGGCTTATGTGGTTGTGGGGTTTGGCTAGGATAATGTCCCTTATTAAAGTTTATCTGTTATGGACAATACTCTCATCTGCAAAATACCTTCACAACCCTGTTAATGCTTGACTGAATATCAGGGGTCTATAGCCTAGCCACGTTGAGACTCTAAAAGACCGTCACAAATGTCCAATGGTTACAGCTCAAAACGAACATGACCTTGTTGAACACCTGTTCTCTCCCTTTAGCACTGTCAGCAAACCAGCTTCACTTGCAATGTCAACTCCATTCTTTCAGTTGTTGGGGCCAAAAAACATGAAATTAAGCTCTCTTCCTCTCCCATTCCATATAGGAGGTTAAATATTGGCACAGTGACTATATTTATATCCTAATCCCCTAGTCCCTTCTGTGGCACAAGGGACGTGGTAGATGTGACTAAATAAAGGATTTTTGAAAAGGGAAGATTATCCTGGATTTTCTGGGTGACCAATGTAATCACAATGGTCTTTTTTTTTTCTTTTTTTAGTGTGAAAGTATTTTATTATAATTTGAAACATAGTCCAATTCTTAATTAAAATCAATTTCCCAAATTGTGCGATTCATTCTTTAAAAAACATTTTTTTAAATAATAGTTCTATATTACTTTCAGGTATACAGCATAGTGGTTAGACATTTATATAACTTTGAAGTGATCTCCAGATAGGTCTAGTAACCACTTAACACCATACATAGTTATTACAATATTATTGACTATATTCCCTCTGCTGTACTTTACGTCCCTGTGACAACACTCTTTATAAGAGAGACACAGGAAGAGTCAGAATCAGAGGAGAAGGTGATGTCATGATGGAAGCAGGTTTGGTGTGATGCACTTTGAAGATGGAGAAAAGGGCTGCAAGCCAAAGAATACAGGCAGCTTTTAGAGGCTGAAAAAGGGAAGGAACAGATGCTTCCCTCAGCCTCCAGTTGGAATCAGTTTTGCTGACACCCTGACTTTAGCCCAATGAAACTGATTTTAGACTTCTGATCTCCAAAATTATTAGATAATAAGTTTATGTTGTTTGAAGCCACCAAGTTTGTGGTGCTTTGTTATAGCAGTACTAGAAACAAATATACCAATTTTCCATTTCTATTACCATTTCCAATCTGAGGTGACATCTTCTTGACTTTCCCTTCAATATGTCCAGAACAAAGCCACTTCTCATCACGTTCCCTGTTACCACCCGATCCTCACATCACCCTCTCGGTCCTGGATGATTTCAATTGTCTGCTAACTGTTCTCATCCACTGTTCTCCATCTTCCTGTCCCTGCCCCCCTAGCCAGCTGCCATGACAGTTTCATGAGAATTAGAAAAAGTGCCCTTTCTTCAAACAGACACAACCCATGGCCAGGTCCATAAAATGGCAAGCAGAGTGAATGCCTTGCTACAGAATCAGCCCTGCAACTGTACATAGCAGCCCTGCCAACAGTCCTTTCCAATAGCAGTCTAAGTGTCTAAGTAACTTTCTTCAAAGGTAAGTCAGAGTATGTCGCTGCTCTGCTCAAAATGCTCACAAGTCTCTCCATCTTACTAAGTCCTCACGGGACTGCAAACCCTACGCCATCTGACCAGTTACTCTCAGATCTCACCCACTAGTCTCCCTCACTCGCTGTTCCAGCAAAACCAGCCTTGTGCCATCCCTCAAATGCTCCAAACACTTTTTCACCTCAGGGTCTTTCTCCTCCTGTCCCTTAGGCTACAAGAGTTGTCTACAATATCTGAATGGCTGGTTTTCTCTCCTCCTTCAAGTATTTGGTCAAATGTCCCTTTCTTAGTGACACCTATCCTGACTATCCTATTATAATTGGTAACCCACACCACTATCCTTACACTTTCTAACCCTTTTATCCTGGCTTCTTTTTCTCTCTAAACATTTATCATCTTCTAACTAATTATGATATTTATTATAAGCTTGAAGAGGTCAGGGGTTTTTGTCTGATTTGTTTACTCCTGCATCCTCAAATAATACCTGGCATCTAGTAGGTACACAATAAATATTTAAAGGAAAGAATAAAAGAGTCCTTTCTATTTCAGTTTGGGCTCTCCCAGAAGTTGACACTAAGCCAACAACCCAGGTACAAGTAGTTTATTTGGAAGGTGATCGGCTAAGGCTATGGGGAAGCGAGACAGAGAAGGGAAGGCAGCAGGTGAGGGGTATGTTTTCAAACCTTCCAGTTACACTGCAGGTAACCAAAGTCTAAGCCCGCTTGGGGGACCCCAGGGATCAGTGAAGGACATATACCTCTGTAGGAGAGGAAAGCCTTTTCCTCTGACCTCTTATATTCTGCGGCTGAGCTTGAGAATTAAATGGACAAAAAAACTGATTAATAGGAGAAAAGCATACAAATTTTACTTGAACTTAATATTCTTACATGGCATGAGATCCTTCCTAGAAAAGAAAATGAAGACCCGAAGAAGTGGATAGGTCTGAGAGCTTATATACCATTTTAACAAAGAATGATAAATTGTGGCGATCTGACAAGACAAAGGCAACAGGGATTTGGGCTAAGGGAGGTAAATTGTGAGAAAGTGACTAGGAAATATATGGGGGAAACCAATGGAAGATGAGGATCGTTTTGTAGGTTTGTTTGCACGGGCCCTTCTTGACATCAGCTTCCTGTCTCCAGTGATAAAAATGTTCTCCTCTCCCTGGTACAGAGAGGGAAACTTTCTCATGAAAAATTTATGTCCTGCTTTTAGGTAGCTAGGGAAGATGGGAGAGCACTTCCTGCATTTGGTCTTCCTTAGGTGCCTTCAGCTCAAAATGATTAAAATGTCAAAGTCGCATATTTGGGGGTGGCATTTTCACCTCAGAGTTATCCCACCCAGGAGGCTAGAGGGTTAGGGTTTTTATACACCTAGTTCTAGGAGGGGCATTAATTCCCTGACACTCTCCTGCCGCATGCATAAGGCAGAGCTAACTCTGTCCTCCAAAGTTTCCAGTCAAAGAGATCATTTCCAGCAGCAAAAGTCAAGCGTATTAAGGGGAACATTAAAAGCTGAAGGCAATGAATGGGGCTTCAATGGCATCTGCTTTGCTTCTCCACCAGGAGTGAAAAGACGAACCCCTACCTGCCAAGTAAGTAAATTTATGAATATGACAACTCGATGATCTTATTATAACCCTGTCTTCAACTCATGTTGCAGAATCCTTCTTATCTGTCATCCTTGGTTGAGGTGTGGAAATGAGGGAGATTGTCAGCAGAGATAAGGATACCTGGTGGCTGTCCTGTGAGGTTCCAGCAGGGAAGGTCTTTCTCTCTGGGAGCTGAAGGAGAAGCCTGAGTCAGATTTCAACAGAACAAATGGAGTGCTGTTTACTGGGAACACCCTGAGTTGATGTTCTGGTTGTTTACAGCCAGCATCCTGATTGGTCAGTGCCCCTGCCAGACATGTTATTCAATATTTTGAATATTAGCCCTTAGAAGAGGCCTGCTCATTAAGCCAAAGATGGAATCTCAAAAGATTGCCAATGCAATGAGGAAACCCTGGAGCACACACGGGGATCTGGAAAGCAATAAGAAGCCTCAGAGGGGAGGGAGTAATGGGTGGAAGGGATGAGTGGGTGGGTGGTCTGGGTAAATGCCTAAGATGAGAATTGTTTTTTTGGATGCTTTTATGTCTTTCTGTAGCCTGATGTGTTGATAGATCAGGTAGTTTCAGGGGTCTGGGAAAGGGTACATAAGTACGATATCTTACAGATAGATGGGACTGCCTTATCATGAAGTCTTTTTGATATTTCAGTCTACTAGAGAGTCAAGTACATCCAGAATCTACAAAGACATAACTTCCCCAGTGACCAGTTTCCATCTACAACAGGTCAGCAAAGAGTTGTGGATGCCTCAGGGGTCATACTGTCCTTTTGTCTGACCCCCCAAGAAGTATCTCTTTGCCATGTAAAGAGAGGGTCAGAGCGCCCTCACCCAAAATTCTACCAGAATGTCTTGAGACCTGGTATCATTTTTCCTCATTTTTCTCAGGTGCCTAGCTGAAAGCATGGACTAATTTGGGTGACTGGTAATGATGACAGTTAATGCTGTGGTAATGGAATATAGAGAAAAGAAGCAACTGAGTAATGAAAAACAGATCGTTTAAGTCCTGCAAGAGACCTCTGCTGGAATTGTGGGAGTCGGAATGAGGAAGCGCAAGGCAGAAAGAATGAAGTTCAGGATAAGAGGCTGTCACAAGGCATTCCTTCTTGCTCCAGATAAGTTAAAACAGCTTCCACTGGTATAAAACATCACTTTGAATTCTCATCAAAGTAGGGAAACCACTGTCTCAGGATTAGCGTTCCAAAGGTAGCCTGAGCAGTGTAGCTTCATAACCATGACCATATCGAAAACTGAAAGATGACTTTAGCAGCTGCTCTCACAAAATGGCTTCAACGCTATGAGATTAACTACAGAAAAGCTAAAGCTGGAAAACTGAATATATATTCTCTTTAGAATAAAAGGAAATGACTACAAGCCTGGTAATAAATGTGGCAGCTTACTAGAAAGGCAGGTTTAAAGAATAAGGAAACTCATGTTAGAGCTTAAATTAAAAACAGGTGCCAGGCCTATTTCATGGAGTCCTAGAATGTCAGAACTGGAGGAGACCCAGGGTGAACTCATCCAGTTCCCATATTTGATGTACCAGGAAACCCAGGTCCCAGAAATGAAGTGACTTGCTCAGTGCCACACACAGTTAGTGTCAGATTTATCTCCCAGTTCAAACTTTAGTCTTCTTTTCAGATATTTTAATGCCTCTGGCAAAAAATTAATAAAAGAAACCACTGCTTCTTTTTATATAATCTGTTATAAATTTGAATTCTAAATAATCATACCTATCTGACCATTTTCTCTACCACCACATCCTCCTAAATCTTATGTTTGACCATATTTTCATCAGTGCTGTCATACTTTCCCAGTATCTTGGGCGGCTCAAGACCTTGATTGTTATTTTTTTCCCCCATTCATTTGATTCTTTTCTTTCCTCCCTACAGCCAAAGTACCAACATAGGTCCTCAACATCTAAATCTATCTTATATACAGACGAGTATCAGTGGTCTTTTACCTATATATTTTGCTTCCCTCTTTTGTTTCTATTATCAACTTTACACATTGAAAAAAACATCAGGTCGTTTTCTTTTTTTTTTATTGCAGCACATTTTAAAATTCTTAATCATACAAGCTTCCATCACAAAACTGTTTCTGTTAGTGAAAAAATGGAAACAAATGCCCAACAGTAACTTATAGTTGTGCATATCCGTGTTTAACTAATCAGGTCATTTTCTGTTTCCAAAAACCTTTAATATTTTTTCATACCTGGAAGAGCAGGTCTAATTTCTTCAACTGACAATTGATATCATCTAGTCATAACTTCCTTTATCCAATTAATAGCTGTCATACTAACCAATATGAGCCATCAGAACCTTCTGTCTCCTTGCTGTTTCAGAAATAAACTATACAGAAAGCTTCCACACAGAAACATATACACACTACACAAAAGTTCCCTCAACAGAAATGCTTTCCTACTCTTCTCTGTCTATCCAAATCCCACCTATTTTTCAAAGCACAGCAAAAACAAAACACACGAAAGACAAACATGTCTGGTTATTGTGGCTCGTGTGTATTTTATACACCTCTGAATCCCTGGCTATCTATTCTATTGCTTTGTTAGTTTCTTAACTGTTCAGTGCGGATGCTTTATAAAGCACTGTCCACACCTCCACAGCTTGTAGTCTAATTGAAATATTTTTTCTGTGTTCTTTTCAACAGCCACTCTACATAATGCCCAATAAAAACCTGCCAAAGAATGAATGAACGATCCAGCACAATGCCTGAGGAAGTGTCTCTGTACATGAAATTCTTAAACATATTAATATAGAGTTCATATCCTAAACAGTGTCACTTTCATGTTGTGGCAAGAAAGAGCATCCTCTAAGAGTGTACCTGCACCAATGCACATGGAAGTCCCTCATCTAGATTCTTGATTGCCATTTGTCTTGGGAACTCCTGGTTCACCCATAGAGCAAAAAGGAGGCTGGCATAATCTCTGAAAACTATGCTCCTGAGCTGATGACAATTCATTCAGTCAGTCAGTCGGCCACTCAATCAATAAATTTTATTTGAGTATCTACTACGTGCCAGGTACTTTCTAGAAACTGTAAGGAGTCCTTTTCCCTGCTATCTCTCTTTTTAGGAGACAGCCACTTCCTCCCCCTGGACAATGGTTCAGATGGTGATTAATTTTCACTTGTGGGACTTCACAAGGTAGAAACGGACTCTGTTTCCCTTCCCTGGTTCAGGCTTGGCTTTCTCCTTTAGTGTCCTGGCTCCCTGAAGAATTAAAGTGAAACTGAGTCCCACTGGACCCAGTTCAGTTCTAAGGGGCTGCCCTGGTGTTAATGAGAACCCCCAATGCTCCTGTTCCTGCCCACAGCAAATGCCTGACTAATTTTCCACCTGGTTGTGGATATACTGACTCAGTTTCCCTGACCTGAGTCACCAAACTCCATCAGCACGTTCAGTGGGGTTACTTTTCTCCTTTAGATTCTGTCTTGATTTCCTTTCTAATCTTACCAAAAATCTTTACCCTTAAGACTTAGTTCTAGTGAACATTTAATCTCTGCTTTAGAGTGTCATCTTATTTCCCCTCTAATAATAGTAATAATAAGTAACAATGACTGGCATTAATTCAACAACTACTACGTGTTAGATACTGTGCTAACATATTATTATTATTGTTGTTATTATTGTTATTATTTCATTCAATCCTTACAACAACTCCTGAAATAGACAAATGGGGAAATTTATGCCCATAGAGTAACAGGGTATATTATATCGGGTTTTGTTCAATGCTCTCTAGTAGCCTTTAACAACTCAAAACAATTAAATGCCAAATTTAATTATTTTTTCTCACCCACCACTACTACTGGTCTTCTCCTTTACAAATGTAATTTCAGGTATAATGGTGATTTGTTTTCTGAAAAAGTCTCATTATTTTCTTCCCTATAAATTTAATAGACTTAAGCTCACATACGCTGTAGACAATCCAGTTCCACCATGATCAGGGATATTTAGAATATGTTTAACTTTGAAATTTAATGAGTGAAGTAAAATATAAAAACCATTTTTCTAACATTAAAATTTTACTGGAAGATCCCGCTTAAACCAACGTCACTAAAATTGTTTTTCCAGGTTATTGTACAATGAGCATGTCAGTTCCCTTTAAATCCTATAGAAATGAATGACCCATCAGGTATAGAGAACTCTAAACTGGACACCCTTCCTCCCTCCCCACAGAGAGTTACCCCCCGTGGAGCCTCACATATGTGTCGCTGTAATAGTAAATGAAGTTTTGAGTGAGAAGAGAAAGGAGATTACACATTTACAATTAAACTGGAAATCAGCTTCTCATCTATCTGATTTTGGCCACTTTTTCTCTGCGCTTTCCCAGTTGTGAAACTAGCGTAGTCAGGAAGACCTATAGGTGACCCCCATATGTAACTGTCTTTCTGAATGCCAAACAGGAACCAGAGGAGAGGTCCAAATGGAAAAAAGTTGTAAGCAAGTTTCTTGAGCTTGTCCCTAACTCAGATTTTGTGTTGAAAGATGGAGAATCTCAAACAAGGTTTCCCCAGAATTTTGTGCTAGGAGACAATGCATCTGACATCCTTCCTAACAGTGAACAAATAAGTGAGTGAACACCAATAATGAAGTGTGCTTTTGCCTGGAATATCTTCATGCGTTAATCAAGAAATTCAACATAGTGATAGGTAACAGCTCAAAGATTTGGTAATTGGGGTCCTGGCCCTCTCTTTCTATTCTTTCAGAATAGACACTGATGGCAGCAGAGAAATTATATTGTTAGTCGTAACTGATGAAGGCTGATGCTTTGAATACTATTTATTCCCTGGGCATTGAAAGGAAGTAATGATGTTGCTATAATTTTTCCTGATGTCGAGAGGTTGTGCAATCTGCTGTAATATTATTCCTTTGGTAAACTTCCTTTTAAATTATAGTTCAGAAATTAATTAAAACCACATACTCTCATTAATGAATTCTAAACATTTTGTAACCGGTTCCACTGTCCCCCTCCATCTCTTTTATTTAGTCACTTGACAAGGATAGGTTCTTCTTTTCCTTGCCTTTTCACACTTACGCTGAAAGCTTAACCAACTCCATTCAGAACTAAAGAAAGGAACAATGTGGTTTTGTACTTCATAACAGCAACTGTTCTATTTATAAGGAACAGCTTTCTACGGCCTCTTAGAAGAAACATCCATCTCCAGCCCCCATCTCTTCTTGTGCTCGCTTTCATAAGGTTCATCTCTACGTGTTTGTTGCCCTACCACAAGGAAGAGAACGGAGAGCTTTGGTCTTAGTTTAAAAGAAAAAAAAGTCTCCTTGTTTCTAGTGAAAGAAGTAAGTAGGAACTGAGTAGTGGTAAAATAATGTATTCAGGCACATTGCCCAGCCCCTTTCTCCATGCTTTTCATAAAAGGAACCAAGTCAAGGAAAAAAGGAAGTTCTGGTCCGAGATCCTCCGAGTTCTGGGTTACAAAGAGTCACAAAGGTGGTGATTTAATGCTGGTTTTCCACTCACATAGAGCACAGTCCCACAACCCTGTCACTGTGCTACTGCCAAACTAATTTATAGGCTGAAAGGGGCCTACTTAATTTTTGTAATTTTATGTCAGTGGAATGACCTATTTAACTTTTTAGTTGATCACTCACAGGCAATCCTGAAATGGTTTCAGCCCTCACTGGGTATGTGCCACAGGAAACTGAGGCAAGTAGGGAGACCGTCCTCTATTAAAGCCCTTCCTTCTATATAGACTCAAGTTGAGTTACACTGTAGTCAGTCATTAAAGTATTCTGTGTTATTATTTAGTTAGTTAATAAGTCTCGCGGCTGTACAAAGCTCTCATACCTATACTTGGTAGCTCTTAATCACTTGAAGATTCGGAATCATTTGAAATTAGTGCATTGTCATTTTTCAACTATAATTTGGTAGAATGGAAACTTTCAGTCTGAGGGGTTCTTAAGAATAGATGTAATAAAATGGTAAGAAAAATGTTAGGACTCATTACTTTGTATTATTTGCTTTAAAAGATAGCTTTTTGTTTAAAATTGAACTTGCAATGTGTATTTATATGACGATGGAGGGATATAACACCTGAAGTGTATATAAAATTTATTAAAGAACAAGGTACTGCATATATGAAATCCATTCATGCAATTTTCTCAAAACTATGTATTGACTTAGTCATATGTAAATTCAAATGTAGCATTTTTTAAAACTGATGAAGTTTGGATTCCTTTTGTATAATTTTCAAAGACATGCCACCATAGAACACAATTGTCGTCAATAATACTTGCCCTGAAGAAACCACTGGTGTCATAATTTAAGTCCCCCAACAGAGACAAGGCAAACCAGCAAGGAAGCATACGTTATATTGGTTCAGAGCACTAACAATGGAGTCAGATAGACGTGGCCACTTACTAATGTTGAAGGACTCTGGGCAAAGTGACTTATTGAAGCCTAGATGCTTTGCATCTGTAAAAAGACTAACATAGCATCTATCTCTTAGGTCGTTGTAAGGATTAGAGTGTTTAGCTGAGTGGCTAGCGCATACATAGTAAGCACTCAATAAACCTTCACTCATTTGATTAGTAATAATATGCTTTTTAGTCTTCCAAACTGTGATTCAGATTAGTAAAGAAGGAAAACATTGTTAAGGAAAAATAGAAAAAGCCACAAATCTCCTGTGAGAAACTCCCACATCATGTTGATGATTTTAAGATAAAAATTGTACCTTGTTTGTGTAGTTCCACACAAGATGTCATGGTGAAAAAAAAAAAAAGAGAGAGAAAGAAAGAAAGAAAGAAGTGGAAGAATGAAATCTACATCCATGACTAGCAAAACTTCCCTGGGGAGAACTTAACAAGATAATACAGAAAAAACACAGAAGGGTAAAGAGATGCAGAAATCTGAAATGCACATCTGAAAGAGACCTGTCACACGTAACAGTGACAAATATTGGCTAATGGGAAAAGGAGGAGTCCAAAGAAATAATAAACCTTCTAGTCATGACTGATGACAATATTACATCAGAAAGCTTGTAAGACAACAAATGAAGACATAACTGTAAATCATTCCACATCAACACACTTCACAATAACTTATGGAAGAATTTCAGAAGTGTGCATGCTATTTTAACAACTTAGTTATAAGGATTGCTAAAAGACTTGAACTTCATGTAGTAGTGGGGACAAAGCACAAGCTACTACATAGCAAGAAGGCTAATATGCTCTTCAAAGAATTGTGAACTATCATGCATATAGCTTTACTGCTCTGAACTTTCTGTTTCTCACCTGCCTTTTGGGGTCATGATTTAGTCATGCAATGGATAAATACAACCAGATCAGAATAAGAGAAGAGGACAGATCCAGTGTAGGTGGAACTAGAACTAACTGGGGAGTATGCTGAAGTGAAGCAGTAAGTTGGAATAATGGAACCAAGAACCCTGAGTTCTAATGTCAGATATTAATTTTTGTAGCTTCAGAAGAGTCACTTTTCCTCTAAGACAAAGACTTGCTGATAGGCAAAACCAGGAGGTCAGACTAATAATTTCTCAGATTCCTTCCAGCTCTACTATTCTGTGTTTTCAGCTGTCCCTTCTGTTGTCCATTTTATTCCTTTTGCAACTTCTTTCATCATTTTCGTGTCTTTGTGGGTATGAGGATAAAGATAAGAACTGGGTTGGGAAAGGAATGTCAGGTGTTTTTTAAAAATAAGTATAGATAAAGAGTAGCGACAAGCTGGATTGCAAAGTAAAAGCCACTTATTGAATATTCACCCTCTTAGAAGTTACACTTACTGTTTGATCGTATATTCAGTTCTTTGATAACCAGTAGTGTGACAAATAGCTGTCCATACAATTGCTGGAGATACATGCAGCATTATAACAGATACATGCAGCATGCAGCTGATGGTTTTAATGGTAGATATAACTCATGTGATCAAAATTCTCTAATTTGTACACTTAAAACAATGCACAGGCTTTACATATTCCCCTAAATTGTATTCCTGCTGAAAAGTTACGTATTTCTTGTGCTGAGCCTCATACTATAAATTAATTACCCTTTTCGCCATCATTAAATTTTTATCTTACCCTTACAGTTGTTGACTTGGTAGGAACAGTTACTGAAATAATTTTCCAAATTACATTTTATTCTAAAATAGGGCATAAGTCGGATGTGTTTGCATCACGGCTCCAATTCACAAGTAAATGAACATTCTGCCTTGATTCATCTGACGCTTCTACTTGCTGCCTGAGAATCTTCACTTCCTGAAGCTTCTCTATGTTTTCTCAACATCCATCTATCGCACAAACTCTTGGTTTTCTCTTCTGGGCCATTTTGTTTTTTCCCCACGAAGAAAACAAGTTATTAATTCGTGGAAGTTAATCTCTGTGGCATAGAACACAATAAAGTTTGAAATCTATGTTTGTTTTACAAATACTGACATGGTCCATGATACTCCCTCACAAATTTAATGACCCACAGCTGACACAAGCCTCACAGGTGTGCGATTCATTCCTTATAAGTTCTTTACATTGTTTTTTTGACTGTTCACCAAATATCAAGCACTGTGCTAAGCATTTTGTCTTGCATTTCAGTAAACTCAGTCTTCATAATAACCTCCTAAGGTAGGTGTTATTATTACCCCATTTACAGAAGAGAAGATGCAGGCTTAGAAAGGTTCAGCAACTAGTACAAGGTCACCGTTCCCTGTAACAGGGCACAGACTTGACTTCAGCTCTAATTCTTTAATACATCCTTTAGCAAAATTAGAGATTACTATGGGTCATGAAGCTTGTGAGTCATTTTTTCAAATCACTGATATTGGGAAACTACATTCACAGGTGCCTAAACTCCGCTGTTCAGTGTTTGTGTTGGATACAATGTCACAGGTAGGATGTCTGTGCAGCTGGATCTGAAAGCATCAATACGTGAAGTACTCTGTACACTATAAACCCAAAGAATGTCGGTGTCTATAAGCAAATGCAAAAACGACTTATTCCCTTGCTGATTATAGATTATACTATAACTGGACTTCTCTATAAATTATGAATGTTTTAAATGGCTTTTAAATTTTCCCTCATAGTTTGTAATTAGACTCTCAGAAAGACCGTCCCACTAAAAAGTTATTTTCTCTTGGGCCGCTACATACCTGCCCAATTGTTAATAACTTTCACTTGTATTATGGCTTTGACTAATGCATCTACTATGGCATGCTATCTTAGAATTTGGCAAAGAATAAAAACACAATTATTAGTGCTGTAACTTTAAAGCAAACTTCTAATTTTGGTGCCAGGTGGCACAGTTCGTTTGCTTAGGGAAAAAAAAATTCTTCCTTTGTAGAAAGACGAAAAATTTTAAAAGATATTAGGTTACAATTTCTCAAGGGAGAAAAGAACAGTTCCCTTTTAATACATTTGGCCTCTACACTTTAGTGCTGGGCTTAGAAAACGAAGTGGGGTAAAGCATATTTCGTTCTCAACCTCCCTAGCATTTGAGTCCAATTAACAGGTGGATAAGACATTTCTTTTTCTTAATAGAGTTATATGTCTGGAATTTATTTAGTGGTTTTGGGAGACTAGAAAACAGGATTGCAAATAGGGTGGGAAAATAAACCAGAAAAACCAAGATAATTTCCAGTTGAATTATGACCTCAAAGTGAATTCCAGAGAATGGAATTTCCATAATTCACAATCCTATTATTGGTGATTTCTGGAGCCTTTGGGGCTGAGGGTAATATCCTCTGTTGAATCCCTAGCCTATTTCCTGCCCTGTTAGCCTTTATTCTCCATTCCCCACTTCCCTAATTAATTGTGTTGTATATGCTAACAACTTCCTAAAAGGAATTGAGGTGACTTGTTACAAATACCAGAGAATGGAATCATTAACTTAAGGAGGACAAAAAGGAAAAGAGGTATGTTGCTAAAGGAAGGAATAGTTGCACCATGGTGGTAGCCTAAGCAGAATTATGACAACTGAGCAGAAATGTAATTGTTAACATTCCCAGCCATCACGGAGAACATGTCCGCCCGTGTAGTAAGGATAAGTCAGAGCAAAAACTTTAAACAAGTTCTGAAAGAGCAACTGCTAAGAGAGAATAGAGTTGGACCATAGAAAGTCTGATGGAAGCGAGAGGAAACAGCGCCAATCCATAGCTGTCACTCCAAACAAAAGGAGGAAAATAATTCTGCTAAAAGGAAAATGAAAGGATTAGAATAAGAGAGAAGTTAATACAACTGGAAATGTATGCTCCCTATGAATAAACCCTCCCGTAAGAGGTTTCTGGATGCAATATTAATTCCAGACGGGAGCAGGAAATAACCAAATGTCACTCGAATGATCTGGAAGTTAATGTAACCTCGTAGCATATGATTTACTTTCAAGAAAACAATTTACTCTCAGATTCTGCCTAAAAATTTCACTTCAAAAAATAGGAGAGGGAGTTAAAAATATATCTATCTATATGCAGAGCAGCCTGACGCCTAGGCCCTTCAGTGTCAGAGCCCATTACAGATAGAAGAAGCAAGAATGAACATTTTCTGTCGGTTTGGTGCAGCTGCCAGTTAATGTTGGAGGAGCAGGACTCCAGAGACTTCCCCGTGCTGTGTTGGCCTGCGTGGAGCTGCTTTCCCTTGACTTTGGTGGGTCCTGCCCCTCCCCAGCACATCTGGCAGTCACTGGCACTGGGCTTCTTGGAGCAGCCCATCAAGCCTGTCTGCAGCCTCCGCCGAGGGACAAGGCGGCTTTTCTTAACTGTCCACTCCCTTGGCTTCCGAGCTCTTACACTGTGTCTGCAACATCATTCTCTGCTAAGTGGAAGACGTGCAGACAGGATGACATGTCCCAACACAGGTCTGGTGTCCCAGACCTGCTCTGATGGCATGTTATTTCCGCACAATGAGAACACATGGGCCTTTGTGCAATGTGCATCTGGAAAACTTCCCAGATCATGCATCTGCCCTCTGATTTACACCTTGCAGAATGAGGCTGACCCGCAGGAAAGCGACCGAATCTATAAGCGGTGGGTGGGCTGTGCTCCTTCCCCCAACCCCTGCCTCCTTCCTATTCTCAGAAACAATCGTGGGTGTTCCCACCTCCCCAAAACGCCCTCCCCTGAAAAAGAAGGGGGAAAAGCTGCTTCCTGGCTGAATAAAGCTGAAACACCTGTGTTCCAGAAACACACAGATGTAGACAGGCGCAGCACTGCTGCCCATCCATCTGCCCAGCGGATTGGTGGTTTGGGGTGGTGACCAATTTGGGTGGGAAACCCACACCATAGGAAAAGCTTCCTTTGGTCCTCATGACTCTCATTCTTTTGCAATTCTTCTCACATTACTTGCTCTCTCTCTCACTAGTGCTTTTTGCTTTTCAAAGTCCTGAAAAGCAGTCATGTTTCAGGTGATATCTTCCCTTCATCGTTACTCATCCTGCCTTTTTGATCTGAGCTGGAAGGACAAACAGAAAGAAGAACACTACAGTACTCAGTGCTAACTCAACCTTTGTCATAAAAAGTCAGTCCTTTATGTTATGGCTATGACTCTTTAGCTCACAGGAAACGTGTGCTGAGCTTTTTTCATTCTGAAAATATTTATTGAGCACTAATATGCCTGGTATTGTGAGAAGTACTGGAGGTACGACAGCTGGCTAAATGGCCTCGTGGATGAATGCAGTAAAAAATACCTCACCGTTTCCTGCAAAATAATGTCACATTTAATACATGTAATAGCGTCGCCATTTTTATTCTGTTGCTTTTATCTACAACCCGATTTCTTTTTCTCTCATAGAGGGCAACGTCCTTAGGGAACATAGAATGAGTCTAAATTGCTAAGTCCAGTATATAACTTGGTGCAGGCAACTAGTAACAGTTATGTGAGCATAACAAGATGTTAAGAGTTGGCATCCCAAATTAGCAGGCCTTTAAAGTCTGAGGATTATGCAGATGGCCTTTCTATATACTGATAAAAAATGGGATAGATGTGGGGAAGAGATGCAGGTTATCAATCAGGCCCTAAAATAAATGGTCTTTGGACAATAAGGGCTTGCTATTTTGTTTTTGTTTTTAATACTTTTAATTTTGAGATAATATTAGATTACAGAAGAGACACAGAGATAGTACAGAGAGTTCCTGCAGACCCTACAAGCAGTATCTCCTGATACGAACATCTTACATAACCATACTACATTTATCCCAACTAAGAAATTAACGTTGGTAGAATACTATTAACTGTATGGCAGACTTTATTCAGATTTCAACAGCTTTTTCCACAAACCTCTTTCTGTTCTAGGGCCTAACCCAGGCTACCCCACTGCATTTCGGTTTTGTTTGGTTTTAAATGAGGTATTTATCTATGCTCAGTGGGTGTCCTATTGTTATGATTTCACCATTTGGGGGAAGAAGTGCTGCCCCTTGAGATTTGTAAAATGCAGAAAAGGAGATAGAAAACACGACAAAGTGGAAGGATGGGGCAAGTTTCTGTGTTTTTCTTATTTTTTAATCTACCTGCAGGGAGAACAGAGTGGCTTAGGAAAGTCGTTTCCTGACCTTGCCTATCTTCTCAGCCCTGGGAAAAGGAAAGGTCAAGTACTCTCTTTTGATAACCTTGTTAATCTCTAGGGGCCCAATAGCCAATTAGCCCTGGATTCCTTTTTCCATTTCAGAGATGGGGTAAATGAAGCCCCTTGAATGCCTTGTTTAGAATCACAAGGGCCTATCAAACATCTAATAAGACCAAGGCTTAATTCAGGGGACTCAAACTCAGCCCTGTAGTTTTAGTTGCTAATCCTAATCCTTATACACGGAATGGCCTTGATTTGCAGGGATACAAGGAAAATGCTTTTACAAGGAAACGTTTGGAACAGAAACTGAACATGGAGTCCCTAGTACGTTTGGTCAGGGGGAGGAGGGGTCCGTATTCCTGCAATAATGAACTCCGTCTGGCACGGAGCGAAGTCTAGTAATTTTCAGCTGGTTTAAGCCGCAGTCGCCGAGCAGCTAGGTCATCTGGGACTTTCATAAGTGTGATATTTGAAAGCCAGTGACTTGGACTGGCCCAGGTGTGCTGAGGACCTTGAAGTTCACAATACTATGGAGGCACATTCTAAAAAGGCTCACTGCCGTTCTGACCCAGGAACACGAACTACAGGCATCAGCGGGGCTCACTTCGCAATTTGGTCCCTTCATTGAGTCCACCAGAAGCAAACACACTGGAACTTCAACAGCAGGTATTACACGGGCTGTAGAGATCATCCATCTTAATCAAAATTACAAACAGGTCCCCTTGTCTCCCTCCTCCCTGCTCCATCCATTCCCTTCCCTCACAGTAAAAGAATCAACGTGAAGCAAAATTGTTCATTCCTTTCCACCAGTAACGCTGCTGTCAGGGAGGGGACCCTCCCTGGATCAAAGAGGCCTCTCTTGCAGGGCAGTGTGTGGCAAAGGAACTTTACTTCACAGCCTCTCTCTCTTTTGCTTTTTCTTTCTTTCAACATTAGGCATTCTTTTATACTTTCAAATTAACATTAAAGAACAATAACATAGTGATTCACGGCTGTGATAAACAGAAAAGTAGGGACACCTCCACAATAAAACTCTATAAAATGCACAACCTGGCACGTTTTAAATGACTCTTTAGTAACAGAGGGGAGAAAAAAAGCATATGAGGTAAATCCTTCACCAGGGAACTCACCAGGGAGACTGGTAAAAATAAATTGCACAGCTCTAATTTTCCTAGCAGCTTCCATGCTATTCTTTGAAACTGAGTGCGAACCCCTTGGCCTAATCCCAAGAGCCAATCTATAGTAAATAGTGCACACTTAATGTCTAAGTTCCTTTTTAGCACCATTCAGACAGTGACTTCAGCCGCAGAGCTTAGTCATAGCAGACATTTTTGTGGTGAAAGCATTAAACCCACATGCAGCTCTCTTTCTGTGGCCACTGGGGGTCATGCTCCCTTCCCATTAGCTGAATAAATCATAAAGTTGGCTCAGACCACCCAAGAAGCAGGACCAGAGAGCCCCAGGCGATGCCTACAGCCGCTTATTTCTTTTCAGAATCTACAGGGGGAAAAAAAGGGGGCAGAAAAAGAAAAACAAGAAGAAATCCTGCACAACAGACTGGCTATAGGAAATCAGTTGATTTTTTTTTAAAATGTGATCTCTTTGAGAGGAACCTGGAGACTTGTTTATTTGTTTATTTATTTTGTTAAAACCAGGGAGCCTAATTTAAGAAGAAAAGCAGTAGAAAAAGAAAGCCACATACATGCCTTTTGTCATATGCTGGAGTTTACCGATAAAATTTCTCTCTCTCTCTCTCTCTTTCTCTCTCTCTGGATCTTAAATTAAGGAAGGCCACCCTGTGTGGCCCGGCTCTTCAGGTGGTTCCGATAAGACATAATGCAGACACAACCCGGGGGGCTACGCATCCGGCTGGAGGACCGGGCCAACCGGGATTTAACAAGGAAGCAAACGTGTTGTCTAAATGTTCTCTGTGTCAAATGATTCACTTCGCTGCGAGAAGGATGGTGAGGGAGGAAGGTCTGCAAAGTCACGTTCCCATCAATCAGTAAATAAGATAAGAAACAGGAATTTTAAACACAACTATTAGCCGGCCACTGCAATCACATCAACAAACCGCAGCTCATTAGATTAAGCAGCGGGTTTTGTGTTGTTTTTTGGTATTTTGGGGGGGTTTTTTGTTGTTGTTTTGTTTTGTTTTGTGGGAGGAGGGGGAAGGTTGGCGAGGAGAAGGGATGGGGGTTTTGACTTGCGTTTTTTAAAGTGTGCTGAACTTTAAACAAATCTGCTCAAATCTAATAGGCACCTGAAATTGGGACTGATTTTTTTCCTCCCAAACTATTACCTCTACCCCAAGTAAAGTTTGGCAACAGGGAAGTATATTCAAGGTAGAGTCTAATGATTTCCCAAAGACTCTTGGACAGGTAGCATGGAGGATCCTGAAGAAATCTGAAGCTAAATGAGGGTCAGTCACTTGTGTCTCCACCAAGAGCTTCCCTGATATCCGACAAACTTCCGTTTGTGAGCTGGAGACTTGTTTGTAAGTTTTCATTTGTTATTTAAGGAAAATGATGTTCTTAAATTAATAGACTATATTTAATCTTCCCTGAACATCAGGATAATACAGGCAATTCCTCCACAACTGTCCACACAAAACTCTACCTAAACTCTCCAAACCCTCACTTTCAGTAGCCTTCTAACAGCTCAAGAAAGGACAGCCAATAGGTCCACACTGGGACACATTACATGGTGACTTTGTGACTCTGTCCCCCGGGAAGGGGGGCAAGATCACTGAGTCCATTTATGAGTTAATGTGTGAGGCGCAGGGTCATAGTGAAGCAATTCTAACTGTCAACAACAGTCCGTGCCCTAAAAATCACAGCAGGAAGGCAAGTGAATCCACCTATTGATAACCTACAGCCCATTAAAAATTTGGTAATGAAAATGTTCATTTGCTAGATTGCATACAGCTTTAACTACACAATAAAAAGCTCCTTCCACAGTGAACCAAAAGCAATGTAAACAAAACCCTGTGCTCACAAACCTTCACTCATCTTGTGGAATGACTTTCATTTCTCTTTTTTCATTTCCACACAGGTATTTTCCACATCATTGAGAAACAAAATATTCTTGAATAGATGCTCTGAAGCCTCCTTCCTGAGTCCAAGTGTTTGGAAGAATTAGGCCAACTGTTGTGTGGTGTCTAGCTGTTTTTCTGTGACCTACCCAACTCATCTTGGAAACGGGGCGGTATGTCTCTAACCACAATGGACCAACATAGAAGAGGGGACTGTGTGTGCTGATAAGGTCTGACAATTAAGTTTGCGAACTTGTTGCAATGATGTTGCTAACCTTTTTTTGATATCAGAAGGATTATTCATGATGAATTTGTACCAACTGGACTAAGAGTAAACCAAGTTGACTATTTGGAAGTGCTGAAAAGGCTGCATGAAAAAGTTAGATGAAAACAACCTGAAATTTTTGCCAACAGTTCGTAGCTCTTGCATAATGACTATGCACCAGCTCACACAGGGAGTGCTTGGTTGTGGTGGCGGCGGTGGTGGTGGTGAAGTCACTCCGCTGTGAGGGAGTTTTTAGCCAGTAAACAACTGTTTTGGAACACCCTCCCTACTCACCTGATCTGGCCCCCAATGACTTCTTTCTTTACCTGAAGATAAAGGAAATATTGAAATGAAGACATTTTGATGACATTCAGGACATCAAGGGTAATACGGTGACAGCTCTGATGGCCATTCCAGAAAAAGAGATTCAAAATTGCTTTGAAGGGTGGACTAGGTACTGGTGTCGGTGCATAGCTTCCCAAGGGGAGCACTTTGAAGGTAACTGTAGTGAGTCAGCAATGAGGTATGTACTGTGTTTCCCCAAAAATAAGATGTGACCAGATAATCAGCTCTAATGCATCTTTTGGAGCAAAAATTAATATAAGACCTGGTATTATATTATATTATATTATATTATATTATATTATATTATATTATATTATTAGACCCGGTCTTTTGGTAAAATAAGTCTGGGTCTTATATTAATTTTTGCTCCAAAAGACGCATTAGAGCTGATTATCCGAAAAGGTCTTATTTTGGGGGAAACATGGTAGCACTTTTCCTAGGATGAGTTTGCAAACTTAATTGCCAGACTTTCATATGTGGGGGGGTCTCTGCAATTCAGGGGAAGGTAAACCATTCCAAAGAAAAGAGTCCAGAAAAGTAAAAACTCTACTGAAAACTGATGAAACTTAAGAAAAAATTCAGAAATAAACTCCTGTCACTTATTAATAGACATCAGTCACTTGGGAGATTAGCTCTTATGCTGTATTATTTGCAACTTTCTTTCATTTACTTAACCTCTATTAGAACTGGTTTTCTTCTGTGTTTGTTAAACTGTGTGTGCATACTTAGGGCCTGGTATATAAACTATATCATTTGGATGCACACAAATTAGACAGTTTTACCCCTATAGATTGTGAGAAGCTGGAAAAAAAATTGAGACACTGAAACTTTGAGCCATGGCCATGAAGACAGTAGCATTGACATGGATTATTTTATGATTTTATAAACAATACTGTTTTAAAAACAAGCTACCACACCTCTAGACAAATAGTGGCCACATTTCTTAAGACAAGATTGGGAGCCACGACCTCTCTTTCTGTTCTTCTCCTGGGTTCTGCTCTCTTCAGCACTCTCTGCCCAGGTTGTTCCCATACATTTTCCTTTGCCTTGTCCCCCAGTTTCTCTGTCCCCCCTCAGCATACTTGAACTCTGTCATGAGAAAAGCAGTTACTACAACACTAGTTACAGACTATGTGAAAAATCCAAATGTACTACAAAATCAGCGTACATTTCTCTCCTAGTCCAGAGCCTAAAATGAATGAACAATAATATTTTAATTAATTAGAACTACCACCATTATCACCACCACCACCACCACCACCACCACCACTACAACCAAGCCTTTATCAGATTGAGCAATATGAAATTGCCCATATTCAACTGCTTTTTGGTCTATCTGATTTGTCCTTATATGAACAACTTACTAGATGCCTGGTGCTATCAGAGGTAGCAGGCATAGCATTAAAAGAAAAAGCAATAAAGCTTTAAATCCCAGTTTAGCTTAATCCGCACTATAGCTTAATCCGCACTATGTAACTTTGGGCAAGGTACTTGATCTTTTAGTGACTTGGTTATCTTATCTACTAATTGGGAATAATAATGATACCTCAACAAGTATTAGATATGATTATTATGCAGTAGAGGCATAAAAATGCCTATGACATGAACCCTACTGTTGTGACCCTCATAGTTTGTGAGGTGATATGATGTGGGTGTGAAGGCTGTGGCTAGCTTACGTGGTGACTTTGAATTAATTAGCAAATGGTATGCCCTCTGAATGGATGAACTTGCCTCCAGAGCTGGAACATTTTGTGCTGTGCACAACCTGCCACAATCATTTGCAGCAGTCCCAATGAGGGTTAAGGTAGAGGTGGGTACAGGGTGCTCTGATAGCTTGGTAGATGGGCATCTAGCCCAATCGGACTGTTTCCTTTAAGTAAACCTAGACGTTTTTGCTACACTCTAGATTCAGAATGTAAGAAAATAAATGACATTAAAGCCAGAGCGTTGGACTTCGAAAATCCTCAATTCATAAGTCATTAATTATGAGTGGTCTCCTGTGAGTAGTGAATATGTCTTTCTTCCTGTTTTGTTTCCTTCTCACCACTAGACACCTCTT
The DNA here is from genome assembly GCF_964194185.1 of Rhinolophus hipposideros. Classification (NCBI taxonomy): domain Eukaryota; kingdom Metazoa; phylum Chordata; class Mammalia; order Chiroptera; family Rhinolophidae; genus Rhinolophus; species Rhinolophus hipposideros. Next base: position 18,162,329 of record NC_138062.1, read on the forward strand.
GCTCCTTAGTAACCCCACACCTTCTAACCAAGTTTTTGATTCTTCCTAGCCTCTGTTTTGGCTCTGGACACTCAATTTTTGAATACTTTGCACAAGTAGCCAAGTCCCGTGGGTAGCAGCCAGCACCCGTCTCATCTATTTCCGCATTCCTTCCAGATGCTCCTTATCCCAGCCTCCACCTGTAACAAAACACCAGGAGACCCCCTGAGTCAAGGAGTGCTTCTAAAGTGTTCTAAGACTATCATTACTATCTAAACATACCTTCCCTTCTAGACCTGGGGAATCTTTTTACCCTCTTTGTTTTATTGGTACATATAAAAATCTCAAAAACATATATGAAATGTGGAAGAAACTGCACGTGTGTTCTGTTTCAGAAAGGCCTGGGGAGAACGGGAAAGAGAAAGATGATATCTGTAGACAGGGCAGCAGATGGAACACATGGTTCCCACCCTCGAAGAGCACACGGTCCATTAGGCAAGACTGACATACGAACAGATTATTCCATGACACTGTGATGTGGGCTACAAAGGAATATATACACCGTATAGAAACAAAATAGATGGTGATAGGCAGGCTAAAGATTCAGATGGGATAAATGAAGAAGCAAGATATGAGAAAATGATCAAAAGAGAAAGTGCAGAAACAGGTGCTAAGTAGAGAAAATGACCCTCCACCCATGAATGGAGGCAAGGAGGTAATTATGGATGTGAGGCTATGGATTGTGTTTAAGCAGAGAGGGTATGACATTGAGTAGTTCCTGCTCAATGATGCTGCTTGTGTTGGAAACAAGACTATGAGCTGGTTGAGGATTGGGAAGAGAATAGAAGATTACAAAGAATGAACAAGGTTTGCTCTGTCTACCGAGAAGAACGACAGGCCTGACCAAAGAGGAGAGAAAAGATGGATAAATAGCACAAAAATTCCAAATCAGTGGAGAAGGCAAGAGATTGCAATACTGCCAATCATCCTGGTTGTGCAATTTTCCTCAATAGCACTGAGCTCCCAAGAAAAGGATTAGAGGAAGCATATTTTAATTTGATCCAGGTTTGGGGTTCAAAGACATCATGAGTACTGGTAAGAGGGTATATTATATGATTGGCTAGGAAGTGTAGGTTGGAGAAATACTCCTTAGTGCTGTGAGGATAAAGTTCAAAATCCTTATACCCTGACCCAATAACCCATGTGATTTGGCCCCTGCTATATACCTCTGTCAGTCTTCAATTTTGGGCACAACATCTATGCCCCAGACTCACTGGGACATTTTCAGTTCCTTTGCACACCTTGAAAATGCAAATATCTCACACCTCAGAATTTTTGAACATGCCTATCTTTCTGAGAGAATACCCTTCACACTCTACCTGGCTTTCTCCTTCTTCTTCAGTTTCTACTTCAATATAGAAACTGTCTCAGAGACAAACTTCTCAGAGAAACATTCTTAGGCTCCCTGCTTTGATAAGTGCCCCCTGCACCAGCCACCTGCACTCTATTCCCTAAAGCTCATCATGCTTGAAATAACTCACCCCCGTCGTTCTTTCCCTACAGATTGCAAGTTCTTTGAGCATGTTTCTCCTATTTATGACTACATCCTGTGTCTTTCATGGTGCTCTGCTCACAGCAGATGCTCCGTGAACATTTGCTGAGAGAATGAGTTGATAATCATAAAAGGCACTCTCAAGGCCACAAGGCAGGAAACCAGAGGGAGAGCATGGACAGATGGGGGTACACTGGAGATTGGATTTTGGAGTCTGAGAAGTTTTTTTTACCATAACATTGCTCAAGGTGAGCCCACAGGAGAGGATTGCTCAAGGTGAGTGTGGTCTTTGGAGCCCTAAATGTGAAGAAACTGGAAAGCTGGTGTGTTTGATGCTTTTCTGTTGTTGTTGCCCGAGTGATTACTGAAAGCACTCAAGATAACTGGTGCAACTGTGGCTGGAAAATAGCATAACAATCTAGAGTCCAAATCTTTAGTTACTAATGGAGAATGATGGAAAATCAGGAGACAACATACCTAAGGATAAATGGGTAGTTTAGCTCTACGGTTTGCCATTCAAGCAGAGGGAGGAGAGTGACCATCAAGATTCCCAGCTTATTGGAGCAGGGCCAGACTGACTGGGGAGGCTAGCACAGTGTCACTGTGAAGACTGTGCATATTTGTTGAAAGTACAATGTGTAGTATTTCGAATTTTTAAAGAGATCTTTAAGTGGCTTTTCCTGTTTAACCAATGGTTAAATAATTGAATTAGACAGAAAACTGTATTTCCAAAGCATTGTCATTTAGTTTTTCTCCTTATCACTTAATACTATTCACCAAAATATATATTTTACATATGAGCCTCTGTCTCCCAATAGCAGTAGACTCCATGAAAGGGAAATTTTGATCTATTTTGTTCACAGATCTATCGTTAGTGCCCAACCAGCGCCTAATGCATAGTGGGCGCCCAATAAACACTCAAACAAGTGAATTCTATTCAATGAAGTGTTTCTTTTTTTAAATTAATTGTCAGGCTAGTTCAACTAGACTTGGTAAATAATATGTATCTCAATTTTAAAATCATCTCTACAATTCTTTTACAACTAGTCCTGTGTCTATGAAAGATCTGGGATTTGTTTTATTTAGTTTTCAGTTAAAAAAAAGAGAGAGAGAGAGAAACCTTTTTGAGAAATGATTATTAGATTCCAAGCCCTATAATATCTGCATGTGATATACAGACACATCTCTCTAATGTATCTTGGTTATAAATTGTAAGCATAATGAGCAGCTTCTACCCTTCTCATCAGCACACAGATTTAATATACCCACATAAACTTGAAAACTAACTCTTTATGAATCACTGCTCTAAGGTGCTGATTTCTTCAATGGCACTTCCAGTACTTTCCTTAGAATTAGAGCCCAGTTTTTTTTTTTTTTTTTTTAATTATAGCTTATGCTGCCAAATACTAAGCTCCTTATTGTCCTGTGAGTTTTTGTTTTTGTTTAGAGGAAAAAAATGATTTATTTCTGAACTACGTAATACATAGTATCAAAAGCAATTACTGGCATATGCAGTGCCTGAAAGTCTAATTTCTTTTTAGTAACAATTAAAACATTGCATAAGAAATGCTACTTTTGTGGTACTACCTTGAAACATGGGCTATTCTTCTCTGCTTCCCACACGGAGCAGCAGTTGAAGCAGTCCCCAGAAGGCAAAGAAGCTCCTACCGTGTTTCCTCGAAAATAAGACCTAACTGGACAATCAGCTCTAATGCGTCTTTTGAAGCAAAAATTACTGTAAGACCCGGTCTTATTTTACTATAATATAAGACCATGTCTTTATAATAATATAATATAATGTAATGTAATGTAATGTAATGTAATGTAATGTAATGTAATGTAATGTAATATAATATATATCGGGTCTTATATTAATGTTTGCTCCAAAAGATGCATTAGAGCCGATTGTCGGGCAGGGTCTTATTTTTGGGGAAACACAGTATCACCGCTCTAATGCTTTTTTCTTTAACAGAGCAACTACATCCAGGAGAGAGGGGAATGCCACTGCAAGGGGACTTCCTGTACAAAGGGCTCACTGATCTGAGACCATTATGAAAAAACTGGGCATTACAGGTCTCGAATGGTGCACTTAGGTTTGCCAGATTTAGCAAATAAAAATACAGGATGGCCATCTAAATTAGAGTTTCAGCAAAACAATGAATAATTTGTTGTATACATGTGTCTCAAATTTTGCTCGGGACATACTCATACTAAAAAGAAAATTGTTTTTTATCTGAAATTCAAATTTCATTGGGTATCTTTATTTAATCTGGCAGTTCCTAGTACGTCCTAGTTTTCTTGTTACAGCTCAGAGCACTGAGACTCCCCCCACGCTGGGGACAAGAGCCACGGGGGGCCCTGAGTGGATCTCTTTGCCTGTGTTACAAAAGGTAAAAGGGAACGGATCCTGGAAGGGTGAGTGGGCATAGAAGTAGAGTCATTCTCATTGCTAGGCCTCTGCTTTTGATGCAGTCCATTAAATGAAGGTAAAAATGAGGCTTTGACAGAGCAAATAGAAAAGGCTTTCACAGATGTAATAGGTAATGATGCAAACAAAGCACCATTAAGGAGTCAGCAAGCTGTTGGCGGCAGCCAGCTGCCCCATCCTTTGCCCACTCACTTCTTGTGCCTTTGTATTAAGGGAAGTGGGGCAGGATGGGAGAGACTCAACTTGTAAGCATATCTCTGACAGTTTACTTTTAATAACATTGTTTGTATTGTGGAAATGAATAGAAAAAGAAATCATCAGTGGCAGTTTTAATACTCTTAAATGCCACCAGATAGCTAAACTCTGCAAGAAGCTTCACTTTGAAAGCTCACCCACTCTGAGTTTCATTGTAAACCTGGGGGAAGAAACCAAAAATAGTTGGAAATTGAACAATCAAGCAATTGGTGAATAACAAGGGGTCCAACTATTTTGCATAGCAATTCCTGTAAAATACGAAACCTGATGTTTTCTTTGCAGATTCATAGCAAAATCGGAATGTGGAAAATCCAGATAGATATTGCCAATTATTATATCTTTTTATATCAAATTATTTTTTCCATAACGTTGAGAATGGGAAATATAGGCCCTAACCCCAGCCTTGCCACTGACTATATTCTTAGACAAGGCATTTAATATCTTAAGGCTCCACATTCTTTATCTTTAAAATACAAATAATAGCATCCAATCTGCCATCCTCCTGGAATGCTATGAGTGAAGCATTATGACTCTATTATGTGATAATAGAGTCAAGTGCTTTGAGAAACACCACAAAAAGCAGCCAAATGTACTTCTCCTACTATGTGTTGACTACTGGCACAAGGGATTTAGGTGAACCCCTAAAAAGGAGACTGAATCTATTCCTGTAGTAGATTCAAGTGTTGGAGCAGCATGGAAGATTAGCAAAAACACCATTTTAGAAAAAGCTTTGGTTTTGAGAGTGATGCTTACTAACTAGAATAGCTCTGCACAGCTCTGTGTTAGGTGTTCTCTCAAGTACAAAAAAAAAAAAAACACAACAGGTAAGGCATGGTCCCTGTCTACCATATGTGAAGGTTACAATCCATTTGGAGGAGAGGAAAAAAAAAAAAGAAAGAAAGAAACGTGCTCACTGCTAAATGAAAAATGCAAGATCGTTTACGATTTAGTGCCCAATGAATGGTGATGACCGTAGATTTCCATGAGAGATCACGGCAGAATATAATCAACGTAGGGCCATTGTTTTATAGTCTTCAAGATGGTTAGAGAGGAGCTTGAAAAAATTAAAGAGAAGAAGGAAAGGCACTCTACCCAGAGGCATACATTAGAACAGTCCTTGGGTAGTCTACTGAAGACAGTCAGGAGACTGGTTTGGCGTGGATCAAAATCCCTGTTAGGGATAATGCAGATAAGATTAGCACGTAAAATAAAATAACAGTGCATAAAAGACAGGCTGAAGAGGTCGATTGATTCAAGACGATGGCAGGTCTGGAACACCCGGATTGGGAGTTTGGATTCTTGAAATTGATATATCGATGAGAAACAAGTATAAACGAACCCTGTATGGATATATGGGTGTCCACATAACATGTATTCTCTAGTGGGAACAATTGACGTCTACTCAGAACGTGACGTAAAAGATGGCTACTTCAAGACAGGCCCCACGGAAGGCTGCCCAGTGTTTTCAAACTGTAGCCCTCATCAGCAAAAGCTATCACACAGCCAGCTAGCGGCTCTTTCACTGAGGTTTACAGGGTGTGTGGCTTTTGTAGTAATCATTTTCCTTAACGCTGCGTTCCCTATCATTGGTTTATCTGCTACTCCGGTTTGAAATTCTGTTGCAGGATATTTCAGTTTCTTCCTCTTCTAAGCTGTTTCAGTGTGGTTTACTGTACAGACAATGGCCACTGTGGTCTCTGCTGTCATCTCTTCTCCACATATGTCTCACCCAGGGAGTAATCTCCATTTCAATGCTGTTCGATTGGCTGCATTACAGGCTTTTGTTAATTCACTCCTGCTAGTTAATGTTAACTAATGGCATAAGTGATTTTGATGAATTACTAAAGAGCCCGAATTAATTCCTGTAGCAGATCCAAGTCTTGGAGCGGCAAAAAAGATTGGCACGAATACCGCTTTGGAAAAAGCTTTGGTTTTTGAGAGTGATGCTTGATAGAATGGTGTCTCATTCTGTCCACCAGTCTCCAGAAAGACATCCTGGCCTTATGGATTTAATTTTATGCATCTTGGTCAATCAGCACACTGTTAGATACAGTGCTGCCAAGGAAAGAAAATTCAGTGATGATTTTTAGCCATGTTGCCAATGAAAATCTTACATGGACTAAGTCTGCCTTCCTTTGTTGAGTCTTTGAACATGGCTATGGAATATGGATTTAATAAAAACTGACCTATTACACAATTCTCTGTTTTAGTCAATTGGTAATGAGGAATGGACTGGCCGTGATGATGTCAATGGTGACACAAGCGACTAAACCTTCATTAAGTAGCTTGGAGATCTTTGTGAACACAAGTTGGGAAGCCAAGCTTTTTACAAAGTTGCCAAAGGTGCATGAGAACAAAAGCTTGACGAACTTCGTTGAAACCAATACTGACATTCTCTGCACTCTGTGTCAACCAAGATTAGGTCTAGAGTCCATTAAGGTCAAATCTGACTTGTGATTTTAGAAGTTGTACCACAGGTTTCAGATCAGGATGTTACCAGTAAGAATCAAGAAGATGTCATCAGAAATCATCTGTCATTGTCTCATTCTCATGTATTTAGTACACCTACCTAACTAAACCTTCTATAAATGACTTAATGGAAGGTAAAGCTTTGAGAGGAGAGCACACAGTACATGCTTTCGGAGCATTTGCTACTATAATTGCTATGATCATTTATCATAAAATGTCTCAGTACCCATATATGTCTTAGGGTTCAGGAATTCTATCAGTGTTTTGCAGTTCTGCCTTAGAAGACGCACTCCTTAAAATATGTTTAAAACCTGGTAGATGGCCATCTCTCTATACCTTGAAAGGTTTTTATCTGCAAAATTAACATGTATGTTTAGGAAAACTAAGTTTTAATAGAAAGAATGTTTTCTTCTTTGTCCAAAATGAGTGTCTCCATCTTCATTATTGGTTATGACCATATCTGCTTTTTGATACTAAACATAGATGGGAAGTTTGACTGCAATCTCAACCTCTCTACTCTTTACATTCTACCACGTTTGCTTCTTAAGTTCATGTCACTTTGCAGTTCTTTGGGATATTTATTTTGCCTCGATGGTGAGAAACTTTTAGATTGTGAAATTTGTGTTTTCCTATTATCAAAGAACTATGTTTTCCCTTTCACTTAGCATTACTTGATGAAACCATCTCAAGTTCCTTGAGAGGCAGAAACTGCTATATTGGATACTAGGTACCTAATGCCCATTTTACGTCTGTTAAAGCAATGTAACCAGATATACATTTTCATTTTCCAGCCTTCCTCACAGATACGGAAAGACAATGACATATAAGAGAAAACTGATGAGCAGAGCTTCCAGAAAGTTTCTTCAATAGTTCCAGCAGTTCTTTTACTCCTCCCCTAGCTTTGTTCTTCCCTAGAATGTGGATGTGATGGCTGGAGCTACAGGGACCATCTTACACACATGAGGTCGCCTTGAGAATGGGCACTAAGGAAGATACAACAGGAACAGTAAAAATAACCTGAGGTGCTGATGGTATAGTGGAGCCTCTGAACGATTCCTGGGTTCTATCCCTGGACTTTTTACATGAGATAAAAATAGACTCCTGTATTATCTTGGGCACCCTTACCTTACATCTCAATTATTAAGGACCTACCTGTGGTAATTCCTAACTGACACTGTGTCCAGTCTTTTTGCCTACAGGGGTATTTCTGACTGATCTTTTTCCCTTAAAGTTTTGTTGGCCCTACCTGAGGATAGGAGCTCCCTTTTAAAAGGCAGGAACCGGATTTATGCCTTTGTTCTCTTTCTTTGGTACTTAAAAAGCATCATATGCAACTACAACTCTGTTAATAAGTTATCTTTGTTGCTGTTAAAAACCATTTGAGATCTTAAAGATCGGAGTTTCTTGATCAGAGACTGATTATATATATATATATAATATATGTGTGTGTGTGTGTGTGTGTGTGTGTGTGTGTGTGTGTGTTATTCTCAAATCTCTAACATTTGCCTTAATTCTCACCTTTATGTTTCTTTAAAACATTGCTTTGTAACTAGAAAAACTGGCCTTGAAAATAGATATCAAAGGAAAACTAATTAGGAAACAGAATACCAAACTGCCAAACTTATTTATTTTATGGTGCAGTTATTTTGAGTGGTTATAAACTCATGCATTCCCTTTGAACCTAAAGCTATATCTAAGCATGAAGAAACCTGGTCATTTCCCATGTACCTTGAACATAAACTTTACTCAATTCTTATACTTAACAACAGTAGGCAGAGGGATAAATATATAAAGATTTTTGCTGAATGGGCCACTCTACAGAAGACTCTTATCTGATTGGTCAGTTCAAACCATTTTCTTTTTTTTTTTACAACTAGTTTAAGAATGGTTTTCCCAGTAAAATAGAACCATGCCTCATCTACTGGAAGAATTGGAAATACCAATTTAGTAGGACAATTTTAGGAGTAGATTCTCATATGTTGTAGATATTAACTGCCTTAGAATTTATTAAAAGTGTACCAGTAAACAAGTTTGCCTTAATAATGTTTCAGTTCTCTTTGCTTGGTTTTGAGTAGACCCAGAAATAAATACCCTTTCCTCCTAGAATGTATTTTTCTTCACAAGTTCCTCAGTGAAGAAAGAAAACAAGCACTAAGGCAGAGGCAGATTAAAATGCCACCTTTTTTATTGATAAGGTCTAGGTAGGAGAATAGCTTTTTAATACTGAACCCAAGAATTAAACTAATCAACTGAGCTAGGCACAGGCACAACTCCACAACCAGAGGCCACTCCACATGGTGGCCTGGTTCCTTCCTACATGGAGCCCTGGTGGTGTATGCTTAAAACATGGAGAATCAGATCAGAGGCTGTGCTTTCTGTAAGCATTTGGCTCCTAAATAGAGAGGAAAAAGAGAGATCAGTTTCTGAAAGTCCAATTCTTTCCCCAAATTTATCAATCTGATCAGTCTTTCCATCTTCACTGATGAGCAGGAAGTGGGGGTTGGGGGACAAGCGGGTAGGTAGGAATGTAGACAACTTCTGCCCCTCGTTGTCACAGCCAGAGGAGTGGGAATAAACAGCTCATCCACCCCCACCTCCCACACAGCAGCACCCTTATTTCCAAACCTGCATTCTTCACATGGCTGTTATTGCTTTCCATGTAAAGTTTCTAGTGATTTCAGGTTTCTTATTAACTGATGGGATAACAATGCTTGGTCAACAATCCTCAAAGCTTTCGAACAAATAATAACTGAAGATTAGCATGAAACATTTCCTGAGAAGGTGTGAGTCATTTCCAAAGGGACAAGCAGTGGATTCATCAAGAGGCTTGTCTGAATCAACAGCTAGGAAATCCAAGTGCTCTGAGGCATCAACCACACGGGGAGACTAAGATTGATGTCACTGGTATGTCTACTGCTGGAGAATGGGCCAAAGCCAGTTTGCTATTATAAATCAGAGGGCTTCCCCATCAGTCTGCCCTAAGAAAATCAGGCAAGCCAGGAGAGCAGGGTTGGAGACGGAGACCAAACTGATCTGACTGGTTGAGATATTTCAACAGTGGATTAAAGTTTAACTACTGCCCAGTTAAACACACTAGTCCAGATTAGGTACGACTATCAGCACTTGTATTTAAATACACTATTATAGATACATTGATTTTGCCATTTTTATGTCGTTTGATTTTGAGAAGCAAGCAGCTGATGCATTTCTTTCTTTCTTTCTTTTTTTTTTTAAACCACCAAGCTATACCTTTTTATCTACACACACTATCGAGACGATCTCAGCTTTATAGCCTTTTGGATGAAATCTACCTAACTCCTTGCTTTCAACACTTCTGTTCACTCCATCACAGAGATTCCTTGGTAATATATGGTTTTCGATCTTATCTGAATTGCTGCTCCTCTACTACAACTCTCCATTTAAAATCACTTTTCTAAGAGTGATGTACATTTTGGGCATCTGAGTATATTTGTAGAACTAGTAGTTGTGGTAACAAGACTAAGTTTACATGTCTGTCCACATCAGCACCATGTACTCAAGATGGATTTCAGCTGCCAAAAAGGTCACTCCAAACGGCTTGCACAAACCTGTCTTTATGCCCCTGTTTATTATGCTCCATGTAGTCGATGTCTTAGGCACTGAAACAGCACAGGCATATATCAACAGCTCTCTGGTGGTTCCCAATGTTCTAAACAAGAGCAAGGGTGTGCTGAACCTCCCATGTAAACTTTATACAACAGATTCAGCAGAACTGTAATTATTTACAAAATGATGGCATGAGAAATCTCTGGATTTATATCTTACGTTAAAGGAACTTAGATGGTGTCCACATAATTCTTGAATTCGTGGTGGGTTTGCAATTTATTTTGTTTTATTTTTGTTGCACTTGATACAGCTCTAAGACTATTTTCATTGAAATTTCAAAAAGAAAACAACTAAGAGTGAGCAGGTTTCTGAAGTGTACGTGACAGGGAAGCCTAGTGTATACAGAATACCATAGAAACTTGAACTTATTCTTGCGTAGGCACGAAGTATTGTGCATTGGGTATAAAATCCATTCTTTGTTGTTTGTTTCTTGCTTTTATAATGAAAACAAAATCATTAAGAAAAAAATAAAAAAATCAGCATTTCAGAGAAATATCTGTATACACTAAGCCAACTAAATCAGGTGGAATTTAGAACTTCATGCCCTCCTCCTTGTTTTTCAATTTGTTTCATGTCCAAAGTAGTGAATCTAAGCACAAAGCTCCCTTTGAGGTCAAGGGGACTCCCTGTTTGTACTGACATCACAGGGTAGAGGTAAAAAAAAGAAATGAAGTCTCTGAAAACATGGCAAAACCAGGTTTTAATGAAGATTACAGTCCCAAAGTGAAAGTAA